>NC_051068.1:51253452-52453452 GCF_004664715.2 Peromyscus leucopus
TGATATTCTTTAGAAAAGTTAAAATGTTGGATTGAGCCGGGCGGTGGTGGCACATAACTTTAATCCCAGCACTCGGGAGGCAGAGCCAGGTGGATCTCTGTGAGTTCAAGGCCAGCCTGGACTACCAAGTGAGTTCCAGGAAAAGGCGCAAAGCTACACAGAGAAACCCTGTCTCAAAAAACCAAAAAAAAAAAAAAAAAAAAAAAAAAAAAAGTTGGATTGAGTAGGAACATTTAATGTGAGAGAAACATTAAAATTTATTGCCCCCTCCACCATTTCTCTATGTCTGTATCTCCCATTGCCCTGCTTGTGTGTGCATGTGTGTGCGTGTGTGTGTGTGTGTGTGTGTGTGTGTGTACAAATCAGTGATTACATATTCAGATTTCTTTCTATTGTGATTCCTTGATGAAAAATGATTGAAAAACCACCTCAAGCTTTGGATAGTTTATCGCATAAACTCTGAAATGATTTTAAGTTCCTACATGCCTTCGGGGTAGAGCAGAGAGAAGGATGCTGGATAGTAGCATTCTGCAATTAATATGATATGGAGAACACAGTGGTGCAGTCACACAAAGTTAAAGAAAAAAAAGGATGATATTTTAGGAACGGGAATAAGCCTTTAGACATATATGACTGTGACATCATGTACAAGTAAAGGAATAAAGATATCTAGCAGGAGTGAAAGAGCCTTCAGGAACAGCCAGCTTGGGTAAAACTGAGGAGTAAGAAAATATTTAAAATCTCCAGCTACAGTGAATTTTTCTTGTTATACTGGGAATCTTTTCTAGAGAGAATACATGAAAGTTTTGGAAAGTTTAGAAAATTTTGATTAGTTCAAAATTGAGTATAGATTATTAAGGCAACATGCATATATTTTCAAGTTTTTTTTATTTTTCTTTATCACATTTTTTGTGGCAAGTAGGTGATATGAAGTTTGTGTATTCATATGCCTATGTGCAGATGGACAGATATTTCTCATCATAGGAGTTGCCAAAATCTAAAACACCACTAGCCAATTTGGCAACCATGACCTAATCAATAAATCTCCAAGCTGTGTTTACAGACTTTACATTGTCAATATTTTAAATTTCTTTTTGAGGAACTTATTTTACTGCCTTCAAAAATACATGCCTTATTTTTATCATTATTACTATTATGATGATGATGATGATGTCACTTTACTTCTTATTCAGTTGTTCAGTGCTCGAGATTTTCCTAAGTCAGTAAAATATATTGACTTGCTGAATCAGATTCTAAATAACACTCACTGGTCCCCCTTTCCTCTCACTGTCTCCACGGTTACCTAAGGAACACATAAGGCCCACAGAATGCATTCACTGAGGATCTCCAGACATGTTTGCTTTGCCATTGCACTCTCAGTATACCCTTCACTGTAGACCATGATTATTGTTGTCCTGGGTCAGGCAACACATCTCCTAGTCACTGCCCCTCTCACCTTACTTGTCTCTTCCAGGGCATTCCCTCTTTGACAGACAAAATGATTTGTATCTGTTCTACAACTGAAATTTGTCAGCATTTCTTCTTGACAGTAACTAATAAAAAACATCACTTCTAAATGGCATCCTTGATATGATATCCTAAACTAGCAAAATGTAGAAATCCATGATCTGCTTTCTTTACAATTCTCCAGGTTAGTTTTTCCACATTCCTGCTTTCCAGTGTTTTCTTCCTCTATCTTTTGGATCACTTCGTGACTTTGCACGTACAGTTTCCTCTTCAGAAGTATTTTCCTTTGTTCTCCTTGATAAAGGTTCCTGCAGCTTCCAGGACTCAGTTGAAGTTGCTCAGTGTTTTCCACACATTTCTGTAGTTATCCACAGAACAATCCTCAGTATACTGGCAAATGCTTATTCACTACTATATTTATGCACACAGCATGCCATGCAGCCAAATACATGACTTATATTTAATACTATGTAAATATTTGCTAAATTAATTAAATTATAAAGTACTATGCGCATGTGACATAAAATTTAATACAAAGCTGCTTTATGAATGTATTTGTATTCATGTTGGATGAAACAAAAGGCATTAGAACCAGATGCCCAAATAATGATATAATTGCATCTTTATTATAATAATTATGTAGTTCATTTTAATATGTTTGAATAATACTCAAAATGGAAGAAATACTGTTCTGATCCTCGTAATTACGAAAATGGGTCCTTTTAATGTTAGAATTGATTGATTAGGCAACTTTCCATCATTTCATTAGGACGGGAAGAATAACATGGGTAGAACTCTGTAATTTAAAGAAGCAACTATAAATAATGCCACGTCACTGAGTTCATATGGTAAAGAAGTGGAATAAAAGCCCCTATTTCTAAAATAACTATTTTCCTTAAAATGTCATTTTTTTTGCTTTCATTTTCCAGTGATGGAAGAATGGAGACTAGAACTTTGTTAATAATTTTCATTTTTAGTAATTGAACTGCAAGGTGACAGAATAAAGTAAACATCAGACTGCATAAGGTCATTCGGTTTCAGGTGGTAATTCAAACCATCCAGTATCTGGTATATTCTTTGCATTCATAACAAAGCCTATGCTTCTTGAATTAAACTGTTGCACTGTGTTGCCCAATTTTCCACATAGTACACATAATTTTATCCTTCAGTCTCTCATAATAAAAGCCACCTTGGTATCACAAATAAGTTCCTGAAACCTTTTTGTCTAATAAGAAATATATTGGAGTTATCTCTATGTGTAGGACAAAAGTATTTGCATACATGAAAATGAGGTTTAGCTGTTTTAAACCCTGTTGATGGTGTTGGGAAGATGACTCAAGAGTTAAGAACACTAGCTCTTGCAGAGGACCTGGATGTGATCCTCTCCACAGTACAGACTAAAAGTAGCAGTGAAAACTCTGCTATCTAGAGTGATAAGATCTCAGTGATGTAGCAGAATCAGGGGAGAAGTAGCTTCCCTGCCATGTCTAGTAACTCAACCTTGACCAAATTAAGTGTGAGTGTGTGTGCATGTATAAACACTATTTTTGAGAATATTTATTCTGAAATTAAATGGGTGAAGACACTTAGTTCAGAACTAAAAATTTGGTAAGTTCAAATGGCTTTTCCCCTTCCTCTTTTTCCCTTCTTTTATTGGTCATCTCTAGCACTTCTTTTCAATGTATTCACTTCAATAGTTTAGAGTTCCTGCAAGTGTATTGTACAGACTGTGAACACAGACGTTCAAGAAGAGACAAAGAATTCTATCTTAGGGGAAAAACTGAATTTAATAAAAATGACTATTTTAGGTCTTTATTTAGTCTCAAAACATTGACATTTAGTTTGAGATATAATTTCTTCAAAAGCTGTATACCTAAAATTAAGAAATCTTATCCTTACAAAAAGATTACATAGATATGAATCAATAAATAAGTAAAAACTGGGACACAGGAAAATGTCTGCTCATCTTTGTAGTCCTGCTATAAACAAAAGACAAAATTACCTTGGCCCATTGGTACTCTGACACAGTGTAAGACATTTTCTCTGTATGATAATTAGTCATCACTCATTATATGAGAGAAAATTCTATAGTAATTATAACAATCATAGCATATGTTCAAATAAATGGAGAGGTTGATAATTATGCATGGCTTATATTGGTATTTCTTATTTCAATGATAGTAGTGTTTATTTATTTTAAAATTAATCTTCTGCTTTGTTCAAAAATTAACAATTTCAGAAAACTATTGAACTAAGAAAATTAAAGATTTTACATATTTTTGTTAAGTTTCCACCACTATAATTTCTATATAGCTAGTTGTCTAATACAGGTTCCCACAATGAAAAGTGTTTAATAAATAATGTATACCAAGAAGCACTGCGTTGCATGCACACATTAGGATTTGCATCTTAAGGCTTCACAACCTCAGGGTATGAAATACTTTCCAGTGCATCTTTGCTTAGAGGAGGGATCCAGCCTCAACACCAGGTTGTTCATGGATGGCTTGGCATTCATAGCTTAAAGTACCACTCGGAGGTGCTAGGGACTACTTGGAGGAACTACCTCACTGTTGACATGTCTTGAAGGGTTTACTCTTTTCTCTGGGCCCTCCTCTCTCTATTCCTTGGCTTGGTTACATTACTTTCTCCCCAGAGTGAGGTGTTTGCCTCACCACAGTATAAACAATGGAGCCAAGAGACCATAGACTATAGCTTCTGAGAACTGAGCTCAAGATGATCCCCATACAGCAGGGGTTCCCTGACCTCTGATCAGACGAAGCCACACCCAAACACCTGTTTTCACAGACCGATCTTTAATTAACTGGGGAAGAAAAGTTAAAAGTGACTGCTTTCTGACAGTTTTAGGTAGAAAATGACCTTGCAGGTGTAATTTTAAGAGAAAAAGAGGAGGTCTATGTTAGATTAGGCTAGGATGCAGTAGGCTATTTTGATTGGGCATGTTAATTAGGTAAACAAAAAGGTGCATTTGATTGCTGGAGTTTAATTTCATAGTTGGACTTTGGTAGTCAGCCTCAGGAGGAGGAAGTGTACAAATAAGGAAGCAGAGCTTGGGAGCTAGCTTCTGAAGAACATTTAATGATTTTTATCAAGGCAAACGAAATCGGGAGAAGGGCAAGCCCTGCCAGAGCCACATGCTTGAGTGGGCTAGTGTCCCTTCAGAGTTCAAATAAAAATTTCACTTCCTCAGTTGTTTCACACAGCACCGAGAAGCCACCTATTTCTGTAGGTACCTAACCTAATTCGGTGGGAGTAGGGGAGCGAAAGGTGTCCTTTGGAGCTTGCCTTCTATGTGCTAAACATTATCCACTCAAATGGGTGATGGTCCAGAGCATTTACATTGGATGAGTTCTTCCAGATTTCTCTATTGTTTGTCACTAATGGAAGTGTTCCCGACGCCATAAAAATGTAATGGGACTTCCACAGCTCTCTAATTCATATATATATATATATATATATATATATATATATATATATATATATATATTTCATTTTCAACCATTCCATGAGTGTTCTCAACATCCAGTGTTGTTATAGCTGTCTAGATTAGGGTTTTAAATATCATTCCAAAAATTAAACATGATAAACTAAAGTTAGACTACAGTGGATTAAACAACAGTTTCAGAGTTATACTACATCAGTTCCCTATGGTTGTTTATCAGTTCCCTATGGTTGTTTAATGATACCACAAAGTTTGAAAAAAACTTGAATGTATCCGTGATAACTTTTTTATGTTGGGT
This sequence comes from Peromyscus leucopus, assembly GCF_004664715.2. Lineage (NCBI taxonomy): Eukaryota > Metazoa > Chordata > Mammalia > Rodentia > Cricetidae > Peromyscus > Peromyscus leucopus. Next base: position 51,258,678 of record NC_051068.1, read on the forward strand.
TAATTTTCACAATTTTAGGTATTAAGTGGTAAGTATATTGTGTTCCTCATTTTGCTACAATCACATCTTTATTCTGTTTTCTATTTTTCCACCTGGTTAAGTGAGTACACTTCAGTTTCTAACTAAAGTGTGAAAATACATTTTTAATTTTCACCATCTTATTATTTTTCCTTTATAATATGTGTATGTATGTTTATTTTTCTAGTATGGTCACTGTGCAAAAACTTCATGCAGCATATCAATAAACTGTAAAGTTATCCCTCTTTTAAAAATAATGGCTACTGAATCTTAGTTACACAGAAAACTTGGTTAAGGATGTATTATGGTCAAGCAATTTGTTCTAGTATTTTGTCTCACTTATTTATATCCAAGTATCTACTGGATGAAGAAAGAATAAAAAGCAATAAAATTTCATTATTTTCAAAGCAAATTTCTGTTCCTATTGAAAGGAGTAATGAAAAGAATTTTAATTTAAAATAGGAATTATTTTTAATGTTATTCCATATACTTGTTACATATATGCTCTCCAGTACATTGAAGGTAGAAAAACAATATAATTAAAGAAAAAATGAGAAAATAACTAATGATTATCTATGGTAAAATTTAAGCAGTTTTAATTTACACATAGTTCATTATAAGCCTGAGGAATTAATAGAGTATTTGAACCCCAAATTGATTAAGAAGACAATATCAAGATCTGTGTAATTTGAAAATTTACACATTTTTGCAATATAGAGATTTCTTTAATGTCTACAACTATTTCCTTTTAATAAATGTAGGTGGATCCCTATGCTACAAGGTCTGAATAATTTGTTTTCCAACAGCTCAAACTTCCTAAGTAAACAGAATACTAGTAGTTATTTTAGGAACTGATTGTTTAAAAATGAAAACCACACTTGCAAATTCTAGTAGGGGTTAGTCTGAATATTCTGCAAGTACTTTGGTTTCAACTTTCTGTTTTCCATTTTCCTCTCATTCTTTACTTCAGGGTTCAACATCTTTTAAAATAGCTCTTACAAAACATTCATTTCCAAGGAATTATCTTTTCTCCAGTAGAAAGAAAATTCTCAAAACCAATAAATTCACAACAATTTGGAGAGTTTAAGAAACTCCAGTTAAAGAATGGGAACCATTCTCTCTTTCATAATGTTAATAGTTCAGATTATTTTGCCCGTCAGCGTTAATCCTTCTTTCCTTTACTCACTAAGACTCCTGGGAAATCTGAACTATTCATGCTAAGACCTCCTGAGCCCCTAGGACAATCTCCTGGAACATACTGAACAGCACTGAGGAATTCTGTCACCTTTCAGTCCCTGTTCTTCAACCTCCGCTGGGGTGACCCCATTGTCAGAATCAATTCCCATTGCAGTGTCCTGATGCATATTTCTCTTTTTCTCATGACCTCTGTACCCTTTGCTAATTTTTTTCTTTGACACTTTGCTCAGTTTTACCAAGCCCTGGCTCCTAGGGACTATTTTCTATTTTCTCTATGCTATTAGCTTAAAGTTGAGTTCATCAGAGCTGCCAAAACTCCAAAACAAAACAAACATTCAGCTAAATGTGAAGGTCAAGTTTGAGGATGTAGCTGGAGGTCGAATACTTGCCTAACATATATGGTGACCTAGGTTTGACCTTAGCACAGCAAAAAAACAAAGAAACTAACAAAAAAAGGAGAGTAAAAAGTTCTATCATGTGACACAAGCATTTTTAAAATGTATTATCTGTCTATCAATTCTAGGTCAGTCTATCTATCTATCTATCATCTATCTATCTATCTCCTATCTATCTTTCTATCTCCTGTCTATCTATCTATCTATCTATCTATCTATCTATCTATCTATCTATCTATCTATCTGTCTATCATCTATCTATCGATCGATCTATCTATCATCTATCTATCTATCTATCTACTATCTATCTTTCTATCTATCTCCTATCTATCTTTCTATCTATCTCCTATCTATCTACCTATCTATCTATCTATCTATCTATCTATCTATATATCTATCTATCTATCATCTACCACCTATCTATTTATCTATCTATCTATCATCTATGATTTTGTGGTACAAAGTATTGAATCCACAGCCACCAGCATGCTGTGTTAACACTCTACCCCTAATTTCCCCCAAAGTGGAAATATCAAATAATTTGCTAATATTTAGTAAAGCACTTTCCAGTCAGAATCAGTTTAAGAATGTTCTGCAGAGAATTATGAGATGTTACTTTATTAACAGTTATTCCTTTTTATTTGTCTTTTTAAGCAGATGTCCTATATTTTATTTGGCAATACCATTTAAACCAGAATGTTAGGTATTTTATATATAGTTTCTCAAATATCAAAAAAAAGAGGAAATTAGTGCTCTGGTTTTAGAGAAAGGGACACTAAGGTGAAAATGCATGGTATCATTGCCTCTTTCCTTTCCCCAAATGATACACAGAACTTCTATTAGAAACAGAGCAAAGTTTAGGGAAGATGTACCTTGGTTTCTCCATTGCACACAGAATTCAGTTTGAAGCACTGGTTTTGACTAAAAGCTGTGTCATTTTGAGCACTGTAAGCTTTGAAGACTCACAATCTTACTTCCACCTGCTAATGGTGATGAATGCTGCTGTGATAATGAAATGAAGTACTAAGCAGGAAGCTAGGGTATGTAAGCAGCTAGTACACCAAAACTGCTACCAGTGGGAGGAACAAGGCTGTATCTCAAAATGATGGGTCTTCAGTCAGTAATATCTTGAACTATCCTGTGTTCATGATAAGCTAGGTTAGGTTTGATTTTATGTGAAGTGAAAAGCACCTTCATTAAGGACCAGGCTTAATTGTAATCATATCTATTCTACATTAAAATATTAATTCTTTAGAAGACATACTATTATCCTGTGGTGGTATTGTGTTCCCCAAAATATTGTGTACCTTAATAAATTTATCTGGGTCAGAGAACAGACAGCCACTCGATACAGAGGCTAGAAAATGGTGGCACTCACGCCTTTAATCCTAGCTTTCCAGAGGGAGAAATCCATCTGGGATCTCTGTGAGTTCAAGGCCACACCGGAAAGAGCCAGGAATGGTGACAAACGCCTTTAATGCCAGGGAGTGAGTCTTTAATCTCAGGGAGTGATGGTAGAAGGCAGAAAGATATATAAGGTGTGAGGACCTGGAACTAGAAGCATTTGGCCTGGTTAAGCATTTGGCTGGTTAAGTGTTCAGGCTTCTAGCAACACAGTTTAGCTGAGACCCATTCTGGATGAGGACTCAGAGGCCTCCAGTCTGAGGAAACAGGACCAGCTGAGGATCCAGTGAGGTGAGGTAGCTGTGGCTTGTTCTGTGTCTCTGATCTTCCAGCTTCACCCCAATACCTGGCTCATAGGTTTGATTTTATTAATAAGACTCTTTAAGGTTCCTGCTACATTATCCTGAATGTTCAAGGACATATTAAAGACTCTATGTGTTTTGTAGTTTGGGGGGCAATATCCTCTGCCCACTTTAATAACAGTGTATGTAAGATGGTTTATTTTTCCCCATCTTCTTTTTTTTTTTTTTTTTTTTGACTTCTTATCTTGCTGTTAGTTTGAGATAATTCAATTCTAGTGTAATGTATTTTATTTTCTGCTTTGGCCTAAACTGAAAACTATTAGTTGGCTCTCTTTCCAGTTATGGGAGGAAGAAATGCTAGAATCTTCTGGACTTATAAGTTCAATACTATAAGTGCATAAGTGATATTCCGTCATAAATGAAAAGTGAATAATAAATAGTCGCAGGGAAGGTCTTAGAATTCAGGACATGTGACAAGTTAATGGGTCACAAAACATTTTGTTTCCCCTGGAATAAAATATAAAATAAATATCCCTGTCATTTTTTAATGTCTAGATTAGATGTTTGATGTCAGATTAGAATACCTGAGTGCTTTGTTTTCTCTTGTGTTTGTCTCACCTGATTCCTCTCCTCTGTACTCCACATAATCCAAGTTACTGAGAGCTTCAGTTGTAAATAAATGCCTTGAATTTTATCTATAAGCATCACTTTCTAAATGTAAAAGACTAAATAAAACGAGGCAGTCAGTTATGATAATAACATGAAATTAAATTAATTGCATTAATTATACCATTTCTGCAAAACACTAATGTGCCACTATACTGGTAATAAGCAAGTGAAAACAAAGAGAGACTTCCTGTCAGCTTTTGTCCTCGCATCCCTTGACTTGACATCTCTGCTCTGACTCAGAAGAAAGCTCACTGAAGAACTTGACAAAAATTGCAATGTCTTTTTCTCCTTTTTCATTTTAGAACCTCACTGTTGCAGTTCCATAAGTGCCGTCAAACAACGTACTAGACATTTGCTGTTCGCTTTCTACATTTCATATAGTCACTTCTTCAATTGGTGTATTCATTTGCTTATGGGGAAATATCAGTCTATATTTATTCCTGTAACAATATACCTGAAGCCAGGTATCTGTATAAGAAAATGCATGTATTTTGCGTATGGCTCTGAAAGTTTTCAGGAAGGAGTGAGCATCAGCTAAGCTCTTCAGAGTTTGCCATCAGGAGGATGCTCTTACCACACAGGGTAAGATTGCTTCTACAGCATCATCTCATGAAAACTTTCTAAGCTTCTCTGAGGACAGGTTGTTGAAGACTGCCTAGCAGATTATACCTCTTGAAAATTCAGGTATCCCTAAAATCGTCAGAATGAAGATCAAACCTTAAACCTACAAGCCATCAGAACAACCTTATCAAATCAAAGCCTATACCTGGTTCTCCCATGTCCTCTTCCAGCCCTTCTGATTGTTCTATTTTTCTCTATTACTTCATTTTCTTCCCTCTTCCCTTAAAACATACCTGGTCTATCTGCAAATTCAATGAGTGATATAAACCTATGTCATGGCTTATTAGAAACTAGTTTATTTATCCTACCTCTTTTGTAAATTTCAAAATTCTCTATGTTATAGCAATAGTTTTAATATTTCATGCATCTTAAAGTGTCTGAAATAGAACTTTAGATTGTACCATCTCAACCACATCTGTCCAACATGGTCTCCAATTTATAAAATCATATCTTTCTTCTTTGGTGGCTATTTATTTATTTATTTATTTATTTATTTATTTATTTATTTTATATCCTAGATCCATTTCAACAGCAAATCCTGTTGGACATTTTTTAAAGTATATCTGGAATCTGACCATTCCATTCCACTTGTACCCAGTCCAGGTGATTTCTCACCGAGATGGGCCCTGTGGTCTCTTGGTACCCTTTTATGTCTCACTGGGCTCCACGGCATTTTAACTAGTCATTAGACCTCTTTAATAATTTCGTATGAAATGATGCCAAGCAACTGTGCAATGTTATCAAGCAACTCAGACTGCATTTTAGACATGTATCTAGGTTTGATTGTTATGCAGATTCTTTGACCATATCTCCTACTGCTTTCTCTTCACATGCTTCCCACAGCCTTACCAGCTTTCTTGCACCTGCAGCATTCAACATTGTTTAGCTATAGGTCTCGTCCTTGCTTCTCTTTCTGCTGAGACATGCTTTCATCCATGTACACATAATTAGTTCTGTCTTTTGGCTGTATGTAACTTTAACAGTAGGTTTTCACATTAAGGCCTTTGCCCTTAACTGGGTTTAATATATTTTTTTCAGAAAACTTATCATTGTAAGGTATATTGCAGTAGTCCATGAGTACATTCTAAGAACCTCAGCTAATGCTTGGGATTATAGGGAATATTGAATTCTGTATATATTTTCCCCTACACATATGTTTTATGATAATGTTTCAATTATAATTAGGTGCAGAGAGACTGGAGAGGTAATTCAGTGATATTTTGCTTACCTAGCAATTAAAAGGCTCTGAGTTTGATGTCTAACTTCACAGTAAATCAGAGCACAGTAGGAAATTAACAATAATTGTTAATAATGAAGTAATATATAATATGCTTAAATTGAGAGTATAGTTGAGTGGTCTATCTTGAACAAGTGTTATATCCACTTTTCTTCTTATCTCCATAGTGAAAAGAAGGGTGGTAGTTAACTCGGTCACTCTTGCCAGCATTAAGCAATGCCACCTAAGCAGGCATCCTCAGCCCTAGAAGCACTAGTTTTGTGCAATAATTCTGAAAACCAAGAAGGCTAATAAATGACTAATATGGGGGGAGATGTGCAAATATTCTTGGCACGTGCAAGGAACACAAATGACGTCTTCAGTGGGACAGAATATCATAAGATTAGACCTTCAATTTTCAATTAATTAATATTTTCTTTCTGGAATTTTGCACTTAAGGATTCGGGTAATTGCAGGTTACTCATATTGCACAGAGTGAAATCACAGATATGAAATACATATAATGATTTCCTGTCTTTTTTTCCTGGTTTTAGATTACAAGCTGAAAGTGAAGAATTGTCTGCTTACTTTCCTCATTGTGTTCTGGTCTGTTTATTTCTTTTTCTTTTCCCTGAAATCATATTGTTTCAGAAATATTTGATGGACATGAGATTTAAAAAAAATTGTTGAAGGATTAACTGTAAGGATGAAAACACAAATATAATGTGACATGATTGTACAAAAAAAAAAACCCTAACCTGATTAGCTATGTTTCTATGAAAAGATGTATTTATGTCAAAAATATTTTGAAAAAAATGTGCAATTTCATGCTTCCATAAACATTATTTACTAGCAAAAATATGGCTAATTTTATGAACAAAATGTGAAGTTGTATTATAAAGGAAATTTGCAGCAAGCCCATAATAAACATCTACTTAATGGAGAGAAACTCAAAGCAAATATACTAAAATCTAAAGCACAAGGTGTTCACTCTCTCCATAACTATTTAATGTAGTCCTTAAAGTCTTAGCTAGAACAATAAGACAACTGATCAAGGGATACAAATTGAAAAAGGAGTCAAAGTATCTTTATTTGCAGATAATATCAAAGTAAACATAAGTGACCTGAAGAATCCTACCAGGAAACTTGAAATCCTGATAAACACATTCAGCAAAGTACCTGGATACAAAATTAACAGTAGCCTTCCTATATACAAATAGCAAACAGTCTAAGAAGAAAATCAGGAAAACAACATCATTCACAAAAGCTTCAAGTAATTGTAAAATATTTTGGAGTATCTCTTACCAAGCAAGTGAGATACTTGTGTAATTAAAACTTCAAATCATTGAAGAAAGAAATTAAATAAGATATCAGAATAGTGAAAAATTTCCCATGCATCTATGGAAATAACATAGCAGCATTGGTTGGTTACCTTACAAGAATCAATCTACAGATTCATCACCATCAAAATTCCAACACAATTCTTCAGATCGTGAAAGGATAATTTCCAGCCTCATATGGAAACCCATAAAAGCTAGGATAGGTAAACACTCCAGAATAAAGAAAGAATTGCTTGAAGTATCACTATCCCAAATTTGAAGCTATAGTAATAAAACAGCATGACACTAGCATAAAAACAAACACACTGATCAATAGAATTGAATTGAAGACACGGACACACAATTACACATATATGGACTGATTTTTTTTTTTTTAATAACGAAGCCAGAAATACACACTGGAAAAAGACACATCTTCAGCAAATGGTGCTGGTCAAACTGAATGGCTGAATGTAGGAGAATCCAAATAGGTCTATATCTAATCACTCTGCAAAAACTCACCTCCAAATGGATTAAAGACCTCAACATAAAAACCAGAAACACTGAACCTGAAAGAAGTGAAAGTAGGTCACAGCCCTGAACACAGGAATATATTTTCTGAACAGAGTACCCTTAGCACCAATAATAAGAACAACACTAAGGTGGGTGGTGGTGGCACACACCTTTAATCCCAGCACTTGGGAGGCATGGCTAGACGGATCTCCATGAGTTTGAGGCCAGCCTGGGCTACCAAGTGAGTAGGAAAGGCGCAAAGCTACACAGGGAAACCCTGTCTTGAAAAACAAAAACAAAAACAAAAAAAAAAAAAAGAACAATACTAAATGGAACCTCATGAAACTGAGAACTTCTGTACAGCAAAAACCACCATCATTCACACAAATTCACAGCCTACAGACTGGGGAAAGATTTTTATCCATTACACATCCAATATAGGGTTAGTATCCAAAATACATAAAGAACTCTAGAAACTAGATATGAAGAAAATATATACAAGTAACCCAACTAAAATATGGAGTGCAGGTCTAACAGAAAATTGTTGATAGAGTAAACTCAAATGGTTTAGAAACACTTGAAATGGCCAACATCCTTAGTCATCAAGGAAAGACAAATCAAAACTACTTTGAAATTTTGTCTTATACCTGTCTGAATGGTGTAAGCTAAAATCAACTAAACAGGTGACAGATCATGCTGGCAAGGATGTGGAGGAAGAGGAAGATTGATACATTGCTGATATGAGTACAGACTCACAGCTACTGCAGAAATCACAGTGTGGTTCCTTAGAAAGATGACAACTGATCTCCTTTGAAATCTAGCTATAGCAGTCTTGGACTTATTCCCAAAAGATGCTTTATCCTATCAAAGAGACACTTGTTCAGTCTTGTTCATTACTGCTCTCTGAATAGCCAGAAACTGGAAACAACCTAGAAGTCCCTCACCATAAGAATGGATATAGAAAACATACATTTAAACAATGGAGCATTACTCAGCAGTTAAAATAAATCGCACCATAAAATTTGCAGGCAAATGAAGGAAGTAAAGCAAAATATATCCTGAGTGAGGTATCTGAAACCTAGAAATACAAATATTTTATGCATTCAATTATATGTGGATAGTAGCTTTTAATCAGTGACAACCAATCTACACTCCATAGAACCATAGAGGCTAGGTGTAAAGAACCAGAGGGAGCAGACAGATCTCATTAGGAAAGGAAAATAGAATAGATATTTATGGATGAATAGGAATGTCTGGATTGGCAGGATCAAGTGAGGATGGGAAGGAGAGAATGGGTTGTGAGATGAAATATGGTGTATTTGAGTGGTCATATGGAAACCTAGTTCAGTAGAAACTTCCTAAAATATATGCATATATGGAGGCAATCTAAATAAACTCAACGAATAATGAGGGAAACAGAATCCTAACTGTCCATCTCTTGTCACCCAAGGAAGCATCCAGTACAGGTATTGGGTCACATGCAATTGAGTTATTGGCCAAAGGCACTCCACGGGAATCTCTAAACATTCCAGGCCATTACTAAGACGGAGTTTCTCTGCACAAATTGTCAGAAAGGTCTCATTGTTGGAGACAACACCTACACAATTCACTGACAGAGATATCAATCTGGTGCCTACAGAAAGCCTTCACTTTTATGTTCCAGTATCTTTGTTACAGGAAGGTATTCTGCAAACTATCAAAAGAGAAATGTAAACACCAAGCCAGCCACAAACCCTCTGTCTACAATAGTATACCATCCACAAGATATGCTAGGACAAGAATGGCACAAAGGTCGTGGAAATAACCAACCAATAACTGATCTGACTTAAGGCGCACTCCATGAGACAGAACCCATACCTTGTGTGATACTGCTTGTGACCAAGAACCTGAGACTAGATAGCCCTGGGATCTGAGGCAAAAACAAATAATAGTGATCTGAAATATGTACTAATAAGATGACACCTAATGATATTCTGTACCTATAGATCAATACCTTGTTCAACCATCATCATCAGAGAAGTTTCCTCGGGCAGCAGATGGGGACAAATATAGAGACCCACAACGAGATAATATAAAGAAAGGGCGAGACCTTGGAACACTCAGCCCTAAGTGGGATGTCTCTATTCAAATCTCTGTCCTTAGAATTCAGGGAATCCTGTGGAGGAGGAAGCCAAAAGAATGTAAAAGCCAGAGTGGACACAGGACACCAAGAAAAGGAGGTTCTCTGAATCAACTGAACGAAGCCCATCTGAATTCACAGAAACTGAAGCAGTATGCACAGGGCTTGTAGAGGTCTGCATAAGATCCTCTGTGTACATATTATGGCTTCTAGATTAGTGCTTTTATGGGATTCTTGTGCATGCAAGCTGGCTGGTCTCTGATTATTGTGTCTTTTCTTAGGCTCTTAGCCTTCTCTTGCTCTGTCTTGTTTGACTTTGGTGTGGTAGTTTTTGTTTTAACTTATATTTTTATTTTGTTTTTAAAAATGAATGCATGAATGTAAACTTAGCCAATAGGGTAAAGGTCAACAAAAGAACTGATATTTTTATCAGTTGGGAGAAGGAAAGATCAGTTTTCTTCGATGAAATGATACTAGGTATATCAACAACTCCAGTGCAGATATCATGTTCATGAGCAGTTAACCAACTAATAATGGACTCCACAGTTTTGTTTTGTTATGGTGTGTGCGCATGTATGTGTGTGTGTGTGTGTGTGTGTGTGTGTGTGTGTGTTATATGTGTGCTTTTATTTGATTATAATTTGGTCTTTCTTTCTTTCTTTCTTTCTTTCTTTCATTCTTTTCTTTTCTTTCCTTAAATTTTGAAGGATGTTGTATTTTATTTTCTAGGTTTCAGGTATCTGTTGCATTTTAGTTTTGTTTTTTTTTTTTTTTTGTGTGTGTGTGTGTGTATTGGATTTTTGCTTTGCTTTATGAGAAAGAAGATGAGTTGAAAGAACTTGAGGATGGGCAAGAATATGATCAAAATATATTTAAATTATAAAAAGTAAAAAAAATATAAAATTATAACTCCATTAATATTAACACTTCATTTATAAAAAACTCAATAGTTAGTGCCTTCAGGTTAATATAATAGCACCTATTACTGTGACATAAAGTAGGAAAGAACCCATGAGATTTGTAGACTTAACACAGTTTAGAATGCTGATATTAGGTGTTACTAAGTGGAAAAGGACATTGGAGAAGGAAGAATTTCTTGAAACTCATCAGTCTCATTAAACACATATTAGACAGATCTGCTTGTTAGAAATGTGTGCTATATTAGAGAGTAAAATATTTATAGTAACATTTGACTACAGTATTATGTTACTATATCATATTCAAAGCTATCACTTTGCATACTCTTGATCTTCTGTAATCTATTTTATGTGTATATCTCAAATAATTACTTCTAAAATATGGCATTAATTCTAATATTAAGATGGATATAATTACAAACGGGCTGAATATTATATACTTTCAAAATACAGGCAATATTTGGAAAAGTATAAGAAACAAATCACATTATTCTAAGTAAATGGATGCAATAAATATTGGGGTCTGGTTTAAAATGCCTTCTTATACTAATATAGCATCTTCCCCTACTGTACAAAAATAGTGTATTCTGAAATATTCATTGAAGCATATTTTGTTTTATACCCTTCTTCATGGATCCAGTCTTTGGTGGAGGGGAACATCTCAGTCTCCCCCTTCTTACTCCACTATTATTGATGGTAAAATAGTGATTTTCTTTGAAATAGCTTTCTAGTCAATGTGAGCTAAACTTTAAATTGTCCCATAATACAATTTGTCCTTTTCAAATAAGTTCTGTTAATGCATCAGGGTTTTTTTTTCCTACATTTATATTCTGTTATAAGAACTTCCAGGAATGCTGCAGTTAGCATTTATTGTTTCATCCATTTCTGAGTAATTCCTCACCTATTCCTAGGAGGAGAGAGAGCCAAAATAGTAAAACATTCAAACTGTCAAGGTAGGAACAAAGTATATCCATGGGGATTTCAGACATGGTCTTTCTGCGAAATCATCAAAATATTCCGTTAAGGTTAATTATGATAATATACCACAAATAATTATAGAATCAGAGGGTAAGGATATTTTTCTTCAGTCTGGAAACCAAATGAGCTATTATCTATCACGAAATCTAATTATACGTCTGACAAAAATTGAAATAGACGGCCAGCTGACAGTCCTTCACCAACTTAAACTTCTCTCCACATCTCATGATGTCTAATTTTAGTCTACTCTCTGCCCTTATCTCTGAAACATTAACAAGGATGGCAGTAGCATGCTAACATGTTAAATTACAAGTCTGCAACCAAATCCATTTTCTAAGCCTACTTAATGAATGCTATTAATAATTCATAGTAAAGGTATAATATAAGAAAGTGAAAGTACTGGTTTATCTCTGCTCTGTCACCTATTAGCACCAACTCCTCTTCTTCCACAGACTACAATGTTTTAGTCTAAAAATTAGAAAATTTCACTATTTCATCATTTCTTCATAATAACACATTGCGTACCCTGTCGGGCTGATACCACCATTCAATTTATCTTGAACTAATTAGTTTCTCCCATATTAAAGATATCTCCTATTAAGCTTTGGTTTCAATGTTTTGAAAGGAGATCTAGAACATATATTGTTTAAGGTAAAAACACAATGAAAATCAAGCCAAAGATTAAATGGAAAGCCCACATATTGCTGAAGGAGTCCATGTGATTGCAGGACCCTCAGTGTGGATACAAAGTAATCCTCCTCCTAGTTTGATGGCATAGGAGAACTCTTCAGACTTTTTCCCAGCTCTCCCATTGTAGGTTAAAATACTGAGTGATTGCATGAAGGAAGTAAAACAGAACAGAAAAAAAATGCATCCATTTGCAAAATAAGTGGAAGAACTACCATAATTCTACCAATTAATTTCTTGTATATAAACTAATAAATTAAAATACAAAAAAAAATTAAAGTAGTTTCACGTGAAAGATTTTAGAAAATACAGTTTTACAGATTTATTCCTCATTGGGTAATAAAGTTATGGTTATAAATATAAAGACTCCTCTCTGCATGTATGTGAGATGTGTATGTGTAATATATATATATATATATATATATATGTATATATATATATATATATATATAATTTTGTTTTGTTTTGTTTTTTAAAACAGGGCTTCTCCATGTAGTTTTGGTGCCTTTCCTGAATCTCGCTCTGCAGACCGGCCTGGCCTCGAAATCACAGAGATCTGCCTGGCTCTGCCTCCTGAGTGCTGGGATTAAAGGCGTGACCCACCGCTGCCAGGCTCAAATCTGTAATTTCTAATATTATATTACTATGTGGATGATTGCTGTCATGATTTGAATGAGAATAGCCCCTACAGGGTTGTGTATGTGATTACTTGGTCCCTCCCTAACTAGTAAAACTATTTGGAAAAGATTAGGAGGTATGGTCTTGTTGGAAGAGGTGTGTCCGTAGAGGTAGGTTTCAAAAGAGCACACCATTTTGTATTAGGAATCTCTACCTCTTGCTTCTATTTTGGATGCAAGCTCTTAGCTAGCTCTCTAGCATCATCCTTGCCTGCCTGCTGCAGGGCTCCTCATCAATGATGGTCATAGACTCTAACCCTCTTAAACTCTAATTTCTAAATAAACTCTTTTTTTTTCTAAGTTGCCTTCATATTTACTTGATACAACATGGTTTAAATTCACTATCTTCACATTTAAAAAAAAAATCAAGAACTTCCTATATTCATTTTAAATTATTTTAAAGGCATATAAATGGAATGTTTGTTAAGAAATATACTTTCCTTACATTTAATACATTATTACTTCTGTGATGAACTTCCATATATTAAGACAACACAGAAGGTGAGCAAAATGATGTGCTCTGTGACCACCACCAAGTATGCTGTGATAGAATTCAAATGTAGTCTGTGAAGTATAATTTTGTTTCCATGATTCCAAAGTAAAAAGCAATGATGTGTCATAACATTAATTTATAACAAAAAAAGATAGGGAAATACTGACCTTTATTTATGAAACAAAGAAACAAGACAATTTAATCAATTTCAATTTTTTTCCTTTTTGAATATATAATTGAATAATTAAGTAATTCTATGTCAGGAAAGTTAATGTTTGTTTATTTGGGGATGAGAAAATATGTTTAATGTTAGATGAAAATAAACTTATGTATTTTATGCCTAATAGAAAAACTTGAATTTTTAAATGGAAAGGATAAATCCCAAATCCTTGTTAATAATAAAACATGTTTAATATACCAATGTTGTGTGTATACTGAGATGCCCTTTTTATAGGGAAAAAGTATATAATTTAGAAATGGGGTTAGAAGAAAAACAGGAGTAAGTAAAGCATAAATAACAGTACTTGTGATTGACAAAAGTCTAAATTATATGATCTCTTATTTTGTAATGAATCTTCAGCTAAATTTGGCTTGGTATTACTGTTTGGTGTTATATCACAGTAACTAGAATAGCATCTTTTTCAATTCTTTCTTTAAAATAAATAAAATGTAAAGAGTTTTCATAAATATTTGACAAAACTATGTTGAGAGTAGGAAAAGACTGGAACACCAGCCCTGCTAAGCAACCCTTCCACTGTGTAAGTCACCCCCTAGTTGTAATAAAATCTTTAAGTGTAACAGAGTGATGTTTGGGTAGCTGAATGAGATATGTAAAGGTGTGGTATTGGGCTTTACTCATGATTAAAGCTCAATTAGCCTATCTGTAATCAACAATTATAAAAGTGGACAAGAAAAAAAAAATCAATGATTTTCAGGAATTGAGTTGTAGATAGCCCAAACCCAAGCATTTTGAGAAAAGGAAAACTCTGAGGCAAGTCTATGTTTGCCATAAGTTCTTACTGAAAATAACTTACTGAGATGTGGGAAGGATGATCAGGTTGAGTAACCGCATTCCAATGAGATAAAGAGATAGAAACCACAGTTTCAGGTAACTGAAGAAATAGTACAGGGTGCAGAATTCCAGAGCAGAAGAAGCAAGACATGAGACATCCAAGATTTCTTGGAAGGAGCTCGCTGTAGATCTTGGGTGAGTACTGAGTTGAATATATACAAAGTATAAGTGTGAGAGATTAACCAGAGCGACCACATCACAGAAGAGAAAACAGAAACGAGAAAATACGGAGAACTGGAAAAAAATTGAGTACAAATAAATAAGTTGTGAAAAATTTGGCTTTATATCATTAATATTCCATTAATACTCAATATTTAATTAAGTAGAATAATAGTAGGAAAAAGAAACACATTGAGGCGTGGTATCTTGTTACCACAAAATATCCTTAAGCCGAGTATTTGTAAAATCCTCCATGAGTATTGACTTATTAAAATTCAATTTCTGCCAAGTTGATAAACCTGTAATTTTCTTGACTTTATATAGATTCACTATAATAAACCATACAACAAACATCTGTGATTTGATTAGGTATCTGCCAAAGGAACATGCGTAAAAGCTCTCTTGCTGGCATGTGCCGTGAGGTAGTGCTGCAATCTTTAGAAGCTGGATCTAGTGAAAGGAAGTGCAGCACTAGAAGTATGGGTTACATTTTGCCAGAGTGACAAAATACTTGGCAGAACAACTTGAAAGAAGCAAGGATTGATGATGCTCCTGGTTTCAGGAGATCCAGCCTATGGTTTCAGGGCCCCACACAGGTCATTAGAAAATTGGGACACCGAAATGTGCAGTAGGGGAGATTGTTCACATAAGACCAGAGAGGAATCAGAAATACAAGAAATGCTGGCACTCCACCCACTTTTATACTGTTTTTAGTTTGTTCTTATCATAGCCCATGAGATGGCACAACCCACACTTAGGATCAGGTTTCCTCTTCATTTAATCCTATCTGGAAACAATCTCAAGAACACACCCAGAAGTGTGCCTCTGCAATTCCCTAGGTGATTCTAAATTCAATTAGGTTGAAAATGAACACTAACTGTCAAATCTTCAATTGGAACTTGGTTCTCCAGCTCCCTTTTTCTCTCATTTCACTTTCTTTCTCTTGTGAGAGGAAACTCTTTGATTTACAACATGTTTCACACCATGATAAAATGTCTTGATATAGTCCCCAAAGCAACAAAGCCAACTCACATCACACAATCTGAAACTTCTGAGACCATTTACCTAAGCAAGTCTTCTGGGGCGTTTTATCACACTGACAGAAACCTGACTGAGACACAGCTGAATACATATTAGGGAAGAAAATGATTTTAAGTGTTGAGCTATATGTTGAGTAAAAATGAATATTCTAGTGAACACATTTTTCAGATCTTGATAAGAGTTTTCCTGCATATAAGTTAAAATTCTATTCTAAATTATACTATGGTGGATGATTCTACACTCACATACATACAGGTAGTACCAAACAAACTTGGCAACTTGGAGAGAGAGGGACACACCAACAGAAACATAGAGAGAGAGGGGTGGGGGAGGGAGAGAACATGAATTTGGGAGGGAAATGTGCATTGTGGAGAGATATTGGAAGATTTAGGATGGAGTTAACAGGGGTTAGGTTTGATTGAAATGCTTAATAAGCTGTCAAACAACAATACTATTAATTTAAAAAAACAGGGAAATTACTCAGGGCTGATCATACTTATATATGTAGGAATATATGACAAGTAAAGAAAAAGAAGCCATGAATTTGAGAGAGACAAGGGAGAAGGAGTTAGAGGAAAGTAAATGGAAGGACAGCTATGATGTAATTATATTATAATTTTTAAAACTAAAAACATATTATTAAATACAAAAAGAAAAAATTACTAAGAAAAATAAAAATGGGAAAATAGAAACTAGTCCATGATTGCCAAGATATTAGAAGGCACAAAAATGTTAAATCAATCATTTAAGATGTTTAAGAAGTAAAGAATATTTAAGTAGCAAGCACAACACTCCTAAAGCAAAACAAGAGTATATAATTCAGAATCAAAACTAAAAGTTAAGCAAAATAATGAAATAACCAGATGAACAAAAGCACAGATAAAACATAAGACACAGTGTGCTTGCACAGAACTTAATAGCTAATCTGAAAAAAATAGAAATACAAGTGAAGTAAATTCACAGAGCTATAGTGCCACTCTCTATTGACTATCCACTGAGTCTATGGGGGCCATGTCTATTCATTCCCATCCAGGCCCTTCTCTTTGGTTTCTATTTGCATGGGAAGTAAGCCTGTTTTATATTGTCATCTTTTTATGGGAAGGACCCTTAAAAATTCTTTTGTTTGGCATCAGTATTTTATTTATTTATTTATTTATTTATTTATTTATTTATTTATTTATTTATTTATTTTTGGTTTTTCGAGACAGGGTTTCTCTGTGTAGCTTTGCACCTTTCCTGGAACTCACTTGGTAGCCCAGGCTGGCCTCGAACTCACAGAGATCCTCCTGGCTCTGCCTCCTGAGTGCTGGGATTAAAGGCATGCGCCACCACCGCCCGGCCAGTATTTTATTTTTGTCTTTTACTTTTCATTGTTAATCTATGTTGCCAAGATATGAATTTATGGATGGAGGGGTCCACTGATATTATTCGCAAACTCATATTCTATGTCCTATTTGAGAAATATTGATGCTGGTATTTCATCAGCTATTCATCGAGCTACTTTCACTCCCATCTCCTTGTAGAAGAGAGCTATGGTGCTCTTTGAAGCATTGCTAGCTACCCCAGCATATGTACACATAGTATTCTCTTTGTCTCTGTCTCTATGTCTGTTTCTGTCTCCCTCTCACTCTCTCCAAGTTTCCAATTTGAATAGACATGGCCCCCATAGACTACAGTATTTGGATGGTTGGTCAACAGGGAGTGGCACTGTTAGGAGGTGTGGCCTTGTCGGAGTGGGTGTGGCCTTGTTGCAGGAAGTGTGTCATTGTGGGTGAAGGCTTTAAAAACTCATATGCACAAGCTAGACCCAGCGTGTCACACAGTCTGCTTCTCCTGCCTGTGGATGAAGATGTAGAATTCTCAGCTCCTTCTCCAGCACCATGTCTGCCTGAAGGCTGGATGATTCCCATCATGGACTAACCCTCTGAACTGTAAGCCAGCCACAGTCAAATCTTTTCCTTTATAAGACTTGCCATGGTCATGGTGTCTCTTCAGAGCTGTATAAACCTCAAACTTATCTAAATAAATAAATAAAACACAAAGCAAAAATTTGATATCCTCAAAAACATTCCTCAGTGGGAGAGAAACATGGGCAAATTCAAATAAAAGACAACTGGGAGCATTTATACTAAGCCAACCCATACAATGAGATAACCTATAAGGCATTCTTTGGTATACCAAATGAAAATGTACTGGAGCTTTTGAATCTATGTGGAATTATAAAGAAACATTGAAATGGAGCATATGTGAATAAATATAAAGTACTGTTCTTTTTTCCCATTACATATTTACTCATATACAAATAACTATTTAAAACACACAACATTGAAGTATAGTCTTAAACATTCTTGTGAACATGTAAGTAGAATAAAGAAAATAAAGGGGTGAATACATGGCACCCTCTTATAGGATTCTTGCATTTATGAATTTATGAAAATGAATGGAAATTATTAAGATGAATTCTTAAAAGGAAGCATTCATTTGAAAGGAAGAAAATGTTGTTGTGAGCCTGAAATGGAACCAAATTTAAATATAATAAGGCAGTTATCAGAATCAACTATGTTCCCTAAAACAATTATTAAAAAACAAATCTTAGGGCCAATTAAAAAGTCAATATAAAATAAAATGTAATATTAAAAATATTTACTAAATTCAAATAAGCTACAAAGAAATAATTTGAATCGATAATTTATAAAAAGAAGCAGTTGTAGATAAAGTTATATTAATGATTATATTGACTGAAAAATAAATTAGTCACACTATATGAAAGGCTATTTTTAAGTACTAACCTATGCCCTGTGTTATTAATTATTTATTAATTTTTATTTTTATGTATACATGTGTGTGCTTACATGCATGTATATGCACCATATGTGTGCCAGTGTCATTGAGAACAGGAGGAGGTGTTATAGCCGTTGGACCTAGAATTACAGGCAGGTGTGAGCCTCTTGATGTAATTGCTAGGAATTGAACCTTGGTCCTATAAATGAGCTGCAAGAGTTCTCAACTTCTTAGCCATCTCTCCAGCCCCCAAATAAATACTTTAGAAGATACAGATAGATTGAAAATTAAATAATGCAGTAAAATGTGCTATAAAATACATTCAAATAACTTAACAAATCTAAGTATTAAACTAAATAGACTCAGAAGACTATTTGATAATAGTATACAGTCAGTCAGAAATATACAATGATAAATGTTCAATGAACTCAGCATTGATTTATATTCTAAAAGGAAAATTATTAATAAAAACATTGCTTTGTCCTCTGCAATTGCTATTAATAAATGAATAGCATCCCCCTGAATTAATACACATACACACAGCAAATCATTTATACACACAAAATAAAAATAAATCTAAATATTCATAGCTACAATGTTGCTTACCATAAAGAATAAATGGTCTTCACATTCACATAGTCATATTTATACAGATTTGGTCATCTGTCTATCAAGGTTAATTAAACGGGCAAAGAAGTACCTAATTTTTACTATTTTTTAAAAGAAAATGGAGAATCTGAATATGATATGGAAAATAATTAAATTAAAATTTTCTGTGCTTTGAACTCTTAAGAAATCTACTAAATAACTCAAAATCAAGCTATAGGCTAAAAGAAAATATTAAAACACCCAGACCATATTCCCTAAGTCTATGTCAAATAAATCCAACTAACACAGACCCTTGTAGTCTTAAGCTCAGGGCTTAAGAGAATCTGTTGCTCTTACGGAGGAAATGAATTTGTTTCCCAGAATCCCATCAGGTAGCTCACAACAACCTCTATATCCAGCTCCAAAAGACATAATGCCTCTGACCGGCATAGGCAGTTGAATCTTATACTCACAAACATATATACACATATTTTATATGTAAATTGTTACACATAATCATTAGTGCACACACACAGAATTAAATCACCATGAGATTCTGTACAGTACTTGAAATATATATATTTCCATCCATATATATATTCATTTTCATAAATTCATATATATATATATATATATATATATATGCCTGATTATTCCAAATGTCATTGAGGATACAGAATACTGGGGATGTGACATCCCTTTAGTCCCTGTGCCCCTTATCTCCAAAGGGAGAAATACAGCACAAAGTATTAAACAAAGACATCACACAAACTGTTCATAATATTCCTGAGCAGGAAAATCCTTATAGACAAGTCATCAAACTGTGGTATGATCTGAGAAACAGAAGCCGGTTGTGTCAGATAAAAAAAATATATATATATATGGGCTGTGAAGTTTGTTCTGTAATTAAAAGCACTTCTTACTCTTCCAAAGGTCCTGAGTTCAGTTCCTAGTACCCACATGGTGTCTGATAACTGGATGTAACTATAATACCTGGTTTCTGATTCACTCTTTTCGCCTCCAAGATCACCAGGCATGTGTAAGACACATACGTGATGATGAAACACTCAACATAAAATAAAATAAATAAATTATTTATAAAAGTAACGACAAATACATACAACAGAAAAGATGGGCTCTACTTGGTGAGAGGGGTCATAAATACAGAAGCAGGAAGCAAGGCAAAATAACACTAAGGGATAGTCATAGGATTCATACTGTCACTGTAGCACGAATCTTAAAAGGTCTTACTAATAATAATAGATCCGGAGGAGCCAGGTATTGGGGTGAATTCTGAAAGATCAGAGAAACAGAACAAGTCACAACCAACCTCACCTTACCAATTCCTCAGCCGATCTTGTTTCCTCAAACTGAAAGCTTCTGATCACCCAAATGGATCTCAGCTGAACTAGTGTTCAAAAGCCTAAAAGCTTAACCGTCCTCTAGTTCCTGGTCCTCACGCCTTATATACCTTTTTGCTTCCGGTCACCACTTCCTGGGTTTAAGGGCATGTGTCACCATGCCTGGCTGTTTTCGGTGTGGCTTTGAACTCACAGAGATCTAATGGATTTCTGCTTCCCAAGTGATAGGATTAAAGGTGTGTGTGCCACCATTTTCTGGCCTATGTCTGTCTAGTGGCTATTCTGTTCTCTGACCCCAGATAAGTTTATTAGGGTACAAAATATATTGGGGGACACAATATCACCACATATCACTATACCTTAAAAACCTATAATACAAGGCTAGAGAAATGTCTAAGTGGTTGAGAACACTGGCTTTCCTTCACGGCTGTGCTTCTTGATGACCCAGGTTCAATTCCCAACACCCACATGGAAGTTCACAAATGCCTGTACCTCTAGATCTAGGGGAATCTCATATCAATGCACATAAAATTAAACAACAAAAATCAACTATAGCACACACACACACACACACACACACACACACACACACGCTAAACTAAAAGTCTTCATCGATACTGACAATTCTTCTACTAAGAGCCAAAGACAGTTTACCAAAAACACCTACACCAGGCATGAGAAGCTCCCTTTTGAGTTGTTAGTCTTATTAAAGGCATATTGGACACAGCAAAAGTTATCAGATTTAAGTTTATACCATGTGTTGAACAGGCATGAGAAATAAATAACAAAAAGCCACACAAAATGAACAGGGTTGCAGGATGATGAATTATAGATATTAGTCAGAGTTTATCGAACTGTGGATGAAAATTATATCCCAATGAAGCTCATAAGCAACACACATATATTTAACTCACATGTAAGAGTAATTGATTAGAACAGTGGTGGAAACATGAAATCCTATTTCCTAAATGATAATTACAGTTTCAAGTCCTACTCCACCTCTCTTTAATATAGGCTAATGCATGGAGTTTAATAGAAAGAAAAGAGCTCAGATCGCCTGACAGAATGGGTGTCAACATATCAAAGAGCCACAGCCGCCTTTTCATTTCTTGAAACCACATTTTGGGACTGTGCAGAAGTATAGGCTATCACATGTCTCCACCTTGGTGCTTCTAACATTTTGAAATAATAAGTGTTTGTATGGGGAAGTCTCCTAGGCATTATGTCATGCTTGCTACCTGCTGTCACCACACAAAAATGGACACAGTGTTCAGTGTCTTCCAAGTCCAGCTGGGTGGTACATGAGGCAAATAGTCCCTCCTTGAGAAGTTTAGAATCAAAGCATGTCTAACCTGACACTTGGTCCCTTTGCCTCTGCTAAAGTTCACTTAAGATTACATTTGTTTTCAATTCATCTGGAAACATTCATGATATATTTTTCCTTTGTCCATCTACAACTATGGACTCGGAGGAAAATGATCTTACCAATTAAATGTATTGTATGTTTATTCTACTTTGTAAGGTTATTTTAACTTTTTTTGATTTGTTCTATAAGTTTCACATTATAATTAATAAGTCAGCCATCATTTATTTCCCAGGAAAACACACTCATCAGAGAAGTACTTAATTAGGGTTAAACTATTCCATTAAGTGTCAAAGACTCTCATGTTTGATCTGATGCTATGCATATCATAAATAAGACATTAAACATCTCCTATTAACACTGTTCAATGTTAATAGAGGAAGTATAAATTCCTCCATTTTAACATGAAAATATGAACTGCTTTAAAAATTACAGACATCAGTGGCATGAAGGACTGTTTTTCTTTAATAATTTATAAGTTGTAGAATTGCAAGAAAAATGAAAAACATATGCAAATAACTCATTGCAGACATAGCCTTTGGAGGGAGAACAAAATGAGACCAAAGTAACTCTAACACAGCTATTAAACAAGTACTCCTTTCCTTGAGCAAAAAATCGGACTCATATTGAGACACCAGATAATATAGAATAACTGGCATATATGGAAAAATAAAATTATATTACGAGGTTTCATTAACCAACTAGACAAATAGTTATTGTAATATACATCTTTTAGTATTTTGATGAATAGCCACAGAAACTGACAAGTTTTTCAAGAACCATTTATATATATATATATATATATATATATATATATATATATATATATATATATATTTATAATGAATGACCATATATGGACAAGCCCATGACTTCTTTGAGAGTTACAGATGTCTGGAGCAACTGCTCTTGAAAGTGAAAAGAGGCTAGGTGAAGCAGTGTATTTAGTCTGGACCTTTCAGTAAACAGAACCTGTGTTGTTGAGGTGTTGGGAGACTGCCAGATCACAGTCATAGAGAACAGTGCACTTTCACATTTTAGGCGTTCCTAAAATACATGTCCTACAAGCAGCTGAATTCTGTGGGTGAATACACATGGTAAGGAGAATGAAGAATGTGGAAGTCTCTTAAGGCTTAGCAAAAGGGTTTTCATTTTACAAAGAATATATATGAGGCAATAGTGATTGGCATTATTACTAGTAACAGATACTGCAGAATGAGGCACAGCACTGTGGAATGTGAGGAAGTCTAAATTGAGGATAAAAATGAGAACTAGAAGTGGGCAAGATGACCCAGGATATAAGGGCTTTGCAGCCAAGCTTGATGATCTCAATTCCATCCCCATGACTCACATGCTGGAAGGAGAGAACTGACTCCTGTAAATTGTTCTGAAACCTCCACAAATGCATACATGGACAGAGAGAGAGAGAGAGAGAGAGAGAGAGAGAGAGAGAGAGAGAGAGAGAGAGAGAGAGAGAGAGAGAGAGAGAGAGACTAAATAAATAAGAATGTAATAAAAAGGAAAAACCAGAAATGAATGCTATTATCAATATTGTCTTGTAGTATCATTAATGGTATTAACAAATCCATCTGGTTACGACTGATACAAGTACTGATTTCAAAAATATATTGTTATTCCTAATTTTACTATTCTTATTAATGCACTCAGTTATTTGGATCTATACATTTCATAACTGAGGTTTTATTTTTACACATTAATACACATTTGAAAATTTATTCCAGAGCCGTGTATGATAGAACACCCCCTGTAAACCCAGCATTTTTGAGATTTAGAAAGAAGGATTTTGAAGTGAAGTTTTATAGCTTGAGTTATATATGTAAAGCTTGTCTTAAAGATTATAAAAAAAAAGGAAAGGTGGATTCCAAGACATTATGCATGCTTCTTGGTTTATGATGGAGTAATCTTCTGATAAATATATTGCAATCAGGGAATACTGAAAATAGACTTAAAAAAAAACAGTGTAGCTTAGCAAGGTAGAATGCCAGGAGTATTGGCTGCTTGCTTTGCTATGCAGTGTGTGGGCTGGAGCTGTGTTCTCACTGCCAGCAATGTCCAGCATCCTGAGAGACTATCATTCCTCACATTGCTAGCCCAGAGAAAGATAAAGATCCAAAGTATGATTTCTAGCGAACAGAATCAACTCCTATCCTACTGTAGAACAAGCCTCAGTGGAACCATTAGTAACTAGGGAACCAACCGCTTGTATTTTCTTAAAGACTCCAGGCAACACCACAAAGATAAATGAAACCTAGCCACACAACTTTTCCAGTAGAAAAACAATTTAGGTAAACATGAGGGACCTCAAAAGTCAAGTGAAGCAGGTTACCTAAAAGGTCTGATAGACACTTTTGGAGGAAAACAGCAAAATGCTAAGTGCTGTGGGTTTTGAGAATAAAGGGGTAGGGAAATTACCTCATCTTCTTGTCCCATTCATATTCCTAATAGGGACAAGTTTACTGTTTAGGTGGAAGCACTACCGATGTCCATATACACCCCAAAAGGTTGGGATGTTGGGGATCTCCAGCTTGGGGCCCCATTTCCCCGGCCCCACAGTTCTTCCTCCTCACATTCCAGACCCCGCCCCCTCTAAAAGGCTGCTAAGCAGTAGCCCCTCCCCTCAGAAAGCCCTGCAAGATTCATCTCCTACGCTGGAGGCTGCTCAAGACTAGGCCTATAGACTACTAGAGACCTGGCCAACATATTTGCCATGTGATTGCTCCCCTGCCTTCCCAAGGGTCGCCCTGAAGTTGCTTGGCTCTGTTTATTAAACCTGGATTTATCAATCAGTTTGATTGGGTTACTACACCAGCGGCGGCAGTGGTGGGTACCCAATAACTGGTGATTCGAAACTTAGCATTTATTCCTGTATCAGATGCCACTGTCCCAGGCTTTACACAATAGGAGGACCTATTCCTCCTCTTTCTTAAACCTGGTAACCTCAAAAAACAATAATCGTATGGGTTGAAAGGCATTTTCATTATTGTAATTCTGATACCAGCATTTATTTCCAAACTTTAGTTAACATCATTAAAGTATTTTGCAACGTTTTGGAAAGGAAATCAGAAAATAGTTTAGGGGAAAATTCTCTGGTAATTTTTCTTAAGCACTGAGAAACAAAGAGCTGAAATTCACCACATAATGAGACACAAAGGCAGCTGAGATACAAAGAGAAAATACTGGAAATGTTTCTATGCTTTTAATGAAGTCTGCAGTAGAGGTCAAGCAAAGCTAAGCAAAACAAAACCAGGTAACAATTATAGAAATCAGCACTTACCCATATTTTGCAAAATTTGCCCAAAATTTCATCATGGATCGACTCAAAATTTCCTCAGCTCTGGTATAATTAGCTCTTCTTTCCAGTGGTAAGCCAAAGACAAGCTCGATTTCATAGCCATGCATAACTCCCATCCATTCAGGCCAAGGATTTTTGGAAGATCGGTGTTCGAGATAGTAGAAAAAGGCATTATTTTCAAGGTCTGAAAATGTCTTAGCAAACTCCAACGCCGGGCATATGATGTTGTAATCTCCAATTACATCATCCAAGGCCTCACGGTAGACTTCCGGTGTCTGGTCACCTAACCAGTCCACATAGTAGAAAAGGATTGCTTCTTTTCCCAAGCTGCTCACTCCTGGGAAATACATATTTAAACCTTCTTGAAACTCCCTCCGAGTGATGAGACTATCATTGTCTTTGCTGAAACCAGGAGCACCATACACTAGAAAAGATGTCCCTTCATCTTTGTTAACACCTACTAAGATCTGAGTTTTTTTCACTTGTCCGAGTTGAAGTAGTGTGTGGGGCATGTCAGTGAGAAAATCACCATCCACCGTTGGACCGAAATTTATCGATAAGAGGGAATCAGAGGGGAGAACGAACCTTTGGTTCAGAAGAATTTCCTCAGGATCTTTATTTTGAAGGCATTTAATCATCTCAGTCTCATTCTCTTTTGAGCAGCCAGCAAGTTCAGCTAAGGCCAAAGTTCTGTTTCTGGCTTCCTCTGGAGACTTTACTGCCCAGGGGGCATTAGAAGATCCACTTTCCAGAATGGCTCTGGTAAACAGAGGGTAGCTTTGGGGACAAAGCAAATGTAAGCTCACAGATGCTGATCCTGCACTTTCACCAAAAAGCGTTACACTTTTAGGATTCCCTCCAAAGGCAGCTATGTTCCTTTGGACCCACTGAAGTGCCAACTGTTGATCAAATAAGCCCATGTTCCCTGGAGCCTCAGAATTTCCAGGTAAAGCTAGAAATCCTAGGGCACCTAGCCTATAGTTCATTGAAACTACAATAACTCTTTCAACCCGAGCTAGAAACTTCCCATCATAAACAGGTAGAGAGGAAGTCCCAGTTTGAAAGCCACCACCATAAATCCATACCATGACAGTGGCATTTTTTGGTTTAGGTGCTGGAACCCAAATGTTCAGATACAAGCAGTCTTCGCTGAGGTTCGTGTTTGGATTCCACATTTCCGACCCCTGGAAGCCTGGGAAGGTTTGATCTATGATCTGATAACAAGAACTAGCATATTTGGTGGCATTATGGATGCCAGGCCACTTGTTTAAGGGTTGTGGCTTTTTAAATCTTAGCTTTCCAAGAGGAGGCTGTGCGTAGGGGATTCCGAGAAAAGCAGTCACCGTGCCACCTAGAACCGGCAGGCTCAGCCCCCGGACTCTTCCCGTCTTGGTTGTGACTATGAAGTCTTCTTCAGCGTGTGACTTCCCAAAAAGCATGCCAAGCAGTAGAAAGGACACGAGGAAGTGGGTCTGTGCGACGGTGGTGCGCTGGGTCTGCATGTTGATTCCTACGAGAAGAGTAAGCAAAGGGTTTTAACAGTCTTGTAGATGCCATGTTATTGTCCAATGATAAGTCACTAAAATACCGTAGTTCCTATTTACCCTAAACGTATAAGAGCTGATGAATATGTTACCAACCCAAGGATATGGATAAGTACTAAGAAGAAAGTGGATTTCTCTCCACTTAAAAGAGAAAAACATATTAAGGAAAATATATATGATCTTGCCTTGGAAATACCATTGCTAAAAATCTGTAAGAAGTTTCAGCACTGTAAAAAGGTAGTTTGTCCCAGGTACATTTTTTTTTTTTTTTTTTTTGGTTTTTCAAGACAGGGTTTCTCTGTGTAGCTTTGCGCCTTTCCTGGAACTCACTTTGTAGACCAGGCTGGCCTTGAACTCACAGAGATCCACCTGGCTCTGCCTCCCGAGTGCTGGGATTAAAGGCATGAGCCACCACCGCCCGGCCCCAGGTACATATGTTATCATTCACTACACATAGCCATATCAAATATGGAATAGCTAGGGGTGGATATGTCAGGAGTAATTTCTACATGAATAGAGGAGAAAAATACAAGGGTTTTTGGAATAGCATGTCTGGATAATATATCACAAAACTCTGAAGTCAGTTAAGAATATAGACAATCATCTACTGCCTTCCTTTGTTCCATGGTTCTTCTCATAGTTCCCCCTTTTTAAAAAGAATGCGTTTCATCTATACAATCTCAGTTTATTCTCAAAAGGGAATTGAGACAATTTATTTGTAGCATGGTAAGTAAAAACTTAAGTAATTGCCATTTAACTATAAATGTTAACACTAAAAAGCCAGCTTTCTCTCTGGCTTAAAATACAGGTTGTTGAATTGTGCTACCTGTATGTTTCAGGGACGTTCTCTGAAATTTATTTAATAAAGATCAGGCTATTCTGCTTGAATCACAATCTCCTTGGTGGGAGACCCAGCTGATATTTATGTGGGAAACGATATTGGCTTAGAAGGAATTTTTAGAAAACTAACAATTAATTTGTAAACTGATTAAAGCACATGTAAATAGTGAAATATGTTTGTTAGCAGAGTTATGGATACTCATGTTTTTTAATAGTGCAGAAATTCATTGAAATCAGAGGACCGATACTGAGAAATTACTGGGTAAGCAGAAGAGGCTAGAGTAAACTGTAAAATACAAAAGGAAATGTATTTAATATTATGGTATAGATAATAATTATTTAAGGCCACATGAGTCATCATAGTTTTATTAAAATTCATAACATAAACATGAGTTTCTTTGAAATAAAACTTTCCAAACTCCATGTGATAAAAAAAGGAAAATAAAATAAATAAAATATAATGTAAATGTCATTTAAAAAGAATCAATGCCATTTTATATAGTTGTAGAAACAATTAAAATATTCATTTACAGGCACTGGCTTCTGTCCACATAACAATGGCCAGGACTAACAAATGCACAGTCCTTCTGTTACTTTTTCTAATGCTCTAATTTTAAATCCAACCTCCCTGCTCAGGAAGTTAATCCTATCATCAACAACCATTTGCTATGGCTTTCTGTGTGTATAATCAAGTTTATTTTGGTAGGCCATGAGAAAGAAACAGATGTGAGAGCTATGTTCCCTGACCTTGAAGAATATTTTTTTAATTTACTTTTATTTTTTGTAAATGTGGGATGTGATACAGGTGTCACAGTATAATTTGAAGATCAGAGGATAACTCAGAGTTTCTTCTTTTTTTCCACCTACCAAGCCAGCTTCCCACACTTTATACCTAGATGAGGCTAATTTTAAAACAATATCATTTACCCCTGCTCACAGGAAATCTAGTGATCAATTCCCAACAAATATGTAACTAAATCATACCATAATGACATTTATTTTGAACCCAATACTTAATGACTTCATCTCTGCATAATTTTATCAATATCTGTGTCTATCCAAAATAGACTTATTTTATGTAAATAAGTCTATGTTTAAGTTGATTGCTATGGTAGTAAGTTCAGGTTTTAAAATCAAGTCATTTTTTAAATGTTTTTCTTGTTTTTTAATATCCTCTGTTTTGATACAATTGAGCATGGGCTAAGATCCATTAAATGTATTATTGAAACATACTCTTGTATGTTTCATGGGACGTTTAAGTATTGTATTCACTGCGAGTGTAATTTGTAGGTATGATAATCAAACTACATGGAATAATAATATAAAATATCTGAGAATCTGACAGTTACTAAGGCAATTTTATATTTTGAACAGGAGGTATGGATTATTTACTGTTCCTCATAGCTTTTTGTACTTTTTTTTTCCTGTTAACTACAAAGCCCTTTCTCTTAAATAAACAGAAAAGAAAAAAGGAGGCATATGGAATTTCTCTTTCTGTTTTTGAAAATCAGCTTTGTCAAGGGAAAATGACAAGCCCCCGGACCTATCTGCTCTGAGAGCATTTCAGCAAGCTCACCTGTCACCCCTGGCTGCTTGTCTTTGGGTGTGCAGAGTAGTGCAGGCTCCTTCTCAGCGCACTGAAAAGATGATTTGTGCTGTTTTCCTGGCTTTCTTTAAATATTCTTATAAAAAATGAATTGAATGTTAAAATTTTCAATTTCTAGTA
Source organism: Peromyscus leucopus (assembly GCF_004664715.2). Taxonomy (NCBI): domain Eukaryota; kingdom Metazoa; phylum Chordata; class Mammalia; order Rodentia; family Cricetidae; genus Peromyscus; species Peromyscus leucopus. The sequence goes on from NC_051068.1 coordinate 51,287,991, forward strand.
ATTTTTAATAACTTAAAACTTTAGTTTAGAGGCTGGGGAGGTGCTTCAGTAAGTAAAGGGCTTTCTGAGCAATCAGAACTTGTGTTCAGATCCCCCAACTTCTACATTAAAAAAAAAAAGAAAAGAAAGAAAGAAAACCCAGGCATGGTGGTGCCCCTCTGTGATTTCAGTACAGTCCAGGAGGAGATCCCAGGGGCTTGGTGGCTAGACTATCAAGCTGAAGCTGTGAGACTTGGGTCTGTGAGAGACCCTTTCCAAAATGAAAGTGGAAAGTGATTAAAGAAGACACTTAACAGCAATCTCTGGCCTCCACAGACCATGTGAGCACACTTGTGCACACATAAGCACATTTGTGCACACACAAACACACTATACATGAACACATACAGATGGATATATGATATGTGCACAACTGTACTTACACACAAACATTTCTTCAACAGTTTCTTGTAAGGTGAATATAACTACCTCCATTAACAACTATGATAATTTTAAATGTTCCAGATCAGCTACTATCACACCTAAAAAGTTGCAGTGTTTCCACATTAGCTATATTTATATAGCTTTCTCCTTCTGTAATTTAATATCCATTTTCCTCCAATGGATCTTAAATTTCCAGAGCACTGTTTATATGAATTAGAAACACATTATCAAGAATGATACCTATGAGCTTTTCTTGTATATAATGTAAAGTATAACATTAGAAACAGCCACCATAAGCATAACTTTATGTAAGGATGACAATTCAGTTCTTCCTCTCATGTTACCTGCTGAGAAGTTAGACTCTATATTAATAAATCTGCAGTGCTAAATGAAAAGATGCTGAATGCCCCCACATTCAGTACAGTCTACATGTGTTACACTTAAATCAACATTATTCTATTATTTTCACAATCTAACATTTTTCCTTGGTACTCTGCACTTCTCTGTTAAAGACATGTTTTAATGTCTATTTATCACATACTCAAACAATCTAAACAGAAATAAAAAGAAATGTCAAAATTAATTCATTAGCTTGTTTTTAATTATACTTTAAAATTCTATAAAATTGCCTCTCTCATATTGTGGTGCAACTGACAACTGCTAAAAAATAAAAGTTTAAACTCAGGGAAACATGCTTATCATAAAAAATGAGGCAAACTTTCACACTGAATACAGCTATCTTAATGTAGATAAGCTCATTCCTTGAAATAGTAGTTAATATTTCCAAGAGATTAGGAGATTTTACTCATAAGGCCAAAATAAATAGGTGTTACAAGTGGAAAAAAAAAACCTTTCAGGATAACGAATTCAAGTTAACAAATGCTACTTAATATCAAATTTTACTGCTAACATTTTACAAATTCTAAACTTTTTAAAACTTTAACTTTTAAAATAAAAAAAAGGTCATATCACCTCTTTTTAAAAAAATCTTCCTGAATCAGTTACTGGATAAAGGCTCTGTGATGACAGTTAGGGTATTCACCCATCTGACTACTGATGTAGGCCAGCTCAAGCACCCTTTCCACTATTGCTAATAGTTTAAGCTGGGGTCATCCTCATAGATTCCTGGGAACTTCCATAGCACCAGGTTTCTCCCTATGCCGATGATGTCTCCCTCTATCAAGATAACTCTTTCATTGCTCTCCTAGAGCCTTCATCCAGTAACTGATGGAAGAAGATACAGAGATCCACAGCCAAGCACCAGGCCAAACTCCAGGAGTCCAGTCGAAGACAGGGAAGAGGGATTCTATGAACAATGAGTATCAGGATCATGACAGGGAAACCTACAGAGACAACTGAACCAAGCTAGTGGGAACTCATGAACTTTAGACCAACAGCTGTGGAGCCTGCATGGGACTGGACTAGGCCCTCTGCATAAAAAAAGACAGTTCTGTAGCTTGGTGTGTTTAAAGGTCCCCCAGGCAGTAGGATCATGATTCATCTCTTGTGCATGAGCTGGCATTTTGGAGCCCATTACCTATGGTGGGATACCTTGCAGTCTTGATGAAGGGGGAAGGTCTTGGACCTTCCTCTATTGAATGTATCAGCCTTTGCTGAGTCCCTATGGGAGGCCTTACCTTTTCCAAGGAGGAAATGTGGGGTGGCTTGAGGGGGGAAGGCTGGTGGGGGAGTAGGAGGAGAAATGAGAGAGGGATCTGTGATTGGTATGTAAAATGAATTAAAAAAAACTCTTAATAAAAAAAATAAAAACAATCTTTAAAAAAATAAAAATCTTTAAATTCAAAATTGAAATCTCAATTCCCCAGACAATTTTATGAGAAAATAAATGATGTCATTATACCTTAAGATGTGGACCTGTTAAAATGACAAATATAAAAAAAAACCTATTTATTACCATTTATTTGTAAAAATGATTTGTTTGTCAAATGTTTAAAGTAATGGACCAGCCTGGAAATATGTAAAACAAAAAAGTCTAAAAGCTCTTGATAGTGTTCTCTAGGTATCATGTTCCTGTTTTAAAAATATCACTAAAATATCACTAAAATATGGTGATTCTTAAAATGTGCTGGGAAAGTGCTATCTAGATTGTACTAGAAGGATCTAAGACCAGCATTGAAATTCTATTTGACCAAAATAGCTATGTCTCTATACCAAATCAAAAACTGTTTTGTTTCAAGCTAAGTGAAGAGCGTATTGAGGAAATCTAGTCATAAATGGAGCATACCCTGGTCTTCCACAGAGCTTTGAATGTCTGCTCAGACATCCAAGTAGACAGAAGATGGCAGATGAGTTCTGCAAACTCAAGATACATCCCAGTAGACAGAAGATGGCAGATAAATTCTGCAAACTCAAGATCTATTCCTGATCAAAGTCACAGTGGATAGTCCCAAGGTTATATTAGTAAACTGAATATTAAATTACTAGATTTTGGGGGTTTTCTTTGGCAGCTGCATTCTCTCTGCTTGTGGTCTTTTTACTTACATTTCTTTACCATCTGTGGCTATGAGGACCTAAAGATGGCTCTCTCCATCTGACTCTCATACTGTCAAAACAATGGAAACCAGAGAAATGGGAATTTCCCCCAGGAAATGCATGCTATAAAAAGAAAAGTACATTCTTGAAAGAGGTTCCATACAATTCCAGCAACTTGTGGGACCACCTTGCAGAATGGGACTGAATCCTAGACAATGATGGGTCAGTTCTACGTGGGACCACACCTTAACCAGGACTGCTTGAATAGGCACAGTCTTGGGTCACTGTTGAAACTTGAATCTCACTTCAGGGCTGCAAAGATGGACGGTGGGAAGGGAAGCTTTTTCCCTTTTCCCGATGTGGTCACACGGAATACGTCTTCTTTTCTCCCTTCCACTATTAGTTTAGCTCTTTAAATTGATTTAATAAGGACCTGTGTGGCCAAACGTGCTTAAGGTAAAGGCTGTGGCCTCCAAATTTGATAACAAAACAGTCAGTCGATTTCTGTAAGAATAAGCAGACTTTGGAAAATATCAAAACAAAGACAATGATGAAATGTAAACTAGATTATTACTTGTTACCAAGTAATAAATCAAATCAAAAGTAAATTTATAGAGGAGAATATGTTCATAGACCCTATAAGACCTTTTTCACTTATCTTTAGTAAAAATGTAATATGAAATAGGTTTCAGATTTCTCCTTAAAATTAAAGATGCAGGATATTATATATCAACGAACAACACAGAAATTAGAGAATAAATATGTCTTTTAAAATCTCTAAACATTATATTTGGCATCTTAAAGCAATGGTATTTTGCCTAAAAAAAAAACCTCTAGAGTTATTCAAATCATCAAGATATGTGTTAAAAGCCTGCTAACTTCAAACAATATGATTTTATCAAAATGATTTATAGTCATATTTATCATAAATATTCTATAGTCTATATTAAGGAAAAATTGTGCCTGCTAGTTGGAATACATTCTTCAAAAATAGAGTACCTGCCTATGAAAAAAAAATGTATAGCCCGCCCATAGGAATCTGATAAAATGATTTTGTTTGTACTTCAATTTTCTTTTGGTCTCATAAATTTTATAGTCAATGACTGAACAGAATCTGATGCCATAAAAATAATGACATGTTTCCAAGAATCTAGGATGAGCCAAAATTCTATTTGTTTAGTATTCCTACAAAAATAAAATAATGGTAGCATAAGATATTTTAGTCCAGATTAAACACTCAAAAGTGGTCAATAATGGCAGAGGAGTTATTTGTAGATCAAATTAGGAAATAGATTTTATTCGACATAAAAGGAACTTTTGCTTTCCGCTTACCAAATGATGTTGTGAAAGTTTCAGGGGGAAAACGCTGAGTGATAAAAGTGCCCTGTTAAGTAATAAAAGAAAATTAATCCATGTCATTGCAAAAGAGATGATACTGGGAAAAAGTCAAGATTGCCCAAACAGTACTTTTGTTGTTAAGAAGTTGATTAACCCTGCACTAAAGGGTAACCATAGCCTAAAATAAGTCTCCTTAGAGAGATAATAAATAAACAATAAGAAAGAGACTCCACAGGTACTATGTCTCTTCACTCAAAGTTGAACAAATTCAGCATATCCTCGGCAATGAAAGGAATTGAATTTGTGGTTCTGGAATAATAGAAAGCTCTGATGCAGTTCCTCCTCGCCTGTCTCCTGGGTCCCACTTGCTAGCCAGGGACTATTCCCAATGGAGCACCACAAGGGCTCCGCAAACAGTGAAGAAATACCCTTCCTTTCTCCGCCCGATCTTCACGGGAACCTTCTCATTAGGGGTGTAAATTCTGATCAACTCACCCGAATCACTGCAGAAAAGGATGACGAAGTTTGCAAAGTGGCAGTCATATAATACTTCGGGGAAAGGCGGGATGCGGCAGCCGCCCTGCCTGTGAATTGCCCAGCTCTGACATTTCAGTCAACTCTTACTGACAAAGCTCGCGAGAGCTGGCAGCAGCAACTTGATCTGGCGCTGGCCCGGCTTCCTTGGCTGACATCTGTTCAGAGGCTAATGGCATGAATGCAGTGGTGACCACGCCTTCGGAGAGTGCTGGGGGGTCTTCCTCTACCATCACAGAGAGGCTTCCTGCAGAGAAGAAAGGGCAGGGAGGCGCCTGGGTAATAGAAACTGAGGGAGTTACTTGACACCAGCAGGACTTTAAAGTTTTGTGTTTTGCTTTGTTTTCTTTTGTCCATTTAAGAGTTTTACAGCAGTAAACATTGGTCACACTATTCTAAAGAAATGTCACTGAAAGCGGGTGTACCTTTCTTCTCTGAAAAATCATGTGGTGATAAAGCCGCATAAAAAAAGAAAATAGGAAATAAAATAAGCAATCTAGATATAAACTATGAAAATCAAAGGATTGTTTACCCCTGACGATCCCGCCTTGTACCCTGTCCCTCAACATTCGTTTAAGCCCTACAGAATTCGCAGTTCCTGACAACTTCTCCAAAGTCCCTGCTTGTAATATATGTGAGGGAAAGCCACGGTTTATAATACATTTGAAGAGTCCAAAGTTCTTCAGCAAACAGTTAAAAGAACATCTCCAGTCAGGCACTGAGAGCGGTTGTGAACATACATTTTTATGTTTCAAGCTTATCGTACTTTACACTTGTATTTTGCAAAACAATAAGAAAAAAAAAAACTTCAAGGAACACTTTAATGGCTGATTCTCCATACAGTTGCACTTTTAAGTTTTTGTAAATGTCAGTTTTCAATTTTAAATCTCTCAGCTAAGGGCTCACTACAGATTAAACAGACTAACTGGGTCTGTAGAAAAGCACACTTTTGTCATTAACAGTTGTTAACATTTCAAACATGTACATACAAGAACTGGTACTTTGATTCTGGACAATGTCCATCTGTGTGACTCAAACTTACATATAATATATTAACCTAACGAGCATGAGTTTAACGTGATTATTCAAATTTTCAGGCCATGAAATTTGATCTTTAAAATCTCAAAATCTTGCTATGTTGCTAGTTCTAAGAACTTTTGGAGTTAAAATTTCAAATAAAATATTTTCAATATCATTTCATATCAAATGCTTCCCAAATTACAAACATTTTTATTAGCTGAAATTATCTTTTCTCTGGAAGGTGTCACTTAGGCAATATTGATTACATGCCAAACATTACAATCACTAGTTCAAAATGTATAATAATAACATATATATATATATATACATACATACACACATATATATACACATACCTATTTCTAAATATGTAAGTACAGTCTGCTTAGTCTGTATAATGTTACTTGTTTGTTTATTTTCAGGATTGACCATTTGATAGTGTTGTATAAACAACTGATGTGCTCTTCCTGAGACAGATATTTCTCCCATTCTCAGCAATTCTTAATTCTCCTTGCTTCCTTGTGTAGGGTTGAAGCCTCATGGACTTTCCTTCTTCCACTTTAGCACATCTATTGCTGTTCTTGTTCAGATCTTATTTAGGCAGTCATGTTGGTGAGCTTTTATGGGAGTAGCTTCTGATATCACTAGGAGATGCAGTCTCACAGCTAACTCCCTCATCCTCTGACTCTTACAATCTTCCCACTCTTCTGTAACGATCCCTGAGCCTTGGGTTTAGAGTGTTTTGTAGATACATCCTTTGGAAATGGGCTCTACAAATCAACCTCTTGATTGGTTTTGGTTATGAATTTGAAAAAGAAAAAGGAGGGGCATATGGGTGGATTAGAGGGATGAAAGGGAAGGGAGAATGAGGTAATTTTATCTCTAACAATAAGAAAAAAATTTTAAAGTATACGATCAGTTTACGATGTTTTGAAAGTTATGGTAGCTGTATTTAAAACAGTCCTTTGGTTAGCCCACTGAATAATCCACTAGTTTAGAACACATCATTTCTTAAGATTTTATTTATTTTTATTTGATGTATGTGTATGAATGTTTTGCCTACATAAGTATGCATGTATGTTGTCCTCTCAGGCCAGAAGTTGTTGAATTCCCTCAAACTTTAGTTACAACTTGTTACATGAATCGCAGGGGTACTGAGAAACAAGCCTGGGTCCTCTAAAAGAGCCACAAGTGTTACTAACTGCTGAACCATCTTTCTAGCCTCAGAATGTATGATTTTTTTTTAAAAACCCAAATGTCAATACTTCTTCCAACACAACTCTACTGCACTGTTTTCTGTAATAGCATAAAGTTAAAATTTGTAAGCTCAAGCCCGATCTTACTGAATGAATTTATCTTATAGTTTTTGCATCCTGTCATGTCTACTCCATATTGTATGTTTTATACAATGTAAATACTTTTTATACAATATATATACTCCAGATATATTTTTCAATACAGTGGTGAAAATAAGAAAATCACTTACTAGAAGAATGTAATGTATGTTTAAACTAGCAAGCTACACTAGGTGATTATGAAACTGCTCTTTTTTCTTCTGTTAAGCATTTTTCCTTCAGTGAAACACTTGGGCTCCAGAACCACTGATTCATCTGTGTCTTGGTTTCTCAGCTATGCTACTTGGCTGTGCACTACCTTAGTTCACCCTTAAAGTATTTGTTCTTCCTGTGTTATTGATCTTTGTTTCGTGCCTTGACACACAACAGGTGCTTTGCTGCTGTGCTGTTATCTTTTTTTTCTCATGCTTCTAGTGAGATGATATCAATCATGTGTCATGGGCTTGTTGAGTCAGTTGGCCAAGTCTCATGCTGTGACCTCATAGCCTTGTGATTTGTCAGTACGACTGCCAAGTATTTTGTGCTAGTTATAAGTCGTTCTGATGGAGCACCCCCTGGAACTCGTGACTTCTCATTATTAATGCTTAGGTTAGTCCTGTCAGCTGCCCTCAGTGAACACATTGAGGTAGGCAGTCATAGCACCTTTCAGGTTTCAGGTATTATCATCATTCAGTTACTGCTGGGTTCATTGTTTCCTTAGCAGTAGCACTGAAAACTTGACAGTGTGTGAATCATTTCGTTGATTGGGCAATGTCATGTAAAATAAGTGTTTTGATCTTTACCTTTTATTGATATATTTTGTTGTTCTGTATTTTTAATTACATTACAAGGAATTAGGTCTCTCCATAGCATTTTATGAACATTTTTTTGTTTTTTTCTCTCTCTCGCTTTTTTCTTATCCTTCCTTTATCCCTTAGCAACAATAGCCTCATTTCTGCCTTCATATTATGTGTGACATTTTACCTTCTCCCCTTCTATTTCTTTTTAACAAGAATAATATATTTTATGATCAAATATTCATTACTAAGAAAAACTCAAAGATTTTTGTATTTCATATATGACAATGCAAGAAAATATGACCTTCATACTACATAGTTGCATAAGAGTGGTCAAATAGTTTATGGTAAATATTCCCACTTCTTATTCATTTAACAATATTAACTATCTATTCATTTAACAATATTAACTATCTATTGAAATATTTCAATGATTAAATGGTACATTATCTCATGGATGTGCTTAATTATTTTTACCTCTATAATGAAGATAGCAATATGAAGGAATAAGTAAGTAGTATTTCTGGGCCAGGATGGAGCTCAGTAATAGAACCCTCACAGGGCATGAAAAAGGCTTTAGGTTTGAGCTTCAACAATGCAAGTCATAAAGGAAAATAAGTTTTATTTTCAAATACTTTTCTACATGCCCTGAATATCCTAATTAATTTAAAACTCATAATAATAAGGAAATAAAGAAAGTAACAATTATCTTTAACTAAGAACTGCCATTAATCTTATTCTCTAGTTGAGTTAAGTATGCCACAAAGGGTTTATACGACTTGCCTGAAATCACAAAATATCAATGTTGTTTTCTAATATGCAAGGTGCCAATAACTACAATAGAAAATTCTGTATATGGATATTTCATTATATTCAGTATATATGTTTGTTTCTTATCTTATTGTTTTTTATTGGTTAATTTTGTTATTTGACAATTTATTACATATGTTTATTATGTATTCTGGGTAGTCTCCCTGCCCTGCCCCTTTATAATACCCACACTCCCATACCTGTCAAGTTCTTCTCTCTCTCTCTCTCTCTCTCTCTCTCTCTCTCTCTCTCTCTCTCTCTCTCTCTCTCACACACACACACACACACACACACAGACACAGCACTGGATATCCTTACAAATTCCTTTCCTAGATTCATGACTTTTGGTTTTGCTTGGTGACTTATTTGTTTTTCTGTGCCTGTGTTATCTCACTCAATGTGTTTTTCCAATTTTATTTTCCAACAAATTTTTCATGACCATTGTATGCATATACCACATTTGCTTTACCACTGATCAGTGGATTGACATCTAAGCTGCCTCCATTTCCTAGCTATTGTGACTAGGATAGCAACCAACATACACAGTCAATAATAGTAGTAGGCAATACGGCTAGCAAGCAATAGATTCCTTTAGGTGCTGTGGATATCGCTCTGTATAAATAAAACACTGATGGCCAGTGACCAGACAGGAAGTATAGGTGGGGCAAGGAGAGAGGAGAATTGGGGAAACAGGAAGAAGGAGAGAGAGACACTGCAGCCACCGCCAGGACAAGCAGCATGTGAAGATGCCGGTAAGCCACCAGCCACGTGGCAAGGCATAGATTTATAGAAATGGGTTAATTTAAGATATAAGAACAGTTAGCAAGAAGCCTGCCAGAGCCATACAGTTTATAAGTAATATAAGTGTCTGAGTGATTATTTTATAGTGGATTGTGGGACCTCAGGGCTTGGTGGAACCTGGAGAGAAGCCCTCCAGCAACATTTAGGTATTTAGCAGGAATGGTTACAGTTTATCCTTGTTTATTTTCTCAGAATTTAAATTGATGGATGTGACCTGTACAAAGTAGATTTTCAGAGTTCTCACATCCTCCACAGACTTTGGAATAGGAATTTTCAAAGTTCTCATAAACCATACAAATGTTTGCAGTCAGAATAAGTCTTTGTGTGTGTGCGTGTGTGAGTGTGTGTGTGTGTGTGTGTGTGTGTGTGTTTGAGAAAATATTTTCATCCATTTTACAAACCAATCAAAGATCTTCCTCCTCCCCTCCAGCCTTCACCTCCCAACCCCCACTCTCCCCCACATAAGAAGGCAAGGCCTCCCATGGGAAGGCACATCCAGTAGAGGCAAGTCCAAGCCCTTCCCCCTACTTCAAGGCTGCACCTCATGCAGCATAAATCTTAATATGTTTCTGGACCTAATGGAATGGACATTCCTTCTCAGATCTGGCATGTATTTGAAAATGGGTTTGTCTTCAGCTATTAAATTGGAATTGCTTTGAGAAAACAGGGGCAGCTATTGTGGAAATATCTATAGGTTGTGCCTTCAGTGAGGGATAAGACAGACTTTTTGAGGTTAGGGGAAAAGGAACAACAAAGGGGGTTGTGCTGTTTTATGTGTATGAGTAAAGATAGTTTAAAGGAAGTTCTGAAAATAGATTTGAAGGTATCAGCAACTGATAAAATCTTAGCATAGTAACAAGATAACCAGTACCCACAGGAAGCCCCTAAGGACAAGCCATGGCAAGTGCTTTCTACAAATACAAAAACATAGGAATCAAAATCTGACAGTTAACACTGAAATTTGATTGCTTAGGGCCTAAGACAGAAGAGAAAGTATTTTGTTTTGAGTAGACAATGAAAAGAAGAAAGACACACACACACACGGTGGGATAATATTGTACTGTTTAATTATAACTTGGTTTTATTGGTTTAAATTTACTGGAACACAACAGTTTACTTGTCTTAGGATTCCTGTGTCAAAATGTACATTAGTTAGTCATCCATAAAGTCAGAATTCTGCTTTCACTTTAGTAGATCTGTTCAGAGATTCCCAATTAGTCTCCTGCGGTTGATTGGGAGATTTACAGCCCCCCCCCCCCCCCGCCATGATGTGAAATTTAACCAGGCATATGCCTTATCTGGGATTTACATTCAGCTAATTTGTAAGGTTGGCAGGTTGATTCTTCTGTGATCTAATGTCACATAAGTCATCTTAAGCTCTTTCAAAACACTATCTGTCTTATTTGGGGTTTCTATTGCTGCTATGAAACACCATGACCAAAAAACAAGTTGGGAAGAAAGAGTTTATTTGGCTTGCACTTCCACATCACTGTTCATCACTGAAGGAAGTCAGTGTAGAAATTCAAACAGGGCAGGAACCTAAAGGCAGGAGTTGATGCAGAGGCCACAGATGAGTGCTGCTTACTGGCTTGATCCCCATTGCTTGTAAAGCCTGCTTTCTTACAGAACATAGGACCATCAAGTCAGGGGTGGCACCACTCACAATGGGTCCTTTCCCATCAATCATTAATAAGAAAATATCCTATAGGATGATCTGTGGCCCAATCTTATGAAGGCATTTTTTTTGCTTACTCTTTACTCAAACTTAGTTTTTATTATTCTCATATGTTATATTCCAAATGCACTTCTTATCCTTCCTCTCCCAACCTCCCCATCTCCCCTCAGAAAAGAGTAGGCCTCCAAGGGACATCAACCAAACATGGCATAACAAGCTACAATAAGATTAGGCACACACCCTCATATCAAGGCTGAACAAGGCAACCCAATAGGAGGAAAAGATGGCCCCTGCTCCCACTGTTAGAAATCTCACAAGAACACCAAGCTGCACAGCCATAAAATTATATGCACAGTGTAGTAGGACAGGCCCATAGGGTCCAGGAAATTGACTCAAATGAGTTGCCAAGAGAGGCACATAACCATACTTCCTTATGAGCCAACCTGATGTCTGCCTGAGGGCCTCGCAACAGGTGCTGTCAGAGTTCCTAATCCAGGAAAGTCTTCCTGAGGGCCTAGTAATAGGCACTGTCAGAGTTCCTGATCATACCAGGCAATGAGGGACAGCCATGCAATGCCACCAGATTGGAACACAGCTTGAGTGCTGAGAGAAAGGTATATAAGTCCTTCCCCTTTATTGAATAAAGAATTTGTTATTTGTCTTCAACTGACTCCTGGTGTCTGTGCCCTTGATGCTGTGCCTTCTCACCCTATCCCACAGGGGAGCCATTAGGATCCAGCAACAGCAGAGGACCTAGGTCAGACTCCTACAAGCTTCCTGATCTCTGCAAACCCCTTTAAGTCCTGGTCAGATGAATCTATGGGCCATGTTCTTCTGGTGTCCCTGACCCCTCTGGTTCCTCCCACCCCTCCTTTTTCTCCTCTGCAAGACTCCCCAAACTCTGACTAATATTTGGCTATGGGACTCTGTGTCTGGTCCCATCAGTTGCTAGATGAAGTCTCTCTTGTCTCTCTGATAACTATTCTACTATGCTGTGTTCCCAGAATATTCTGCAGGCAGGACAAACTGTAGGTGGAAAGTTTGTGTCTGGGTTGGTGTCCCAATCTCTCCATTTGAAGGCTTCCTTGGTTATAGAAGATAGCCAGTTAAGGCTCCATGTCCCCTATTACTAGGAGTCATTGCTAGGGTTACTCTTATGGATTCCATGGAGTTTCTTTGGACTAGGTTTCTACCTTGCCTCCCAAATACTACTAATTCTGGTCATCTCTCTCAGTATTTTCTACCCCCAAATTGATCCCTCATGTTCCTAACCCCACCACCTGCAAAAATCTATTCTGTTTTCGTTCCCAGAGAGAACTCTCCATCCTCCCCTTGAGCCCTCCTTGCTACTTAACATTTTTGGATCTGTGGATCATAGCATGGTTATCTTTTATTTTAGAGCTAATATTCACTTACAAATGAGTACATAACATGTTTGTCTTTCTGGATCTGTGTTACCTCACTCATGATAACATTTTCTACTCATATCCATTTGCCTGCAAATTTCATGATGCCATTGTTTTTAACAGCTAATACTCCATTGTATAAATGTACCATATTTTTTTTATCCATTCTTTGGTTGAGGTACATTTAGGTGGTTTCCAGTTTCTGGCTTTTATGAATAGAGCAGCAATGAACATGGTTGAGCAAGTGTCCTTATGACAGGATAGAGCATCCTTTGAGTATATACCCAGGAGATGGTACAGCTGATTCCTGACATATAATGATTCCCAATTTTCTGAGAAACTGCCTAATGAAAGAGAAAGTGGGGAATAGCCTTGAACTCATTGCCTTTAGCATGTGGAGCAAGACAAACGAACATGTCTCCAATACTGGTGGAAGTAAAAACGTGTACAGCCACTTTGGAAAACATATTTTTATTTGAGGTTTCCTCCTAGCAGATGACTTTAGCTTGTATCAAGTTGACAAAAAACTATCCAGCACAATTGACCCCTTGTCAACAAACACATCACTGTTAAACTACAATACTTCCTTTCCATTCATTGCCAAGATCTAATGTTAAAAAAAAAAAAACATAAATAACTTTAAAGGTTCCACAGTCTTTACAAATTCAAACACATTGAAAGTTTAATCCATTAGAAATATCCAGTCTCTTTTGAAACCCTAGAGTCACTTTTAAAAGTCAAAATCTCTCAATTGTGGGCTCATGTAAAAAATAAAATCAAGTTAAATGCTTTCTAATTTCAAGAGGGAAGAACCAGAGCACAGTCACAATCTGAACGAAGCATAACCAAACTCCAATAGTATAAATAACAAGCAATTAACTAAGAATCACTCATGATTTTCTGGGCTCCTCCATGTGGCTTGGGTCACTTCTCCAGTTCTTCTTTCTGCAGCACACACATGTGGTCTTCTAGGCTGTGGCTGGTTCCACTCTACGGCTGCTGCTGCTCTTGGTGGTCATCCAATGGTGCTGGCATCTCTGAAACTGCAGGAGTCCCTTGCTGTAACTGGACTGCACTTTCACCAATAGCCTCTCATAGGCTCACTCCAGTCCTGCCACACAGTGAAAAGCCTCAGCTGCTCTCCATTATCCTTTAATGCTTTCAAAACCGGAAACACCTGAGTAGCTCTTATGCTACCAAATTTGGCTGCCAGCACAAGGTACAACTTTGGCCACTTCTGGAACACACCGTCCGTGTGCTAACCCTGAGGAAACACTTCCCATATGACTTCAACTCGGTAATGCTGCTCTCTTCTTAATCACTGCTAATTTCTTAGCTCAGGCTAATCAGCATCTATTGTTCCTGTCATGCAAAGGGATCACTTCAGTGGTGCTGGTTAATCCTAGCCGACTCTTCAGCCCCAGCTAGCTAGAAAAGGAGAATCACAATTCAAATTGGCAAAAGGCCTTGAGAGAGTCTTGAAACTCCCATCTGTAACTTCACAAGCCAGGCCTCCAACTTCTGCAGTGCTCCCAGAATTCTTACCTTGCAAGCTCCTAAAGAGCTTTCCACTGAGCTGTCAACACTCAATGGCTTTTCTAGCCTGGAGTTCCAAATTCCTTCTCAAAATTTCATCTCAAAACCATGGTCAGATCTCTTACTGCAATACCTGATTGTGATGGGACTAATTTATTTTAGTGATGATTACTATTATTGTGATGAAATACAATGACCAAAAGCAACTAGAGGAGACAATAACAGTTCATCATCAAAAGCAATGAGGGCAGGAGCTCGAGCAGGGCAGGAATGTGGAGGCAGGAGCTGATGCAGAGGCTGCAGAGGGGTGCTGCTTACTGCCTTATAGAACCCAGCACTGCCAATCCAGGAATGGCACCAGCCACAATGGGCTGGGCCCTTTCATATTGGTCACTAATTAAGAAAATGTCTTATGAAGGCATTTTCTCAATTGATGTTCCTTCTCTCAGATGACTCTAGCTTTTGTCAAGTTGACATAAAACTAGCCATTCTACTATCAAATACTTTCATGTCATTGTCTGCTTATTAACAGGTTTAATGAATATTGTTTGAATGTAATTGACTCACATAATCTCATAGAGAGTAGCACTATTAAGAGGTGTGACTTTGTTAGAGTGGGTATGGCCTTGTTGAAATGTTTTACTATGGGGTGGTGGACTTTGAAGTTTTCTGTGCTCAGGATACTGTTCAGTGTCTCAACTGACTTCCTATTGCCTGCAAGATATAAGACTCTCAGTTATTACTTCCATACCATGTCTGCCTGCATGCCACCATGCTACCCATCATGATGATAATGGAATGAACCTCTCAAACTGTAAGCAAACCACCACCTTGTTGTTGGTTTTTTATTCTTTTACTCTTTGGAGGACCTGACACCCAGCTCCCACATGAATCACATGGAGGCTTATTCTTTCTTATGAATGCCTGCTCTTAACTTGGCTTGTTTCTAGCCAGCTTTTCTTATCTTAAATTGTCCTGTCTATGTTTTGACTCTGAGTTTTTACTTTCTTTATTTCTGTATATTTTTTCTTTCCTTCTTATTCTATATCTGACTGTGTAGTTAGGTGGGTGGCTCCTTCCTCTCTTCTTTTCAGATTTCTCCTCCTATTTATTCTTTCTGTCTGCCAGCCCCACCTATCCTTTCTCCTGTCTTGATATTGTTCATTCAGCATTTTATTACAGCAATCAAGTGTTTTACACAGGCAAAGCAACACAGCTTCACAGCGCTAAACAAATGCAACATAGAAGAATGCAGCACATCTTTGCATCATTAAACAAATGTTCCACAGAATGAACAAATATAGCACACCTTAAAATAAAATTCCACAATACCCCAATTAAATATTTCCTTTATAAGAGTTACTGTGGTTATGGTGTCTCTCCACAGCAATAGAAACCCTAACTAAGACAACACTGTAACCCATCTAATGTAGTTCTTTTACAAATGTAGACATTTCTCATTGAAATAGTAATATAAATACTAGCATGTCTTTGGAAAAATATTTTTGTTTAATTTTTTCCATTCTTCCTCACTCCATAAAATGTAACTTTTAAATGATATTCTTTATGATCAAGCATGTTATGTCTATTCATTATGATGGAGTATATTGAGATGTCTTTGTAATTTTTATGAAGTTTAAGTACTTGTATAATTTCAAATTTATAAGCATTTTAGATAATATTTATAAAACTTATGTAGTTGGTATGCATAATAGTCACATGGTAATATTTTAATAAATTTTCTTTATTTTTCTCTCTGTGTGAAAAATATTTAAATAGCACTCATTGATACTAAAATATTCAAATTTTCAAATACTTTATTTCAAGTGGTAAAGTATTTGCATATAGTCTAAGACAAATTGCAATGACTTTAAATTTAAATCTGTAATTTATTTAAAATGCCTATTACTATACAATGACTATATCCAATATGATTTAAAATCACATGATGATAAAAATGTCTATATACCTTCAGTCCAAATTCAACTTTTGAAAGAATTGTATTGATATTTGATGAGTTGAATAAGCCGATGAAGGACAGAGGGCTAACGTGTGTTCTCTCTGTGTATAAAATCATGTGTATATTTTTCTGCATTGCTTTAAATTTATTTGCAATATTATGAAGCTTTATTTCTAAAGAAGGAATTTGAGGTTTTGTCTGGCTGAGCTATAGAAAGTTAATTTAATAAACAGTGCAATAAGTAGATTATAAAACAAAATTGTCCTGTTATTGAAGGACAACTCTGATTTTAAAAAGGAAAAAAAAATTGTACAGAGAACATGTGTTAGAAACAAGGATTCACAGACTTGATGAAATATTGACTGAGGAAAGAACTAACAATTGGTAAACTTGACAAGGTGTGTGACTGAGGGAGCTGGTCTGACATTCCTGAGAAACCATGCAGACCTCATTTTGAATTCCATAACTCAACCTGAGCCAATTTCAGAATCACCAGTGTTGGAAATTTTGTAATATTAGGTACACAGTGTCACCACATCTCTCTCATTTCACTACAATCATTCATTTATTCACTCTTGAGTTTTAAGATTCAAATTCTACTTTATATGAAAAAAATAAGCAAATAACACTTGCAATAAATAATTCATAAAATGAAGGTGTTCCTGCCCAGTCTTTTCATCAAAATAGTGAAATATTAGTTGAGTGGTTGCCTTGACAAAATATTAAGGACACGGTCAAATGGAATGTGTGGCTTATTGTCAGAAATATGGATTTGGAGGTAATTTTGATGGTCAGTTTTTGAAATTCAAATTTTATGAATATTAACTCAGAAAAGAATAATTGAAATTATTTTGTTTTAAAAAGTACATCAAGGTTATAATGTATACCAAAAAGTTATAAAGAATATGACCCCACCATGTATACAGATATGTACACACACACACACACACACACACACACACTTTGATAGCAGCAGTGGACTTGGCTATATAGTCAGCACACAGTGACTTAACTGCAAATATTTGATTCTTTATTTTGCATCTCTCAGCAATGGAAAGTACTCTTTGTATAACCATTATTTCTACATATTGCAACAGAAAAAAAAAACACATTTAAATTAAGGCTGTCTATACTCAGATGACCTAGTAAGTGACATTTGTATTCAAAATTATGAAAATAGTTAAATTTTGTCTAGGACCAGAAGAAGGAAAACCTACCTAATTCACACAACTGAAATGAAGTAAATGTTCAGGAAATCAACTTGAAGACAATGAAAGCAAAGAATCATGAGCTGAGATGGGCTTACTAATGCTATATACAGTTGGACAGACAAGGGTGAATGGAAAATTATTAACCATGAATTTGGTGTAGGAATGTATATCTTCCCACTGGGGATAACCCCAAAGATTAGATGTGATGTGTGGCTGTCTGTACTAAAGACTTGAGAAAGTTTGATGGGATTTAAATCTCTGCTAATAATATTCAGATACTCAATACTCATAAAGAAAATTTTCAACAATTGTGGACCAGGTGTGCATATGGACTGTACACACCTGTGAGCATTTCTAGGAGTCTACATGTTTGAGAGACATTGTCTACAAGTCTATTCAGAATTGGACCTGAAACACTGGAGAAAAACAAACAAACACTGAATTTTACTTAATACAAAATGAAGTGGTTAAATGATTATGTTTGGAAACTGAGAATCTGAAACATTTTGGGATCCTTCCTTATTAACTTTTGTAACTTGAAAAAGTCGTAACAACAAATTTAAATAAAAGTAAACTTACATAATACATTTTGTCATTTGGAGCTCTGCTGTAATTAAAAGTAGCACCTTTTATGTCACAGACTCGCTTTCAAAACTAAGGTAATTTGTCTCTTCAGGTGGCTTCTTTACCTCGTGACAAGCTTTCTGTTGTCTCTGTCATGGCATCATTACAATATTTCTGGATGGATGTCACTTTGTTGCTCATTGAGCCTTTATTTGATTACCTTAAATTGACTTTACAGATGTCAAATGTATTGTTTGTGGAAAGGATTTGAAACAATAGCGTCAAAAAGTCAGTGATATGAGCTGCTTTAGAACTGGAGCACCGAGGATGTGTTTATCATCTGACATTCCACTGAGCACTGGATTGTAAGAACTTTAGCACAACCAAGTATAACCACACAAATAAATGGTAACACTATTCAGCTTACAATCGTGTGTCAATCTCTTACCATTTGGTGACTATAGTCACTGCATGCCTTCACCTTTATTGTGCAAAATAGATTTACTCAGGGCATATTTTTCAATGTATGCATGCTGCTTTACTGATGTTGAGGCAATAGCACACTCATTTGTTATTTCCAAGTAGCAGTTTTTAGTTTGAGACCTATCTAATGATGCCTAAGCACTCTTTTGAAACTCAGACACATTCAACTTATGTGTGTGCACCTGAAGGCCTGAGATCAAATGTGTACTTTACCACTCCCCACCTTAGTTGTTGAGACAAAATCTCTCACTAAACCTGGGGTTCCTTCTTTAGTCTAGTCTGACAGTCTAGGGAGTAGTACCTGAGATCTGGCTTTATTTTCCCCTCACTTCTGGGGTTGCAGAGAGTTGCCAGGACAGGTTTTGGATGGGAATTAGGGATTGAATTCAACATGTCATCTAATGGGAGTAGATGCAAAGACCCACAGCCAAAACACTAAGTGGAGCCAGAGGAATCCTGTAGAAGAGGGAGTGGGGAAGATTTCAGGAGCCAAAGGGGTCAAGGACACCATGAGAATACTGCCCACAGTGTCAACTAAGCAGGGCTCCTAGGAACTCGCAGAGACTGAAGCCACTGTCAGGGAGCCTATATGGGTCTGACCTAGGTCTTTGGAATATATGTTATAGTTGTGTAGCTGAATGTTCTTGTGAGATTCCTAACATTGGGAGTGAGGTTTGTCTCTGACTCTTTTGCATGTACTTAAGACTCTTTTCTCTTACTGGATTGCCTTAATATGAGGGTTTATGCCTACTCTTATTGTAACTGTTTATGTGGTGTTAGGTTGATGTCCCTGAGAAGCCTGCTATTTCTCTGAAGAGAAAGGAAGAGGTGGGGATCTGGGGTCGAGGAGGGTTCAGCAGAGGTCTTGAAGGAATAGAAGGAGGGACACTGTGGTTG
The DNA here is from genome assembly GCF_004664715.2 of Peromyscus leucopus. Taxonomy (NCBI): domain Eukaryota; kingdom Metazoa; phylum Chordata; class Mammalia; order Rodentia; family Cricetidae; genus Peromyscus; species Peromyscus leucopus. The sequence continues at coordinate 51,307,273 of NC_051068.1, forward strand.
GGATACAATGTATGAGAGAAGAATAAAAGAAAAAAAAAAGATGTCATGCTTGCATGACAAGCAATTTACCCTCTGAGTCATCTCCCAAAGGGAGATCTCAATTATTATGAAATCAGATCCTTGCCTCTGTTTAAGAGACAAATGTATTGTAAAACATACAGATCAGTGTTTCACACCAAAAGATCTTCACAAATACTTTTCTATAATAGACATACACATCGAATTTACAGTTGTATGTACATTGATAAAGCCATGAGATTTTAGTGTTCATAAACTGGCATCAGTAAACTTGGAAAAGATGTGAGTGGTCAATTGTTTGTGTCAGCTGGTTGTGCTAATGGATACCCTAGTCTGAGAAAACAAGATTTCTGACGGTCAATAAGGATGTTTCCAGAAGGATTTAGTATTTGAACCAGGCGGCTGAGCAATGAGGATCCCTGCAAACTAATGGGAACTGAACTTTTCAGTCCCTTGAGGAACTACCCAAATAAGACAAATGTGAGAGAGAGGCATCCATTAGCCTTTCCTGAGCGGGAACGTTCACTTTCTGACATGACACCAGATAGCACAGTTCCTGGTTTTTAACTATGGTATTTGCATCATCCCCATCCAGTTCTCCAACCTCCTCTTAGAAATTACCAGATCATTCATTTTCTTTGAATTTTAGGACTTCATATCAGTGTGAATTATGCCACTGTCTTTCTTAGCTCTAACTTGCAGATGTCATGCTGTATGACTTCTTTGTAGCCAGACGAGTGAGTCTCCGATAATAACTTTTTTTTCTTAAATCTGTCTTTATATTAATATAGATGTGTGTGTGTGTGTGTGTGTGTGTGTGTGTGTGTGTGTGTGTGTGTGTATCACTGTTGATGGATTCCAATGGCTCCCTCAGGGAGGGGTGAGAAGGCAGAGTGTCAATGATAGATACCAGGAGTCAGGTGAAGGCAAACAACAGACTTGTTTATTCAATAATTAGGAAGGCCTTATCTACTCTCCTTCCAGCACCCAAGCTGTGTCCCAATCTGATGGCATTGTGTGGGCACCCTTCATTGGTGAGCATGATCAGGTGATCAGGAACTCTGACAGCACCTGCTGGTAGGCCCTAGGGCAGACTCCAGGTTGACTCATAAGGAAGTACGTTATGTACATGCCTTGGCAACTAGTTTAAGCCAATTTCCTCAATGCTATGGGCCTGTCCTACTACACATCACCAAACTATATCTATGATCTATGTATGTCTCTATATTTCTTTTGTCCTGTTTCTCTGATGCACCCAGTGCAAATCTCATAGGAGGAATATGCATTTTGTCTTTACTATGTCATTTTATGTTAGGAAAATCATGTGAAGTAATGCAAAGGAAAGCTTGTTGTATAGTGATCATATACTATATACTATGTATTACTATACACCCCTGTCTTGTTTCTTATCGTTGTGCTTGTGCTGTCAGAAATTTGCCATAAATTGCTTACTGGTGGTGGAACTCTGGTTTAGTGTTTAGTGTTTTGATGTATAGCTGTATACCTTTGTCTTTATACATAAGGCTGCTAATATTGTTTCCTCCCTGTGTTAGAGGAGTGGGGAGATTTTAATTTATTAACATGACATTTTTAGCGTGGAGACCTGGTACTGTAATTCCTATTAGTTACAATGAAATTGCTTTGATTTTCGTGTGGTCAGAAATTGAAACGTCAACTTAAAATAAGCTATGAATTAAACTGAATGTAGTTTCAGTAGAAAAATTTCAGTATAAGCTGTTTTCCTTTGGTATGAAAACACAGAGAGAGAGAGACACACACACACACATGCACACACCAACAAGTAAGTCCATTTGAACCCTAACAAGTAGGAAAAGTTCTTTATTTACCTTAAACAGAAATAAGGGAGCTTATGCAAAAAGGGCAGGAGACACTAGAATGTATTCTTCCTATGAAAGTGGAATGTAAAAGCTAAGAAATGCTTGTGAAACAATCCCTAGACAATGAAATTATAGAGACTCCTGGGAGAAATAAGAAAAAAAAAAAAAAAAACCTCAAAATTTTTCTCCTTAGGAGGGCTCATAATCCAGTCGCAAAGAAAACTCACACAAAGAAAAATCCAATAATAAAAACACCAACAATTGCTAAAGATATGAGGTCACAGTTGCTGAGAAAGCCCAATGTTGGAAGGCCAGCCAAGACAGCAGGTGGGAATTGCAGTTCCAAGTAAAAAACTCAGATGGCAAATATAAGGGCATATAGCAAAATAAAATAAAAGAATTATATGATATTTTAAGATTTGTCTGTGAATTTGTATGTGCAAGAGTGTGCACATCCCATGACCTCACATTCAGGCCAGAGAACAACCTTGGATGTTATTCCTTGCTTTCTTCCTTATTTGAGACAGAACTCCCCCCCCCCCCCCGCCACACACACACCATTTTTTTCTGCTCCTTGTTACAGGATAGCTATCTGAAGAGATTCCAGGAATTCTCCTGTTACTACTTCCCATATTAGCATCTCATAGTGGGAGAGCAGGGACCATCCCATCTCACTAATGTACATTTCAGTTACAGTATCAGCTATTATTATAGCAGCTACGACATCTAGCTTTAGAGATGGGATCTGGGAATTGAAATACTTGTATGGCAAACACTTTAACAAATAAACAATCTCCCCTGCTCCCATATATGCAAATTTTAAAAGATTAAAGAAACTGCACACACACACACACACACACACAAGCACACACACCCCCAAAGCAATGGGTTGGATATATAACTCAGTGGCAAAACATACCTGATGATCATGTACAAATTGTTGGTGTCAATCCCCAGTAACACACACACACACACACACACACACACACACACACAGAGGAGGGTAGGGGAGTAGAGAAGGGAAGAAAAGAGGAATGAAGGGCACTATAAAAATAAAATGCAAAGTGGTGAAACAGCAAATTAAATACAAGGAGATGATTATTAAGATGAAATATGTAAAAAAAGGGTAGAAAATGAAATGTGGATGTATATATGTTAAATATGGGAAGTGAGGTATCTTTGAAAAAGATTAAGAATGTTTAAACCATAAATCAAAAATTATAATATAATCTCACAAGGTTTTCAGAAGGAAAATTTAAGCAGGAAACTAAAAGTAAAATACAATATTAAAAATGAATGGAAAAATTAATACTTATTTTGAAAAAAGAAGTCACTAGGTACAAAAGTAAGACAATAAAGCAGAACGTTTTTATGCACAAGCAAAAAATAATGCAACTGATAGTGCAATTACCAGAAAAAGAGATAAAATAATAACGGGTTCAAATTATAGGTGGTAATGATTTAAACTTGTACACTCACATAAATTTTAAGAATGAGATTTTATGATAATATTAAGAAAATATTCTGCCTTGTATTTTCAACCTTGAAATTAGGAAATGTAGAAACATTAAAAAATTAAATTTAGTTATTATAAACACCAAAAGTGCTTAGACCTGGATGGGTAATAATGGAAGCAATCATTGTCTACCACTTTATTTGATGCTAAAGATATTTTGAAAACTTTCTAAACCACATTTCATTATCAGACAAGTTTATAATTTTGATTTATAATGGCACTATAGAAAGAAAAATGTGATATCAAGAGATATATGGGGGACAGTGAGACCCCGTGAGCCCTGTGACCTGTAACTCCAGGGAGAGACTCCCAGAGCTAGTCTGCCACACTACCTAGAAAGCCTCAGGACTGCATGGCACATGGGTTTTCTTATGCCAGATAGATACCATGAGTCTGGCCTCACTCACCTAAACCTGAGGAAGGTGTGCCATGTTACCCCCTATCTCCACAAAAACTGCCCACTCACACTCTGACTAATGTATATGGTACTTACCAGCCTCTCGTTGGACCTGATGAGCCTTCAACAGAATTCTGAAGATAGGCAACATGAATCTTCTAAGGTTGCCAAAGTTTTGCTTCTAGGCTCAGAAGTTGCAACTATCCCTATCTGATCTGCAACCACTTATGAAATCCTCTCCTGTCAAAAATCAATTTACAGAATCAATGCAATCTCCATCAAAATCTAATGCAAGTCTTCACAGAAATTGAAATAAAATAAAATTTCATAGGAAAAACATGCATGTGTGCACAAACACACACACACACACACACACACACACACAACACACACACCCAAAAAACAAACAAGCAAAAAACAGGACAGTTAAAACAATTCTATACAATAAAAAATTACTAGAACTATTACAATCTCTCATTTTTGGTTATGAGATAAAGATCTAGTTTTTTTTTTTTTTTTTTTTTTTTTTTTTAAGAAACATCATAGAACCTACATCCAGTAGCTCTGAGGGAAGCAAATGCAGAGACCCACAGCAAAGCACTGGGCTGAACTCCTGGAGTTCAGTTGAAGAGAGGGAGGAGGGATTAAAGAGCAAGGGGCGGGGGGTCGTCAAGATCATGATGGGGAAAATCACGGAGTCAGCTAACCCCAGCTAGTGGAAGCTCATGGACTCTGGACTGACAGCTGGGAACCTGCATAGGACCAAACTAGGCCCTCTGAATGTGGGTAATAGTTGTGTGACTTGATCTGTTTGTGGGGCCCCTGGCAATGGGACCAGAACTTATCCCCAGTATGTGAACTGGCTTATTAGAACCCATGCCCTATGGTGGGCTCAGCCTTGATGCAAGGGGTAGGGACTTGGTCCTGCCCAATTTGGTATGCCAGCCTGTGTTGACTCCCCATGGGAGGCCTTACCCTCTATGAGTAGTAGATGGGGGGTGGAGGGGTAAGGTGGCAGAAGCAGGAGAAGGGGAGGGAGGGGGAACTGTAGTTGGTATGATGTAAAATAAAAAAATAGATAAACAAATAAAAATAAATAAATAAATAAATAAATAAATAAATAAATAAATAAAAGAAGCATGGTACTAGCATAAAAACAAATACATAAATCAATGGAATATAACTAATGATCTATGTATGTCATTACCTTGTTACAGCTACTGATTTTTGATGAAGAGGCAAAAAAAAAAATAAACCCTATACACTGAAGTAAAATTAGGTTCTTTGACCAATGGTGGTGGTCAAAATGAATACCTATGGGTAGAAGAAAGAAATTAGGTACTGATGTTTCAACTCTCACAAATGTTAGTCTTTACATCCACAGAGAAGTGTGGTTCTTACACTCATGAGGAAAAAGTCTCTTTGGAACAGATTGAGACTATAACAGAAATCACAACCAATCAAAACGCAGAGTTCTGGCACCAGTCTTGATGGATTCATCTACAAAACACTCAACACCTAAGACTCAGCAAACATTGTAGGAAAGAGACTGAAAGACTGCAGTACCCAGAGAGTCAGGGAGTTTGCTCTGAGACTGTCTCCTAGTAACATCAGAAACTACAAGTTTCACCCATAAAGTCATGGTTGCTTAAGCATGAGCTGAACAAGGACAGCTGCAATAGATACACCAAAGGGAGAAAAACCTTGAGGCTTCTACTACAAGCCACTAAAGAATTCTCAGAGTGGGAAACATGTTGTGGAAGATATAGTCTTTCTTGAGTAAGAGTACATCAACTGGTTATCCAACACAAAGTGATCAGCCCTGAAAACATACATACAAGTAAAATTATACAGAATGATCAGGTTATAGTTATGAATATATATGTTTACATATATAAACATATGCATATAATATCAGTAAATAGACAATGGATTTAAAAGGAGAGCAAGGAGGAGTATGCTGGAAGGTTTAGAGAGAGAAGAGGTAAGGTAAAAATTGTTATTATATTATAACCACAAACATAAGAGAAAAGTGAAAAAAAGAAAGAAAGGCTCAATTCCATATAAATTAAGAGTGATGACATTGAACCTGATATCCTGAATCTGAGAGGGAAGAAAGTTGGGAATGCACTTTAACTTACAGGTGTTAGAGAACACTTTCTGAACAGCATCTATCAACACAGGCATTAAGACCAAAAATTGATCCATGGGACCAATGAAGCTAAAAAGCTTCTATACAGTAAAGGACACCATCATTCAAATAAAGAGACAGCCTACAGAATGGGAAAAAGGTCTTTGTGTGTGTGTGTGTGTGTGTGTGTGTGTGTGTGTGTGTGTGTGTGTGTGTGTGTGTGTGTTTCAAGACAGGATTTCTCTGTGTAGCTTTGTAGCCCAGGCTGGCCTGCGAACTCACAGAGATCTGCCTACCTCTGCCTCCTGAGTGCTGGGATTAAAGACGTGCGCCACCACTGCCCAGCCTGAAAAGTATCTTTTCTAATTATACATTGGATGCAGGATTACTATTTAGAATATACAAAGAACACTCAATGTAAGAAAGCAAACAATTTACATCAAGCAAACAACTCAATTACAAAATGAAGGATGGTCAATGGACACATGTACAGCATAGCTCCTGCATCTACACCTCAGGGTAGTGTTGGTGGAAAGAGTGTAAGGTCCAAATTACCAGAAAGTGTGATGTGAAGCAGTCTTCAGAGAAATGGCTTCATGAACAATATCTGAACAATGGCAATATCAATAGCCATTCTAATGAGGAAGGGATTCTTTTCGTCGTGGGATCCACCTCCAGCCAAAGAGCTACAGACAATTGATGACTTCTGCAAGATGGTAAGAGTTAACAACTTCCAGGGATGAGCCCATAATTGATTGTCCAACACCAAGAGGTTAGCCCTGAAACCATATACACACATATAGCAAAAAAAATGGACTCAACAGACTATATGTATATATTTGTAGACACAGCATTAATAATCAGAGATGAAGAGCCTAGCAGTTTTAGAATTGTGGGGAACGCAGCAGGTGTAAGGGGTGGGGGTGATTTGGAAGGTGTGGGAGGGAGAAAAGGCAAAGGGGAAAGAGATTGAAGCAATCTCTCCTTGCTAGCTTTCATAGTGCTTGATGATGTCATGCATGCTACTGCAGGAGAAAAATAATCATTAATCTTACCCATCTGTGAACCCTGGGAGCTATAATAACTCTCCTGATAAGACATGCCCAACTGGTGCAATAGTGCAATTCACAGGAGGGAAGAGTAAAGAGGGCAAGGTGGAGATGGATAACTAACATTAAAAGCCTTTTGAAAGAGCCATGTGGAAACTTATTGTAGACGCTTCCTAAAATGTGTACATATATATTTATAAATATTTTCAACAGGGTCCATCTAGAAGAGGGGGGCAATTCTCTACCTAGACACCACACTACATTCTATCACATAATACCTGTGGTAATAGGAATGGGTTACCTCTTTTGGGGTTGCTAGCTAATGGAGTCCCATAGACCACTAATATCGCAGGCTATTGCTTTGTTCTTTATTACCCTCTAGCACTTGAGACTACAACCCTGTGACTAAAGATATCACACATTTGAGACATAAATACGTGAAAAATCAAGGGCATGCTGACCTAAAAGCTTTATAGTGGCTAGCTATCATAGTGCTGGATGATGTGGCACAGGCTACTGGAGGAGAAAAATAATCATTAATCCTACCCATCTGTGAACCCTGCGAGCTATAATAGCTCTCCTGATAAGATTTGACCAATGATGCAATAGAGGAATGAATATTCTAAGAATAATTTGATTGGTGTGAGATGGAACCCATGTTTGGTATGATCATATGGGCCAAAAACTTATGGTTAAATAGGCCATAAACCCTTAAAAAGAACCTAGTACTGTTATTCTGCTAAATGAACATAGTATGGAGACAACTCCCAGTGACTTATCATTATACCCGTAGATAATTCATCTTTCAAACCTCATCAGAGAAGCTGGTATCTGCAGTAGATTTTTTTTCTTAACACAGAGACCCACAGCTGGAAAAAGCATACAGACAAGAAGGAACTGCAGAGTCCTAAAAGGGCCATTTATGTCATAGCCCTCCTTGCAAAGTTCAGGGATTGTGGTGAAAGAGGGGGCAGAAAGACTGTAAGAACAAGATGCAGAGGAGGAGTTCAAGAAAACCGTCTTCTATCTACCACAGCACAGATGCACATATGAACTCACAGAAATTATGACATGCATGCATGCATATAAACTGTGCAAGCTCAAACCAGGCAACATCCTGTCGTGGAGTGGGAAAAGTGGGCATGAAGTCAGTCCCACAGCTGAGGAGCTAGTAGTAATTGATGGTTGCTGGGAGAGGGAGGTTCAGTTTGCTTTAAGGGTCTGAGTCCTAGTAATTAGATCAGTCTCCAGTGCAGGTACACAGATAAGATTATTTAAGCCACACAAAGTACAGTGAATGGATTTTCTCAAGGGAGGGAGGGAAAGAGAGAGAGAGAGAGAGAGAGAGAGAGAGAGAGAGAGAGAGAGAGAGAGAGAGAGAGAGAGAGAGAGAGAGAGAAAGAGAAAGAGAGAGGATGTTGGATGGAAGGGGTGTGGGAATGAATCTGAGAGGGACTGGGGAAGAGAAGTAAATATGATAAAAGTGTATTGTATGAAATTCTCACAGTAATAATAAAAACATTTTTTTTTGGTTTTTTCGAGACAGAGTTTCTCTGTGTAGCTTTGCACCTTTCCTGGAACTCGCTTTGGAGACCAGGCTGGCCTCGAACTCACAGAGATCCGCCTGGCTCTGCCTCCCGAGTGCTGGGATTAAAGGCGTGCGCCACCACCGCCCAGCTAATAAAACCATTTTTAAAAGGAGGTTCTCCACATCCAGAAGCTAAAGAAAGAAGAAAAAGTCAAATTCCATATTAGTAAGTAGAAGGAAAGAGAAAGAAAATGCTGCTGTATCAGGCCTTTCCTCCTTAACTCCATTATGTCTGGACTGAGCATGCTCACACATACCATTGCATTTGTGGTCCATGCTTTGGAAACCTTCATTTTGATCTGCTGTCACAGAGATGGGAACACATCAGAACAGGAACCTGGTCATTATTGTCACAAACTGGCAATGTGTGCTTCAGAGAACCCTATGGCTAGTAATCTCGCTCACTTATATTTCTAAACTATTAAGATAAGTTACATGAATATAGCAATAGACAAGATGAAAGACTGAAGCACTGATAGAAAATTAGGTGATTGTATAATTACTCATGTTTCTGTTTTTCTTATGTTTCAACAAAGTCACTTAAAGTCAGCATTGCAAGTGAAACTTGTCCAAGATTCTTGCTGTTAAATTATGTGATTAAGGGATGGGGGTAGCTGGAGAACAGAGAGAAGGACATGCAGCTTAGCGAAAGCTTAGGTTTCTTATGTCTCTAGTCTCCATGTTAGACTAGAAAGAAGAACATGCTGATGTTTATCATTTCATTTTTAGCACCATGCAAGTGTCTTGGAACTTGTTAGATAAGTAATAGAAAAATCTGGAAGCATCTTGCAAGATTAATGAATGTATAAAACGTGTCAAGCATTTTCCTTCAAAGTGTTAGATGTGTAGGGTCCCCCTTCCTCTGACAGTTTTTGTGGTTGTTAAAAGAGGAAATGAACAGTTCAGAAGTGTTTGTCATAGGTGGAGATGTCCTTTTAAACTATTCATCTGCTGTAGCTAGTTACCTACCATGGGGTTTTGTCAGCACCTTTCTCCATTGGGCTCTCAAAAGCACTGTTATTCCAACTGGATACTCTCAAAACAATTCATTTGAAGGGTAGATGTAAATCTTTTGTCTCAGGAAAGCAATAAAAGATCTGAGATAATAAATTCAGAAAGATATTATTGAACTCATCACATATGTCTTTAAGGTGGGTTATGCTGATTGTGGCTGTCAGGAGCAGAGTAGCAATACTTTGTGGAATATTCTGGCACACATTCATCGGTCATTATAACTGCAGAGAGTACCTTAATTTCTTTTGGTTTGAACAAATTTTTGTTTAAAATTCACCGCATTCAAGAAGAGCAGATTGTTTATAGTATTTTGAAATCTAAGTATCAGTAATGTTCTGAAAACTATTTTGGTAAGATTTGGTTCTCATTGAATTCTATATTTCATGTGGTACAAACTATATTTCTCTATGACACCCCTAATTTCCTAGACATAATTATTAATCACACTGGATTTTCCTCTAAGGAATATAGTGATAAACTACTTAGGCATATACTGATAGGTGCATGTGAATTAAGGAGAAATATATGCAATACCAGAGAAAAAAAAGGAGCAAATGTGAACCTAAACTTTTCAATAAAATTTTTTGATACAATGATATAGGCATTAGTGACACATTTGTATTTATCAACATGAAATGTAGTCTTACTGCTAAACTCATTGTGTAGATAGCAGCATTTTCAAAATTCATTGAAATAAATCATTTTCACCATTTTTACAGTGAGTTGCCCGGGTGTTGCATCACTTATCAAGATGAAGCAGTTCGTGGGACGGCTCTGGCAGAGGAAGAACCTATTGACTGTGTAGTCAGAACTGTTATACGGTGATGAACACGAACCCTGCCTCTTGCCACTCTCCCTTCGTCTCACAGCATTGCAGCTGGGCTTGGCAACCGCATGCCAGATGGCACAGAGACATCAATTGATTACTGCTCAAGAGCAATGTCACCTACCAGAGGGAACTACAGACAAACTGACAAAGACAATGAAATGTTTGCAGGCCTGCAAAAGCAGACCTCCAAGTAGATGAATGGCTGCATTTTGAAATTATGTGCAGTTCAGAAACTTTGGTAGAAGAATAAGTCTACAAAGTTGACTAAGGAACCATGTGTTTTGCTGGATTATCTTTACCATTTGATATTTCTTTTCTTGTCTGTACACCTCTAGGTATACTATTTTTCTTTATTGCATGCCATTGTCAATCCCAAGCTCTCTAGTTCTGCCTTGAATTATATCCTTGACCATCTTATGGTAATGATCAGTTAACATTATAAACTTGGCCCAGAAATAAAGGCAGCAGGCCCAGAAATAAAGGCAGCAGAAAAAGAGCCTAAAGAATTCTGGAATTCACAAGCTGTCGTTGTGAGTTATCTGTCCACAAAGAATGTCTTTTATGAGTAAGTCTTGTTTTTATAGAAGGCATTTATTATCACATTTGGTATCCTTTTCTGTAGCATATCTTGGATTGTTTGCACTCAAACTTTGGCTGTGTGCTGTATCTGATGGCCTGGAATGGGTGCCAGTGTTGGAAAATCACACATGCCTTGTTACTCAGCTGAACTTCGGTAAACAAGTCTTATTGGCTTTTGTAAAATATTCTCTGGAACTTCTTGAGTGTGTTAGCTTCTTTTCAGATTTATTTCAAGGCATTCTAGAATGAGAACAAAAAAATCTATTTTAAAAAACATAGCATAAGGCCGCTCTTATGCAGTACATAAATTGCTTAGAACTATTGTTTTTGATAAATAGTGTGCGTTTATGTAAGGACAAATACAAAATTGCTTTGGATAGAAAATTGATCCTCTCATTCAAGCTGTTACCAAAGTGGATTGCTTGCTGCAAAGAGGGTTTTGCTTGGAAAACACCAGCTTATTGGGAAAGACAGTTTAAAGGCCTTCTGTATTTAGTTTCATATTTTAACTTTGGTCATGTAAATTTATTATTATAATTGACTTCATTGTCTCATAAGAACACATTTCTCTTGGTAGTATGAGAAGAATGGTTTTTATATTTCCTAATATTCTAATTTCTTTTCTTATACAAAGATAATGTCTTTCCCTTACGTACTCTATAAATAGAAAGTGAACAATATTATCAGGATATTGTCTTCAAGTAGTCTCTTCTCAACATGACATTTGAAAGTTTACTCCTGGTCCCAAGCCAAGTTTCCATGTGTTTTAAAACACAGCCATTCACACTCTTGTGTGCTCAGGGATTAGCTCAATCACTTGGTCCTGAACTGGTGTTTGCCAAGCTCCCCTTGCTCAAAGCTGATTTTAGACTCTCAGGCAGCACTCCATATCCCTATGTGGCCCCACGTGGTATCAGATCACAAGACTGTTGGATTCTGCAGCTTTCTTACTCCAGCACTGGGGACTTTGTAGGCTACAGGTTTTCTTGGTATAAGCACATATTCAAAGAGGTAGCATGGTGCTTGTGGGCCTCCTGCTTGTCTCACACTGGCTCTGAGCTCCCAGAAGCACATGTCTACCGCTCTTTCAATCTACAAGCCAAGCTGCTATTTCTGGTCTTCTGTGGTTACAGTGAATCAGGGAACAGAACCTTTTCTTACTCTTGTTCCTTCCCTACCTCCATTTTTAATGTTTCCTTTCATTGTTTCCAACTGGGGTCCCTTATCAGAAACTTCCTCCACATCAAAGTTCTATTCTGTGAATTTACATTCCTAATACATTCCTCTCACTGCTTAAAGCTTTATTTCTTAAGAAATGAATGGGAAGGTAACTAATATTATATATATATAATTTGTATCCTTTCTGTAGTTTTTAAGGTGAAAAGCTCTTAAAAAATAAGGTCCATCTTGGTATTTGAAAAGAACCTTCAAACTTTCAGAAAATATGTAGCACTGTTATATCTATACAGACTAAACATATCCACTTCAAAACTTAGAATTAATCTGTAAATCCTTAATCTGAGTTGCCTTTTATTTGTCTCTGATACAGTGTGTGCTATATCACAGAAGAGATGCTATTGCACATGTATGGCTGTTGCTTTAATCTGAAAAATGTTGTATTTTCAACCTACCCCTCATAATAGTGTTCTCTTTGGAAAAGACACTCTCATGTAGGAGTGCCACTTAATCCTATAACTTGAAAGCTGAATATTGCAACATTTAATTTTGGGGGGGTCACTGGTCAATTATTACTCTAATTTGACTATGTAAAATCTGGAAACTACTGGTTATTCCCACATGTGACCACGAGAGGGCAATATGATTCACAAAGAATAATCATTGCCAAAGCATTTGAGTGCTTGGAATTACCAGGCAAACAGATTCCTGGGTTCTTTCCTCAAAGTACTCTAATTCAGTGACTCTGAATTTCACTGCACAGCTTTCACTTCCTGGACGAATACCTTTCTACTAGCCTAGGCTAAGCTTTCTCTGAGCACTTACAAATCATTTTCCAGTTGTGATTTGCATAATTGAATCTGGTTCCAGATAATACAGGTGTCTTCATATCCTGAATAATAATGGTAAGACATCATCTGGCAGGCTTCTTTAGCTTCCTAAGACATTTCCAAAGGGATGTGATGTCCACATTTCCAGCTGTAAATTTCCTTTCTGGCCTAAAAATGTCCAGTATTTTCTTACAAATTCTGGACTTTTAACTATTTCCAGAGAACAGTATTTGGAGAATAAGCTGTGGAAATATGTATTAATACTATACCTAAAAAGTAGTTGGATATATTACAAATTCAGAGTCCAAGGGGGATTTAAATATTGTATTCTCTGTCCTCATTCCCTTTCTGTTCATACATATCTCCAATAATCTCCTTCTGCTTTAGGCTGTGTGTGTGTGTGTGTGTGTGTGTGTGTGTGTGTGTGTGTGTGTGTGTGTTTCTATAGACTCGTAGCTTTGGGTTTAAATAACTAGGACTTATATTAGGGATGGGTAATAACTCTATGGTATGGATATAAATCCTCACTAGTAACAGGTCTGTCATGAACATCCACTCTGAGACACTGAAGTATTTGCTGAAGTATTAGTAGGTACTAATCTAGCCTCACAAATATTCGTGTGTTACACAGAAGACTTACAAAATTTGTGCAAGAAAACACTGAAGTGTCACATCAGCAGTTTGGAATTGTGATTAGAACAATCTCACAGCAAACGTGAGAATCGAGTCTATGGGACGATCTCTTAGTAACCTTTTGGAAAGTGGTTTGCTTTGTCCCTTGCCAGGCAATATTGAGAAGTATAACCTTCATGCCTCTTGAGACACCATGGATGAAGCCTATGCTCAGGTGGAAGATGGTGTGGACACTTACCATGGATGCCAAGCAGAACTGTAAATTTCTTGGTCCAAGACAAGCCAGGTTTAAATATGATGTTGCTTCTTTTTGCTGACACACCTAGGCCATGACTTTATATCTTATTCTAGTGTCATCTAACTTGTGTTTCAGACCATGTGAGGGTCCAACTTCCTGAACCTAGCCACATATCAGCTTCCACAATTATTTCAAATCTTGTAGTGTGAACTGAAGGCCTGCTGTGTTCAATTTCTTCCCCTTTGCTTTTGGAGAATTTTTCATTCTCTTCACAGAGCTCAACTTTGACTAATCAAAGATTTTAATCTTAAAATCAACCACTAACAGGTTAATATTAGTTTTAAAATGTTCTTTGTTTCTCCTATACTAAATTTAAATTTTTTTTTTTTTTTTTATTTTGGTTTTTCGAGACAGGGTTTCTCTGTGTAGCTTTGCGCCTTTCCTGGGACTCACTTGGTAGTCCAGGCTGGCCTCGAACTCACAGAGATCCACCTGGCTCTGCCTCCCGAGTGCTGGGATTAAAGGCGTGCGCCACCACCGCCCGGCTTAAATTTAAATTTTTTTTATTAATTTGTTTTCCTTCATTTGTAACAAAATTTTATTTTGTATGCTGAGCTGTACTGGAATGCACATTGTCACCCCGGCTACTGTAGTGGGTAGCCATTCCAGCTTTGATCTGTAAGTTCCAACCCCCATTGAGGCTTTGGTAACTGTCACACCTACAAGGCGGGGCCAAGAGAGGGCCCTGAAGACCCGAGATCAAGATGCACCACCCTCTCTTGTTTCCTGAACCCTGGATGCTAGAGGTAGACAGAGGAGAGTGCTCCAGAGAACACTGTCGGAATGTGCTGTGTCTTTCCCAGAACCTGCAACCTACCTATCCCTTCATTTGTAAGTTACACCACTAAATAAATCTCCCTTTTAACTATGTGGAGTGACCTTAATAATTTCACCAATAGGCTACATCCTTTCCAAGCATTGGGATGTAGCTCGGGAGTTTCTGTGGTCCTGCCCAGCTCCATGGTCAGAGGAATCTCTCCCACCAGCATCCTAGCAACTGCTTGGTCCCAAGTAAACACACAGAAGCTTGTATTACTTACAAACTGTATGGCCTATGGGTCAGGCTTCTTGCTAGCTAGCTCTTATAACTTAACTCAACCCATTTCTGTTAATCTATGTGTTGACATGTGGCTGTGGTATTACTGGTCTGGAGGCATCTTGTTGCTGCTAGGGCAGCAGGTTGGCATCTCCTGGACTCAGCCCTTGTTCTCTCTGGATTTCCCTCTTGGCTGTAAGCTTCCTTGCAATAGGCCAAAATAGCTTTATTTGTTACCCAATGAGAACCACACATATTCACAGCATATAGAAAGACATCCCACAGTATTGGGATGGTTCAAACATGGGTGGACCTTTCCTTTAGGCCAGTTCCAGTAGCCTGAGTCAGGCCATGTCTCCCTAAAGCTGTATCCATGCTCTTATATACACACACATTAGACTGAACTAAATCACATATGTAAAGCTTCCCACCACCACTAAAAGGTTAGAAAACTCAGACTTGTCCTTGTTTAGGAGACTCATTGAGATTCCTAAGAGGTACTGACTGAGTGGTTATATAATATATGCTATTTGTGGAGGTTCCTCTGTCTTCTCCCCACCACCTCTTCCTCTCCCAGTTATCACTGCTACTGTGGGATGGTCTTTCTGTATGCTGTGAATATGTGCTACTACTATTAGTTAATAAAGAAGCTGTTTTGGCCTATGGTGAGGCAGGATAAGAGCCAGGCAGGAAATCCAAGAGAAATACAGGAAGAAGAGGGCAGAGTCAGAGCAGACACCAGCCTGCTGCCCAAGGAGCACACACAACATGCTAACGGACCCCTAATGCCATGGCCATGTGGCAAAACATAGATTAATAGAAATGGGTTAATAAGGTGAAAAAAAAAAAAAAACTAGCTAGCAAGAAGCCTGAGCCATAGACCAAACAGTTTGCAGTTAATATTAAGGCTCTGACTGGTTATTCGGGTACCAGCGTGTGGGAAAGATTTATCTGGCTACACTCTGCAGCATGTTTCTCTCTCTTTGTCTCTGTCTCTGCCTTTCTCTGTGTCTCTGTCTCTCTCTCTCTCTTCTCTGTCCTTCTCATTCTTAATGAAGCTCCTCTATGGGGTCTAAAGAAAGACCCTCCTCCTTAAAATCCCATCACGTTTAATGTTTAAAACTCCACACAGTGTACTGCTTCTGTCGAATGCTCCCCGGCTCACCTTCTAGGCCCAGTCCAAGACTTTGAGGCCCTCTCATTCTGATACATATCATTCAAGAGTATTATGTGTAAGCTTCCTCTGCTTCCTCTCCTAACTCAGAAGAGTAGGCAAGCTCCACAGCTCCAGGCAAAGGCTTCATGGGGACGCTGCCTTTTATAGAAGCAGCTAGAAGCCTCTCCTGCATTGAGAACAGGCTTCTGGGAAGGAAAGCAGCTGATCTCATTGAGGGGATAATAATTCTTCCCATCTCCTGCACCTTTAGAAATTCAGGTAGACTTTGTGTGATGACGACCGCGGAAAAGAAGACAAGGCTAGATGCTAAGTGCACACACAGGTCCAGTGACCCTTCCATCCCCTCCTTCTGTAGGAGAGTGTCAACAGTCAGCAATCCTTATTGTGATGTGAACTGGGGAGGTGGCCTGGTCAGGAAAGTGCTGGCGTTGCAAACATGAGGTCATCAGTTATGTCCCCAGGACTGGTGTAGAAAAGCTGATGTACTGCTGCACAGTTGTAATGCCAGGACTGGGGAGCTCTAGGCACAAGAACCCCTAGGGCTTGCTGTCTGTCCAGAGTACCCCAGCTGACAAGGTAAAGAAACAGTTTCAAACAAAGTAAGACAAAACAAGGTAGCTAGCTCCTAAAGAAACTCCTTTGAGATGGTTCTTTGGTCTCCCCGCGCATGCGCATGTGTTACATAAGCTATGTACACCCAAAGGAAAACAAGATTTCAGTGTTAGGGAAAGCATTGACTTTGTTCAGTCCCTGAAAACATCTCAGAAAAATCCAATGGTTCCTAACTACGCAATTAAAACCATTGGGGAGACTGTCAAGGATGGCTTTGTGTTTCCTTAAAACCACTGAACACAGATCTTTTGCATGAGAATAATCTATCAAAGGAAATATCAGCAAAAATAAAAAAAAAACTATAGGAGAGAATTGCTTTTTTTGCCGTCCCTATTTAACTCATCCCCTAATAAATTTTATGAGCATTTAAAAAATATTTTTGAAGAAAATATTTTTACTTTGAAGTACAAATTGTGTGTATGTGTATATATGTGTATATATATATATATATATCCCATAACTTTTAAATTGTCCAGTAAATTTTTATTACAACAACTTTCCTAACATGAAAGTAACACTAGTATGCCTTAGAGGAAGCAAAATATCATGAAATTTGAACATTCCAATTTCCTTTACTTTTGCTTGTGTATTTTGTTTGACTTAATCACTCTTTGACTGCTGTGAGGAGATACCATGAGCAAGGTGATTCACAAAGACAAGCATTGAACTGGGAAGTTACAGTTTCCTAGGCTTAGTGAGTTATCATCACGGCAGGGAGCATGGTACCAGGCATGGCGCTGGTGAAACAGATGAGAGCTTCACATCCTCACCCACAGGCAGGCGGGGACTGAGAGAGACACCAGGCCTGGCATGGGGTTTTGAAACCAACCATCCCCCCATAGACACACCTCCTCCATGAAGAATTCACCTTTTCCATGTAGGCCATGCTTTAGAATGCTTCCAGGCAACTCACCAACTGGGGATCATGCATGCGAAGATCTGAGCCTATGGGAACCATTCTCCTTCAAGGTGCCATACTGTTTTTGTGGTTGCCTTTACCCCTCTGTCTCCTACAATCCTTTTGGGATTCCCAGAACTCTGCCTACTGTTTGGCTGTGTGTCTCTGTATCTGCTTCTATCAGTTGCTGGATGAAGCCTCTCTGATGATGATTATGCTAGGCTCTGGTCTATACTAGTATATCAAAATATCATTAAGAATCACTTCATTGGCCTTTTGTTTGTTTGTTTGTTTGTGAACTCCCTCTTGTGGCATGAGTCTCAGGCTGGACCAGTCATTGGTTAGCCACTGCCAGAAATTCTATGTCACATTCTTGCAGGCAGGACAAACTTGTAGGTTGAAGGTTTTGAGGCTGGGTTGGTATCCCAGTCCCTCTCTCTACTGGAGGCCTTATCTGGTTATAGAAGATGATCTTTCAGGCTCCATATCCTCCATTACTAGCAGTCATCAGTCAGGTCACCTTCATAGATTCCAGGGAGTCTGCCTTGCACTAGGTTTCTATCTCACCCCTGAAATGCCACTCCCTCCCCACCAATTGTAACTGTCTCTTCCACTACTCGTTCCCCCCACCCACTCCTACCTGTTCCCTCCTGTTTACTTCCCCCATCTATGCCCAGTCCACCCACAAATTCTATTATATTTTCCCTTCCCAGGGAGATAGCTATACAGCCTTTTGGCTAAGATCAAGTGTAATATTTATTCTTATCAGCTGTTGTGTTTTTAAATGTATGTGTGTGGTATGTGTGTGTGCACATGTGCTTCATGTTCTATTATTTCTTTGCTCTTTTAAGAATGTGAAGCCAAGGGCATGGAGGTGGGTTATGGGTAGGGAGGGAGGATCTGGGAGCAGTTTGGGGGAGGAAAATGGGTGATCGGCATATATATTTTAAAAGGTGTGTTGTGTGGATAGTAGTGCATGAGACGTAAAGACTGGACCAAGTGTAAGTATAAACATTTGGAATGTGTTACAAGCTTTAAGCTCTCCATATGTTACCCAAAGAAACTCAATGTCTGCATTCAGACTTAAGATTTATATATTTTTAGTGTTAAATCACCAGAAACTCATCTTGACCAGTGCTGCTGCCAGTTATTTTTATTCATATTATGTCAAGTGATTTATCTTCCTTGGGAACCATCACTCAACAGTCTAAGTCACTAGCTCCCTGTTTGTATTATCTCCAAGTCCTTTACATATCAAGTCTGATTAGACTTGTGCCTATGCACAAAAGCTCTCTGTTCTGAATGGCCCATTTTATCTGTTAATCTGTAACCTATATTTCATGGAGAGTTGATGTAGCTACAAAATTCATAAATCTTGATATTAGCATTTATTTTACAATTGAAACAATATTTCCTTCACATAAAAAGATAAAGCATTTCTTTCTCCTGATAGGCTAGAGTAGTTTGCAGTTGAAAATCAAAATTGTCTTGAAATCTGGAAAGCTGTGTTTTACCTTTAAGCACACAGTATTTTTAGCTTTTTTATTAAAATGCATAAACTCTCAATTAATCAGTTCAAACAAGTTTTTTTCTGAGTATTGTTTTACCTTTAAGTATTGGAAACACTAAGTACAGTGCATATATTCACTAGGGAATATTTTGCACTTGAACAAAAGCAGCATGACTAAATGTGACTAAGAAAGACTTGCCATTTAACTGTCTTTCCTAACAGAAGGCTCTGTCATCCTCTGAATGTACAAGTGCTGTGTGATCATGAACATCCCATCATAGGCATCTGTGCAAAGTTTCCACGTTCATACCATGACTTCAGCGTGCTGGATAATTTATCACAGTACCATCTGCTTAAAAACCTTGGTTGCCAGCCTGGATGGATTTTCAGGCAAATAAACTATTTTGTGTCTTTATTTAAATGTGTTTGCTGACACTTGCAGGACAATATTTCATAGATTGCTAGCTTTTAAAAGCAAAATAATATTGCAAAGATAGAATAACTATTTAAAAGAAATAGAATACCAACTGAAAAAAATAACCCTTAACCAGATAATAATCAATTATGAGTTTTCATGGTCAACCCATGATTTAAAAACACATAAAAAGGGATTTTAATAAATTTTCAGTTGGAAATGATTGTATGTGTGAGTGCCTTCAGTCATTCAGGAGAGTATCATAAAGATATCAATTAGGTTCTTTAGAAACAAAGTATATGCATGTAGATATATAATATGGGTAATAATCTTCATATTTTCAATTTGAATAAATTTAAATGTCATTTAGGATGCACAAAAGATTAAAATACAAGTGGTCAAACATGGAAATATAATGCAGCCATCTCAAAGTTTCCACTTCATGGTGCTTTCATGATACACCATGAAAATTATAGTTCACATGGCTGGAGAGACGAGATAGCTCTGTAGGTAAAAGTGCTTATTATGTAAACATGAGAACCCAAGTTTGTACCTCTTAAAAACCTGGGTGTGGTTGCCTGCAGATGTAACCCCAGCACAGGAGAAGACAACTTTGGCTTGCTAGTCCCTAGACTAGCCGCAGGTTTAATGAGAGATCTGTGAAAATTAGGAGAGCAATAGGGAGGAACGTCTGATATCCTTCTCTGGCCTCCACACAGACATTTGTGTGCATACACACACACACACACACACACACACACACACACACACACACACTATAATTCACAGAAAATCTGGCTGTAAGGTTTTCGTGACACCACTCATCCACCTTTTTTTGCATTATGGGCAGGGAATTGTTATCCATCTTGCCTGAGTTGTTCATGATGACACAGCTAATCATATTAACAAGAGCTCACCAGAGGAAAAATACCCTGTGTGTGTGTGTGTGTGTGTGTGTGTGTGTGTGTGTGTGTGATAACAATGTACATGCCTACTGAAAAAGGAACTGACTCTCCTGAAAAGAGTGAAATCTTCAAGGACTGCAAGTTGTAGGTTGTAGGCTGGCGAGCTGGGAATACTTTGAGAGGAGTCTAAAGGCAACCTGCTAGCATAGTTCCTCCCTTCTTGCAGGAGACAAGATACTCTTCCATAAAGTTTCCAACTGTTACATTTTGAAGGCTCTCTGCTTTATACAGCCTCCAGCCATGTAAATGTAATCGTAACAACAAAATCTTCACAGAAACACTTCAAAGAACATTTTATTGAATATCTGGTCACCATGTCCCAACTGTTCATGCTTCACCTCTATTGATTTCTTCTCAGTACTTGATGTCTCCAGGAATGTATATATCCTTTTCTTTCTTATATATCACTATGTCTATGAGGAATCCTATATAAATTGCCAACATAGTGGAGCACAAATATTTATAGCAACTGTGTCCAGCACTCTCATGAATATAAAAACATCTAGGATCTCAAACTCATACAGAAAATAGGAAAAGAATTTCCTATACCCAATATGATTGGCTGGTGCTCTTAAACCAAGTTTACATGCTCATAAGAGTTAGAGCAATGTAACTGCTGTATAAATAATGATGCAAAACTGTTTGAGGACTAAGAACAAGGAAACGAGGATAAACACTCAGTACTAATATGTTAGTTTTGTTAAATATTTTCCATCCATGGTTGATTAGATAAATAGACACAAATCGTGCCATTTTGGACAATGACTATGCATTTCTAAAAACATAAGCAGTGCATGACTTCTCTGGAACTGTTCTGAGATAGCACTTTGAATTAAGTAACCAAGTTTCAGAATGTTGAACAGTGCTAAATAAAAAATATGTATGTAGATTTTCTTATACTGGATGTGAAATTAAAATGACATCATAACTTTAATCCTTTTTAGAAAGCAAAAGTGCATTAGTTGATTGAAGTGAAAGTAACTGATGAAAATATTTCAACACAATGATGAAGGAGTACTTGAATAGATTCAGTGCTGAAGCACACACATACATGCACATATACATACGGATATGATGCGTGGTTGCATGTGTATGTTTATGTATACATACATGTATGTGTATATACATACATGTGTATATGTGCATATATGTATAGACAATGTGTAAATGCAGAGATGTATAGATGCATATGTGTATATGTGTGTATATATGTATGTTTATTTGTGTATATGTAAGTATATACATGTATATATATATGTATATATCATCACTTCACTCATTATTTTTTACTTCTGCACCTTTAATAGTGCTTCTTTGGTTTTCATATCTTGTTCAAGCCCCAAACATAACTGACCCACCATCTATTTTCCCAATTAATTTCTAGAAGCCTGCAGCACAACCTGAATTTCAATACTATCATGCCAGTAAATTAATCTGTAAGTTTAAATGAATCACTGTTACTTTCTACAACCAAATTGTAATGCATTTCTAGAAACAGATCTTTATATTATCAAAGTCCTGAGTCAACAGTTTCAGGAGCTATGAGAATAAATATCTTTTTATAAGGCAGACTGATCTTTGGCAATTATACTAAAGGAAATTTAATTCAACTTTCTGAAGATATCTGGTTATGTTTAGAATTCTGGTTTCCTTGTGACAAGTAGCATGTGGATATTTGTGAATGTTTCTTCTTTATTTAAAAAGACAATGCTTGTCCCAGGATTATAAATTCTACTATAATATCAAATTTTCATACTGGGGAGATAGTTCTATAAGTAAAATTTATTGTTTTCTTGCTTTGCAAGCTTGAGGACCTGAGTTTGAACCCTAAGTACATAAATAAAACTTTAGGCATGTTCACACACATGCATGTAGCTCCATCACTGGGGGTATGTGGTGAAGAGTGTGGAGAAATGAGACTCCACGAGACTGGCTGTCAGCTTAGCATGAGGTTCAGTGAAAGACCCCACCTCAAGGAAATAAGAAGGGAAGTGATAAAGCAGACTCCCAATAACCTCTGCTGGCCCCTACACACATATGTGCAATCATGAGCACCTGTATTCACACATGTAAAGGATATACTTTTTCTCACTCACATGTACACAGATTTTTTTTTTCAAGAGAGTTAAAATGTGTGCATACAAATGACAACATTAATTTTAATTAGGGCTAACTCAAATACTTATATTGTCTCTTTCTACATGTGAAATATATCATGAACTTCATTTAAGTCTTTACCTATAACATATGTCATCGTCTATGGTAGATACTATTCATATTATTTTAAAATCAATAAATAGGATTGGGAACATTGCTTAGTGGTAGGTGCTAATCTATCATGGGTTTGACCCTGGCTTCAATCCCTAGTACTGTAAAACAAACTCATCCAAGGAAATGCATAAGGTAGAGTAGGTGGCTGCCATTACTGAAATCTAATTTTGGTCTTCTATCAAGGCCAACCACAGTAAATTAACACATTCCTTTTTCTGTAACTCCAATACCAATTTCGTATACATTTTCCATTAGTAGTATACTTTTATGTTTCAACAATTTTAAAGAGCTGTTGCTATCTTTGCTTCTTTTTGTAGGAAATGATTTTGACTTAAAAGTTCTCAGTAGACTATTTAATACTGCAAAAGTAAAGAGTAATAAATATTCTTTCACTTATCTCACTAGACTATAAGCATAATTGTAAAGACAATCACATGGTTGCTGCATTATTCTATATTTAGATATTTGGGTATTTTTTGTTTTTAAAGTCATAATAACCATAGTGAAATATTAATAAACTAGATACTTCTTAGCCTCAACTTTATAAAAGAAATCTAGTATGCCTGGCCCAGTTTTGCAGCAAAATGACAAACTCACAGCCTCTCATAGATTAAAAAGTCACTGTAGCAAACCCTATGATATAGTCTAGGATACAGAAAAAAAAAATGGTCTCATGTGATAAAAAATCAGGGATGCCTGTGAGCTATAGCTTTTACTAGGACTCAAAAGCATGAGTCTACTTCAGTTGTTTTACAGACCCCAGTTAACTGCATTTTCTACTATGCGGATTTCAGTATAGATTGCAATCAATGGCAATCCACTTCTCACAGTAGAGTGAACTCTAGGTAAGTACTATCAATCAACAGCCTATTTCCTCACCTGCCCATTCCAGAGGGAGTAGGAACTCTTCCCCTTCCCTTAGTCTTGGAACTCCCCTCGCCTAGCTGCCAGGACCAAGTTACAAATATACCTTCTGTCCCTAATATATATCTGTTTCAAAACCTGGGACAAAAGGCTGGGGTGCCTATTCAACCTATCAATGCTGGACATGGCTGCCAGTTTCTTCCAGCATCCCAAGGTCCCTGTCTGTTACAGGGTATGGCTCCCATGCCCTGCCCTAAATTTTAAATGGATTTGTGTCATTCCTCTTCCCTGTGGATCCTTTGAGGCTGCATGCCCTCAAGTCCAGACTCATCTTTGGAGCACATGGGATGACTGTGATTTCTTGAGGGATTTACAGACCATATGTGATCAAATTGCTGATTAAGTCATGATAAGTTAACAATATCTCTCACCTTCCGTGGTGGTGCAAAGATTTATAAATTTCTTGAATTCTTTTGTGACATAAAAAAAAAAAAAACCTCTTGGTCATTCATTATCAGTTTAGGCATTATTCTAGCTGTTGTGCTCATATTCCCATCCTTCTCCCAGTCATGCTCCCGTGACTGACAAGCCCAATTTGGTCTCTTCAACATGATTTCCAAATGTCTAAATTTAAAAAAAAAAAAAGAGGAGATGATGTGGATCAAATGGTGGCCGTTGCTGCTTGACAAGGTTCCAGCATTTCTACATTGCACACCACACTTCTCTGGCACCTTTTTACGTTTTTTATGATTCTCAATATGTGTTATGGGAGTTAATCCCTGAGGCCTCAAGGTCAATGCCCTCTAGCAGATTGATGTCACCCATGTACCCCAATTTGGAAGACAAAAATATGTTTTTATTACAATAAACAACTACTCCCACTTCCTGTGGACCACTGCCTGAACTGGAGAAAGCTCTAGCAAACTTATATCATAAGTACTCTTCATTCAGCAGTGTGGGCCTGCTATAACAAACCAAAACTGATGATGTTCCCATATTCACCAGCATCCATTTTAAAACCTTCTCTACATGGGAAAGTTACTCCCCATACAGGGAATCCCTTACAATCCCCAGGGACAAGCTATAATTGAAAGGGCTCTCAAAACTCAGGCAAGACACAACCCCTTACTCTCCTAATGTTCAATTGGCGATGGTCCTAACAACACTAAACATTCTTAATATATATAAAAACGCAAAATATCCCCCATTGTTCTTCATTGACATAAACTACAATTGACCCTCCCCTAGTTGGTAAGATGGTGGGACCTCCTAGATGGGATCTGGAAGGGACCTTACTATTTCCTCACAATAAGAAGGGGCTTTGCTTATGGACTCCCACAGGATCAGTCTTGGCCTATCTGGGTACCAACATGAAAAGTCTGACACCTCCCCACCTGCAAAGAGGATGGCCTGCCTATCATTGATCTGGAAGGGATAGAGGAGACAGAAAAGGAGACAGAGGAACCAGATCATCTGGAAGGACACTCATGACCTAGTGACAGCCACACAACACATGTGCCTTCCTCAAGCCTCTCTCTATTTTAATGACAGTCTTTGTTATATTACAAGCCTATTTCATCACTGCTCAAACCCCTAACTCTTTCCCTAACTTCCACCACTGGAGTTTTTCTATTCGGGAACCTATGATGTCAAGAGCCAGGAAATCAGGTCTGCCCTTGTCAGTTCTCCAACCAAGGATGCCACAGCTCTATTCTTATTCCTGTCTATCCTAACTCTACCTCTGTAACCCCCAAAGTCCTATTGACAAAGAGTTACAAAGGGGAAGTGGGCTGCCTCATGAACCAGGATTATTACAGCCGCCGCCGAAACTGGTCCTGAAAAACTAAACTCAGTTCCCACAGAAACAGCCTGTTTTAAAATCTAAATAATAACCATCTCACCATTATTATAGATGACTCCTGGGGTGAAAGATGGAGAGCAAGAGTTGTGGAGAAACTATATCCCTCTGCTAATATTCATATTTCTCAGGCTTCCCAATCCAAGCTGGTACAGGCTTCCCAATCCAAGCTAACACATAATCATATTCTTGAACAGGAAACACAACTGAGAAGAAATGCTCAATTCACCTTGTCATGGTTACAGTATGTCCAGTATGCTGCTGACCTGCTAACCCTTACATCTTAATGCCTCTCAATATTTATTTTGTGCTTCTTTTCTGCATCCCCTCTTAGCCACGGTACCTGCTAACACTACCTTACATGTTCCCTCTTCAGACTCACATCTTCCCTTGAATTAATCCTTACAAGGGATCCCTTTCTTCAAGGGCTCCCCTTCCTCTATGCCTTGTGGGTAGCTTGGGGACATCCCATGTCCTCTCCTGTTCCTCTGGTATGTGTGCATGTACGGGTGGGGAGGACTATAAGCTCCTGAATCAACTTCACAATTAAAGAGTGTTGCATTCCTCTTTTAATTATTCCCCAGGCATATCTATATGAAGAAGATGAGGCAGCACACCTAGGCTACAACTCCACAAAACAAAAAAAGAATTTTTCATCCCTCTGCTAGTCAGACTGGGGTTTACCATCTTGCTGGAAGCAGTGGGGACAGCTAGAGGGGCATTTGGTACAGACCTGCCACCTAGCTGGGTAGCTGAGCACACCAAAGACGAACTAGATGAAGCCATGGCAGTCACCATGGCTATAGCCTGAGTGTCCTCCATTGACCAATGATCACCCTTGCTGGAGTTATACTACAAAATAGAAGGGTTCTAGACTTCTTCTTCTTCTCTTACTCTTTCTCCTTCTCCTCCTCCTTCTCCTTTTCTTTCTTTCTTTTCTTTTTCTTTCTTTCTTTTTTTTTTTTTTTGAGACAGGTTTTCTCTGTGTAGATTTGGTTCCTATCCTGGATCTTGCTCTACCTCCCAAAGTGCTGGGATTAAAGGCATGTGCCACCTCTTGACAGTGGAATTAGGGGGATGGACTTGTGTCATTCTGGAGAAGGAATGTTGTTTTTATTTAAATGAATCAGGATTGGTTGAACAAAATATTAAGACCCTCCTCGACCTCCACAACAATTTGAGGTCTCAATACACCCTCAACGACCCTGCCTCCTGGTACTGCAACCCCTGACCCTTATTGCCCCTGATATGCCTAATGGCAGCTATCTGAGCATTCTTCCTTCCCGCCTCATGCCTGAACAGTTTCTCAAAAAACAAGTTACTAAAATCACTGCCAAGCAGATTTTGGAACAATATCAAATGATTCTCATAGACTATACTGACACATTTGGTGGCATGGCCCCAAAAACAAAGGAGGAGATGTGGGCCCCCAGGACAGAGAAAGGATGGTAGAGCATTGACCATACCCCAGACAACTCTCAGAGCAAAGGCATAAGCAGAACCGCTCCCCACCCAAATCAGGCCTGGGCTCACTTAACCCCATAGAAACAAAGTCAGTTAAGTTTCCATCTCCCTGCCTGAAAATTGGCTCCTCAGACCAACAGTTTGCAAACTGATAAGCCTGGGAAGTGTCTGCCTTGGCTCCCTGTCTCTCTCCCGTATGCTATGGTGTTTGAATTGGTGGATTGTTAACATTTTCCGGCCCTCCATTGGGTCCGCACATGCAAATTAGGTGCATTTCCTGTTCTTTTGTGTCTTGCCCCCTCGCCACCCATGACTAGAGCTATATAAGCTAGTCCTTTATATGTAAGGTAGTACATTATTTCAATAAATAAGCTGTCTTCTGACAGTCTCCCAGGTCTTTTCTGTCCTTGCTTACTTCTGCCCAAGACAATGTTTCCCCAGTTTCTCTGCATCTTGAGACATCCAGGGAGCAAAGGCCGATCATGGGCTGGGGGCTCACATCTGAGGACCTACAGATCCCAATATGGCTATTAATAATATGTCAACATTCTTTAAGATTTTTCTGTTACAGGTGGTGTTTGATTGATTGGTTGATTTTAGTTGGTTTGAATCTGACTCTTTTTTCCTCCCAATAGAGAAACATTTAGGTATTTGTTCTTTGTTGGTTTATAACTTTTTACCACAACCTTGAGGCTTAAAACAACCAAACTTTGTTTTCTCCAAGTACTCCTGGGTCAGGAATCTGGATCCCAACTTAGCTATTAGTCACTTCGGATTTCAGGCTGCAGAAGAGTCAGCAATTGGGGTTGCATTTTCATCCAGAGGACTAAGAAAAATGCTGCTCTCAGGTGAGCTTTGGCTTTGGGAAGAATTCATCTCCTGGCATCTGTTGGACAGTGTGCCCTAGTTTCTGGCTAGCCAGGGGCAGAGGTCTCTCTAGGCAGCTGAGGCTTTCCAGGTTCTTCCAGGTGTTTCTTTTTTCCTGATGCTGGCTTTCCTAGGTGTCTGCATACTTTACCAGCCACCAAGGAATTCTTCAAAATCAAGTGAGCAAGCAAGGTGGAGTCTTTCACAGCATAACCTAAACCTGGAAGTGATGTCCCATGACCCAGCTGTACAAACTCTCTGATTAAAACCCAGCTACAGCTATCTATTAACAAAGGGAGAGATTTCCACATATATCAAGGACCCAAAGAGGTTGGGATGGTCGCAAGAGTGTGGCAAGGTTTCAGAGTCTGTTAGCTGAAGCTGGCAAACAACATTGTTAAGTCACATGACAAATGGTAGGAGAATCTCTCAAATCTTAACACAACTGGCAAGTGACACTAGATTTAAAAATAGATCTTTTCTGCTTCCAGAATGACAGCCTTGCTTTGATGAAAGGTTCAAATCTAGTTACTTTTTCTTGGCTCCTAAGTTCCATAGCACACAGGAGCCAGTGGGGACCTGGAAGCCATCCCTTCCTAGCTTCATTCCTGGCTCCCATTCAGTGATCACCACTGCACCTTTTGGCAGATGGTACATTTTAATACTGTGCTCCACACCTGCTCTGGAAATGTAACATACAGAGAAGGAAAGCATGGGAACCAGACCCACAGGACATGAAGCTGATGTGCCCAAGGCTTGCAATTTAGAAGTCAGAGGACAGAACACAGAAAATAAGATAATAAAATAGGAATAAGGGAAATGTCTCTCCTTATGTTCTGTCTTCTACATATCAAACCTGGAAGAAACCCTTTTGCTTTAATTTAAAATCTGGTAATACATTCTAAATTGTAGATTGTAAGTTGTTACACAAAGGGCTGAATATTTTAAGGTTTCAAATGTACAGTGAGCTGTTGTCTGTTCTTCCTTTTTAGAAAGATGACAGATTTGTTTCTGGGTGGATGGTTAGAAATGATGTAATGTATATCCTTTGTTGGAAAAGACAAGTAGCCCAACTATAACCCAAAGTAACCACTAACATTAAGAGACCAGAACCTGAGGTAAAATCTTTAGGAACAGAGCAGGGTCAGAGAGACAACTAAGCAGGAAGGCCTTTGGAGTTTTACTCTGGGATGTGGTGGTATTATGTTCCCCAAAATATTGTGCACCCTAATAAACTTACCTGGGGTCAGAGACAGAAAAGCCACTAGATACTTAGGATAGGCAGTGGTAGCACACACCTTTAATCCTAGCATTCCAGAGGCAGAAATCCATGTGTTCAAGGATACAGCCAAGCATGGTGACTCATGCCTTTAATCTCAGAAAGCAAGCCTTTAATCCCAGGGAGTGATGGCAGAAAGGAAAGATAAACAAGGTGTGAGGACCAGAAATTAGAAGCATTTGGCTGGTTAAGCTTTTAGGTTTTGAGCAGCACAGTTCAGCTGAGAGCCATTTGGATGTGAAGACACAGAGGCTTCCAGTCTGAGGAAACAAGATCAGCTGAGAAGTTGGCCAGGTGAGGTTAGCTGTGACTTGTTCTGTCTCTCTGATCTTCCAGTGTTCACCCTAATACCTGGTTTCAGGTTTGCTCTTATTAATAAGACCTTCTAACAATTCGTGCTACATAGGGCCTAGAGAAACTGAGTTGGAACTGATCTAAATTCCCCTCCCTGAGGACTAGTTTTCATAGAACCAGAAGGCACCATGTAAGCTTCCAAAGGACAGAGGCAACCAACAACCCTACGCATCTATGATATCTATGAACAACATCAACAAGCAGCATGGCATGAAAATCCAATGAATGTATAAGTGTCACACATACCTTGGTAGTAACCACAGCTTTCTAATTAGATTTAAGTGAGGACTGACAAATTAATACGGCTCTCTGACTTCTGTATTTGACCATGGGGCACTCATGGCTCCCACCTCTCTCTCTTCAGATACACACACACACACACATACACACACACACACACACACACACACACACACACACACACACACGCACATGCACAAAATAAACATGCCACACACATTTTAAAAAAGAAAAGAATCATAGACAATTGGATCTATTATGATTCAACGCTGAGAGAGTGGCATGAGGAGTGGCGTGTAGGAACTGACAGTGACCTTTGCCTGACAGTTGTCAAGGAGATGGCCATCTACATCCATCAAAAAAGGAGCTAAATTCTGCCAACACTTTACTCTCGAGCAGATTCTTTCTGCCCCTCCTCCTAAGCCCAAGTGACAGCTCATTTCAGCCAACTCTGTGCGAGTCTACATGGGGAACCTAGCCAAGACTGCCACATTTTCATATACAGAAACTTGAGATAATCGAAACTGATGTAAAAAATAGATTTCAAAAGAAAACGAGGGTTATAGGTATAGGTTTATTTAGGTGGAGTCAAGCATGCTGTTCCTAATGGAGAGCAAACAGGCAAGTGTTTCTGGGACAGACTGAATGAGAAGGTAGTATCTGTACAGAACGTAAAAGTAAGGGCTCCCTTTGTTGGACCATGTAGATCAATAATGGAGATTTTGCTTTATAGTTGAACAAAAAGGTGTCATTGGAGAACTTAGGCCACTAACAGAAAGCTGAAACCCGAGTAGTATGCTGTATGTACTAGTATATTTTAGTTGCTGTTTTCTATAACTGATACCTGTTCCTGGTTACCTACCCCCAATAACAACAATCCTATTACATTTAACCAAGTCCCTTGGTCTTATATTTGGCCTTAATTCTAGAAACATAACTATTGGTTTTCTTCTTAGAAATGTTTCATTTGTTTATTGATTTTGTGTGTGTCTGAGTATTTATGGGGTGGTGTAGCATCAATCTTAAAAGTTCTTATTAATAAAATCAAACCTGAGGCCAGTTATTGGGGTGAATACTGGAAGGTCAGAGAGACAGAACAAGCCAGAGCTATCTCACATCACCAGTTCCTCCACTGGTCCTGTTTCCTCAGACTGGAAGCCTCTGAGTCCTCATCCAGAATGAATCCCAGCTGAACTGTGCTGCTTCAAAGCCTGACAGCTTAACCAGCCAAATGCTTAACCAGCCACATGCTTAACCAGCCAAATGCTTAACCAGCCACATGCTTAACCAGCCAAATGCTTCTAGTTTCTGGTCCTCATGACTTATATACCTTTCTGCTTTCTACCATCACTCCCTAGGATTAAAGGCTTGCTTTCTGGGATTAAAGGCGTGTGTCACCATGCTTGGCTGTTTCCAATGTGGCCTTGAACTCACAGAGATCCAGAGAGATTTCTACCTCTGAAATGCTAGGATTAAAGGCGTGTGCTATCACTGCCTAACTAGTGGCTTTTCTGTTCTCTGACCCCAGATAAGTTTATTAAGGTACACAATATTTTGGGGAACACAATACCACCACAGGGTGGTATACATGTCAAGGTCAAAGAACAAGTTTTGGGAATCGATTCCTTCTTCCCATCACCAGTATTTATTTTAATACAACTTTTGAAATAGCATACAGGTTTTGGCATCAGCATGTAACAATTATTATGACTTTATTTGGTTTCCATGTTGGTGTTTGATTGTGGAACATGGAACAACTCTTGTCTGAAGTTTGCATAAGACTCTTCTGCTATACAAAACAAAACCACCCTTATCTATGTACATGTGTCACATGCTTTTCAGGACTTGGACCAGTGACGTCTTCAAATCCCATCAAGACCAGGAATATTTACAGGCTACATTTTCTTTTCTTTTTTGATTGGTTGTTTTATAGGGAGCAAACTATGTCTCCATTTTTGATTTTAACATTTCCTAAATGCTTACTCTTTATCAGTTTATAAGTTGAGTTGTTTATTATTATTGGGTGTATGATGAGTGTGGTGGGACATGTGTGCCACCATGTGTGGTACATACATACATAGTATGTATATGGAGTTCAGAAGATAACTGTGTGAAGATAGTCCTCTCCTTCCATCTTTCCATTTCAGAATGAGAATTCAAGTTGCCAAGCTAGTCTGGCAAGCACATTTATCTACATAGCCATCTCACCAGCCCTCATATTGTATTCAAACAGGTGCAAGTATTCACCCAGTTGCCAGGCTGTTGGAGACCATTTCTCTGTTTCACAGAAGGACATAAGATGTGGAGAATTTTGTCTCTTGTTCCATTGTGATCTCAAAGTTCAAGACAGGAAACAGTAATAGGATTTGCTCTACAGTCTTCAGAATCACCCTATGAACTATTCCCAAGTCATTCACAGGTCAGGAGTAATAAGTCCATTTGCTTTCATTTAAACTATATCCACCAAGGTTAGATATGTGAAACTGATATTTTGACTCTTTTTTTTTTTTTTGCCCTTTTCTCAATCTTTTTAGGAGGGTTGGTGAGGTAACTAATGTATAGAATTTTTATTTACACCCTATATGCTCTATATTGATTATATAAGTAACTATTCTCAAAATACAAGATATTTGAAGCTATGAAAAAAATATTACTTTTCCATTTTTTATGTATGTGTTTAAATTTTCCCTATCAATCCTGTTCTTGTAATTGTTTTATCTACAACTATATAACAGGGTTGCTGCCTCATCAAGTCTCCTGATTTAATCCATTTTGGTTGAGGTAAAAAAAATGGAACATATCTCTGTCAACAACAACAACAATATCCCATGTGGAGCTCTACTTTAAAACATATATCAAATCTTGCCACGGATCAATGAGTGTTTTAATAGAGAAAATTTAGTCTCAGCAAATTTATTCATAACATCAGTTTTAGAGCTCAAAAACAATTGATCAATGTGAGAACCAAAAATTCAAGACACAATCAGGATAGAAAACACCTCCATGACCTAAGTATACTTCATGCAACTTTGCAAATGGTTCCTGTAGGGCTATGAGTGGAGATAACCCATATTGAGAAAGATGTTGTATATCCAGGCCTGCGAATACTGCATACAATATCCCACCATACAAATTCTGTGAGAAAGTGATTTAGGTCCCTTAGGTGTTACTTGTGGGAATGTGTGGGGCAAGTGAAAACACCACCTAGAAAAAATGAGTTGAAACTTTAGAACAGTCAAATGCAGCCACTAGGAGCAATGTAACAATTTCATCACTTCTCACTCAATGCACCCTGACTAAACATGAATCTTAAACATTCAGCCACATGTGATTTGAAGGCAATATATTTTCTATTTTAGGTAGAGTTTGCCTTATTGGTAGATCATGATAGAACATAATGAACACATACATGCACACGTACACACGTGCACACACCACACACACACACACACACACACACACACACACACACACCAGCAGTAGACTTTAGATCTTCAGTCATCTCTTGGGACACAGCAGGATAATCAAGAACTATGTACTTAGGTCCTCTCTTAGGGAGCATCTAGGAGCCTTGAAAGGTCTTATTTTTATAAGACAGGAAATATAAATTTAAATTCACTTTTTATAAAAAATGTTTGCTTTTCCTGAACATCCCAGATGAATTTTTTTTCAGATAGATATAGCTTAATATTTTTGGGGAATCCTCAAATAATTTAGCTATCTGCAATGTTTAAAAAACGAAAATTGTTACTGAAAAATCAGCTCTAAAGACTTTTAGGTCTCAGAAAAACAAAACGGTACACTGCAAGCTCAAATAAAACATAAGAGGAAATTGAGTTTTAAATAATATCAAAGTTTCAATGATTTTTAAGTGGTATATTATAAAAAGAAATAATAAGCAGTAAGAAAATCTTTTAAGTATACTTATGAAATGTCTGTTCTTCAATGATGATGATGATATAAGACCTTAATAGCTCTCTTCAAGTGCCAGCCTATGGGCTAACACTTTGAACACAAGTCCTTGTTACCTTATTAAAATGCTAGGATACATGCGCTATATTATTGTGGCCTCCCAGCTTAAACTGGGATTTATCTACAAGAAATAAATAATGCCTGTGGTGTTTCAGCTGAAAACAATCTTACACTTAGGGTTTATATTCAGTTCAAATCCAATATTTCTCAGGACATGAAAAATTTGCCTCAGTGGACAACGTAGTCTGTGGTTCTCAAAACAACATATCTGTGCTAATGTTCAATGCTAATCATTGCA
This sequence comes from Peromyscus leucopus, assembly GCF_004664715.2. Classification (NCBI taxonomy): domain Eukaryota; kingdom Metazoa; phylum Chordata; class Mammalia; order Rodentia; family Cricetidae; genus Peromyscus; species Peromyscus leucopus. Next base: position 51,341,249 of record NC_051068.1, read on the forward strand.
ATAGAAGAAACTCACTGAAATTCATAGCACAGTTTCAGGGTGTATGTTTTCCTTGGAGTCAAGCAACCATGCTACAAAACAGAAGAGAGAATAAAAACTATCCTGATGGGTAGATATCAGGTTGGGGGAGAATCCGGGAGGGGTTGTCTGGGCTAAATGATAAAAGCAAAATATACTGGATGAACTTCTCAAAAATATATTAAAACATGAAAAAATTTTAAGACAAAGAAAAAGAACTGTTCAAATTGTATAGTTTGTATCATTGTGAAAGGGATATAAATGATGCATATCTACTGCCATTATCTTAAAATTGCTTTAACATAGTGGCATTAAAGGAATATAATGCATTTTATTAAATGTGAACTTATTTTTAATTTAGTTCAATACAGATATCCTCAGTCATTTTCCTCCCTATTTAACAAATAAGCAATAAAACACTCCCATCTGTGCAGCAGATAAAACAGGGATCAAAAGAATGTGTAGGAAGAGGGGGTTTAAAAATGAACACTGCGAGGAACCATGAATCAAAAGCTGCTTATCCTTTGTGTTAGTTGAGAATTCTCACTGACATTTTGGCTACCTACTAGTAGTGTTAATTTCACCAAAGTCTTCCTGTTTTGAAACTTCGGTGCAAATCTTCAAAATATATTACTGGTGACATTTATGAAAATATTTGTGTATAGAGCAGACATTACACAAATAGAACCAGAAGCAGAACACTCAGAATATCTAGGTCTGAATCTGTATTACCTTATTTCACCTAAGGAAGATAACAATCACATGGAATTCAGCAAGGAAAAATGTTATGGGTAATACATTTTAGTGTTTGCTCAATATTTAATTAAAAAGCAGGGTTAAAATATATTATCCACAATAACATAGCATATTTTATTTGTTATAAAGGCATAATTTAGAAAATGGTTAAGAATGCTTATATGCTGTCTCTAAATTTTAAACATTTTGATGTTAAAAAGATCAATAATCAGCCCTCACTGAGACTGACAGATGTCCCCTAAATTAAGATGTCAGACACTGAGTTATTCATTCTAAATAAAACCATTGTAACAAATGCTGCCACAAAGTATCAAGGGAATAATCAGATCAATTAAGTTGAAATCAGTAATAATCCATATGTTAAAAAGTCGTAACTGTGAAGTCTAAGTCATTACTTCTGACTTTGAGCTTTCTGTGGTTCTGAATATGTCACCACACATTAACTTTGCTCTTTCTCTAGCTTTGTTACATTTGGTAGTGTAAAGGAGGGGAAACAGATTTGACTCCACTTTTAAGCATATTTTAAATAAATGAAAAAATAAACCTGCTTGGCTCTATAATCAAGTGTTCAAAACCTCTTTTTCTTTGTAGCCTCTGTCTAGGACACCAACTCGAAGCCTTGTCTCTGTTGCAGCCCCCCTCTCTGTGTATTTCTTTGCTCATAGCGCTGAAGGTACTCTTTGAAAGTAAAATCTCCATGTTCATCTTCGACTATAATGCGAACTTCACAAATCGTATATTTTCAGTTGAAAAACAGACTTTCCCAGTTTGCTTTCCCCCACACAACCTGAGCAGATAGGTCAGGAACAGGTATTCCATTTCCATGATTAAAGCATCAGAAAAGTATGGATCTACAGTTTCAACAAACTCTCAGCACACAAGTAGGGTATTTAGTGTTAGTTACCATGAACATTTGTCTTCATAACAGGAAAATGTGACAAACATGGTTGCATGTGGCTATGTCTGCATCACAGATCCTAAGCTTTCTTCTCACCAATGCATTGGGATAACTAAATGTATCTGTTAGTCATTCACTATGCACAACACAAAGAGTTAAATCAGAATGGGAAATTATACATGCTAGCTTATGGACTTTTCTTGGAACTTCTGGATATGCATCATGTATGCTCAGTGTAAACACAAGATAAAAGACACCATTAAAATTTCCTAATATTCAATGCTCTAAAGTTTTCTTAATTAAATTTGTCTTTCATGAATCCATATTTTGTTGGATTCATTCAACACATCAATACTTTCTGCCTTTTAGTAAAATTATTGCCATAGTTTCTTCTTCCCTTCAACCTTATTTGTAGATAAAGACATCAGATTTAAAAATTTTACTCAATCTTCAGTCAACTAACTTATTTTGAGTTTATAGGGAATGTAATTGTCATCACCTGAATGAATCCTCAGAATTTCAGAGCACTGAGACAAGGAGACAGACAAGAGAGTAGTGTTCTTGTGAATTTAAAGTTAGTAGTTTTTGATATGGTCCACAATTTTCAAAGTACCAAGAATAAAATGTTTAACAGTAAAATCAAATGGGGATAATTTATTTTCCTTATTCAGAGAAAAATATTTAAAACAAAGCTTCCTAGGTTCTTTCAATTTTTAAATTAATCCATTGGGTTACATTCGAGGAAAATGTCACAGTAACTCTGTGCTGGTGAGTTGGACAATTATACTAACAAAAGCTCAGGCAAGCTTGGGCCTGTATGAATTTTAGCACTACAGATCTTTTCATTCACCTAATACATCAGCAATGTGGTGCCAATCTGGCAGACTAAAGGCATGCATGTATTGCAGCTCGCCATCATAAAGAATAAAATTGAAATAACATTCAGGCAAAGGAATGAGAAGACATTTAGATAGCAACTTCCCCCATGTTGGGGATGGCTATTTTCTAAAGTCTGCACTTTGAGATGAAAATATATTATTCTGAAATGAAAAGATGGAATCTAAATTTCAGCAGTATAGTAGAATTGTGCTGAGTCATCATAATGAGAAAGTTATTAACACACTGGACAGGTTCAGATTCCTTAAAGAAGGAAGTAGAAAAGTCACTACCAAAAACAGAACAGAAAAGCTAAGCAAAACCACTAGTCACATACTCTACTGTAAAAGCTGATTTCGTTTAAGCATACAACAACAAATCTTGTCTTTAAGCTTTAAAAATGTATTAAACTAAAATTGAAGCATTAAAAAAAATTGTATAATGATCCAGGAGGGGTGGCAAACACCCCTAATCCCAGCACTGAAGAGGCACTGACAGGCAGATATCTGTGAGTCTACATAGCAAGTCCACCAAGTTGATTACACTCAAGTGGCCCTGAAATGCTCAAGCTGTTTTTATTTATACTTTAAAGAGTTTTTCTACCAGGCTACATGAACAGTTTTGTTATTGGTTCCTATTTTTTACTTTTATAAAATACACCATATTTTAAAATATATATTGTAGTCATCATAAAACCCCCATTGTTCCCCTTTATGCTTCCCCAAATACACCTTCCCACCTCCTACATAACCTAATTCTAGACACAGAGTTCAGCGTGTTTGCAGCTTAACTAAGTATGGAGCCAGACACATCCTGCCCTTGCAGCACTTATGTCAGCTGGCAGCTACTTGCAGTTACAACGTTAAAAGGTATTAGACATGGGTACAATGCTTTAAGGGCAACAAAATTCAAACCCAGATGATTCTTTCATATCTGTCAGTCATGCTTTTAAAATGTCCCTGGCACTCAGTTTCTCCCTATCCCCATGACATCTCCACCTATCATGATATCTCTTTCATTGCTCTCCCAATCCATCCCTCTTCCAGTTCGACCATTTCATTCCCTTATGTTCTCATCCCCCAACCCCTACCCTCTATTGCCCCTCTCACCCCCAGTTTACTCATAGAGATCTCATCTATTTCACCTTCCCAGGATGATCCATTCATCCATCTTAGGGTCCTCCTTGCTAGCTAGCTTCTCTGGAGCTGTGTGTTGTAGCCTAGTTATCCTTTGCAAATTTAAAGTTAATTTTCTTATACTGTATATATATATTTCTACTCTTGTTTAGGGTACTATGCTTATGTGGCTCATTTAGAACTATAATATATAATTAAAATATAAATTAATAGTCATCTATAATAGTCAAACTTATAGTCATGTTAGTTAAGTTTTCTAGATATGCAGAGATGTATTTCAGATAGATAGATTGTCTTCAAATACTTGAAAGACCTACAAAATATGGCATTTAAAATGTTTTAAGAACTTGGACTTTTCAGGACAATGAGACACATCTGCTCCTGGCAGCACTGATTACTTCAAAGAGGATGATGGGCATTGAAGAAACTCATTATGGAGTTTGTTTTCCTTGTGGCAAAAGTTAGCCACTGGGCAAAAAAAGTGCCCTTGCCTCAACTGCTTGACAAGATGCTGTATAAAATGGACATTCAGGACCTATAGGAAGGTGACCACCAAACTTTGCAAGGCGAGATGGTCCTTTGGGTTCCTGCTCTGAAGAAACTGTCAAACATTCTACAGGACATACTGAGAAGCAACTGACAAACTTTGCCAGAATGGGCAGAACAGTCCTCAAAATTTCCTGCTTCACTGAAAGCTATGCCAGAGACTCTAGACCTATAAGCTGAAGATAGATGTCCCAACACTACAAAGGAACTTTGGATAACTGTCCAAGTAGCTAGATGTCCCTGTCATTTCTAGAATTTTAGAAGTTGCTTGCGACCCACTTCCTGTTTACTCAGGTACTATTATATCCTTTTAGGGTCTTTGATATAGTTGAAGACTAGATAATTATAATTTTCCTTGGTTATGATAAAAGATAAATTCAATATGAAACTTTAGACTCACAAATATAGGATAAATGATAGAATATTTTCTTTAATTTTGCCAAATACAAATAGACTAGATATTATAACTGTAATTCTTGCTTGATAACTGTTCCATGATATGCAATTTTACTATGTTAAAGTCAAAACCTTTTTTTTTAATTAGATAGAAAGGGGGAAGTGTAGTAGGTAGCCATTCCAGCTTTGATCTGGAAGTTCCAATCCCCATTGAGGCTTCTGTAAGTGTCATGCCTACAAGGTGGGGCTGAGAGAGGACCCTGAAGACCTGAGATCTGGATGCGCTGGCTCTCTTGGTTCCTAGGCCCTGGACGCTGGACGTAGACCAAGCAGAGCTCTCCAGAGAACACCACTGGACTGTGCCACACCTTTCCCAGACCCTGTTACCTATCCCTTCACTTGTGAGTTATCCCACAAAATAATCCTCTCTTTTAACTACATGGAGTGGCCTTAATAATTTCACCAATAGGGGAAATGCTGTCCTATGTCTTTCTGTATGCTCTGAACATGTGTTTGTCTGATTGGTTGATAAATAAAGCTGTTTGGCCAATGACAAGGCAGAATAAGGTTAGGCGGTACCTTCAAGCTGAAGAGATGGGTGAAGAAAGGGGAAGAGGAATAAGTGAACTGCTGCCAGGAGAAGCAAGATGTGAAAGACCAGTAAGCCATAAAGCCACCTGGCAAGACATAGATGAATAGAAATGGGTTAAGTTATAAGAGCGAGCTAGCAAGAAACTTGAGCCATAGGCCATACAGTTTTAATAATCAACCAATCAGGGCAACACATATTCACGGCATGCAGAAAAACATCCTACAGCATGAGGAGCATGTTCCAACAGAGGAAATAAAGAAATTGTTTTATTTAGGTTTTATTTTCTAGGATTTATAACACAAACCAGACAAAGGTTGAAGTACATCTGTTGGGATTAGTATTTTGCTGGGCTATCATGGGCTAAACCAATGGAAGTGCTTCATGCCCTTTGCAAGTATTCCTTGCCCACCCAGTGAGATCATCAGTACCTGTTCATATTTGCCCACCCAGTTATGGTAGTTACAGCAGTTGAAGCCCCATTTTGTTCATCCCTAACATGTGCTTTGTTAACTACTGACTTTGACTATCTGACAGTCACTGGCCTTGCAAGTGTTGTGCTGTTAAACAATGCTCTCTTCTCAGATTTTCATGACTAACTGATGTCACAGCCAGCAAGATGTCCTAGCAGTATTTATTTGATATCTCACTTTAATTCTTTATATATGGGGTAGTTTCCTTTTTAGAATAAGTAGAAACTACTTGTTAGGAAGCATCCTTACTGACAACAATATCTGATATAATTAGCTGATTGCAGGTAAGACTACACAATGGGGGATTGTCCTCCCATATGCTCCCCAAGGGCTTCAGTGGAGTTGACACACTAGTTTACTAGCATTGATCTTGTTTCCCAGAGCTACAGTTTATCCTCTAATGTAGTCAGTTTGCTTGTATATATAGCAACAAGGACGCTTATAGACCTTTCTGATTATTCCTAACATTATTGGTTTAGCCCTATTTTTCCTTTAACCATACTCTCTATTTTCACTAAAATTCTGTGATTGACATGTAGTTTCCACCATGGGCCCTCCTTTCCTCAGTAACATAGTGAGTATACTCTTGCTTCACAATCACTTTAAATATCCCTATATTTGGTCTGACTATGCAGCTCAGTTGATAAAGAGTATATTTAGCATGCAGAAACCTCAGATTTTAATCCCTATCACCATAGAACCTGGGCATGGTGGCACATACCTCTAATCTCAGTAAGTTATTCAATCTGTCTTGGCTACGTAATGGCTCCAAGAGCAGCATGGGTCACAAGGAACAAGCAAACAAACAAACAAAAATGACACAAATTTTCATCAGATCTATTTAATGAATTTTTTAAAGAACTATGGGATTCTGTACCTGCAAAGGGATCCTATTATCATTCTTAATAAGTTATAATAAAGTATTATCAGATATTAATAATATTGCTGCTTATGATAAACGTGGCTATTTAGTATGCTACTCATAAAACTGTTTCATTTCCATTTTTATTATCAGCTGTCACCATAGAACTTTAAAAGTGTCTTTTTCCTCATAAAGTACCAAGGCTTTTTGTTTGTTTTTTCTTTTAATTTTATTTTCTCTCTCTCTCTCTCTCTGTGTGTGTGTGTGTGTGTGTGTGTGTGTGTGTGTGTGTGTGTAGATGCATGTGCATATGTGGGTGCGTGTGTATGCGTGCATGTGTGAGAGAGAGTGTGTTTGCCTGCACATTTGTCTGTGCACCACATGCATGCATTCCTAGAGAGGATAGAAGAAAGTATTAGATTCTGTAGTGTAGATTTACAGGTAGGGTCCTCTGTAAGAAATAACAGTGCTAAGCTGGGCGGTGGTGGCACACCCCTTTAATACCAGCACTCAGTAGGCAGAAGCAGGCAGATCTTTGTGAGTTCAAGGCCAGCCTGGTTTACAGAGCGAGCTTCAGAACAGGCACCAAAACTACACACAGAAACCCTGTCTCCAAAAAATATATATAAAAAAAGAATAGCTAGTGCTTTTAACCACTTAGCTATCTCTCCAACACCATTGCACAAATTTTAACTTGCTAATTTTGTATTTGTTTTACTAGTAATTTTGTCCCAGTTGACAAACAATAGTATTTCCCTTCAAAATTTGGAAACAAGATACAATACAGTCAATGTTAACATGAAGATAAGGTGTAGTTTGTCATGTCCTGTGTAAAGGAAGAGGAAACAATAATAGGAAGCAAGCTAGTGTGACCAAAAGTATTTACTGATTTCTCCCTTTAACACAGATTTGCTTTCTATTATTTTGTCTTTGGGTCTTTTGTCCTTGGGTCTGGAATGTAGAAAGAAAGGGACTTTGAAAAATAACTTAGGTCCCAAGAGATTTGTCATATGTTCTATCATTTTTAGGACTTTTTTGAAGTATCTATTTGCTTTGTTTCATTTTTTTTATTTTAGTTATTTAAAACAACTATAAGTAGGTACTCACTTAAAATATTTTTAAAATACCCTCTGAGTAAAAATACTATATTCCTTTTTGTAGTTTACTAACTAGACAGCAGCCTAAGGACATTATTTTCTTATCTGTTTAACTTCAAAGCTGATAAAACTGCACTAGTCTTTACTCACTTTAAAAGAGGCATTAAATATTCTACTTCTGTCTAATCAATTATGAAGGTAGGATAAACAATGAAATGGGAAGGATCACAAAACAGTATCAAAGTTATTTTCAAGGATATTTTTCTGTCGATAAAGCATTGAACTATGTGTACAGCATTGGATAATGTGAATTTTCTTTGGAGAATCTTTGAACTATGCAAGAGAAATATATGTTCTTTATGAAATAATAGAAATCCATTATCACTTGAAATCTGAACAGAGAGAAATCTATAATCTCACTCATAGCACATGAGATGAGTCTAAAATTCTGAAAAGCATTATTGATATCACAATTTAATATTTATCAGTGTTGACATTTTACACTATTTTGTGGAGTGATCCAGCGGAGTATACATATTTGTTCAACTTGGAACACAGTAAGTAAAATATACATGCTTCATAGAGAAGTAAAAATATGTGTATTTATTCAGACATATATTCTCCAAGATGATGAATATATTTCATAATTAAGTTTGTGGGATCCATCTGCTTCACATTAAAATGTTTTGATTAAGATGCTTGTCAAAACTGTATTTGCTCATCATCTTAGATGTTAGCAGGATCGGTGGCACTATTTGGCATTGAATCAGCAAATGACAATCTAATGATACAGGTCTCATTCTATATAATAATATATTATATATTATGTAACATTGTATTCCAGACATCAAAGTTCTTATAATCATGTTATGGAAACAAATGTAATTGTAAGCATAATGTACCTTAAATCAATTTTCTTTCAGAATTGGCTAAGTGCAGAAAACATTCACCAAAATTTGACCTATAAAGAGGAATTAAAGTGAACATAAATTAAACAACAACAAAAGAAACCCGTTAGGCATTATCTAGACTGTTTGAATAGAAATTAAACTAGAGACATAAAGGAAAGGCCAAGATTCAGAAGCACAACTGAAAGATAAGCAGGAAGGACATTGTGCAGGTATGTGCATCAGTGAAAACCATGAGGGTCTTGTAAGTCACTAGAACCACTAAGAATACCCAAAGGAGAGGGAGTAAGGAAATATATGTCTGGGACAGCCCCAGCAATAACGCAAGAAGTAATGGGAAAAAAGAACTGCTTAAAATTTAGGAATGAGGTCAGACAGTTTTCAAATCCTGGAGAATGTTCCAGATTCCAGTCAAGCTGTGGTGGTTATTCATGTCCTTATGCCTTGATACCAGACAGAGAGCTCCATGGTTGACTAGCTACTGCATCTACTTCCCATGTGTGTCTTTTCCTACTCTCTGTGGTCTGAGATGAATCTCACAAGCCAGTTTCTTATTAACACCACAGCAAATCATTACAAACTGGATGGTCTAAAGCAATACAATTTTGTACCATGCAATTCTGGATGACCAAAGTGATAGAATGGGGCGGGCCAAAGTCAAAGTATTCTTTTCTGCTTTCTCTTTTTCTTAAGGAAATGTTCTGGGGAAAATAGGTTTTCAACTTCCATCTTGATAGCCTCTCTTTTTAACTGAATCCTCAGCTTTTCCTTTTTGAGAACCATGTGATAAAATGAGAACCACATGTATCAAGCAGTGTCCCTCTGTCTCAAGACAGCTATAACTTAGAACGTTTAACCATGTGTGCTGGATAGTTGAATGTTAGCTAGACACTAGCTAGAAGTATATAAAAGTAATGAACTTCAATTGAGAAAAGATCTCTAAAAGATTCGGCTATAAGACAATTTCTTAATGATCGATGGGCGAGGGCCCTGCCCATTGTGGGTGGTACCATCCTTGGACTGATAGCCCTGGGTTCTGTAGGAAAGCAGGGTGAACAAGCCATGAGGAACAAGCCAGTGAGCATCATTGCTCCATTGCCTCTGCATCAGCTTCTGTCTCCAGCTTCCTGCGCTATTTCAGTTCCTGCTCTCACTGCTTTTGCTGACCAACTATTACATGCAACGGGCAGTAAAATAAATCCTTTCCTCCTCAAGTTGCTTTGGTCATGGTTTTTCATCGCAGTATTAGTAACCCTAACTAAGAAACTATGCAACATAAAATAACTGCCCTCACATTGCAGAGCTAGAGTTCACACAGCATTGGGGAGTCATTGTTCTACATGCCATCCTGAATTTCAAAATAAAACATCAAAGAAACAATTTGTGATGGTTCTTCAGAGAGCTATCCCTTATGAATGCATAACCTGGAGAAGACTTTTAGATTAGGCCTGTAAAAATGTGGTTGGGGAAGAGAGGAAAGCTAGGTAGAAACTGGAAGATAAATATGCTGTTGTCAACGAAAATGATAAATTTAAATCCAAGGAGGGTCACAGAGAGAAAAAAAATGTGAATATTTCAAGGTAGAAAGGGTTCAAAAGAGTGGGAGTTTTTGACCTTTGGTAACAAAATGTCTAGTTGCTTAAGAATATTTATTTGAGAAAGTGGCAAGTTTTGAAAGTCTAAAAATGACTTTTCTATTTTTCCACTGTTATCATTTTTTTCATCAGCTTTCTGATATATAAATGGCAGAAGGATATGTAAAAGGAGTTAGGGAAGAAATTCTGTACATCTGTTGCATTGTGGAGTCATTAAATCACACAGGCCTGTAGAAACTAGTGAAGTAATGAGTAGACTGTTAAAAAGTTTTGAAACTCACATCAAATTAAGAAAAAGTTCTTGATCCATATAGATATATTAAATATTGGGCTGATACAGATATGCACATTAATACATACATTATATATTCAAACTTGAGCTTTAAGTCCATTTATTTTTATTATGTGTCAATGTAAATCATCAGTTATTATAAAGAGTATGCTAGGAAATAAAAAAAGCAAGTAAAATATAGTATACATACCCACAATTTTTTTCTAGGCATTAAAATGATTTCTAATCTTTCATACTTAATGTATTTGTGAGTAAATATTTCTGGAATTAAAGTTAAAAGCTAATTCTTAGGAAGAAAGAAAATTGTGTTACTGTCACAATTTAAAAGGCTTTGTTGTTCTTTTTGGCTCAGTGTTATTATTTTCACCTTTACACACTGAGTCCGCAAGCCCCTCCCTTGCTCTATTATCATCCCTGATGTGTCATATTAAAAAGTGAGAAAGAAATATAGAATTGCTGGTTAGCAAAGCCTTCTGTCGGAGCAAAGCATTTGTTCATGTAAAGAAAAGACACAATTCTAAGTATAAGAATGCTTATATGTATTATATGTAGTAGTGCGTATCTAATAATGCATTCTATGATGGATGTTCCCTCTGAAATGAATAAGTATACATAAATAAAACATAAAAATGAAATTAAGAAAGATATAAAAAGATAGAGTGGATGGAGAGAGTAATTTAGAGAATGATCTTTATGAAAGGTACTTTACAACATTTAATTTATCAAATACTATATTCTAATCTTGCGATACTAACATTTAGAGAGATTTAAAATGTTGGGCACAAAGTCAAAAATTGGAGGTCAATTGGGGATGGATCAAACTGTCTTATTATCTTTGTCACCCATTTGAGGAAATTTTATATAAAAGGACTTTGCTCTTTGTAAATTAAAAGTTCGGAGTATGTATTCTCCAAAAACCATTTCACTGACCACATTCTACTTAATTGGTGCAGAAGGGATAAGAGCATGAAGCCCAGTTACTTCTCTTGAAAAAAGTTGCAGATCATATGATTATGAACATTTTGCATGCAAAATTCAAGAACTAGTATCTGAAGCTGTGAATTAACAGAACTCATTTGAGTACTTGATTTGATACATTTCTGTAAGAGTGTTTTTTTAATCCTGTAGACTATATTTTACATTTGAAAATTCAGTGAGGGCTTCTGGAATCTAAACTTGCAGAAATTAATTACTCTCTGAATCTCAATCAATGGAAATGAAATTAGACAAAGAAAAAACTAAACAATGAAAACAAAGCAGCAGGTGCACCATTGTATTGCTGCTCTAAGTCAATGTCCTCAGACTCAGTGATGCATTTGAACCCAAAGCTGTATCAGGAACTTCTGACTTAATTGATTCATCAGGAAGACTAGAGACCTATATTTTAAATACCATCTTACATTTAAAGATAGTGCTATAAGAAAGAACCTCATGAAAAACCAAGGAACTATAGTTCTCCAAACACTACAGTGCCAAAATATTTGTATCTGTTGCTACCAATTATTAGAGCAAGAATTAACTCTTCAGTTAACAATATACATTTCATAACCTGAATGGTTACTTTTGCATCCCATAAGGGATTCATTACTCTATGATATATATATATATATATATATATATATATATATATATATATATATACACATACATATATAAATACAACAGCACAAAATAAGTTTAGGAAGGCAAGGAATTCTAGTATCTTAAGTGATATTTTTTCTGATTCAATGAATATGTATTTTAAGTTTTCCCTCATTTTTAGTAGTGACAATGGATAAAAAGATTTCCACAGTATAAATGTCAAAAGAGGCAATGGGGAAAGTAGTTGATTTGTTTATCCATTTCTCTAAAGGTGAGAGGCCTGAGGGAAGAAACGGTATAAGCAACTGTGCTTCTGTTCTCATGATTTACAATAATAGAGGGTCATGGCTCCATAGTGTGTACCAAAATGGCCTGATATTTTCACTTGTTCCTCCAAGGCTTCACAGAATGTTATCATTCATCCCATTAAAACTGTGTCAAAGAGACAGATAGAAAACCTAAAAGAAAATACCTGTACTTGCTCCTTCTAAACGCTACTTACTTGACTTTGGGATTAGTATTGAAATATTATCATTGCTATTTCGGATACTAAGGATAGCTGTAGAGAAGAAGCTAGGCATCAAAGTACATGTGTGGTGCCCAGTCCAAGTTTGTGGCTTATGCCTCTTTTCTTTATTTAGACAAAGGTATCAAGTGCAGCATACTTTCATTAAAAATATAGCATCAACCTTCTACCACTAATATGCTAAAATAAATTCACAAAAATGGTTCTGAATGACGTATTTTACATCCATAGATCAGACTGACACTAAAGCCTCATCAGAGAAGCATCTTCCTTCAATACAGAGCAATTAACTCAGTCACTCATAACGGGACAACATGCACAGAGTTAGAGACTTTAGAGCATTCAGCCCTAAAGTGGATCTCTTTATCACACCCCTCCTCTCAAGGCTCAAGGATCTATGCAGAAGAAGAAAGAGAAAGACAGTAAGAGGCAGAAGTGTTAGATGAGTCCAAGGAAACAGCATTTCTGGACACAACAAGGCTGGCAGAAGAATGAATTCAGAGACTGTATCATCTTACAAAAGGCTTTTACACATTTAAACCACATAAAATCCAGTCACGGAGAAGGGAAAGTGGACACAATGCTCTATACCTAATCAAGAAGCTGTTTATAATTGAAACCTGCTGAGAAAGAGAATCATTTTTCCACAATGGAGCACTACTATGTCTATCAACCAAACTCCAGGGCAGGCCCAATGCTCAGGGGTAGTTGCCCAACACAGAATGGACTCTACAATACCTTGTGCATTTTTTGTGTTATTTTGGGATTTTTTTTCCTTATTGGTTCTTAGTTGATATTGTTTATTTTGACATTTTGTACTGATGTCTGGGAGAAGGAGCACATGAAGTTAAGTGGGTACAGAGGTGGGCTTGATATGTGGGTAGTTAGGGAAAGAAAAGTATATGATCAAAATACATATTTTTTTGGGGGGGAAACAAAAAGTTTTAATGTAGGCCTAATTTTTAAGTGATTTATTTCTAAGTTCAAGTCTTCTATAACTACCTAGGATAATATAGTAGAGTAATACTTTATTTAAAAAGAAGTAGTTCAGTGTTAACAGCAAGCATTTTTACCAGTAGCTCTGTGTAGATAAAAATATCTGTGGGACATAGATGATGTCCACTGGGATACACTTCTATAGATTTAGTGAATTTATTTGTGTAACATAAAAACTAGAATGTCAACATTTTTTCAAACATAGCATGCTATTCTAGATAATAAGAACTATTTTTAAACTCTAAGTGAAGTAAAATAGATCACAAATATCTTCTTGACAAAGGAATTCTGGAAAAAGAATTCTCAAGTCCATATGTGGATTTTTTTTTTTTTTTGGCCCTGGCTCTTCAGGTAGTCTGTCATGGAAAATGCCAATCTTCAGGTGGATTATAACCAACATCATTGTGCACAGTCGTATTCTGGCTATTGTAGCTATTTCTCCATCAGCCAGACTAATACTCACTGCCTTCCTAAATATATTTGGCAAATTTCCATTGACAGTTCCGTATGAGCTCATATGGCTTCCTTCATGTGTGTTCAGGATTTCCCCTTTCTTCCATTTCATGTTCCTTTTAACTCCTGGGTTTCCTAGAGTGATTTATAAATCTAGTTTTCACTAAAATGAGGGAACGTAGGGAAGGGAAAAAGGAAACCTCACCGTCAGAGCAAGCTTCTCATTGAGCTCAACAATATATGACAAGTTATCAGTATGTTGTCAGATGTTGATCATATATCTAAATTAATTTACCACAATCTTTGTCATGTTAATATAAATTGGATTATTACATAGATCAGTTACAGAAAGTCATTCTCAAATAAACAGTATGGGGTAGTTCATGTAGTTATTGTGCTAGAGGGAATAACTGATACTGAGAGTTGGGAGCAATAATTTAGACTTGGGAGAACTTCTATGAAGCTCTAACTTAGCATGTGGATGTTGTCTCACTAGAATTATTCTTGTCCTTGTTCTCCAGATAAAACCTCCAAGGAACAAAACAAAGCAAGTTAAAAATGAAAAAGAAATGACTCCCTACCTGTTTTCTCTTTGATTGATACCAAAAAAGAAAACAGAATCACAAAAAAGAAAGAAAAAAAGGCACAATGGAGAAAAATATAAATTTCTAGGACCATGGGGAAGGAGAGGACAGAGCAGGATTGTCAAGTTTTGTATTTTATTCAGGGCAAGTATCACAAACTGGCAGTACAGTGGAAACTTGAAGGAAACAGTATGCTTGTTTAAATCAATGTTACGTGAGAATGTAGAGAACATGAGATACTGCATATTCCCTGACTTGATGTATCCTGTTTCTCTTCATGAAAGTGATGGATTTTAAAAATGAAGAATGATAAGTCTGTGGGTAGAAATAGTGCATCTAAATAGGCATCTTAATAAGCTACCATATTCTGCAGTTTCTGGAAGTGGTAGTCAGAAACTGCTGGTTTTCAGAATACCTTTTGAAGAGATGTAAATGGTAAAGGTTAATCAGTACAATAAAATGTCTTTGCTCTCTTCTAAGATTTTGCTATTCAGGCAGAATTAAAGCCAATGCAAGAAGCATAGTACACATAGAAAACATAAACTTTGGCATGGAAAACAAGACTTGTTGAGAAGATTACTTAAGGTAAGGGGATTGTCAAGTCAGGTGATTCTGGAAGTCACAGGCCCACCACAGAAGCAGCACATCATAGTTTAGCTGTTCCTGAATGGCAGCCTGCTGTATCACAATGACTTCGGAGCCTTCATCATGTAAGGTCTCTACAGCTCATCTGGATTGATCTGACTGGGGACACGTTTTACTAGGAAGGATGGTTCATATACATTTTCAAAGGTGTTTACATGTGTTACTTGATCATTGTGTCCATTATAACATTTTCTTAGAATTAGAAGTCCTTGTTTTTCATTCAATAATTCATTTATTTTTATTTTTCTTGGTTCACTTCACCAGATGCTTAATCATTTACCAACCTTCAAAAAAAAAAAGTTGCTTGTGGTCTATGTATTTCAGTTTTGATCTCTGTCTCTCCTGCCTGTGCCATTCCCGTCACACTCTTCTTTCCGTTTCTTTCTTACACATTCTCACTTACTTCTTTACTTTATTCTTTATTGTTTTTCCCTGTCTTCTTTTCTATAAAATGTTTCTTGTTCTATACTGCAGTAGTTCATTTCCTCAAATCATTACATTTATTATTTGTGGGTATGTTTTGTCTTCTTTTAAAAATTGGTTAAACGCATTGCTCATTTAAAGAAAAGACATCTGAGCATAGCGAAAATACAACGAATGGCACTCCTAGTGTGAAACGGAAAGTTTTGGCAGATGCATATAATATGCAACTCTCTTACTGCAGTCAAAATATTTTATTGTTTCATTGCCTAAATTCCTTTTAGTCTGTCATAGTCTCTTTCTTCACTGATAGCAACTAGGGGCATATGTACTGTATGATTCTATTTTTTATAGCTTCCAAATTATCATATGTATAGAATCATGCAACACATTATTGACTTTTCATTTTGAATAACTATAATATAATATCACTTGTTGAATCACACATTTGTACTTTATTTTTATTTATTTTTGTAATATTTTACAGTATTGATCCACTACACTTTTTCAAATGAAACACTTGGTGTTTCTAAGAGCTGTTGATGATTCCTTAAAATAACTGAAATAATTTATGTGCAGATTCTTTATTAAAATATAATGAAAATACAATTTTGTGCAAATACTAAAACATAAATCAGTTGAAAATTTCTAAATATCAATTAGATTACCAATTATCAAATTGCTAATCAAAAATAGAAACCTAAATTTGAGAGATGAAATAATGCATTGTAAAGGGGAACAGTAAGATATACAAAATGCATAAAATACTTGCATACAAATAATGACTATATTTTAATAATGTGTGCAACCAGAAGTTGTATGATATTTGAAAGGTAAACTAGATAATAGAAAAAAAAGAACCAAACAAAAAAAAATACAGAAGTGGATTTAGAAGTGAAAGAAGCAAACTACCAAATGGTAAACAAGATGGAAAAGAGTTTGAAGAGTTTGGAAAAATTAAACAACAGACAATTTCAAATTCTTTGTATTTGAAATTCAAAGTGTGAGCAAATTAGCTGGATAACTAAAGGCTTTAGCAAAGACTTGAAGGAATATTTGAACTCTTTAAATATTGGACTGCATAAGGAATTTGATTTGACATTTAATTTTTTTATTATTATTATTTATTTTACAATACTATTCAGTTCTACATAATAGCCACAGATTCCCTTGTTCTCTCCCTTCCTGCCCCCGCCCCTTCCCCCCAGCATACCTCCCATTCTCACTTCCTCCAGATCAAGGTCTCCCCGAGGACTGGGATTGACCTGATAGACTCAGTCCAGGCACGTCCAGTGCCCTCCTCCCAAATTGAGCCAAGCGACCCTGCATAAGTCCCAGGTTTCAAACAGCTAACTCATGCAATGAGCCCAGGACCTGGTACCACTACCTAGATGCCTCCCAAACAGATCAAGTTTTTTGACAATTATTTTATCAAAGGAAGGACATGAGACCTAACAAGCACAACCGATGTGAAAGTACTATGAGGGCAATACACAACTGAGCCACTGTACTTGAGTATATTTAGGCCAGCATCAATGTAACACTAAACTTGTAGAAATAATAACAGAAATCAAACAAGATTTTTATATGTTTACAAAATTATCATGGAACTGTGTAAACAATCAGGGATGAGATCATCAGAGTTTAGTAGAAATTTTATAGAAATGTTTGAATTTTCATTGACTGTTCCCTGCTATGGTTGCCATTATACACAAAGATACCTAATGCAAGGGCCTTAGTAATTACCTTAAGAAAGCTGTTATGTTAATGAGTAGGATCTACTGATGGTAATGCTTAAAAGTCGAGATAATTATTTGTTGATTTGTGGGGCTGGCTATTAAATTGGGAGTTTTATTAAAGCTAACACATGCTTTACTAGTTGTGTACATCCCAGGAATCTGGTTGTTACTTTTATAATGTGGTCTTTATTAGAGATGTTTTAGGGTGCTTGCTAAATTAATAAAGTACAGAGGCTCCATATACTATCCACTCTGTCCTCTTTCACCAACAACCTCCCTCCCCAGACTGTGGATGGGCCTGCACCTGTTGTCGCCAATCTTCCAAGCCCAAGTTAGAATTCAGTCTCTGTTTGGAATGCTTTTTTAGTTTAGACAAGTGTGCAGAAACCTGTATGTACAACGGCAGTATCACACAGAATCTTTCCAAAGCTTTGCAAATTTCCTGATTTGCATATTCATCACCTCATTTCTTCCCCTCATGAAAACACAAATATTTTTGCTGGCTCCATAATTTCAACTTATCCTTGCTGAACTTTTAAAGCACATATATTTATCACATTGTCATTTTACATTAAGTAATATATATATATTTAAGATTCTTCCTGCATTTTATAGCAGTTTCTCCTTACTATAATTTTGTCCATATACTTTTAAGTACATTAAAGAAAAAAATGTCAAATGAAGAAGAAACAACACACATCAAAAGGAATAGTAGAGTCTATATTTGGTCATTCTGTGATATATTCATGCTCTAATGATTTCGGTTTCTTATACTTAAAAAGCAATGCCCATTAGGTCTTCTGTTATAAAATTATTCAAATGTGTGATTTTGAGAAAATTTTCCAAATGCAAAAAATGAGCCTATATCTTAAGTATACAAAACCCTCACATAGATAAAAATGTATGTGTTTACATTTTAGTTCAGAACATTTAAAATATAATTAGACTTAGGTCATATTGAGCAATTATTAAAAGCTGTATATTTTCCTAAGAAAAATTAAAATCATGCTAGTCATCCAAAAAATTCATAAAATTTATTGCACTCCTAGGAAGAACAGAGAAATGATCTCCACAAATGACTATATCTCAGCTTGTCCTTTCATATAACATTGGATTGCAATTTAAGAAAACTAACAAAGAAAGAAAGAAATCTCCCTTAAACCAAATGTGAACTTGAGTACATTTCAGAAAGAATTTTGATAGGAAACAGCTGTAGTTTGATTTGCAAAGGAAATGGAAGTTTGAAGCAATTTTTACTTGGCAACTCAAAAGTGATCTTATATATTTAGTTGACTTTGATTTTTCCTTTTTATGATCACTGATGAGCTGTCTTTTATTTCAACTTACTCATAGAAGCAATCAGTATCCAAATTCTCATCATTTGTTTTTGCCAGATAACCATAGTTTTATGCTAAGAATCACTGAAATTCTACAAGAATTTGTATTAATAGCTCTTTTTTTCCTTCAAGTTTATATGATTGCATATGGTTTAGGGCAAATTATGAATAATGTATAGAAAACATTAATCTGATATTAAATTTAAATCTGGTTTAAAAAAGTGATTCAGAGAAAGAGTGAACAATTATCAAGCTTGGAAATATTGGCCCATACTGAAGAAAATGACACTTATGAAGTTTTATTTGTATCTACAATATTAGTTCCATGCAATCAAATTATTTCTATAGCTACCTACCTATAATCTACAGTTAAAAATTTAGCAATATATTTTTTTAAAACTATAGCATGCTTCTACTCTTTCATTCCTCCCCCTCACTCTCTGTCATTCCCTTCCTCCTGCTTACTCCTATCTTCTTTCCAGCAAATACCCCACTTACTTTGACTTTTGAAAATGTCTTTTGGACCCACTGAGTTTCATTACAATTGCAGGCATTTTTACAGGAATGTGGGCAACTTATCAGTGGTTACTACAATGAAGAAAGTAATCCCACCTCTTTGCCACCTATTAATGATCCATAGCTCTTACTAAGAAAAAGGACCTCATAGATCTATTGCCCATGCATGAGAAAATGGTGAAAGTTAATTTCCGGTCTTGTGCAGTAATGAACACCATGGAGTTCATGAGTGCAATGCTGTGTCATTTACAAAACAAACTATTTCACAGGACTATTTCTTGAACCTTCTTCAAATGTTCTGCCAGCCACCCCTTCTACTATATTCCCTAAGCTTTGAGATGGGGAGATACAGACAAGCCATTAGTTAGTACATTCCATGGTCATGTATTATCTTGCAGTTTGAGAACTTGTGAGTCTACATTAACCACTGACTCCTCTGTAAAACTCACATCAGAGAAATTTATAAAATATGAATAAAATAAGATAATATGATTCATCAAAAGACTGAAGTCTTCAACTACTGAATTCAAATACACTGAAAGAGGTAAAAACACAAGATGAAGATTTTTATGAATTATAAGCAGGCCTTCCATGTTTGTCAACAAAGCATGGAATATCAAGTTACAGTAAAACCAAGCTTCTCCCCTTTTAGTAAGGCTGGACATGCAACCCAGTATGAAGAATATGTTCCCAAAAGTCAGCAAAAGATTCAAAGTCAGCCCCTGCTCCCAATGTAAGGTGTCCCATAAGTAGACCAAGCTACACAACTGTCAGAAATCTGTAGAGGACCTGTGCAGTCCTGTACAGGCTTCCTGATTGTTGCTTGCTGGGGATGCTATGAATGTATTGCTCTGATTGGTTGATAAATAAAATGCTGATTGGCCAGAAGCCAGGCAGGAAGTATAGGCAGGATAAGCAGAGAAGAGAATTCTGAGAACAGGAAGGCTGAGTCAGGAGATGCTGCCAGCCGCAGCAATGAGCAGGGAGGCTACCTGGTAAAGAGGACCCTAAGGAAGACACAGTAATCACCCAGCGACAGAGAAATGGGGGAAAGAGAGCTTAGGGGAGCGGGAAGTCCCAGCTGGACCAGGAACAGAGTGGGAGAACAAGGAAAGAGAAGCCGATGTTAAGATATTGGTAAGTCACAAGCCATGTGGCAACTTATAGATTAATAGAAATGGGTTAATTTAATATATAAGAACTAGATAGCAAGAAGCCTGCCACGACCATACAGTTTATAAGTAATATAAGCTTCTGAGTGATTATTTTATAAATGGGCTGCAGGACTGCTGGAGCTTGGTGGGACCTGGAGAGAAACTCTCTCTAGCTACAGTTGGTTTAGACTCTGTGAGCTCCCATGAGCTCAGGTTAGTTGTTACTGTGGATTTTCTTGACACATATGGCTTCTACAATCCTTTCTCCCTCTCATCAGCAAGATTTCCTGCACTTGGCTTGATGTTTGGTTGTAGGTCTCTGCATCTATTTCCATCAGTTACTGGATGAATTCTATCTGGTGACAATTGGGTTAGGTACCAATCTATGAATATAGAAGAATATCACTAGGCATCCTTACATTGATTTTTTTCTTCAGTTGTGTTTGGTCTCTGGGCCATCCAGCCTCTAATTTGTGGGACTCCAGGCCATGTCAGGTTTGGCTCACACTCCTGGCATGGGTCTAAGGATGAAAAAGTCATTGTTTGGCCAGTACCACAATCTCTGTGGCACCCTTATCTCTGCACATCCTATAGAAAGTAAAACTGTAGGTCAAAGGTTGTATGGCTGTGTTGGTGTCCCAATTCATTCACTGGAAGTCTTTATTGGTGACAGAATATAGCCAGTTCATGATAAATGCTTCTGGGAGACTTAGTTGAGGTCAGCCTTATATATTTCTGAGAGTTTTCCTTGCACCAAGTTTCTATATGACTCCAAAATGAACCCCATTTCTTGAGTCATCTCTTTCAGTACTTTCCCCCTCTATGTACCCTACAATCCAATCCCTCATGTTCCCAAATCATCCTGTCCCCAACCCACCCACAATATCTCTTCTATTTTCCCTTCCCAGGGAGATCCATGCATTCCCCAACTTGGGCCCTACCCTCTCTAGCTCTGTGGATTGTAGCATAGTTGTCCTTTATTGTACAGCTAATATCCACTTACAAGTGAACACATAGTATGTCTTCTGTATCTGAGTTATCTCACTCAGAATGAATTTTTCTAGTTATACCCATTTGCCTTCAAATTTTAATGCAGCAAGAGAAAGACCTTTATGATAAGAATGTCAAGTCTTTGAAGAAAGAAATGAAGAGAAGATGTCAGAAGATGGAGAGATCTCCCATGCTCATGAATATAAAGGTTTAACATAGTAAAAATGGCCATCTTACCAAAAGCAATCTACATATTCAGTCTCCATCAAAATTCTAACACAATTCTTTACAAGCCCTGAAAGAATAATACTCATATTCATATGTAAAAAAAATTCAGGATAGCAAAAACAAACTTGTATAAAAAAAGAACTTCCATAGGTAACCCAAATGTTAATCCACACACCTATGGACACCTAATTTAAAATTATAAAATGTATATGGAGCAAGGGGAACACATTTCCTTTGCTGATGGGAGGGCAAACTTGTATAGCTACATTGGAATTCAATAGGGCAGTTTCTAAGAATATTGGGACTCAGTCTACCTAGAGACCCAATTATACCACTCTTGGGCATACACCCAAAGAATGCTCAATCACACCACAAGAACATTTGCTCAACTATGTTCATAGCAGCCTTGTTCACATTGGCAGGAAACTGGAAACAACCTAGATGTTCCTCAAATAAAGAATGGATAAAGAAAATGTGGTACATTTACATAATGGAGTGTTACTCAGCTGTTAAAAAATAACATGAAATTTGCAGGAAATAGATGGAACCAGAGGAAAAAAATTGTCTTGAGTGTGGTAACCCAGACCCAGAAAGAAACATGGTATATACTCACTCATAAGTGGATATGAACAGTAAAATAAAGGATAGTTATGCTACAATTCACTGACCCATAGAGGCTAGATAACAGGGAGGGCTCAAGTGGGACAAGTTGGATCTCCCTGGGAAGAGGAAATGTAAGAGATCTTGTGGGTGGACTAGTGGGTAGTGCGAGTGGGAACATGAGGAATCAGGTAGGGAAGTGATGAAGAGGGAGATTACTGAAAGAGACAACTAGAAGAAAGATCAGTTTGGGCTGAGGTAGAAACCTGGTGCAAGTGAAACTCCTGGAATCTACAAGACTGAACCCAGGTAAGGCTCATAGCAATAGGTGATACATAACCTGAACTGGTTATGTCCTGTGACCAGGAAAGGCTTCCAGTGTAGGGCTTCGGACACTGACCCAGGCACATAACCTTTGACCTACAGTCTGTCCTGCCTTTGGGATGTGCTGGGGTAAGGGTGGCACAATATTTATGGGAGTGGCCAACCAATGACTGGTCCAACCTCAGACCCATGCCAGGAAAGAGAGCTCATACCTGACACTGCCTGGAGTGTAAAGACCCAGAGGCTGGATGGCCCAGAGATAGATCCAAACATGATTGGAGGAAAGAGATGTCAATGTAATGATGCCTAATGATAGTCTACTATACTCATAGATTGTTGCCTAACCAAGTTGTCATCAGAAAGACTTCACCAAGTAACTGATGGAAACAGATTCAAACCTACAACCAAACACTAGGCCAACCTCAGGGAATCCTGATGAAGAGAGGGAGAAAGGATTGTAGGAACCAGAGACATCAAGGACATCACAAGAAAACCCACAGAAACTAACTTGGCCTTATAGGAGCTTTCAGATAATGAAATGAAAACCAGGGAGCCTGAATGGGAATGACCTAGGTCCTCTGTATATATGTTACAGTTACATAGTTTGGTCTTCTTGTGGGATTCCCAACATTGGGAACAGGGACTATCGTTGGGTCTTTTTTTTTTTTAATTAAGGAATTTTTGTTCATTTTTTGTACAAACCACAGATCCTCCTCTCTTCCCTTCTTCCACCTCTCCAGACTTCCACCTAAAATCCACCCCCTATTCTCTCCTCCAACCAGGTAAGGCCTTCCATGGAGAGTCAGCAGAGCCTTGTACATTCAGCCTTGAGGCATGGGGAAGGGCTTGGATCTGCCTCTACTGAATGTCTTTGAGTCTTTTACTGGCTTTTGGAATGCCATTCCTCATATTGGGTTGCCTCGCCCAGTTTTAATACAAGGGAGGTGCTTAGTTTTACTGCAATTTGATATGCCATGTTTTATTGATATCCATGAGAAGCCTGCCCTTTTCTGAACAGAAATGGAGGAGTGCATGGGGAAGGGAAGGGGAGGTGTGGTCGAGAAACTGGGAGGAGAGGAGGAAGGTGAAACCAAAGTCAGGATATAGAATAAAAAAAGAAAGGAAGGAAGGAAGGAAGAAAGAAAGAAAGAAAGAAAGAAAGAAAGAAAGAAAGAAAGAAAGAAAGAAAGAAAGAAAGAAAGAAAGTAAGCTTTTTCCCTATTGTTTAAAACAAATATGCATTCCAATGCTAATGTTGGCACCTAGGTCAACATTATGTGAAATGTGTCAGTGTGCATGTCTCCATGTCTCCAGTGTGTGGACTGCCAAGCAGAGGGATGATGGAACCCCTAGGAAAGATATCATTGTGCATATCCTAAGTGTGTGGGAAGCAGAGCCGGAAGGATAAGGACCTCATGGGAAGATAGTTCTACAACCAAGAAAGACTGAAAAGCGCAGCATGCATTCTCCTAATAATCAGAGACATCAGCTTTACACTTCAGTCTTATCCTCCCATTCTCTGTTATCTGTATGCTCAAATATTTTCATGTTTTTCAAAACATAGCTATTATACATTTTCAAATATTATGTGATGACATGATGCAGAAGCTAGTACCGAAACACAGAAAGCATTTTTTCAGCCAATTCCACTCTGATTTTGCATTTTTAACACTTAAAACTTATGTTTCACACTCTTGCTTATTTATGTTGTATTGAAATGTCAAGAATCATGTTGAATAACATAGATTCTGTGCTATCATATTCTTGTTGTCATATTTGCTGTGAAGCTACCCATTGCTTCCTTATAGAGGATGATCTCAGCTACTGGTTTAAAGTGAGAAAACTCATAGTAGCATATGATTATTTTCAATGATTTAAATATAGCTTTTATCTTATGTTACTTAAGAAATGAACTTACTCTTCCATGGAACTATTGTATTCACCAACTTGTGAAATCTATTATGGGACTATTTTTGTCTTCTCCATGGAAAGCATAGTTGTCATGGTACACCATAAATTTTAGTAAAATTAAGTTTTATTATATACTTTTGGTGAGATTGCACATAAATTTTCTAAGTTCACCATTATCCTTTGATTTGTTTTTTTATTTTCTTCTTCCTACACTATTTTAATATTAAAATTAAATTTTTTTGTAACTTACAGAGAAAGTATTTTTTGTATAGTATCTATTTATGTTCTTATAAATGGCAAGCTCCCCATTGGAAAGCTAACTAATATTTCATTCACTGGTTATCTATTTCTCTTCTATCTATCTGTCTCTCTACTTATAAGCATCTATTACCCCCCATTTATCATTTTCTTTATCCACTTATTTGTTAGCAGACATTTGAGTTACACCCATATTTAGTTTGTTGCAAGTATTTCTGCAAACCCCACTAAAAATCAAATGTCTCTTTGGGTTCTTGTTTCAATTTTGTGGTTATAGACTTATGGCTTGTACTGCTACTTATGTGGTAGGTTTATTTTTTATTGTTTTAAAGAAATTATGTTACCTGCAATGAATTCACCATTTGACATTTGCACCAAGAGGGAATAGAGTTACAGTTTCCCTACAACTTTTCCTAAATTATCAATGTCTTTTTTTTTTTTCAAAGAAACCACAGTAGCAGTTTTAAGTGATATCTCATTGTGGTTTCCATTTCTAAGTCAATAATTAAGGTTGTCGAACATCTACCCAAATTCTTGCCAATACTTCTATAATTTTCATTCAAGGTCAATTTTAATGATTTGAGTTCTTTAAGTCTAATTTTTACTTCATTATATACTTTTAGTACATAATAAAGGACACCATATGATATTTTGATTCAGTCATTTATGTCCTTAAAATACTTAAATAAAGACATCTCTGTTCTCTCTCTCTCACTCTAAATATATATTCAGATACATATATAACATTTGTATTCATAAACATACTCATAAATATTTATATATAACTATGAATACATAGAGATAAATATCGATATATAGATGATACATAGATATAGATAAATAGATAGTAGATAGGTAAATAGATACATAGATGATGTAGGTAGGTAGATAGATATCTAGACAGACAGATAGATAGGTATACATATTCTTCAACACTCACTATTTCTTTTGGCTACAAGCACTAAAAATACTTTCTTTTGACTCTCGTGGATACACAGTAGTAAATTATTGTAATCTGTAGTCAGGCTCCACAACTTTTTATTTCTATTTGATACAGCTTTAATACATCAGTGTTTCTTTGTTTCTTCTCTTCCACCACCACACGCCTCTGGAATCTACCATTCTCCTCTCTGTTTCTGTTAGATCAATATTTTTAGATTACAATAATGAATGAGGTCAGGTAGCAATCACCGGTCTTTGCCTATTTGTTAAGGTCTTTGCCGGTTGCTATGGAGCTGTGAAACTTTTTCCTATATTTTGAGATATAACATATTATCAGGTATGTGGTCTCCAAATATTCCCACCATTCTAAAGGCTGCAGTTCTACTTTATTGATTTCTCTTCTGTAAAGAACTCTCTGACTGCTGTAGTCCCACTGGTCTCATTTCGCTTTTGTTATTTGTGCTTTTGATGTCACGAATAAGACAATGTTGTCCAGAATCAATGTCACCCAGTTTACCTTCTCTGTTTTCCTTCTGGGAATTTTATGTGCCATGTTTTATGTTTATGTCTTTCTTTCATTTGAGGTACTATCTATTTATCGTGTAAGATACTTCTGGTGCTTGATTTTATGTTAACTTGACTGGGTTCTCGGACATTGGGTTAAAATTTTTGGATGTGCTTATGAGCTTGTTTCTGAAATCAGCATGAGTGAGCATCCAGTAATCCACTGTAGCCTGGCCTAGAATAAATAGCTGTAAGAAGAATGTTTTTGTCCTTGCTTAAGCTAAAACAACTCCATTCTCCTCTTCTGAAGTATCACATCTCCTTTATTGTTCTTTTTTTTGTTGTTATATATTTATTTTTCTGTCTATACTCAGAATAGGATATAAATCAGTGGATCTTACGATTCTCAAGATTATATTGTATAAATATAAATGCTAAATTCCCTGCCTTGCTGACACTCCAGCTTTTAGACTGGAGACCACAGGTCTCCTCAGGCTCTGCAATAATGTGAGGCAATCTCAGTTAGTAACTCTCTTCTCACTTATCCTTTCTGTAATACATTATGTTGCATATACTCTTCAGGAGAATTTTGACCAATACGAAAGCCTTCCTCCTGCTTTTGCCTGCAGTTATATAGGTTTCCAAAAGTCTATTGTTAAAGAAACCTTCCTTCTTACTACATAATCCTAGTATCATCATCCAGGGACAGTTTACCAAGCATGAATTGCTTTAATTCTGGGTTCTTTACTTGTTTACATTAGATCTTGTTGTAGAATATTATTTTAAGATGTGTTACATTTGTTTATGCTGTGGAAGATTTGTTTAATGATGCAAAGATATGTTGCATTCTTTTATGTTGCATTTGCTTAACTTTGTGAAGCTGTGTTACTGTGCCGTTCTAAAACACCTGATTGGTCTAATAAAGAGCTGAATTGCAAATAGTAAGGCAGGAGAAATGATAGGTGGGCCTGGCAGGCAGAGAGAATAAATAGGAGAAGAAATCTGGAAGGAGAGTGAAAGGAGCAAGAAAAGGAGGAGAGGATGACATCATGGGCTAGCCACCCAGCTACACAGTTAGCCAAGGAGAAAGATGTAAAGAAAGGAATACAGAAATAGAGAAAAATAAAAGCCCACAGGCAAAAAAACAAAAACAAAAACAAAAACACAAAACAGACAGGATAATTTAAGAAAAGCTGGCCAGAAATAATCCCAAATAAGACCAGGCATTCATCAGTAATAATAAACCTGAGTGAATTTATTTGGGGATAGGGGAGAGCCCCATGCCCATCAAAGGAGCAAAGAGTAAATGAGTAACAAAATAAACTATAGTTCTTACGTCTGTCTGTATGCTAGTACCATGCTGTTTTAACTATATATTTATATATACTTTGAAGTAATGGGTTCAATGCCACCACTGTGGTGATTTATTTTTTTCTCAAGATATTTTAGTTTATCTGTGTCTTTGTAGTCCCACATGAATATGAGAATTGCTTTTCCTAATTCTGTAAGAAATGCCATTTTAATCATACTATATTGAATCCTTTTCATTAATACCTGTAATATACCTATATTATGTCACTAAATAAGAATATAAAACATAGATTATGTAGATATATTTATATGAAAGATAAATAAGATTCAGGGTAAGAATAATGTAGAAGCATGGCCTCATAGTTTTATGAATATTGCATTAATTTGGAACTTTGAAAGTAGAGCTTTTGTTGGTAGATTGATGGTAACACATTTTCTAAAGACATAAGTGCATATCCAATGATTGATAAATCAGCATGATGTGTTCAGAGATATACATAATTGAGAACTTAATGTCAGTCTCATAAATTCAATTCAAAGAAGATGATGAAAAAGACAACATTCTAAAAGACACACATTTTTCATGTGCTTTTATACCATTTAGATTTTATAACCAAATACGTATTGTTTATCTAAATAAACTAGCAATACACTTATTCAACGCGTAATGACAATTATATATCATAATAAAATCCCCTGGTAAAATAATTGTATGAATATACTTTGATGTATATGTTCACTTATTGTTCAATTTATGTATAGCGTATCATGATCACTATTTTTAAAGTTTTAAACAGTTTGTTTATTTAGTGAGACTGAACTGATTAACCTTTATTAGAATCAAATCTCACTGATTTTCCTGTAAGGCCATCATAATACTTTGTACATTTTATTTCAAAAAAGTACAAATCCCATAGAAATCTTTCATTTTACATAACTTTAAGATGGTAATGAAACTTATGCTTTTCTGTGTATTATCTTCTGTGAGCAATATTACTATAGATCACTACTAATCAGTGGAATGTTAGAGTAATAGTTTATCTGAATAATACATGTCATTTAGATAATTGCTAATTGATATGTTGTTCAAATTAACCTCTTCTCTTAAATATCATTGGTTATTTCTTAGTATGTAAGTGCTAGATTATATGACATACAATATTTTGAATGTGTGATTCTAAGAAAGTTTAGAAAATTTGAAATGGTATCATTTTTAATAGCTGAATTTTTATGGTTACTATATTGATTCTTTGGCTTGTTTTTACTAAGATGACCACTTTTACTATATTAATCCTACAGATCCGTGAGCACTGGAGATCTTTCCATCTTCTGCCAAGACTTGAAATATTTTGTCATACTTATCTTTCACTTGCTTGGATAGGGTTATCCCAAGATATATTGTATTATTTGAGGCTATTGTGAAAGGTGTAGTTTTCCTGACTTCTTTATCAGTGATTTGTATATAGGAAGGCTACTGATATTTTTATTTTAGTTCATCTTCTTTGCAGCCACTTTGATTTAATTGTTTATGAGCTGTAGGAGTTCTCTGGTGGAATTTTTAGCTCATTCTTGTATACTATCATCATCTATAAATAACAAATTTTTTACTTCTTCTTTCCAAATTGTATCCCCTTGATCTCATTCAGTTAGTTGTCTTTTTGCTCTAGCAAAAACTTCAGGAGTCCAGTCAAAGAGAGGGAAGAGGGATTCTATGAACAAGGGACATCAAGATCAAGATAAGGAAATCTACAGAGACAACCAAACCAGTCTAGTGGGAACTCACGAATCCTAGACCAAGAGCTCTGGAGTCTACTTGGGACTGGACTAGCCTTTCCGTACAATGGAAAAAGTTGTGTAGCTTGATCTATTTAAGGGGCCCCTGGCAGTGGGAGCAGGACATATCTCTGGGGCATGAGCTGGCTTTTTGGAGCCCATTACCTATGGTGGGATACCTTGCACAGCCTTGATGCAGGGGGGAAGAGGGTCTTGGATCTGCCTCATCTGAACCTACCAAGCTTTGCTGACTCCCCATGGGAGGCCTTACCTTTTAGGAGGAGGGGATGGAGAATGAGTTGGGAGAGAATTCTGAGGGGGGATTGGGAGAGGAGATATGAGGGGGATCTGTGGTTGGTATGTAAAATGAATAAAAAATTTCTTAATAAAGAAAAAAAACTTCAAATATTGTATTGAATAGATATAGAGAGAGTGGGAAGTCTTGACTTGTTCCTGATTTTAGTGGCATATCTTTGAGTTTTTCTCCATTTAATTTGATGTTAGCTATAGGCATGATGTACATTGTCTATTGTTTTTAGATATGACCCTTGTATCCCTGATCTCTCCAAGTCTTTTATCATGAGAGAGTGTTGGATTCTGTCAAAGGCTTTTTCAGTATCTAAGGAGATGATCATATTTTTTTTTTTTCGTTTCAGTTAGTTTATAAAGAGGATTACTTTGACAGATCCCACTATGTTGAACCATACCTTGTCTCTAGGATGAAATCAACTTGACCATGGTGGATGATCTTTCTGTTGTGCTCTTGGATTCAGTTTTTGAATATTTTACTGGTTATTTTTGCATAAATTTTCACGAGGGAAATTGTTCTGTGATTTTCTTTCCTTGTTGAATCTTTCTGTGTTTTGAGTGTCAGGGTGACTGTGACCTCATCAAATGAATTGGGCAATGTTACTTATGTTTCTATTTTGTAGAAAAAAATCCTCAATACTGGCTTTGACTCTTCTTTGAAGTTCTGGTGATTTCTGAACTAAAATTTTCTGGCACTGGACTTTTTTTGGTTGGGAGACTCTTAATGACTACTTCTATTTCACTAGGAGTTATAGATCTATTTAAATTGTTTAAATGATCTTGGTTTAACTCTGGTAGGTGGTACCTATCCAGAAACCTAACCATTTCTTCTAGATTTTCCAATTTTGCGGATTATAGATTTTTGAAGTATTTTTTATGATTCTCTGAATTTCTTTGGCATCTGATTTTATTAATTTGTATGCCCTCTCTCTTTTTTAGTTTGGATAATGGTTTGCCTATCTTGTTGATTTTTCTCATAGAATCAACTCTTTGTTCCATTGATTCTTTGTATTATTCTCTTTGTTTTTATTATACTGCCTTCAGCCTTCAGTGTAATTATTTCTTGCCATCTTTCCCCCCAAAGAGTGCTTAATTCTTTTTGTTCTAGAGCTTTCAGGTATGCTTTTAGTTGCTAATGTGAGATTTCTCCAAGTTTTTTTTTTATATATAAGCCCTTGAACTTTCCTCTTACCACCACTTTCATGGTGTCCAATAAATTTGGGTATGATGTGTACTCACTTTCACTGAATTTTAGAAAGTCTTTATTTTTTTTTTATTTCTACCTTGATTCATTTTTTGTTCAACATAGAGTTATTCAATTTCCATGAGTGTGTAAGCTTTCTGTTATTTCTCTTTTTGTTGATATCCAGCTTTCATCTATGGTGGCCTGATAGAATACAGGAAGTTATTTCAATTTCCTTTTATCTATTGAGATTTGCTTTATGTTTAGTATATAGTCAGTTTTGTAGAAAGTTCCATGACATGCCAAGAAGAAGATAAACTCTTTTGTGTTTGGGTGAAATGTCCTGAAAATATCTGTTAGGTCAATTTGAGTCATAATGTCCATTAGTTCCATTATTTTTATGTTTAGATTTTTCTCAATGGCCTATCCATTGATGAGAATGGAGCATTGAAGTCTCCTACTATCCGACTGTGGGGGTCAATATACAATTTAGGTTGTAGTAGTGTTTCTTTTACAAATTTGAGTTCCCTTGTGTTTGGGGCATAGATGATAAGTGTTGAAACTCTGTCTTGGTATATTGATATTTGGTGAGTTTGTGGTGTCTTTTCCCAACACTTTTGATTCATTTTTCTTTGAAATCTATTTTGATAGATATTTAAAATGGCTACTCCAGCTTGCCGCTTTGGTCCTTTTGCTTAGAATATCTTTTTCCAATTCTTTACCCTGCAGTAATGTCTATCCTTGATGTTGAGGTGTGCTTCTTGGATGCAGCATAAGGATGGATCCTGATTTGCATCCACTCTGTTAGTCTTTGTCTTTTTATTTGGGAAGTGAGCCCATTGGTGTGGAGATACATCAGTGACCAATGATTGTTGACTCATGTTATTTTGTTGTTGGTCATGAAATTAATGTGTATGTGCTTGCGAGCATGCGTGCTTGCGTGCGTGTGTCTCTCATTTGGATTTACTGGTGTATGATTCTTTATTTCCTGTGTTTTCTTATATGTATTTAACCATCTTAGGTTGGAAGTTGTTTTTTTCTAGTATTTTCTGTAGGGCTGAATTTGTTGATTCATATTGTTTAGTTTTGACTTTTTCAATAAATATTTTATTTTCTCCCTCTATAATGACTGAAAGTTTTGCTGAGCATAGTAGTCTAGGTAGGCATCTGACATCTCTTAGAGTCTGACACTCATTTGTACAGGCCCTTCTGGCTTTGAGAGTCTCCACTGAAAGCTGGGTAAAATTCTAATAGGTCTTTATTTTTCCTTTTATATATTCTTTTAATATTCTTCATTTGTTCTGTATGTTTAATGATTTGATTATTATGTGGTAAGGGGAATTTCTTTTCTGGTGCAACCTATTCATTATTCTGTATGCTTGTACATTTATAGGCATTTACTTCTTTATTTTAGGAAAATTTTCTTCTATAATTTTCTTGAAAATATCTTCTGGGCCCCAAACTGGAATTCTTCTCCTTCCTCAGTTACTGTTATTCTTAAGTTTGGTCTCTTCACAGTATCCCAGATTTCCTCTATGTTTTGTGTCAAGAGTGTTTTATATTTAACATTTTTGTATGACTGGTGTGTCCATTTCTTCTATCTTATCTTCAATGCCTTAAATTCTCTCCTCTACCTCTTGTGTTTTGTTACTAAAGCTTGTCTCTGTAGTTCCTGTTTGAATCCTTAAACTTTTCATTCCAGAAGTTCCCCAATTTGTTTTTCTTTATTAATTCTATTTCCATTTTCATGTCTTGAACAGTTTTATTTGTTTCCTTCAACTGTTTACATTTTATTGGCTTTCTTTAAGGGATTTATTCATTTCCTGCAATTGGTTGTTGATGTTTTCTAGGATTTCTTTAAGGGATTTATTCATTTTCACTTTAAGGACCTCTATCATCTTCATATAGTTGATTTTAAGGTCTTTTTCTTGTGCTTCAGCTATGTTCAATATTCAGAGCCTCGTGTGGTAAAATAGCTTGGCTCTGTTGGAGACAAATAGCCCTGGCTGTTATTGATTGCACTTTTATGCTGGCATCGAGGCATCTAGGTTTGTGATGGTTGTAATCAGGTGTCACTTCTGATTTCTATGTTTCCCTTTATTGAGTGGCTGGGTAGGTATTTTGTTCCTTGGTTTCTGTTTCCTCTCTGCATTCTTGGAGAGTGTGATGGCTATATGTTGCCTGTTTTATTGGTCTGCTCAGCCTGTGTGTTCACAGAGAATCTCTGCTGGCACTGGAGGCTGGAATACAGTGACAATTAGGGAATGGGAGGTTAAGAGTGGATGGTCTGTGAAATCCACAGGAGATGTGGGCAGTGGGGACAGGAGGATGCAACTGTTGATCTGTTGCCACACTAGGGATAATACAGATGAACTGGGTCGAGGGGAACAGAGACAAAAACAAAGAACTGTGGACAGCTCACCTAGCTTTGTGGCATATGTCATCTGTGGTTGAGCAGGAGATGCTTGCTTGAATTTGGGGCTGCAATAGAGCAACAAGTTAGGGGAATGAGGTCAGGAAGGGACTGTCAGTGGTGTCCATAGGCAATGTGGGTAGTGGAGGAGAGAGGCCCAGGTGTTCTGTTGCAGCACTAGGGATAAGATTAAGGAATTGAGTCTGGGGAAATAGAGAAGTTCTTGCAAAAGAAAATTTTCAATATATATTTTGAATGAAAGGGGAAAAATCATTCAAGTTTTAATGATATCAAAAAAATTTCAGATATGAAATAGAAATTTCCAGAGTCCTTTAGAAAGTCTAAAAAAGAAAAAAAAACTTTACATTTTTTCAATTATCATGAAACTATCTAAGTCTACACTTTGAAAGAAACCTAGAGTGTTCCTTATTAATTGTGGTTTCTTTATAAAGTTCAGTTTTGTAAATATAACTATTTAAAACACTCCACTTTTGCATTTCAATCTACTATATAATTTCTTCTCATAATTGACTTATCTCCCTTACTAGAAAATTGACAGAACAAGAGGCATGATTTCAGAAATTTTGTTTATAAGTCCAGTAATAGGTTTAGTGGCTTATTGCACATGCCCTCCCATAAGGTCAGTGGATAATAGGACTATCAGTCACCAGGAATATGATTTATTCAAAATTATAGGTACATAGAATTGAGTTATAGACATTTGGAAAGCCCAGAACATTAAGAATCTGCTTTTTTATTATAGCCAAAAATATTTGAAATGGAAAACCATAGTCATGATGAGTTGGCATTAGATAGACTTTCAACTACATAAAACAGGCTTTAAAAATCTGTATTCAGAACCATCAGCTCACTGACCAGGAAATATGGGGTTTAATTGCTCTTAAAGGACTGAGAACTTCCAGACTCTCTGCACCACTGTCACAGCAGTTAAGTTTTCAATGGACTTACATTCGAAATACAGATGGTCTTTGATTAAGGTAGAGCCAGCTTGCTCACAGTGGCAAGGTCTTCTTCCTCAGTAAGGAAGTGAATCAATCTGAAAATCTGAATTTCACACACACACACACACACACACACACACACACAGAGAGAGAGAGAGAGAGAGAGAGAGAGAGAGAGAGAGAGAGAGAGAGAGAGAGAGAGAGAGAGAGATTTTCTTTATTACAGAAAAGACAGCTTTGGAGACTATTCCTATCACAAATAATTTAGTTAAGTATATTGGTGACCAAGATGGCCATGATTATCTCCTCTGCTTGATTAGACAAGACAAATTTTCTTCGAACCTTCATCGTTGATCTGCCATTACATGTGTAGTTTAATAAAAAAGTTGCAATGGTCAATTCTTCCCTTGACTTTGTACATGTGTACAAATATTACATGCTTGTCACAAAAAGTACTTAAAAAATATGGGTGCTTCCTCTTTTGAAAGTAATTGTCAAGAGAAATGGCACTAACTTCTACTAAAGATTGGAAGCAAAGTTTAGTATGTACCATTCTTCAAGTTAAAAAAACAAAACAAAACAAAAATCACATCTTGTCAAACAAATATGAGGGGAGGTTATTCTTCCTTTAGAAAAGACCAATACACCAGAGTCTTAAAATCATTTTAGCACTGATATTTCTCCAGTCTGTGTTTTACTGAAGTTTAACTCAAGTTCTGTCTCTGTTTCCATAGTTGTGACTAGACCTGCTTAGCTTTGCCATGTAACTTTGTCATGCAAGTATTCAAAAATACATTTCTTTGGATGCCAACACTTTTACACATACTTGGGAGGGTTTTGCATTTATAATGAGAATCAATTTAAAGGCACAAAATCAAATGCTGTTTCTTTGCCTTAAGTTAAGACATTGAGAAAACAAACAGTAACTAACCAAAAGCTCTAAAAACAAACAAACAAACAAACAAACAAAACAACAAACAAAATAGCAAAACCAAAATTCCAAAGACCCTATCTTACTCTTGAACTTTGTTCTGTCATCCTCCTTTCTCTCCCCAAAGAGATTACCTTCCATATCCAGAACCAACTGAGCAATGGCTTGACTAGCCAATAAACTAATATAGTAATTACACTGTGCTCCTTCAGTTTAAACTCGTGTTTAATGTTATTGAATAAAATAAATATAGTAGAGATATAAAGTATTTATACAAATAAACTTTAGTAAGTGGAGGAGAATGCCATGATGGCAAAGACAGTCAGAACACATTTTATGTGATTCATAGAAAGCTGACTGATAGTTAATTTAAGATTAATTTATATTATTGATGTTAATATCATTTTTTGCTGATGATATTATTTAGGAATGATTGATAGCCACTAAGACACAGAAGGAAGAAACTACAACCATTTGAAGAGCTTATCCTGGGTATGGGT
Organism: Peromyscus leucopus; assembly: GCF_004664715.2. Lineage (NCBI taxonomy): Eukaryota > Metazoa > Chordata > Mammalia > Rodentia > Cricetidae > Peromyscus > Peromyscus leucopus. The sequence continues at coordinate 51,376,781 of NC_051068.1, forward strand.
AGGGCAAATCTGACGGAGAAGCAAATTCAGTAGAGTCAGGATATTCTAGTTGCAGATGAAGCCATGTCAAAGTCATAAAAGAGAATCCCATGGTATAAGAGCTATCACAGTTAGGCTCTGTTATTACCATGTCAGTGAATTTTTTCCAATGCTATATCTCTAAAATAAAGTTTCCTTTCACCTAATTTTAATTGTTCTAAGTTAACATTTTATTTACTTCTTAAATATTTGTCAAACAGTTGTATGTGAACAATTATGTGTGGGTTCCTTCTGTGGTTTTAATTAAGGAATTGAGATTTGTGCCTTCAAAATATATTGACTATTTTGACATTGTTTTACTTCTTGTTCTTGCTTAGTTCGCAGCATCTGTTTAATTCCTCCCTGTGACCAATTCAGATACCTTTCTCCTTTTTATTTCTTTGAGTTTAAAGCAATAGTAGTAATAATTAATGATATCTTGCTATCTGAATCAGAATGGTGATATAATACTTTAAAAGATAATACATTTTTAAAAATATAAAAAATAGAATATAAACATTTCTACATTTAATAGAAAGACATAAAAATGTTAGTAGGAATAGATTAGGAAGAAGAATATGCTATGATTTGGGTTTAAAAATATTATTTGGACATTTTGTAATGAATGTATCATGGGCTCTTGTAGTACAATTGCTACTGTAGGTAGTATTTATCACAGTTTAAGCTACCTTAGGAAACAAGAGAGATAAGAAATAGATGGGAAATAAGATATACTTTATAAAATATTCTTTCCATACCCAGATTATATCTATTTCTATTATAATGTGCTTTCAGCCATTGCCTTCTCCAACCCTAGACACTCTTTGGTCAAAGTTGCAAGTTTTTTACAGGTCCCAGTTTGTTCCAGCACTGAATCTTTAGCTCCCCCGAGCCCCCATGAGCTAGGCCAGTTGCACTTAATGTCTGTTGATGCCTTCTGAGTCTCCCGTCCAGCCTGAAGTCATAGAAAGATGACTCTAAAGCAAAGAAGATAATGTATGTGTATACACATATACATATGTATATAACAATAATCAATGGAATAAGGAGATTTAAAAAGAGAAAAGGAGCATATGAAGGATTTGGTTGGATGGAAGTGAAGGGGGAAATGATGTAATTATATCATAATCTCAAAAATAGAAGATGCATTTATTTTCAAAAATTAGGGCAAACAGTATCTAATGGTATGTATAAGTACAATTAAATGAAGGACAAATTAATCATGGCGTGAGGTTTTAAAAAATACAGATCCCTGAGAACTATTTTTTCTTTCTTTTTATTTTAATTATTTTAAACATTTAAATATTTTAAACATATGTGTGTGTGTCTGTGTGTGTGTGCGTGTGTGCATGCGTGTGTGTGTGTGTGTGTGTGTGTGTGTTTTCTCTACATGTAGCTGAACCATGGCATGGCTGATGCCTATGGAGACCAAATAATTACACTGTATCCCCTTGAACCAGATGGGTGTGAGACTCAAATCTGGATCCTCTTCAAGAGCAACAAGTGGTCTAAACCACTGAACCATTTCTCCAGCTCAAGAGTATTTATGTGTGATGTATATGATAAATTGGGTTTAAGAAAACAGAGGGAAAATATTGAATCTCAATAAGGAATATTATGTCAAATACATGCATTTCCTTTTCTGTGGTTGGATCAAAGCCAACACTTTGTTCCTGACAGAAAAGTACTCTACCATGGGATGCCATCTTTATTTCCATTGCCTTGTTTTAATAACTTTATTATTTATTTATTTAAAAAACTTTTTCTCTGATACATTACATCCTGAATGCAGTTCCCCTCCCTCCTCCCCTCCACTCCTCATCTGTTTCTCTTCAGAAAAGAGTAAGCATCCCACAGATATCAACCATACATTATATACCAAGTTGTAGTAAGACTGGGCACCACACCTCATATTAAAGCTAGGCAAGGCCACTCAGTACGAGAAAAAAAGGGCCCTCAAAGCAGTCAGAAGAGTGAGAGACAACTCCTACTCCCACTGTTAGAAGCCCCACATGAACACCAAGCTGCACAACCCTAACACATACGCAGATGGCCTAGGTAGTTTCCCTAATTGTCATTCCAGTCTCTGTGAGCCTCTGTGAACGTAGGTTAGTTGATTCTGTGAGTTTTCTTTGATGTCCTTGACTCCTCTGGTTCCTACGATCTTTCCAAGTATGAACTCACTTATAAGTGTACATTAGCTTTAAAGTAAAGGATAAGTGTGCTAAAATTCACAAACCCAGAGAGGCTAAGTCTCAGAGAGAACTGTGTGTGTGTGTGTGTGTGTTTGTGTGTGTGTGTGTGTTTGTGTGTGTGTGTGTGTGTATGTGTGTGTGTGTGTGTGTGTGTGTGTGTGTGTGTGTGTGTGTGTGTGTGAATCTCCCTGGGAAGGGGAAATATAATAGATATTGCAGGGAGAGTGAGGGGTGGGTGGTAATGGGGACAGGAGGAATATAGTAGGAGGAAAAGGAGGGAGGGGTACTGGGAGTGACAACGATAATTGGGGGACACCTTGGAGATGACCTAGAAACCTACTGCAATGGAAACTCCCAGGAATCTATGAGGGTGACCCTAGACAAGACTCCTAGTAATGGGGGATATAGAGCCTGAACCACCCATTTACTGTAAGCAGGTAAGACTTTCAGTGTAGATATTGGCATACCAACCTAGAAACAAACCATTGATTGATTTACAATTTGTCTGCCTTCAAGATGTGCTGGGGTAAAGGTGGCACAAAATTATGGGAGTGACCAGTCAATGGCTGGTCCAGCTTGAGATCCATGCCCCAAGAGGGAGCCCACCCCTAACACTACCTTGATGGTCAGGAACTGAGGCTGGATAGTCCACAGACCCAGGATAGAACGAAACAGGACCAGAAAAACATTCAAGGAAATAATCCCTAATGATATTCTGCTATACTTATAAACAGGAGCCTTGCATAGTCATCATTGGAGAGGCTTTATCCAGAGTTAATGAAAACAGATAAGGAGACACACAGTTAAATATTAGGTGGAACTTGGGGAATCCTGTTAATAAATTTCATATAAAACTGTGATCAATGTAGGTTGGAATGTGGGAAAATAATTATCTATGCTTCTTTTCTACACAGAAATGTATGGCTAACATATTCTAAAGTTTATATTGACTTTAGATATTTTTCTAAAAATTACATATAGGATGAAAATCATTGTAGTATATTTTAGTAAATTATACTATGTTATTTATATTTCTTATTTTATTTTTAAATTGTGTGATATGTCCAACATTCTCTTCTGTCGCTTATAATGGTTAATCTTGATTGCCACCTTGTCTGGATCTGGAATCAAGAAAGAAAGGAGATTCTGGGAGCTGTTCTCTTAATCATGTTAATTGAAGTATGGAGAATCACTCTAAATGTAGGGAGTACTTTTCAGGTGTGCCTCAGAAAGAATATCTAAAGGAAAATTTTTAATCTTTGCCCATTTGTTTTCATATCTTGGTACTGAATCCATCCACCCTGTTGTCCAGGTTTCTAGGTTTGTTTTTTCCTTCCTTCCTTCCTTCTTTCCTTCCTGTCTTCTTTCATTTTTTCTGTTTTTCTTTCCTTCCTTCCTTCTTCCTTTCTTTTTTTCTTTTCTTCCTTCCTTCCTTTCTTTCTTTGATTTTCAACTATGACTAAAGATTCTTCCATGCTTTCAACACTGATTTTTGGATGCCAGAGCATATAGACTCATGACTTGAAATGTTCTTCAGTCCTCAAACTCTCCAGAGTAAATATACAGGCATAAATGGACTACCTAGACTGAATTCTGTATTTAAATCTAATGAATCCTCTTTTAATATATATTCATTCTATCATTTGTTTCTCTAGAGAACCCAAACTAACATACATGATTTTCAAATTAAATTACAAAAATAACACTTTCCACTAACATCTAATTACTATTGACAACATACTATTATACTGGTTATAATAGCATTGTTACTAAAAGATTCTCATACACAGATTTTTTTTCCTAGTCATGAACATTGGGATGACAGACCAAATTTAAAGTTTTAAATGTTTGTTAAAAAAATTCTTATCTTTGGGGAAAAAAAACATGTTTTCTATTTTTAAATTATTTTTATACTGTAAACTGGTTCTAAAAATTTTCTAATACTTTCAAGTTTGTGATTAGAAAAACTTTCTGACCTCCCATCTAACTACCTACATCCAAAAGAGATTCCAGTTGTATAGACCATAATTGCTTTATTCCCTACAGTAGGCACAAATAAGGTTCCAACTCCTCCAAGTTGTCTACCATCTAACAACAATACTTGTGAATATGTCATTTCAGATGGCCAACAGTTTAAATGAGCATTGTAAATTTGATTAAGAATTTTGAGATGTAGAGTTTTGCCTGTACTATGTAAATGGATCCTATGTAATCAAAAGAATCTTTAGAAATGAAATAAGGAGCAGGAAAGTCACTGTTAAATGATTTACAGATGATATAATGGTGACTTTTAAGATGGAGAAAAACGCTTTATACTAGAAATATAGAATCTGTAGGAACCTGAGAATCAAAAACCCTCTCCTTTAGAACCTCCAGTAAGTAATACATCCCTGATGACAATTTAATTTCAGCCCAATTTAGACCCACATTTTGCTCCAGACAAGACTTAGGAAATAACATACTTTTGTCATTTGAAGACATTAAATTTAGGGGTAATTTGTCCCAGAAGCAATTAACATCTAACAATCCTAATCTCCATGTGGCTGAGCAGACATGCTGTGGTTGCCTTCATCAGACTATCCTATGGATGCTGTTCTAGGAAAGAAGGGAACAGGCGCCATGCACAGGAATTTTGAAATTTAAACTAGGCTCATATAAAGTAGGCTCATAGACCTCAACCTTTACATCCTGTTCAAGATGTCACAGATTTTCCTGAAGAGACAAAGGAAATGTTTGTTTTTCCCTAGTAGGCATGGCACAGAAAGTCAAAAAGAAAAAAAAAAATCCATCCAAGTTCAACAGTGAGTTTTTTGGAATTACCGGTAGAAGCATGGGCATCTCTAGCACCACAATTTCCCTTGGACAAGTGATAACTGGGTAACTCACTGAATAGTCCTCTTGCAACATGTATATTCCCAAGAGCTGTACCTCACCCCAACCATAGCATAGGCGTTCATAGGAAAATCTATGCTGCTGAAAAGTCCCTCTGATCAATAAACAGAAAGTTTGCATTGTTGAAGTCTAACCCAGTCAACACTTTGCCTCTTATATAACCACTAGTAGAGACGTCTTGTGGATCTGCTGAGCCCTCTGGGCTACTTGAGCTTCATGAGTTCTGTGAGTTTTCCTCCTCCCTGAAGGAGAGGATATCAACTGGCTAGATCTGGTGAGGATCTCCTGGATTCCTCAAAGCTGCTCTGATTTCACAGAGCAATGTTCAGGTTCAACCCAGAGAGAGGAGCAACACATGCACATGACAAAATCATAAATGATTTGAGTTGACTTTGAACCATGCCCCTCCAATTCACAGCAAGATTTTGTAGGTGACTGTGGACATTCCATTATCTAACTAGACTCTCAGCACATTGGTTAGACACATTTGCAATACAATGTGCATGATTGCAAAGCAAATTTTCAGAAATCTAATTTGTGCAACAATTTAAAGAGACACAATGTTATAAGTTGGTCAGGCTAGAGCAATGTTACCTGTAAAACTTATAATGACTGAGAGGAGACATCACTACACTAAAATAATGTCAAAGATGGTAGGCATTTAATATGTAAGGAGGCATCCAGGGTGGTTTTCTACAGGAGACAACCCAGGTAATCTCAATACAATGTATGTGCTCAACAAGAGTTATGAATCTATCACGAAGGAGTAGTCTTGGTATTTGAAATAAATCCCTTCAGTTCCTGTCGGCTCTGTGATGGTGTTTCTGAAGCCTCATTTGTTAAAATGGTTGATCCTAGCATGAATGTTGCTATCTGGTCACTGCAAACTTAATCACTTGCTTTACTCCAACCACATTCGACAGAGAATGTGTTCTTTTTTTTTTTTTTTTTTTAATCTATATCTGTACAATACCCAAGAAACTCAATCATCAGTTGTTATTTATTTCCACAGTTGTCATACTAGCAAGGGTGTGACTTTCAGCTTCCAGTATACCTTTTTTTTTATATGGCAGACCAAACAAAAAGACAACTTTTCAGAAGCTCAGATGTAGTAAATAAACGACATGGGTCATTAAAGGGAGAGTGCAAGTGTGTTTTGGTGGTGGATGGAATGGCCAAGTCAACTCTGGTTTGTAGCTGAAGTTTTCCTGTGTCCCTGATTGCTGGCAGTCAGGACAAATCTCTCCCACTAGTATCCCCCAAGTAAACACACAGAGGCTTATATTAATTAAACTGCTCGACCATTAGCTCAGGCATACCACTGACTAGCTCTTAAATTTAAAATAACCCATAATTCTTATTTATGTTTAACCACATGGATTGGTACCTTTTCCCAGTTCTGCATTCACATCTTGCTTCTCATGGCAGCAGCTGGCAGGTCTCCTGACTCAGCTCTCCTGTTTCCAGAATTTTCCTCTCTCTTTGTCCTGCCTATACTTCCTGCCTGGCTACTGGCCAATCAACACTTTATTTTTTAACCAATCAGAGCCACACATTCACAGCATACAGATATCCACAGCACTGGTTACTATGTTTGAGCAGTCATAGCATCACAGTGGAAAGCATTTGATCTCTTCAGACCTATTCTGTCAAAAAACTAAATATAGACATTTAGGAGAAGCTGTGTTAACCTATATCTCTACCAGTTTAATGGCTTTTCTTCAAGAAGGAGAGGTAAAGAGGTGTGACAAGTACTCAGTTAGAAAGCTACTAACTTTGTATATAGCCAAATGTTGCTCAAGGCTATATCAAATCTCTATTCACCTACAATATTTTCATGCCAATACTGAATTTAGCCATGCCTAGTTAATTAATTGCATCCCAAGATGATTTATCCTTAAATGGGAATATCAGGCCAGAGCATTGTGATTCCTTGGGGCATCAATCAGGGTTGTCCAGATAATTAGAACTAGTAGGCCCTGTTGATTCCCCATGGGAGGCCTTACCTTGTTGGAGGAAGGAATGGGGTGGGGGTGTATTTGGGGGAGAAGGCTGGAGGGGAGGGAGGAGGGAAAAGAGGGGGATCTGTGTAGCTAGAGTTTTCCTGCCTTGCCCACAGTCAGGACAAATCTTTGTCACCCACCAGTCCCACAGCCGTTCAGACCCAACCAAGTAAACAGAGACTAATATTGCTTACAAACTGTATGGCAGTAGCAGGCTTCTTGCTAACTGTTCTTATAGCTTAAATTAATCCATTTCCATAAATCTATACCTTGCCACGTGGCTCGTGGCTTACTGGCATCTTCACATGGTGCTTCTCATGGCAGAGGCTGGCAGTGTCTCCTCCCACCTTCCTGTTCTCTCAGTTCTCCTCTCTGTTAGTCCTGCCTATACTTCCTGCCTGGCCACTGGCCAATCAGTGTTTGATTTATTAACCAATCAGAGCATTTGGCATACAGACCATCCCACGGCAATTCCTTTTTTTTTTTTTTTTTTTTTTTAAAGAGGAAGGTTTGTTTTTTTTTTTTTTTTTTTTTCAAGACAGGGTTTCTCTGTGTAGCTTTGCGCCTTTCCTGGAACTCACTCTGTAGACCAGGCTGCAACTTTTACATACCTCCAAAGCCAGCTTGGTATATTTGAGAATTTGGGCATAGCTTCTCTTACTACTTCCTGTTGGGGGGGGCACTGTATCTTATGGGGACTGTTGCTGGAGGGCTTCTCTCTAGGTTCCCCAAGCCCCGCAGTCCCACAATCCACTTATAAAATAATCACTCAGATGCTTATATCACTTATAAACTGTATGGCTGTGGCAGGCTTCTTGCTAACTGTTCTTTTATCTTAAATTAACCCATTTTTATAAATCTATACCTTGCCACGTGGCTGGTGGCTTACCAGAGTCTTTACATGCTGCTTGTCCTGGCGGTGGCTGCAGTATCTCCCCCCTCAGCCTTCAGCTTCCCAGACTTCTCCTCTCTCCTTGTCCCACCTACTTCCTGCCTGGCAACCTACTTCCTGCCTGGTCACTGGCCATGAGTGTTTTATTTATATAGAGCAATATCCACAGCAGGGACACAAAGAAAATTTTAGGATTATGGAGTAGTCCATGAGGGTTTATCTTCTGAGCCAGTTGCCTTGAAACAGCTCTGGATGTTGGATCATCTGGGCCTTGGTGTCACTGGGGACCTTTTAGGGGTTCTTGGCTGGTCAAACCTGATGTATCTTAATCTGGAACAAATCCATAGCCTCTGGCTTTCTGTGGAAACAAAAGCAGAGCCTCCTTTCTAAAGCAACATATACTTACATCCAAATTTTGAAGTCAAGGTACCTTCAAAATATTCATTTTGGCATAACTTAACAGCTTTTGTAATCAAATAATTTTTTTTAGTTATGAATATCAAAGAGAACATAATTCAGATTCTGTGTGTGGTAGCCATCTTTACGTGGCTTATTTTTTATATTACCTTGAGCCTATTGCTTTAAACTGCAGTATTCTAAGACTGAACTGGTGCTGTGGCTGTTGGCTCTGCCCACTTTAGTTTTCCAACATGGCAGTGGTACATTTTTTGCCAGCTCTGGGAGTCATCAACTCTCAGAAATAGTGGGTCTATGCTTCTATCAAAGCAGTGTGTAGCACAGAAACCTCTTTTTTTGTTGTGTACTAGCAAAGGCTAAATCCACCACGCAGCTTAATGTGCTACTTGCAGAGGCCTCATTTTCGCCATACTGCAGGTCAAGCACAAATGCCAGGATGGTATGTAAAATAAATAAAAGTTCCTTTTAAAAAATATTATGTATATCTGTAACACCAGTGTTGGTGGGCAGATCCTGGTCTTATTGGCCAGTCTGTTTAAATAATGGTAAATTCCAGATTCAGGGAAAGTGATAGAGAATAATGCCTGAAGTAGATCTCTGTGCTAACACATGCACACACACTATGTGCACACACATGTAAACATATACACATCAACAAAGGCTAATTAATTGGTAGGAAATGTTTACCATGTTTAACTGGTATTGGTTTAGTATATAAAAAAACTAGTTACTGATGTGAAAATAGATGTACCATAAGACATGCCAGAGATGTGTTCAACCAACTTTTCCCAGGGATTTCAGTTGTGTAAATTATCAGTCTCAGAAACATATTGTTCAAAAGGCTAACTAGAATGTTGAGAATTTGGGGGAGTTAATTTACTCACCTTAAGTTTTCCTTAGATACATATTTTTATACTTGAGAAAATATTCTTTATAGACAAGGGTGATATATAAGTATACCACACACATCATATCATTTATTCAGTAGGAAAATAGCAGAATAACAAGGCTCACTGAATTAAATTGTAGGTACCTACTTGTAAACATGTAAGAAATTTAACCTACCCTTAAGTTCAATGCACTTAATATAGCACACAATTTAATAACATAGTAAACTGTGAGTACTGTTTTCTTTCTCCCTTTTTCTCTCTCTGTTACTTTCATGGTTTCTATTGAATATTGGTTTTACATAGCATCTTATTTTTGAAAAAAAAAAAATGAATACCACCATCGTCATCAGGTACCACCTTAGTTACCTGGACAGGAGTGGTCTGTTTGCATCACACTGGTGCTTTCTACTGTGAATACTTCTGAAGTCATTAAAACAACAGTCAGTTTTTCAAAAATTCTTTATAGGGTAAGGATTTGGTAATCATTACTAGCAGTCATAAAACATCAAGTGCTTTCTGCTTCATAATCCAGACATAAGAACTTGTCCTTTGGGGACAAGGATAACTTTTCCTTTATTTCTAATCCTAGATCTCAAACTATTTGTGTTTGGCAGAGAAGTGAGCTTGAAGGCATAGGAGAAGAGAATGACCTTCTATCACCCAATCCTTCACTTTACTTTCTTTGGCATGTGCTGCCTGTCTAGTGCTGGAAAAGCCTGTGTGGTCTATATGCTTGACCTAAGTGATTTCAGCTTATGGAGACCATGAAAGCATCGGCCAAGCCATGGCGTTCTGCAGAGCATTGTGCCATTTGTTCTTGTTTGTCTGCACAACAGCAAAACACTTTGAGAAGCACTCCCTAATCCTAAACATCTGTTGGCTTTCTCCCTGGTTTTAATACAAGGGCTAAGGGAGTTTCCAAGGCAAACTCTAAATATTTACAGAGGTGTCTTTGCATAACTTTCTCTAGTGGGTTACCATTAATAACACTAGAAAACCAAATAGTGAAATTGGAATCAAATCCAGTCATGCATGTTTGATTTATAAAAGATTGTTTCTGTCAGGAACAATTTCCAGAAAAAGCCCATACTCTCTCATAGAGGTCAATAAACTGTAAAAATATTAAATAATAATAATAATAATAGTAGTAGTAGTAGTAGTAAAATGTTAAAAAATAAAAACAATAAATAACATAGCACACCTATCTCTGCTCAGTGAAGGGGCCTTCCACCCCCACATTTTTCCAAAATGGCAGATAGGCGAGACTGCATCATAAGTACTAGTATGCCCATTCTTTTGTAACTGTATTACTTTCTTTTCCATCAAGCAAATAGGTTAACCTTCCAATGTTTCTGTCAATAGAAACTGTGAATTTCCTTTTCTGTTTATAGAAATTGTGAATTTCCCTCTCTTTCTGTGGTCAGATGCACATCTCTTTTGTCTGAAAAAGTTCAGACACCTTTGTCTACCAAAGAGCTATCTTAAAACTGTCATTACAACAGAATGGAATGAGTAGTCAGCCACATCCAAGCAGCCACTCTGAAGCTATTCTGATGTTCAGCTTGCAACTGCCTTCAACAGAATGAAGAAAATGTGTTGATCTAAAAACCATGGGGACTAGTCACCCTTTGTATTGACGGTTAGAGAGTTTCTTAATTTGGCTTATGACACCTGTGTCCTCTCTAAGAATGTCATGTGTGCACATGTTATTTTCATTACCAAATTTGTAAAGAAAAATACAAAAACTAGAATTTTACCCTAATTGGAGGTAATTATGCAAAGGATGTTCAAGATCTTTCAAGTTCCCTAGATGATCAAAATCTCCAGAATCAGATACTAAGGAAAAATTTAAAAAAAAAATATTGTGACAGAAATTACACATTTTTGCATTAATTACCAGAGACACAATTCCCATGATATAAAGGAGAGAGATGTTAACATACATGGAGCAGGATATGATGTAGAGAAAAAACATAAAAATCTGAGAATATTAATGCTGGGGATGTCTTTCTGTATGCTGTGAAAGTGTTGCTATGATTGATTGATAAATAAAACACTGATTGGCCAGTAGCCAGGCAGGAAATAATAGTGTGGGCAAGATAAGGAGAGAAGAGAATTCTGGGAGGTGGAAGGCTGAGTCAGAAGATGCTGCCAGCTGCTCCAGGGAGAAGAAAGATATAAAAGATACTGATAAACTATGAGCCACGTGGCAACTTATAGATTAATAGAAATGGGTTAATTTAAGATATAAGAACTAGATAGCAAGACGCCTGTGATGGCCATACAGTTTATAAGTAATATAAATCTTTGTGTGCTTAGTTGGGCCCAAGCAAGACTGGAGAAATCTCCATTTACATATTAATCCTTGAAAATGGATATAAGGAAGAAAACAATATCTTTAGTATTATGTGTGTATATATATATCTGCAATATCTATCTATCTATCTATCTATCTATCTATCTATCTATCTATCTATCTGCAGATGCAGAGTCAGTCTTTACTGTGTGTGATAACATGTTAATGAAAATGATCAAAGCTGAAACTTGCATAGTAAAATATTAAATGGGAAATTTTTCATTCCTGTTGGATTTTCATTTTTGGTCCAAATACTAAAGTTCTTTTATTGGTCATCATAAATGTGTATGCAAAAAAAATAAACAAAAAGAGAAAATATAGTGCCACTTAAACAATACAAACATTGAAAACTAAAGCAATTTTTGTTCTTTGTCAAAAAGAGGAAAAATAGTAGCAAAAAAAAGTTGCAGACTACTGCTCATCTCCTCATTTAAAACTTACACTGTGGAGGGAGATTTCTTTTTGATATCTTAATAAATAGTCATACTTCTGAATTTTCACTCTTTATCCATTTATATTAGCTCTCAAATTCACCATTTATACTTTCACTGTTCTGAATATTTTTGATAATTTTTGTCATGTGGAAGAATTTTTTTCTAATGTAATTTTCTCCTACAATGAATAAAGAAAAAATATAAAGAGCATTAAAAACAACTTGAGGACTGGACCTGGCTGGACTGAGTCTACCAGGTCGATCCCGATCATCGGGGGAGACCCTGATCTGGAGGAGGTGGGAATGGGGGGTGGGGTGGGGGGAGGGGGAGGGGGGCGAGAGTGGGAGAACAGGGGAATCTGTGGCTATTATGTTGAACTAAATGATGTTGTAAAATAAATTTACTAAAAAAAAAAAAAAAACAACTTGAGAAAAAGTAATTTAGAGCTTCTAAAGCAGAGGATATAGAACACTATATAGAGAAGATATTTTAAAATTTTATTTCTGAAATTACAATATAATTATATTTATTCCTTTCCTTTCCTCCCTCCAAACCATTCATTTATCTTCCCACTATCCTTCAAATTCATGTGCTTTTTTTTTTTAAAAAAAAATTTATTGTATGCATGTTATGTTCCTTTGTATGCATATTTTCAGTGCTGTTTGACACTGTCCAACCAATTGGTGTGTTCCCTTTTTGAACTTCGATGAAAACAGACCCAAGAAATTTTTGTGATGTAAGGCAGGTATAAATGACATGATGACACTGTTTTGTATCCAAGGTGCTTTTTGGCAGGGAGGTGAGCATGGTATGTACACCAAAATTTGGTGAAATTCAAAGTTACGGAGCCTGGGAGATACTGGTCACATCAATAGTGAAGAGTAGGTCACTCTTCATACTTATTGATGTCAGTTCTATATATACGTTCACTGACTTAACTTTTCCTGAATGACTTGAGTACTTAGGGGAGAGTCAGAGTTTACTCTAAAGCTGACAGCCTTCTGCTTATCCTCATAATCTGGGCAAGTTTTATCGTTTTACAAATTATTAACGTATTATATACTATTATAGATATATTTTAGATAAAATATATGTAATATAGATACACTAAAGTTTTAATATATAGATTTTTGTTTTTTTAATTTTAATTAGAAACAAATTCTTAGAGTGGTAATTTCCCTTCATGGAACTATTTGAACAATATATTAAAGAGTAAAATTATAAACAATCTATATAATCTTCATCATTATAGTCCTTGATGACTTGTGCCATGTCTACCGACAACACTGTTGTAACTTGACACAAAGAAAATTAATAAAGAAATCAATCCGTAATAAACTTTTCTACAAATATTACCATTTAGAATCAGTGAAGCATCTGTTACATACTAGAATGAAATAATGAGCAGTAACTTTGTTTTTGGTGTTTTAAGACCAGTGATGATTTTTGTCTCAGTATATTTCATTTCTTCCTTTAGATTTAGTTCATTCAATCTGTCATACTGTGGTGAGATAAAGACAAAAGTAGCTATTAAAACCATATCAAGAATATTGTTACAGCATTTCCATGGAGATAGATTTTTATGAGGCAAAATTATTTTCAAATCACACTTTCTGTATGATACTCAAAAAGAACTATGTTATATTTCATACACAAATTAACATTTGAAAAAAAATGAGTTATTTCAGCTTTGATGCCTCCTCCACAATAAATTACTTTCAAATATAGGATAACTTAAAGAAGTATATAAATAATGATAGCAGCAGTAGAAATTAAATAAACCTGATAGCTTATATTTGCTTATTGCTAACATATTTTATGACTCAACAATATTGCAGTATTTTCCTAATTTTTCTGCAAAAGGGAAGTAAAACAACAGTTTATTGTGGCAATACTTCATACTGACCTACTTCTGTAAATTGTCTTTAAGCTCTAGGGTACAAAGACGAACAATCATGTTTTTAAATTGGATACAAAAGCAGTTTTTATCCTGGAGTTCTTGTAGCATAAATTGTCAAATAGCGACCATTAGATATGTCTAAATGTATTGCTTCTCAGTATATTTTAAACACCTACCCCCTATTCACTCTCTCTTTGTTCTCTCTCTCTCTCTCTCTCTCTCTCTCTCTCTCTCTCTCTCTCTCTCTCTCTCTCATTCTGGCATGCTTTATTTGGGGTGAATTTAGACATGTAATAAATAGTTATTTCAGAGATTAAATAAAAGTTATTGAAGATTTTCAGTTTTGAGATTTTCAAAATATGTGACCCAGGTCTGTGCTGTATCTTCAGGTACTTTAAGAATAGAATGGTCAGTTTGCTTTTAGGGAAAGATAAAGGAAAAAAAAAACTGAGGGACAAAAAAGGAAATATAAAGAATCAAAAGAGCTATTTAGAGGATAACAAAAATATAAAATTAAAGGCAAACTTTGGTGGTATGAAGAAAGGCAGCCTAAAGGTTATTTTCATTATGTTCTTTCAGTCATTTTCTTATTATGTAAGTGAATTTCTATTTAATTGATTACATTCGACTTTGTCAATGAAATGTATGGAAAATATACTTACAGAGTTCTATACATATTACAAACCACTAATTGAGAATTGGCTCATTTTTGACAAAAACATAATTTTGAGTAGAGTTTTTATAATTGCTAGCTTTAAAGCCATGTCTTTGGGGTTAAAATAATATTATGTGATTTTTTTCAAATACATATATATAAATATTGTATATCCTATTTTTGTTGAAATTTCAATAAGCAGAAATGATAGTCTTCCATTTAACTGGTAAATTCAGATTAAAAGTAAAACAATGATTAGAGGCTGTTCATTTCCTTTTCAATATAACAACTACTGCTACCATTTCCCATCTAAATTTAGGTACCTGTTTCAGAGTATTTACAGTTATGAAAATTTGGTTATATCCCAAAGTTCTACATAAGTTAATTGTTCAAATACAGATGGTCATTGCAGGAATGATATTGCTAATTTTATGTCTTTGTATTGATTTTATTTTATCAAATACTTTCCCTTAAAATTGGATAATTAACTGTAATTTTGGATACAATTCCATTAAGAAAACATGAATTCTGTTTTCTCTTATGAGAAAAGTCCCTTGTCTGGACCTCTAGATATTGCAGGGTTTGGTCATGACTGGCTCAGCAGCATTTTGGATGCACGTAAAGAACTATTTAGATACCTTATTAGCAAAATTCCTTTATATCTCCTGGGTGTTCAAAGGCCCCTTTTAATTTTCTGGGAATGAAGTAGACTGATAGGTATATTTTCTGATTACTGAGGTTTTCATTTTATCTTTTGTTTATGGAAATAATTATTATATTGTAGATGAATTTCTAAATGGTCTTATTAAATAAAAAAAAAAAACACATAACCAAATATAGAGGTGAAAGCCTTCGAAATCAGGAAAATAGAAAAAGCCACCAGTCAACTTACCTCAACAACTCTGCAGCTTCCAAATGTGAGCTACTTCCTCTCTACCCACACCTTTATATGCCTTGCTTTTCTGCCCTCTCATTGGCTCTTAGCCCAGCTACCCCACTTCCTTGTTACTGTCTGTCTGTGCAGACCTCCAGGTCTCTATGGTTGATATTGGGATTAAAGTCATGTGTTACCATGTTTGACTCTCTTCCCTAGTATGGCTTTGAACACACACAGACCTTGCCTGTTAAGTGGTTGGATGAAGGGTGTGTGCTGCCTAACTTTGTTTACTTAAAATAGCTGGCCTTTTCCCCTTGATCTCCAGGCAAGCTTTATTTATCAAAGCACAAATAAAATTTCACCACATTTCAGCACAAAATATCACCACATTATATCAACTTGTCCTTAATTTAACTACTTAGTGTTAAAATGTAGCTATACTATACCCCACTATAGTCATGCTAGGAGGTATAGCAATAAGTCTTTTTAAAGGTAGTTGCAATGTTTTCTGCAACAACAAACCAGGGACCTAATGGAGAAATAGGTATAGGGTTTTTGTTTGCTTTTCAGTGAGGAGACTCTGAGAAATCATCATTGTTCACTACTTGGACAGCTGTTTCACGCCTGCAGAAAGAAAATCCCACTGTATCAAGCTGGTGAGTGCATTAGGAGGGTTCCTAGTATCCATAGCATAGGACATATTTCGAACCTGATGAAGTCATGATAGTGGATATTTTCCTTCAATACTAATATGATGCATGTATCATTTTAGTAATAAATGCTCCATTTGAAGTTACTTGTAAGCAGGGTAGATGGTTTAAATAATTTTCATTATGTTCAAATTTTGTTGTAAATGTCCTAGATATAGTAATCTGGAAGTAACATAAATCTTTCACAAAATAGTAATGCATCAGTTTCCCTTTACAAGTTTTATCATAGGATTTTAAGTAAAATTTCTGCTTATATTTTTACAGATGGTTCTGGACCCTGAAAAACATGACAGGAGCCAGTCCTCACTGACAGATGCCTTGCATGAGACTAAAAAATAATCTTGCTATAGAATTGTACTTAAAAATTGTTAAAAGTAAACACATGTCATAATATGAAATAAGTCACTGAGAAGCCTCATTTGTCAGTGGAAATGTCTTTCAGGGTCCAGCTTAAGGTCTTCAATGATTTGATGAGAGATAATGCCAAATAAATGAGAAACAACCTCTGCTTGCTTGTGATTTATTATACTATTAAAGAATGCGTATCCTACTATGTAAAATTATCCTTCTTAAATGTATATGGCTTTATTGAATATTTTTTCATTTTTCTTTATTACAAAATTTTCTACTCACTCTACATACCACCTATAGATCCCACCTCCTCCCTCTTCCCACCCCCTAGCCCTCTTTCCCAAGCCACCCCATATCCCCACAATTCCCAACTCATGTACTCATTCATAAGTGGATACCAGATGTGAGGAAAGGGATGGCCAGACTGTAACCCACAGCTCCAGAGAGGCTAGCTAACAGGGAAAGTCCCAGTTATCATGGTCTCTTATTTCTTGTTCTCCCTCTCTGTTCTTGATCCATCTGGGCTCTCCCACTCCCCTAAGCTCTCTTTCCCTCCACCCTTGCCCTCCATTACCCCCACTCACATCCAGGTTGTTCATGTAGATCTCATCCATTTCTCTGTCATTGGGTGATCCCTGTGTCTTTCTCGGGGTCCTGTTTACTAGGTAGCCTCCCTGGAGTTGTGACTAGCAGTCTAGTCATCTTTGTTTTACATCTAGTATCCTCCTATGAGTGAGTACATACCATGTTTGTCTTTCTGAGTCTGGGTTACCTCACTCAGGATGATATTTTCTAGTTCCATCCACTTGCTTGCAAACTTCATGATATCATTGCTTTTTACTGCTGAGTAGTACTCCATTGTGTATATGTGCCACATTTTCTTTATCCATTCTTCAATTGAGAAGCATCTAGGTTGTTTCCATGTTTTTGATATTATGAATAATGCTGATATGAACATAGTTGAGCATGTGTCCTTGTGGTAAGATTGAGCATTCCTTAGGTGTATGCCCAAGAGTGGTATAGCTGGGTCTTGAGGAAGATTGATTCCTACTTTTCTGAGAAACTGCCATACTGATTTCCAGAGTGACTGTACAAGTTTGCATTCCCACCAGCAGTGGAGGAGTGTTCCCCTTGCTTCACATCCTCTCCAACATAAGCTTTCTTCAGTTTTTTTTTTTTTAAGCTTTATTTATTATGTATACAGGATTCTGTCTGCATATACCCCTGCAGGCCAGAAGAGGGCACCAGATCTCATTACAAATGGTTGTGAGCCACCATGTGGTTGCTGGGAACTGAACTCAGGACCTCGGGAAGAGCAGCTGATGCTCTTAACCACTGAGCCATCTCCCCAGGCTCCCCTTCTTCAGTGTTTTTGATCTTAGCCATTCTGACAGGTGTAAGATGGTATCTCAGAGTTGTTTTGATTTGCATTTCCCGGATGACTACGGATGTGATCCATGACCCAAACATGAGTTGAAAAAAGATGACAGCAATGGATAGGGGAAAGACCATGATGCCTCAACCCTATACAAATAACTCTAGGCACCTGGAAAAATCTTGGAATAGGAGAGGTGGTCTTTCCCAAGTAAGAGCACACCAATTTGCTGTCTGCTTCTAACTCCTCAACTGTAGCATGAATACTAAAGGTCTTATTAATAAAAACAAACCTGGAGCTGGATATTGGGGTGAATGTTGGAAGATCAAAGAAGCAGAACAAGCCACAGCCATCTCACCCCGCCAATTCCTCAGCTGATCCTGTTTCCTCAGACTGGAAGCCTCTGAGTCCTCATCCAGAATGAATCTCAGCTGAACTGTTGCTCAAAGCCTAAAAGCTTAACCAGCCTAGTTCCTGGTCCTCACACCTTATATGCCTTTCTGCTTTCTGCCATCACTTTCTGGGATTAAAGGTGTGAGTCACTATGCCTGGCTGTTTCCAGTGTGGCTTTAAACTCACAGAGATCCAGATGGATCTCTGCCTTCAGAAGGCTAGAATTAAAGGTGTGTGTGCCACCATTTCCTGGCCTCTATATCTAGTGGCTGTTCTGTTCTCTGACCCCAGATAAGTTTATTAGTGTGTACAATATTTTGGGGAACACAATATCACCACAGTCAACACTAAGACATACATATAAATTACATTATATGAACTAAGCAGTTTATTTTTGTGGAAGGGTTTTCTGGGAAGAAAGAGAAGCAAGAAATATTGTATTTTTAATCTCAAAATTATAATAATAAAAACCAAAAACAACATTGAATTCACTCTTCTTTCCAGATTCCAGCTGAGAGCTGGACTGTCACTCCGTGAGAGGTAGAATATCACTATTCCTACATTCTTTAAGTTTCAGGTTGAATAAATTTTATTGAACGTAAAGAGGACTGAGAACTGGGGTTATAGCATCATCCATCCACTCCTTAGTGTGAAAGGACAATGTTCTAAGATAAATATAGATAACAATTCTCTAAATAATCCTCATCACAACTTGTTCATGGTGCAAAGGTTTGAAGCTGAGGGAAAACCGTCAAGAATTCTTCAGGCCAGTATTCCCAGCCAAGGCCTGCCTTTAAAGATGGACAACACTTAGAGAGAAATGACCTGTCTGCAGGTGCCAATGGAGGTAAGTGTCTCACAGATTCTCCCCCTATGAGAAAAGGGGGCTCCCTAAGGAACCTGAAGTTATTTGTAGTAGAATAAGATGAGTTCAAGATTTGGAGCATTTTTGAAAACACAATGTCAATTATAATGACAAACAGTTAAAAAGCTAGAGGCTACAATAGAAAATAGCTAAACTACAGGCCAAACAGATGTTTAATATTACAAATGAGGTAAAGAGAAAGTTAAGATATCTTCCTCATGATTGAGCATACCCCATGACTGGCATCAGTGTGGTGCTGGCTCAAATTAACTAAGTTATACAGTGGAGGATTTTTGCCCAGAGATTGGCTAAAATATTATTACAATAAGGTAATAGATGCTAGTAGATGCTTGGACACAGTGGTAACCAAGAATATTAATTATAGATTATCAGAAAATTATAAAAAAATGATGCCAATGTGGAACTTATGTTTACAAAAATTACTGTATTCCTGTGGGAAGGATTGGGATGCCTGCGCATTCTAGTGCTGCTGCTATCTGAAAACTGACCTCAGAAAATGAAGATTCTGTAAAACAATGTCACTGAAATGATTGAGCCAATTTAACACATAATCAAGCATCATAAATAAGCAATTATTTAAAAATGATTATTTCAGAAACTGTAGAATGAATATGAGAATTCATTAAAGATTTGTTAAAACATAAGTTCAAATTTTCCACTTTTCATGAAATGTAAAAGATGCAGAGAAAGAGTGATCCATTCAGAGGGTAAAAACCAGGAACAGAAAACATTCTCAAGACATTTGAAGTCAGATATTGTGATGTATGCTTGTAACCTTGTTTTAGTTAGTGTTGCTCTTGCTGTAATAAAAACACCGTTCTCAAAAATCAAATTGGGGAGGAAAGGGCTTATTTTTCTTACAGTTCCATACTGTTGTTCATCATCAAAGGAAGTCAAGACAGGAACTCACACAGGGCAGGAACTTGGAGGCAGAGGCTAATGCAGAGGCAATGGAAGGGTGCTGCTTACTGACTTGCCCCCATGGCTTGCTTACCCTGCTTTATTATAGAACCCAGGACCACCAGCCAGAGATGGAACAACCACAAGGGGCTGGGTCATGTCCCATAAATAACTAATTAAGAAAATGACTTAAAAAGCTGGATCTTATAGAGGCATATTCTCAAGTAAGGTTTCCTCCTTTCAGATACCACTAGTTTGTGTGTCAAGTTGACATAAGTCTAGAGAGCACAAACTGCAAAGGTCAAGTTATGTACCAAGATTGCTGCAAACTGGGGGACCTATTGTCATTTGTAGAACAGTTGAGAGCATCATGGAGTACCTGATTCAAAAAAGTAAGTTGTGGCAGATTATCGCTAGACACTGTTAAGTTGACCTCTTTTTTCTCCAGTTGTGTTTGGTTCTATCATAGGTCTCTGGGCCATCTAGTCTAATCCTGGCACTCCAAGCACTGTCAACAGTGGGCTCACTCTTGCTGCATGATTCTCAGGCTGGACCATTCATTGGTTGGCCATTCCCCAGTCTCTGCACCACCCTTACCTGTAGCAGGATCTTAAAAGGTCTTGCCACCTTCTCAGTTGATCCTGTTTCCTCCGACTGGAAGCCTCTGAGTTCTCATCCAAACGGATCTCAGCTGAACTGCTGCTCAAAAGCCTAAAAGCTTAACCAGCCTCTAGTTCCTGGTTTTCATGCCTTATATACCTTTCTGCTTTCTGCCATCACTTCCTGGGATTTAAGGCTCACTTCCTGGGATTAAAGGTGTGATTCACCATGCCTGGCCGTTTCCAGTGTGGCTTTGAACTCACAGAGATCTGGATGGATCTCTCCCTCTAGAAGGCTAGGATTAAAGGTGTGAGTGTCACCATTTTCTTACCTCTATGTCTGTCTAGTGGCAGTTCTGTTCTCTGAACCCAGATACATTTATTAGGGTGCACAATATTTTGGGGAACACAATATCACCACACTTACCCCAACATATCCCATAGGTAGGACAGACTGTAGGTCAAAAGTTGTTTGGTTGAGTTGTCCAAATCCCTCCACAAGAAGTCTTGTATGGTCACCAGAGATTGCCAGTTCAGGCCATGTATCCACTATTGCTAATAATCTTAGCTAGGGTCATCTTTGTAGATTCCTGGGAGTTTTGCTTGTATTAGGTTTCTCTCAAACCCTGAAATGTCCACCCTAACATTTCCAGTCATCTCTTCCAGTACTTTACCCCTACGTCCACCATTGGGGACTACACCAATTGCCATCAGAAAGCCTTTATCTAGTAACTGATGGAAACAGATGTAGAAACCCACAGACAAACATTAGTCCAAGCTCAGGAAATCTTGATGAAGAGAGGGGGAAAGTACTGAATGAGCCAGAGGAGTCAAAGACACCACAAGAAAACCCACAGAAACAACTAATTTGAGCTCATAGGAGCTCATAGAGTGTGCACCAAAAACCAGGGAGCATGCATGGGACCGAGCTAGGCCCTCTCTATATATGTGATAGTTGTGTAGACTGGTATACTTGTGGACTCCTAACAGTGGGAGCAGGATCTGTGCCTAGCACTTTGTCTGGCTTTGGGAAACCTATTCCTCATCTTAGGCTGCCTTGCCCAACTTTAGTACAAGTAGAGGTGCTTAGTCTTACTTTAACTTGATATGCCATGCTTTATTGATACCCATGGGAGGTCTGCCCCTTTCTTAACAGAAATGGAAGTGGATGGCAGGTGGGAGGGTGTGGAGCAAAGGTTGGAGGAGGAAATGGGAGAATAGGAGAGAGGGGAAACTGTGGTAGAAATGTAACAAACAAATAATTTTAATTTTAAAAAGTAAGGTAAAAAGGGAAAATTAATAAGCTGCAATGAATGTAAATGTATTATAAAAATACTATACTAAAATTATGAACTATGAAAAAAATTAAAAGATAAAAGTGTAAAAGAAATAAACAAAACCAAATAAACACAACAGGAATATGAGGAGACCCAAAAGAAACTAAAATCATCTGAAAAGGTGTTAGACAAATCCTCATATCTGACGAACAGCAGTGATACTTGTGTTGGTCATTCAAGAGTTTTAGAAAGAACAATGGAAGATTTGTGCACAGAAAGAACATATTAAACATGTTGCTTAATGAAAATATGAAGAGAAAAATAAATTATCACATAAGTAAACACTGGTGCAATAGAAAGAAAATGAACAATTAAAATTAAATGTAGATATTTCAATATCAGAAAATAAAAATCTAGAGAACAACTACTCAAAAGATTAATTTAAAAATCCAAGATTAAGTGATATTACAAGATGTTATCTCTGGCAGGAATTATACCACAGTAAAAAAATATCACTCTGTCTGTGAGAGAATATACTCAGTGCAAGGATGCTTCAATAATGTAAAGTCATCATAATGAAAACTATGCTCTCTGATTACAGTGTAAGAAAAGTAGAACTCAATAAAAATTTTTTTTGGAAACTATCAGTGATATAGAAATTGAATAATGCATTAATCAATAGTCACCAGCTTGAGGAGACATAAGAGAAAATAGAAAGTACTTTGAGACTAATAAAAATAAAAAATACCACTAAATAATATTCATCACAATTAATGGCATAAATGTGTTTCTTGAAGTAATTACATTCAATAAGAAATACTTACTAGAAAGTACTAGAAATACTTACTAGAAATACTTACTAGTAAAATTTAGAGGATTGAGAATGTTAAATACATTTAAGAGAGTGTAGAAAATAGAAAATAGACAGCCGATATTAACCTTAACATTAGAAATTACAGGGAAAAGTTGATAAAAATCAAAAGTTGGTTAGAAAAATTAATAAAATCGATGAAAATATTGGTAGCTGATAGGAAAATGGGAGCTGATTCCTGTTACTAAAGACAGGTATCTAAAGGTCCTTATTCTTCAGTTTGGTGGAAACACATCTGAAGAATTGCTATGAGTGGCTACCAACTAGTTTAACTGATGAAATACACAGATTGCTGAGTCTGACTGATGGGATTCAGTAGCAATATTAAAATTCTGTGAAGACAGAGGACCAGATGTCTCCCTGGTGATTTCACAAAAACATTAATACTAACTTTTAAGAAAAATTTAAATTATAGGAGAGAAAGAAACACATTTTTTTTTTCAGAGCTGATGACCGAACCCAGGGCCTTGAGCTTTCTAGGCAAGCACTCTACCACTGAGCTAAACCCCCAACCCCAGAAACACATTTTATTATCCAAATCTGATGAAAATAATAACAAAATTTCTCCAAGAAATGAAGTTTTTGAGAGCTATCTAAGCAACTTGAGTCCAGAGGCATCTAAAATAGCATATAGGATCTGAACCTAAAATTTATCTCAAGATGTAAAGTTAATGAATACATAAAAGTAAATGTGTTGCACTATATCAGTAAGAAAATTCACAAAATTACACAAGCAAAACAAAGTCTAACACTGGCTCCTGTTTTAAAAACTCAGTGAGCTAGGGACCATGAAATGGTCTGCATCTGATGAAGTCACCCGTGCTATAATGAGCCTCGCAGTTTATGGGCTTCATATAGAAAATAAGAGGCATTTGTTTTGAAAACCAAGATTCACAACTATCTACTTGAAGATGTTTCATGATTGTAAGAAAGTTCTATGACATTAACAGCAACAACAATAAACCATATTGCCACAGTATATGAACTCAGCAAAGTTCTGGAGTCGATGAGCACTTAGTTACATTTCTTTAGATTTTGAAAAATCTGAAGGGTAAACTGCAGAAACAATTTGATTGATATTAGTTTTAAGACTCTCAAATAAAGGCACTTAAATTTATGGTACACTTCAAAGGAAAGAGATTACATATTTATTAATTGGAAGGTAATATAGTTGAATGGGCTAGTCATATCTAATTGGCGGGAGAATCAAAGTTATCACTCTTTGTTTTTTCAAAAATGTAGAAACAGAACATAAAATTTGTATGAACAACCTTATTAAAAACTGGAAAAAATTCACCTATATTTCAAATATGTACACAAAGCTTCAGTAAACAAGACTGTGTGTCTGATATAAGGACAGGCACACCCATCTACTAACAGAATTAAGAGTACAAAATCAAACTGTCATATCCATGCTCAGCTCCTTCTCAACAAGGATAGTAATAAAATTCAAAATAGAACCAGACACTTTTCAGCAGACACTGCTGAAATAACTAATAATTCATGTGTGAGGAACTGAATTCAGTCTATATTTCTACACATGATATACTCATATTAACTGCACATGGATGAAAGAATATGTAAGACTTGAAAACACAAATCCCTTAAAAATTGTTTAGGGTTTTTAAAACACATTTTTTGGTAACTCTTACTTAATTGTGCTGCCATCTATTACATTTCAACCAAATTTAAAATATTTTATATTATTTACAATATTAAGAAATTAAAACCTAGAGAAAATAGGTAGAAATATTTAACAATTGTATGTCTATGTAGAAAGGAACTTGCATTTAGAAAACATAAGGATAATTGGCAGTGTATCTTTAAAATTACATATGCTATTGATCAGCTGTTTTAGGAAATGTTTTAATTATGGCTTAAAGAATAATACAAGTAAATTCTCTAAGATTAACACACACACACACACACACACACACACACATACATACATACATACATACAGAGAGAGAGAGAGAGAGGAAGAGAGACTAGGAATTGTAATGAAGAGATGAGGAGATGAGACTGGAGAATGTGGTAAAAAGATGGAATATGTAAATCAAAGGGGGAGATATGTTTTCTAATTTATCACAGATCTATTTCAATGAATAAGAATTAAGTTAGCAGGAGGCCCTGCCTGGGATAAGTATGAGGAGCCCAGAAAAAGGCTTTGCAGCATGCATGTGAGGATAGTGACTGCTGTTGGGGCTTACACAGCTAATAGAATACACCATTCATTAGCCTTGTTTATCTCAGGAAGGATTTTGAGGTTTATGTGTAGGTGATGGAGTATTATCACTATTTTCCAGGAAAGAGAATAGTGCTATAGATGAATTAAGAATCACATCAAGCTGAATCCCTATAGTGTGGCTCCCCTTTGTTTTTGTGACTCTATTGTAAACATTTGACATATATGGGTGTAAATACTTATATGGCCTTAGAGGAGCATTTGTTTAATTTATTTGAAAATAAAAGAAAGAAGGAAATGTAAGACACACTTTATTTTTTTCAGTTTAAATATAAAATCAATGCCAATTAATCCAAATTGCAGTGATTGCCACATAAGACATCATAATTCAACTTTTTTCCTCTCAGTGTTCAAATATTGAGTTTTTGTCCTCATATACTTAAAATACTATTGCTATGCATCACCCCCAAAACTGTGAGTCAGTAAGTCTTGTTGCCTCATACTTTCCATTATTAGTAAATTCCCAAAAGGATGCAAACAAAGCTTATCAGGGCAAAAGTTTAAAAAAGGTGTTTCTTCTTTCCAGCATCTTATATTGATTATATTGACTAGATATGTTCCATAAATCAAGTGAATCATCCAAATATGAGTGGACATTTTCCTTTTAGTAGTAAGTTGACAGTCAATCTGCAGTACCACACCAGGAGAATATGCTTTGAATCTAATGAAACAACTTTTCATGCTGCCTCCACTTCTTTCTCTTGGTTTCCACTGAGTCTCTGACCTCTTAATGCATAACAGTGCTATTCTGTAGAAAGCAAGTAATAGCAAGCAGCTAGGGTTCAGTTCAACTGTTTTATTTATTTATTTATTTATTTATTTATTTATTTATTTATTTATTTTTCTTCTTGAATCATTCATCTAGTATGCAGTGTTGCCAACATTTTTTAAACCTCAATGTTTACCTGGATAAAAATACTTAGGGTATATGTGTCTATAAAAATTGCAAGAAATGCTATACAAAGAGTATGAAATGCTGCTTAAAAATTAGACATATATATTGGTTAGAGTTTTTTTGGATCATTCTTTCCTAAAAAGGACTTCTTTTCTACAAAATATTACATGGTTATTCAGTTTCTGTTAAGGGTTATTCAACTGCATATTCCCTTTCTCATAAGCCTCATGATAATTGGGGAGCAATAATATACATTATTAGAGAATATAAGTTCTCTCTTTCTTATGGCCCAATTAAAATCATAGAAATTCAGTGGTTTCAGTAAAAACTGTAGCATTATGTGAATTTGGGTATTTATGCAGAAGAGAAGAAAGGAAAAAACTATTTAGTCAAGATCATGAAACAAAGCCATCAACCAACACAAGCATTTTGGCAGAGGCTCAAAGGCAAAACAAAGCATGACAAAACCCTGCAGAAAAAATCAGAAAGGCTTTAAGTGTGTGCTGGTTAGATGGGAAAACTAAAGATGGTCCTATAGGTGATGGACATTCAATGAGACTCATACATTATAGAATGTATTGTGATTATATCTACCCACCCCTTACCTTCCTTTTCTCCTCTCCCACTGTGGCTGACTCCGTTTCCTAGCTAGTGGGATAATGTCCTTGTACACTGGTTTAATAAAACGCTGATTGGCCAGTGGCCAGGTAGGAAGTATAGGCAAGGTAAGCCCAACGAGGAAAATTCTGAGAAGAAGAAGGCTGAGTCAGGAGTCACCACTCAGACACAGAGGAAGCAAGATGATAAGGCAGAACCGAGAAAAGGTACCAAGCTATGTGTATTGGTGAAATTATTAAGGCCACTCCATGTAGTTAAAAGGATATTTATTTAATGGCGTAACTTACAAATTAAGGGATAGGTAGGTCGTAGGGTCTGGGGAAGGTGTATTGCAGTCCAGCAGTGTTCTCTGGAGCTCTGCTCAGTCCACCTCCACCGTTCAGGGTCCCAGAACAGAGAGAGTGCTGGCCCATCCAGATCTCGGGTCTCCAGGCAACTCCCCTGGCCCTGCCTTGTAGGCGTGACAGTTGCCAAAGTCTCAATGGAGGTTGGAACATCCAGATCAAAGCTGGAATGGCTACCCACTACATCTCCCCCTTTTTGTCTAAATAAGAAAGTTCTAAACTAATACAAGACTATATACAAAGGAATGGATATCAAATATTGTCCAGGAATAATGAGGGATAGTGACCTAGATAAGATGGAACTACAACCAATGCAAACAATATCAAGCAAGAAACACATACTAAAATCCAGAGAAGCATAGAGCATAGGTAAATGGCATGTTATAAAGATCACTTCAAAAGGTGTCCTATCCTAAAGAACCTGAATCTAATACTTAATATGTTCTATCTAAGATATGATATGTACTAAGTTGTAACTATAACTGTTAGTCTTCAATCCCATCAAAGACCTGAAAAGGAACATAACGGTACCTGAGAAATGGTAGATGGATGCAAGCAACTTTCGGGAATCTTGTAAGAGTAGACCAAGACAGCTGGCAGCCTGGAGAGTCACCTAATGTTTCTCAGCATTGTTGGTGCATTTAAATTGGCTACAGGCCTAGAGTATCTGACAGACCATTTTCAAAAGCAGGAATTCTGAAAGACCAACTTACCCTGTCTTGGCAGAGTACAGTGGTCGCTTTCCTTGTGTCCCGCTTGTCCAGAAAGGACAGCATTGCATTCGTACTGTCAGCCATCAAGGCAAGGGCAGTTCTTTGCCCAGTAGGCCATTTTGTGCCAAGAAGACAAACTTTCAAGTGGAAATGTCTTAGAAGCCCAACATTCTCTTGGGGTCAAATTGGTGTAGCCAGGAGCAATTGTGTCTCACATCAACAAAATTCTAAGTTATTTCAATGCCATATTCTCTAGGTCTATGAAGTGTTTGAAGATTGCCTGTCCATGTGACCTATGTATCTGTAAATCTGGATAACATAGCTAATGTAACTATAGAGATGACAGACGTAGGTGACTATAAATCTGTAAGTCTTATCTACTGAAATAACCTGAGGACTAAGGCTTCATGTAAACAAGGTAAACAGTCTATAAGCAAATGTATGGTAAAAAACAATGACTTCAAAATTGTGACAATACACAAGATATTTATAACAGAGGTAGGAATATATAGTGCAATATGCAATATGACAATAATCTGAAATATATATCAATATACCAAATATCCTAAAGAGAAGTAGAACATACATAAAGTATGACAGATATAAATTTACTTTTTTATCCATTTAAAAATATTTCAAATAAGAGTAGAAATATATGTACACTATAACAAATATAGTTCTGTATTTGTATCAATATACAAATTATCTTAAACAGGAATATAAAAATAATTTACATTTGTATCAACATATAAGAATCCATAACAGTATAAATTACAGTGCAAATTATCTAAGGTTGCTATTTTACTAAATTTGTTTACTAGTATATACAATGATCTACCATAATATTTTATACCTATCCATTCCATTTCTTCTTCCCCCCTCCCCCCTTTTTTTGTCTCTGTCTACCCTGCAAGACTCCCAAAAGTTGCTTGCATCCTTCTCCCATTTCTCAGGTAGTATTATATCCTTCTGGGGTCTTTGATGTGGTTAAAGCCTAGATACTTACAATTTTCCTTCGTTATGATAAAAGATAAGTTAGATATAAAACCTTAAACTCACAAATATAAGATATATATCTTCTTTAATATTGTAACTGTAATTCTTACTCGATAATTATTTTGTTATATGTAATCTTACTATGTTGAAGTTAAAACCTTCCTTTTTGAAAAAGAAAGAAAAAAAAGGAAGTGCTGTGGATATCACTCTATATAAGTAAAGCACTGATTGGCCAGTGACCAGGCAGGAAGTATAGGCAGGACAAAAAGAGAGAAGAATTAAGGAAGGAAGAAGGAGAAGGAGACTGCCTGGAGCCTCCGCCAGGACAAGGAAGATGTAATGTACTGGTAAGTCATGAGCCACGTGGCAAAGTAAAGATTAATAGAAATGGGCTGAATATAAGAGTGAGAGCTAAACAATGATAGGCCTGAGCTAATGGCCAAGCAGTTTAAATAATGTAAGAGTCTGTGTGTTTATTTTATAAGTGGGATCTGGGACTGGCGGGACTTGGCAGCGGGATCTAGAGAGTTCTCCAGCAACATATGTGGCTACACATAGATAAGAATTATGGATTAATTTAAGTGTAAGAGCTAGTAAGTAGTAAGCCTGAGCTAATGGCCAAGCAGTTATAATTAATTTAAGCCTCTGTGTGTTTACTTGGGTCTGAGTGGCTGCAGGGCAAGGCAGGACACAGAAAAACTTTCAACTGTAAGTCCTCCTCTGTTTCCCGTATTTTTTGTTTTCTGTTCCATGTTGCAGGCACATCTGGTGTATTTTCATGATTATGATTGGGACTTCTATGCCATATTCAAAAGATAGCATTTTGTATCACTCATCTTTTATGAGTCTTCTGACTGCTTTTTCAATAATCTCTGGGCATAAGAGGATGTGATGCCACTAGCTCACTTCAGACTGAGCACTCAGGAGTCATTTTTTTCCTAAAACTTTGACTAGTTGTGAATCTCTATGCTAAATGTTGTCCTTTTCTAAAAGGAAATAAAAATATTAAAAGGTACCAGGTTATGCTAGTCTGGTCACTGGGTACAGTTACCATAGAGTGCTGTTTCCTTTTGTGTGCACACACAAACATGCATGCATGCACATGCACATATGGTACACATTTCTGTGTCTGTGTACATGCACTGTTCCTGTATATGAATCAAATGTAAATCTGATGAAAACTTCGGGTTTTAGTCCTTACTTTCTGCCCCTTGTTCACTGTGCATGTTAACCTACCTGGCCATGAACTTCCAGGGGTTCTCCTGTCTCTAACTCCCATCTCCCCATAAGCATTTCTTACAAACACACTTATCCCATCTAATTTATGTGGTTTCTGGTGATCAAAACCCCGATCTCCTAGCTTTTTTTAAACATGTTTTTTAACCACTGAGTCATTTTCTAGTTCAAGTGGGTATTTTCTGATGGCACAAAGTGTTTTTGTGCCTCAAAGGTGATCTTAGTGAAGCAATAGGATAGAAAGATACACTTAAGTGAAGAATTCAAGAAGCTCAAAACTAAATACAGAGTGTAATCAATTCATATCTGTAGATGAATTTATAAATTGTCTTATTAAATAAAAAACACAGAGCCAGATATAGGGGTGAAAGCCTCCTCACCAACTCTGCAGCTTCCAAATGTGAGTTACTTCCTGTCTACCTATGCCTATATGCCTTGCTCTTCTGCCATCTGATTTGCTTTCTGTCCAGCTACATCACTTCCTCTTCCTGCCCAGCCCTGTCCTTTCCTGTTGGTCTGTAAAGACCTCCAGACCTCCATGGTTAACTGGAGTTGTAATTTAAGGCATGTGCCACAATACTTGGCTCTGTTTCCAGGTTGGCCTTGAACTCACTGAGATCCAGACAGATCTATGCCTACCAAGTGATAGGATTAAGGGCATGTGCTAACATTTCCTGACTTCTTTGTTTACTTAAAATGGCTTGCTTTTTCCTCTGATCTCCAGGAAAGCTTTATTTATTAAAGCACAAATCGAATATCACCACATTTCAGCACAAATAAAATCTCACCACACATTTCCTGTGCTATTCAATTGTTCTTTTATTTTAATGCACATAAAGAAGAATGTGAAATGATGTGAAGTCAATGGAACAAATATTTGTTGTGATGTAACCTACATCACAAAAATAACAGCGACTTGCCTGGCTTTTCTGATATGAAAATTACTATGTTTTTAGAAAAAGAATTTAGAGATAGGCAAATACTGTGAAATAAGAATAACTGTGGTATTTCACACTAAAATAATTATAATTATTATAATATGACTTCAAGACTAACATATGACTGTTAAAATTTTTTAAAGGCCATGTTTTCATGATGTCCTCTACCTCTCTGGCTCCTATAATACTTCCTCATCTTCTCCCATGGGGTTTCCAGAGCTATACCTAATGATTGGCTGTGGGCCTCTGCATCTGCTTCCATCAGCTGCTGGATGACACCTCTCTAATGACTTTTGGGCTATTCACGAATCAAATGAGTATAGCAGAATACCATTAGGGATCATTTAATTGACTTTTTTTTCCCTGCCAGTCATGTTTGGTTCTATATTAGGTCTCTGGAGTGGCCAGCTTCTGGGTTCTGTTCCTTCGGGCAGTTTTGGTTGGCTGGTCTCATGAGTTCTGTGTTACTATTACCTCAGCACATCTTGCAGGCAGGACAGATTATTATTAGGTTCAAGTTTTTGTGGCTAGGTTGGTGTCCTAGACTCACCACAGGAATCCTTGCCTGGTTTCAGAAGTTAGACGGTTCACATCCAGAACTCTCCATTACTTGGAGTCTTTGCTAGGTCCTCCCACATAGATTCCAAGGAGTTTCTACTGTACTAAGTTTCCACATTGTCCCCCATATGAATCCAATTCCAGGAGTCTCTTCCACTATTCTTTCCCTCCATTTCTCTCCCCAAACTGATCCCTACTATTCCCATACCCACCCACCACAAGTCCACATGCAAAATACATTCAATTAAGCAGGGCTCATAGAGGCTCACAGAGACTGAAGTAGCAATCATGGAGCCTGCATGGGTCTTTAACAAGGGTATCTGCATACATATTATGATTGCGTAGCTTGCTGTTCTTGTGAGTCTCCTAAAAGTAGGAGTGTGTACGTGTGTGCATGCACGTATGCGTGTGCATGCATGCGTGCGTGCGTGTGTGTGTGTGTGTGTGTGTGTGTGTGTGTGTGTGTGGTAACTGTGACACTTTTGCCTGATATTGGGATCTTTTCCCTCCTACTGCTTTGCCTCATCCAGTACTGGTATGGACATTTGTGCCTAGTCTTTTTTGTTGTTGTTGTTGTTTGTTTGTTTGTTTGTTTGTTTGTTTGTTTGAGACAGGGTTTCTCTGTGTAGCTTTGCACCTTTCCTGGATCTCACTCTGTAGACCAGGCTGGCCTCGAAAGAACTCACAAAGATCCTCCTGTCTCTGCCTCCCGAGTGCTGGGATTAAAGGCTTGTGCCACCACCACCCACTGTGCCTAGTCTTATTGTAATTTCTTGTGCCGTGTTCAGTTGACATCCCTGGGAGGCCTGCTCTTTTCTGAAGGGAAACAGAAGAAAAGTGGACCTGGGGCAGAGGTAAGGAGGTTGGGGAACTACTGGAAGGAGTGGAGAAAGGGGCAATTCAGGTTAGCATGTAATGTTCGAGAGAAAAATAAAAGCAAAAATAAAAAGGAGACCAGCGAATTAGTTTAGCAGTTATGAACATATGCTGCTTTTGTAGATGACTCAGTTTTGGTTTCCAGCTCTGACAACAAGGGTCTCACAAATTGTAACATCAGTTCTAGAGAAATCTAACATCCCTAGCCTCCATGGCCACCTGTACCCATAAAAGTATGCCTGCCTACATAAATATACATACATGCATAATGAATAATAAAGCCTTTAAAACAAAACTAAATAATTATAATAAACATACCTCTCTGTGTGCCATCCTGCATGCTACTGCTCCAAACCCATTATGATATTGGTGCTTTCCAAGAGTTAAGGCATGAGTTCTCAGCAATATCCTGCTTTCAGAATCTGTCTTGGATGGTTCCATGTGCTTCCAAGTACAACAAATTCCCTGGCAATACACTTAGTGTTCTCTGACAGATTTGGCTGAGACAGTTATCATCTCAGAGGGAGTCATCAGCTACTGATGGCTATGTGGCTAAAGCTGCCAGACACCAAGTCAATCCTTTGTGCCGTCAAGGAAGAATTTATATTAAAAATTCATATTGAATCTGAGCCTCAACACTATGCTTGAGTACACAGACTCATATGTAATGAGGTTGGTATTTCTTTAGATAGATATCTGAAACAGTTTATTAAGTTTTTGAGATTTTATTCATTTTCATTTTACATATATTGATGTTTCTCTCTATGCATGTCTGTGTCCCATATGCCTGGGGCCAATGGGGGCCAGAAGAGAGTATTGTATCCCCTGGGTCTGGAACAGACAGTAGTGAGTCAAGATATGGGTGCAGGCCATTGAATATGGGTCCTCTGAAACAGCAACTAATGCTCTAAACCACTGAGCCATCTCTCCAAATTCTAACCTGAAATTTTTATTGCGGTTTTCACATTGTACATACATAGGCATACAAACACACACACACAAACATATATGTGCTGAAAAAGAAACTATGTTTTGAACATTATAATTTCTCTTACCTTCTCAGTCTCAATTTTTAACATTCTGTTACTGCTCAATATCTTGTAGGTATGGTTTTTATGTGTGTGTATTTATGACCATGCACAGATAGATAGATGAATGAGGCAAAGGATAGGAAAGGTTGTTTAGTCAGTGCAGTTTTTTTTTTTTTTTTTTTTTTTACTTTTACGTTTATTTGTGTATGTTTTTTTTGTGTGTGTGTGTGTGTGTGTGTCTGTATATGTGTATGTGTGGGCATGTGTTTTCAAGTGTATGTGTCCATGTGGATAGATGGTTGAGAAGAGACATTGGTTGTTCTCATCCAACACCCTTCACCTTATCCTCTTGAAACAGTCTCTCACTGAATCTGGCACTTGTTTTACCACTATGCTGGCAGGCCTTTAAGCCCCAGAGATTGTCTTAGCTCTATAATCCTAGAAACTTGGTATATAAGTGTTATTGTCCATATCTGGCTATTTACATAGATGCAATTCAGGTAATTATGCTTGTACATAAAGCATGTTTACCAACAGAGCCATCTCTCTAACCCAGTAGTGATAGTTTAAGGCGAAGACTTGATTGATTACATATGTAAGTTAATGAGGTAGTGAGAAGCACTTTGACAATATTTACTTATATTAATGCACATAGATACATCAAGTGACACAGAGGAAGAATATTTGCGTTCTACACACATTGCTTGCTATCTTTATTTATTAAATAACTGACCAACTTCATCCTTCCAACATAGTAACTCAATAACTCTTTCTATTGTCTCTTCATCTTTTGCAACATTTCTATAGAATTTAGTAGTCAAATTGCCATTGGTTGGTTAAGAATGAACAGCTTACTTCATCTATTAGTAAATCCACTTCTTGATTTTGGCAACCAGACTTAATCCATGTATATTTACTAAATTATTATAAAAATATGAAAAATTCTCCCAAATAGCTAAAATAGAAATGCTAATGAATTATTTTGCCATTCCTATGTGTATTCACATTCCATATATGACCTATATATACAAATATGGCAACTATTTATTTCCTCAAAGGTTACAGAATAAAAGAGGAAGAGGAGGGGAAAAGGAATAGGAGAAAGGCATAGGAAAAGGAGGAGCAGAAAAAAGGAGGAAGAAGACAAGGGGGATAAAGAGAAATAGCAGTATTTCAGTGCTTAAGACTCCAAGAATTCAAGATGCTATAATTCAAGAGAAAAAGTGGATTCTGTGCTCAGGCACAGCCAGCCTCACATTTTCTGTAGCTGATGTGACTTTCTGGTATGATTTAGCATTATATGGATTATTTTGCTAATAGATTGAGTATTCTATGTGCTCAGAAGTGAGGCTGTGAGCAAAGCATTGTATGGCTACATGACTGGACCAAATGGGAGCCTATCTTTTCAGGAAGAATGGGAAACAAGATAATTTGCTTCACACCATGTGTATGTCTGGACTTGATGATGGATAATGTTATTTTGAGAGCTAAATAAATCTGGTCATAGTCACGACAATCCAATATCTTCACTATTAATATTATTTCACACATATCCATCTACATGCTTATGACAGAGCCGTTTGACCTCATTTGTTAAATTAATTTCCATGCTGCTAATTATACAACAGATTTATTTTCATTTCCTCAAGTTAGCTTCTTATCTACAGAAAGCAAATAAGTAAGCATAGCATTCCAAATGAAAATATGATAGTCATGATGAGATGTGCAAACAGTACATATTAGCATGTAAGGATATATTAAATCAACTTATCCATGAAGTAAACTCACATTTTATTCTTGTTTTTCCATTAATCATAGACAGCACCAAGTGCTCCTAGATGGAAATTTAGGAGGAAGAATCCACGAAGCAGTAATAGGTGAGATTTTAACCTGTTTGATTGT
Organism: Peromyscus leucopus; assembly: GCF_004664715.2. NCBI lineage: Eukaryota > Metazoa > Chordata > Mammalia > Rodentia > Cricetidae > Peromyscus > Peromyscus leucopus. The sequence goes on from NC_051068.1 coordinate 51,412,024, forward strand.
GATCTTAAAAAACAGTTCACTTTGTACTTGATTATTCATGCATATTATGTTTTCCTCACCACATGACACAATGGACAAGTCCTACAGAATATGTATGATACTCTTCACACAAGGAAGCATGGATTGTATGCCTTGCTGTCCCCTGGTTCTCTGAGGCCTGATAGGTGTGTTATGTTCTGTGAATGAGTCACTGATTACATTTTTTGGTCTTTGCCAATGAGATGGCCTTGCTCAAAACCTTAAGTGCACACATTATCCTGTTAGTCAGTCTCCTTTTGAGGCTTTCCATAATTCCCACACAGCAACTTGTTTTTCATCCTGACTTTAGTGACATAGAGTCTGCTGTTACAAAGTTTTTGTGATAAATGTAATTTTTACCACACCCTGACTCTTCTACAAAAATAACACATCTCTGGACGTCATTTAAAACTGTTAGCACTTTGTGTTATGATATCCCCATATATAAAGTACAAAATTTCTAGATCTAAAAGTGTCTCTGAGGCATTATGATTGCTTCCACACATGCAAGTGCAGGAGGAAATGACTCATTATTGGTATATGATATATAATGTATCCAATCCACTTAATCTCTGAAATACTTATGACTGTTGTGGGCAGAGGATCTTTATGAGATTCTCTTCCAAGTTCTAGAGTAAATACTGCTTTTTATCATGTCATACAAAGTTGCAGTTTTTGCTAATTTAGTCTAACAATGCTATTATGAAACAGTATAGAGAACGATGACTAAAATGAATTTGAATAAGAAAATAATATATATACATAAATAATCCAGTCCACATAAATGGAAACTGCTTGTGAACTTTCTTATTGATGGGAGTGTAAATAGCACAATATATAAATCATATATTCTATGACATATACCGAAGGCTGTATGAATTTTCCCTAAGAAGTATACCACATCAGATAAAGTTGAGATTATTAGTTGAGATAGAAGAGAACACTGTCACCAACTGGGAGACATGAATATCCATAGAAGTATATGCTAAAAATTATCCTTTTTACATCTGTGAAATTAAAAGCAATAGAAGATGTTATTTCTTCTAAAGAGTGCATATTTTTTAAATCAATCAATTATTCAAAATAAAGAAGATGTTTAAGAGATTTTATTTCTCTCTGGTCTACTAAAATATGTCTGAACCTCCAGGCGAGTGATTTTATTGTGAGCTCAGCCACCTACAATCTGTTTCTTTATTTTATATATTCATGGCCTGGAAAAAGACCTCCCTATATTTTCGGGGCTTTCTGAAATGTAAACTCCATCAATTCCCTGGCCTCTACACACTTCCAATTTAAATATTCATAATGACACACTGGGACTCTTCATAGCAATGTAAATTTGACCATTAGTTTAATAGCTCTTATGATATTGTGTATTTCTCATTCCCCTGTCTAGAGTCAGGTGAATAGATGACTGAATTTCTCTTTGAGCAAAAACTGAGGACATCATTGCAATAAGAGATTGTCATAACATTCTGAGGATCAATTCTTCATTATAACTCAATACTAGTTCAGTTAATGGGTTTAGCTATGATCACTGTCTCAGAAATACACACTGGATCTTGACATTACAGCTGCTAAAGTGGTCATTTCTTTGTAAATTTCTATTACAGAGACTGAGTGGTTAATAACCCTGATCACTATGTACTTGTCTTGATCCCCAAACCAAGTGTCTACTTGTTCTCATTGTTCTCTACAAAGTAGCTCCAACCCCTTCACCACCACTGATGCCTTGCAGTCTATTATAATTAGAAGTTAGGTATGCATCATACACTCATGATAGTCTACCTTCATTTTAATTTACTCAATTCTTTTAGCACCATCTGCTCTGTCTATTTCAATACTTCTTTACTGAGCATGGGCCATCACGTTGTATAAGCTCCCATAGGCCAATTTAGCAATTTGTTTGTATCTTGCTTATGAGCCTTACTCATATATTAAATCCTAATTCTGAGGAGAATCCTCTGTATTTATAATCTCTTATCCATTTTTTATAGTCAGGCCTTTATTATATTTCCTATCTCTGGGATCCAATCCCAGTTAGTTATCAGTGAAGATCCAAGAATTTTGTCGTTAGCATATGATGACCTTACATCATCTGACATTAGTGAAGTCTTCTACATTTTTACCTACTAGACAAGTAGTCCTGTGTCAGAAGATTATTTTAAATTCTACCTTTTGTGGAAATTTTTTAAACTTCTTAGTGTCAGTTTTGGGAATAAGGCTGTTCAATTGATGTGTATATTTCTTTTTCTTTTTTTTCTTTTTCTTTTTTTTGGTTTTTCGAGACAGGGTTTCTCTTGTGTAGCTTTGCACCTTTCCTGGAGCTCACTTGGTAGCCCAGGCTGGCCTCGAACTCACAGAGATCCACCTGCCTCTGCCTCCCGAGTGCTGGGATTAAAGGCGTGTGCCACCACCGCCGGGCCTGATGTGTATATTTCTATCAATGAAATTGTTTGAGATGTTCTTTTAGTAACATAATTTTACTATGCAGCCAGACTGTGCTATAAGGTAATGTATTCCACAAGTATAATAATGGCAAGGAAAAAAAAAAGTACTGGGTATTTCAATAGCAAAACACTAGACATTATCCATACAATTTGAGGTATAGTTAGTCAGTTAGTAGGCATGCCTATGTGTCATTGACACAGAGAACTGTGGAGTTTTCAAGATTGTTTTCCAGATATTCAAGGAATAGCATTGCACTATGTATACTCTTGTGAGATAGTTCTGTATCCTTTTCTGAATACAAAGCTTTAGGAAAAAAAGAAAACATAAAAAGCTATTGAGTTCTTTCTTCAGTTCCCACTGAGTCCCAGACATTCCAGAAAGACAGAGGTTAAATATCACTTACTTTAGTTCTTTTTTTTTTTTCTTTTTGTTTTTTGAGACAGGGTTTCTCTGTGTAGCTTTGTGCCTTTCCTGGATCTCGCTCTGTAGAACAGGCTGGCCTTGAACTCACAAAAGATCTGCCTGTCTCTGCCTCCTGAATTCTAGGATTACAGGTGTGTGCCACCACCGCCCGGCTTACTTTAGTTCTTATCTAATATAGACATTCAACTATAGATAGTGTGTACTTGCCCCAGAATCATGAATAGTTTCATTAAAGTTGTACATAAATGTTTTATAAGAGTAAGTAACCTACTAAGTATCAAAGTAAAGGATTTCTATAGAATAGTAAGCAGGCCTGCTCAAGTGCACAGATTCAAGAAGTTGAAAAGAATCTTTAATGATGAGTGCAGGCACATACAGTGACAACAAAAATATACATGTTCATCTAACCTCTTCAACTTAGTCTCTGAATACTGGCTGTTTAATGTCCATACTTAAGAATATATTAAATATTAAACACTTTGTTTTTCACCTAGAATGTAGTTGAGTCTACTGCTATCCAATGTAATCATAATCAGGGAATTTAGTGAATCTTGCTGTATGGTCTTAGACATAGTCACAATGGTTAAGGTGTGTTCTCATCCTAATATTAACAATATTCATTGTGTATCAATTTCCTCAAACATAAATGATTTCATCTTAGGAGATGTTTGTTAAAACTGAGAGTATTTTAAAGACAGGTTAAAATATTCTAGCCTGCAATGAAGCTCCTTAAGACTCAAAAAGTAAACAACTCAATATCAACAGGAAGTCCCTGAAACTTACAAGATATAGTAGCCCTGTCCTTCCTCAAGCGAATAAAAGCATTGATAACAAAGGAGAGATGAGAGATACTCACATATAAGCCAAGCTAGTAGAAGAAGCTTAGACTAGCCAAAATGCCTAGAAGAGGCAAAAAGTAGCCAGCTCTTGTAAAAGAGGTAAAACTAAATGAACTGCAAAAGAGGGTGCTGACTAGTCATACTGTCTAGACAAATCAGAAACTATCTGAGTCACTATCTGACCAACTGAGCTGCCTAAAAGTCAAAAACTGCAGGGGAATTATGGGTTTCACGAGCCATCACCCATGTTAGACTTTTAGTGATACCTTTGAGTCATTTATACTCTTATAATACTTCACCCATAAGTCTGTAAGTAAACCCAATAAATTCAATCAAGTTGGACTTTATTGGACTTTGTTGGTATTCTTACTTTTATGTGTCATTGATTCTATACCAGAAGCAATAGGCATTTCTTCCCATTTCCCCAGGAACAGTGTCATGAAATTTTAGGGTATCTATCCTAGCTATTAAGATTCACTAAGGTGCAAAAACACAGCCATGTGATTTTCAGCCAGTGAGAATAAAAATTCAAGACATCTGTGGGATAAAGAAAACTCAAAGATGCCTTTTTACCAAAGGGACAGAGATGCTAAAGCCTCCATACAACAGACAAATTTTTGAAAGTAAGCATTGTGTGACTTAATAGATTTCCAAAAGTATGTATAGAATATGAATATGTCAGTCCTCCAATAGTCTATTTTATAAATTGTCTAACTATTGAAAGTATAATTCTTCATGATACTTGAAAAGTTACAAGGAGTCTCAGTCTTCTTCAATGATAAACAATAGTTTGAATTTCTTTCTGCACTAATTTTTTAACTTGAAGTGACATGAATTTATGAAACAACACATGATCACTGAAGCTTGTTATAAATTAGATGTGTAGTATGCATCTCAGAGACCTCAGTGAGGAAGGCAATGTTGTAAGTCATGACAGACTGTTTGGAATTTAATGTTGACAAACTCAGCATTTATTCAAGTTATTATCCTGGGCTGCCTTTTGGAGAAAACTGACCGTTTCATTATCTTGTCACACCTGACACCAGAATCTTAGAGAAAAATAGAGTTTAGTTACCAACCCCATTATTAGCCTTCCAGAATCTCAGATATCCTTAGCTTATCAACACAGAGTTTGTCTTTTTGGTTTGCATTACTCAATCTGCCATCTGTTTCTGAAGAATGATGACTTTTATGGGCATCCATCTTTTAAGCAAAGCCAATACAAATTACGTATCCATGTTTCAGATGCTATCATATGGGCAATCTTAGTGACCACCTTGGCATATCCCCATTGTAACATGTGCTTCATCAATGGTTTCTACCACACAAATGAAAGGCACTTTCCTCTGTTGTGACTTCCTATACATGCTTACACAAGAACCTAAGAAGTCTAAAGAAACAAGGGATCTGTCTGTATTTCAGGTAAATCAGTACAGTGATTTGATTTCCTGTCTAACAGCCTTTATGGGATTTTTTTTTTACAAGTAGATGGGAATATAGTGTGAAAATAAAGACAATGTAATTCAAATTCTAGTTTTCATTCTTACCTATTAGCCAGTAAACATTTCAGTGTTCTATTTCCTTTCTGTTATGTTTAATAGTTACAGGATTTTAGTTGGTTTTAATATATAATATGTAAGATAATATCTTACAGATATGCTTCTCCAATGGATCATTATAGCTCCTCGTTGACCTGCAAATATAAGGATGTTACTGACTGCTAGATAAACTTCAAAAGTGAAGTTCTCTAATCCATTTGTATATTTTTGTGAGCCCTAGCATTTGATATAAATGCTTTATGATGGACAAGGTTTTATTGTTGAATCTGTACAGTGAACTGAGTTTATCAATTGTAAATTTTAAGAGATGTCCCCCAAGATTTGGACCATTTAATCCCATAGCTAGATACAATGATTCACTGTTCCATTTGCCAGACTTGTGTTTGGTCTAGGCTATTGAAATCATGGCTTCCACTACTCTCATTATGACATTAGCAGGAGACATGTGTGACTGTTACATTTTGGCTTCTGCCTCACACGTGACTGTACACTATATCTTGGATACAATTGTAGTTGCATTTCTAATCAGAGAAGGCTAGAAGAGTAATGAAACTGGTAAAGATAAAGGTTAAGATGTTCAATAAAATTAGTTTTGTAAAGGCCTTTTTTGCATCCAAATGCATATATGAAACACATACAAACTTCTAGCATCACCAATTTTTGTCATAGATTTTAGATCTATAGTAGAGCACCTTTGGTAGTCCAATCCATTTTCTACTATTCCCCTGGCCAGAGGTCCTGTCAATTGACCATAGTCCAGAAATCACAGGAATAGTTTGGGAGCAGTGTACACATCTGCTCTACCCCTTGAGCTATTTGGTCTTACTCTTTCATCTTTTTATAATCTTTAAATTATATATATATATAAATTTTATATATATATATATTCATATATATATGAATGTTGCCTACATGTATGCCTGTGTGCCACATATGTACCTGGTAGCCATAGAGGCCAACAGATGGTATCACATTCTCTGGAACTGGAGTTAGAGATTTTTGTGAACCTCTATGTGTATGTTTGGAATCAATGTGGTCCTCTGGAAGAGGAGCCAGTGATTATAGTTACTGACCCATAACTCTCAGTATTTGGCCACATTTTTGATAACCCAGTGACAGTATATCTATCTTAGATAAATATGTCATCCACAATCATGTGGGATTCATATGATTTTAATTAAATTGTTTGTTATGGCTAAATGTTTTGTACAAATTCCTTCCAGAATGATTCAAACAACTATGTTTCTGAGGTTGAGTAACAAGTAATGATTGTCTTTCAGGATGTTTGCTCACTGCTTTTGCCACTGAGAAGAACATCATCACTGAACTGTAGGCAACTGACGCTGGCTTGGAGCTCAGATGATTTAAGTTTAATTTTACCCATTTTTGATTTTGTTTAATATGTCGCTGAATTTTTCTTTTATTTTAAATCAAAGACTATTACTAGGACTTTTGTAATGTTTTACATTTACTCGTCATCTGCAATCAGGGATACATTACTTCTTTATTTCCAATATATAAACATTTTCTTTTTTTCCTTTTTCTTTTTCTTTTCATTCTTGACTGTATTGCTATAGCTGTATATCCCCAGCATGAATTAATGGACAAGTGTTCTATTTAGTTCATGTTCTGAGTATAGGCTGGCCATTATATGTATAAACATTATTATGCTCTGCTCTACTAAAAAAGAGAAGTAGTGAAATAGGAAAATAATAGGAAACAGTCAGCATACAATACTGTAGGTAAGAAGGAATCCAAAAACAATTTTTATAAAGAAAAGGAAAGGCTTGTCGTTTTTATCTTTGCTGTGGAAATGAAGGATGGAGTAACATCCAGATTTCTCTTTTGTAACCTACTTGGCTGTGTACTCCTGGGGTTTCCTCTGAAGTCTTAACCAGTCAGATCAGAATGGACTCTGGGAAGCTGAACACAACCTCGCTTTCTACAGGGACAAATAAGAGCATCTGTGACCATTACAACCTGAATTAGGGACAGTATTCTCTAATCTATCGTTTCTGCAAGTGTAGAATCTGTCTACAAACTGCTTCTATTGAGCAAGCCTGAGAATGTTAGGTTATATTCACTCTTGCACCAAAGGGAATCAAATGGTAGTATGCACAGAAGATACCAGAGTATCAGCTATGTTTCCACCAAGTATCTGTGATACTTAGAGAATGTAAAAAGCAGTCAGAATTAGGCAAGAAATCAGTACCTGAATTGTGATTTGGGCTGATCACCAAATGATTTTGCCTTTCTCAGATATACTAACCTATGTTCCATCTTATCCTCACATTTATACAAAGTTCATATGATTCCTTTTCCAAGAAATAGGCTCCAATTGTAAATGAAATTTGGAGTGTTCTGCTTTTCAGGAAAGTCCACAATGACCACCATGTACACCTGCGTTCTCTATGTGTGGTCAATACACAACCATTTTCTGGGTCCATATTGGCACTCTACATGGCCACAGCTTACTGGATGTAGAGGAGAAGCCCTTGTAGCTTAAAGATTTGAAAATGAAGGAGCTTTACCTCCCCCAGGTAGACAGTTTTAAATGTGTGTCCTTTCTTATGATGGATCTTATTTGTATATACAGTGTAGCTAGATTTGTAAGATAGTTTGTAAAATGAAAATACCTAAATGGTCATTTGGGTTTTAGGAAAAGTTAGACCTCATTGACTTGTAAGTATGAGTCAATTTTAACTGAGACAAAATTAAAGCTTAATTAATTACATGAAAAACTGATTTATTGTATTACTTTTAATAACCCCTGATCAAACTGACTTTTCTATCTCCATGTTTCAATTAACTGAGCCATGTTATGACTGAAAAATCCAATTTAAAATACTATCATAAAATCAATCATCACAGTACTGTTTTCTGTCTGCCCAACTGTTTCTATATGTCGACACTAAGCACTTTGTAATACTATAATGAAATGATAAGTATTAAGATGGCACAGTGAAATGGGAAGGCAGATGAAAGGGTACTACTGCTTGCCATTTCAACAGCTCTAAGCAAATAGAGATTAAAAACCTTACAGTGGCTTGCACATCTTAGTGGGTACAATTTTTTTCAATGATATATTTATTTTTTTAAAAAAGAAGGTTCTACTTTACATCTTAAAAAAAGTCCTTGCAAAGTGAAACATGATAGTAAGAAGTACTAAAAATTTACAGTGAGAACCTGGAAAAAAAACAAGATTCCCTCAATGGAAGGATGGGTAAAGAAAATATAGTATATATACACAATATAGTACTACTCGGCAGTAAAGAAAAAAAAAATGACATCATAAAATTTGCAGGCAAATGGATGGTACTAAAACATTTCACTCTAAGTGAGGTAACCCATACTCAGAAGGACAAAAGCAGTATGTACTCATTCATAAGTGGATACATAAGACCACAACCAGAGAAGCTAGCCAACAAGGAGGACTCTAAGAGGGGTACATGGATTACCCTGGGAAGGGGAAATAGATGAGATATCCATAAGTAAACTAGGGTTGGGCAGAAATAGAGAGTGTGGGGGAAATAGAGGGTAGGGGATGAGGGGTGAGAATTTCTATACTGAAAAAAGTCCTCCATGTGCATCTAAAATATCAAAATGCAATTAAAAATTTAAGATTAAAAAATTTATTCTCTAATGCAAACAGATCAAATTCCAGTTGAATCAATTGCTAGCTAAAACACAGGGTGGATTGTGCAACTTCTAAGAACTTCTTTTTATTTTACTATAAAGAGTTTTGCCTTGAAGTCTCCACTCCCTTTATTCCATTTAGCATCAGGCTTTTATTTAAACTTTTTATATTTTTGAGCTCTTGACTTAGCTCAATTACGCTTCCTAGTGCTCCTTTTTCTCCTTAAACAGTACATTTTGTATTTCTCTTTGTCCAACATACTCCTTTTCATTATAAACCTGCATAAGAGTGATTACTAATAACCACACGACACAATCAATACTAGACTGTCTTGAAATCTTCTTTACCAATGTTGTTAATTCAAAATCTTTTCAATTTAACCTTAGGCAGATCTTCAGGCAAGGGAAAATAGCAGCCACATTCTTTACCAAAGTATTACAAGAATGACCTTCCGGACACTTACTAATATTCTTCCCCTTTGAAACTTCTTGAACTGACCCATCATATTATATCATCATATTATATTACAGTGCCCTTAGTAGCACTGTCCATTCTTCTAATAGGATGGCTAAATAAGATCTGCTCAAAGTGCTCAATTTGTTTTCTAGTCCAATGTGCCAAAGCACACATTCTACCATCAGCAGCATGATCAGACCTGTTATATCAATACTTCAGTCCTTTGTATCAACATATGCTTTAGTCATTGTTCCATTGATGTGACTATATACCATGACCAAGGCAACTCTTATCAAATAAAGCATTTAATAGGGGTATTGCTCATAGTTGCAAAGGGTTAGTTCTTTATCATCATGCTGAGGGAATGACGGGATCATGTCCTCACTCATGGCAATAGACCAGTAGCTGGGAACTACTTCCTGATCTGTAGGTACAGAGAGAAAATGATAGATAGATACATTGGGCCTCACATGGGCCATTAAAGCCTCAAAGCCCATATTCAGTGACACACTTCCTCCAAGACAGCCATATCTTCTAATCCTTCCAATCCTTTCAAAGAGTTCCAATCCCTTGTCACTACATATTCAAATATATGAGCCTTTGTGGCCATTCTTATTCAAACCATAACAAGCAAGCAGTCTAGATATTTTATTTTTATTCTGTATTTTAGAATAGCAATTATGATTTATAGAAGGATTCATATTAGTACTATCAAGCTGTCTGTACATGTACACACAGGTTTGTATATATATATATATATATATGATTTAAAATATTACAAAGTATCAGTATTAGACTGTGTTTGTATATATATTAAATTTTGTCATGTAAGAATGAATAGTTTTCAAAATAAAATAGACTACTCTAACTTAGAGATACCCTCCTCAGGAGGCCCCACTAACATATTGTATAATAGTCTATGTCTCAAGAGGCATGATGACCAATACTTATATATAACTTTTATATGACCTGCTTAGATTCATTTCAAACCAGAGCAGATATGTTCTGATGTGATTACATATCATACCAACACTCATCATGGGACCAAACTTTCATGACAATCCACGAAAAAGCTAGTCTCACTCAGAATAGACTGGAGGTATTACCTGTTCAGAGTCCAAAGGATCTACTTTTAGATAAAACTTTTATGTCCATTGTTTCAGGCATAAAATTTTAAGCCTCTGTAAAGACAACTGAAAAAAAATAGATTAATATACAAAATAACCCCTAATATCAACAGTTATACTAAATCACAGTTCACTGGTAAACAATGGAAAGATGATCCAGTTTGCTGAAATTCTCCTGAGGGGCCACCAGAAGACCTTAGACAATATTTATCACATTGAAACCAATAAAAATATAGATACCTTAAAACTTCACATAAATTCAGATACAATCAAACAAATTTATTAAGAACTTGAATCTTTTAAACACACACACACATACACACACACACATACACACACACACATACACACACACACACACACACACACACACACACACACACACACTAACAAAAATAGCACCCAAAAACAGATGTTCTCATATCAAGTAGTCCTGAAAAATGACCCAATGTGAATCAATGTAGTTTCATAATTTCTAAAGTAAAGATGAATATTAAACCTAACTCTAACAATGAATATCAAATTAGCTACATAAAAAGAAAACAAATTATGAATTTTGCTGTACCATAACCAAGTCATTTATTAGATGAGTCAATTGAACCTTCTTAATAACAGACATGACAAATTTATCTTCTTTAAAAATTTTAATCAAGAGCACAAAACAAATCCTGACTTGAGCCATGGATGTGTAGTAAGAAATCTCAACTCATAAAACTAAACAACTAGAGGGCTTTTTACAAATAAAATTAGATCAAAATCAAAAGTTTTCTTCCCTTAATTAATTGATCAATATTGTTTTATAATTTGTGGATAATCCTGGGTCAAAAAATCAGGCAAAATCTCCTGGAATCTAGAGTTCTTCCCCATTGTAATGATCAGGAAATGGTCTATGAATTTCCTGCCCTGGCTGGCTTGACAAAATTGTTTACGATTTTCTGCTTGCTATCCTGCATTCCAAAATAAATTAAGGGACAGAGATTGATGAAGAAATATGGATTTATTTAAATGTTTCTCAGTCCAAGGAGGGAAAGAGTCCTTGTTTTTGTAACCCTTCCTGTAGCAGTGTTAAAATTTTATGAAAACATTGATATAAAACCTGAGAAACAATCATTTTTAATTTAATTATAAGATGATGTCCTTAGCTAACTTTTTGTCAACTTGACACAAGCTGGAGTCAAAGAGAAGAGGGCATCTAAATTGAGAAACACCTCTATAAGACTAACCTGTACACTAGTTTGCAGTGAAGTTTCAAAAATAGTGATTGATCTGAAAGATTCCAACTCATTATATGTGGGGAAGTTGTCCTAGGTGCTAAAATAAATCAGACTAAACAAGCCATAAAGAAGCAAGACAGTACTTAAAATGTTTTCATGTCCTTTCCATCTGTTCAAAGAGAAGACATCTTGGGAGGGACTCCATCACAGCTGAGTATTACAGCTGACATTCATTGTTATTCAAAGCACCAATAACTACTTCTAATTATTTGATATAGTATCCTACTATCTACTGTTTAATTTGTCTGAGCATCAGTGATCCTGGTATCAAAGTGTGAATGATATTGAAGGCTGTCAAGTGAAATACAATGAATTTTTCCTTTTGTCCCAAAGGGTAAAAACCAGAAAAGGTACATAAATAAACACAAAAGACAGAATTTTAGTTTTATATATTGAATTAATATCTGTCCATTTTGTCCATCATATTAGCAGCATTCAGTGAAAAGCTATACCCTTGATCATTTACTTTCTTTTGTTTATTGAAAACAGACTTTTTTCATTGCATAAATTCTGATTATGTTTCACCCACAATTCCTTCCAGATTCTCTATACTTCCCCATCCACTCAAATCCATATCTGTTCTTTCTGTTTCATTAGATAACAAACACCTAAAAATATGGAGAAATAAATAAAATAAAAGCCAACAAAACTAAATAGGACAAAACAAATAAACCAAGAGGGGAAAATAAAGAGAACCAAAGGAAAAGCACAAGAAACACATACACACATAGAGATGCAAATTGGAAAACACAGAAATCTCCCCCCCAAAAAAACCCAATTGTAAACCATACCATATGCACAGAAGACTATAGTGTAAGAAAACACAAGGAAAAAATGCCTAGATAAATATTATAAGAAAAATAACCTCCAAAAATGCCATTAAGTTTATTTTGGGATTACCATCTACTGCTGGGCATGGGGCCTGATATCAAGAGAGGTTTGTCTACCCAGTGGGACTCTCTTGAAGAAAACTATTTTCTTTTGCACGTAATTATCAATCAGAGATAGCTTCTGGGTAGGAATTTGGGCTCATGTCCACTTCAGTGCTCAGAACTGGGACTCTATCAGGCCCAGGGGTTTGAAGGCACTGCACACGCTGCTTCAGTCTCTGTGAGTTCAAATGTGCATTATTCCTGCTATGTTAAGAAGGTCTCTCATCTCTCGGCTGCATAAAATTTAAACTATAAAATTCTAGTACCCCACGATGACAGTATAGGGAATATACTACCTTCTTCTGGGCTCAGTGGGCAAGGCACTCAGGTGTATATACCCACACACAGACATGCACATATATGTTTATGTGTTATTAATTTTACATATAATTAAAATAACAAAAGTAAATCTTGAAAAGAACAGATGATCTTAGAATTGGGATGTAGCTCAATTGACAGAGTGCTTGACTGACCTGTAAGGAGCACTGTTGTGAACTCTGATGGCACCTCAGTGGGGTGCAAGAACATAAAATGCTATCCATCCTTCCACTCATGAGGTGGGTATAGGAGGATGAGAAGTTCAAGGTAATCTGTCATTACATTACAACATAGGAGCTAGGCTGAACTACACAAGACCCCTAAAAGGGTGTATATAATCTTTAAGAAAGCCTGTCCCTTAGTCAAATGTTTATTAAGTAGCACATCTGCTTTTCTTCAGAGGTGACGAAAGACAACTCAACACAGAGTTTCCATGTTATCAACTAAGGACAATAAACATGTACTTGGAAAACAACTGAAAAAAAGTGTAAAATCAGTATTTCAAGATCACTAGAAACATAAAAATAAAAAATAAATACTCTCGTTTCAAATGCAAAATACATGTATGTGACCAAAATAATAGAGTTTAATGCAAAATCTTTTATAACTTGGGAACAGCTGCTACTCTTGCCTCTCTTGCTTCTCTGGTCTCTTGCTCCTCTTCCCTGTTATCTGTCTGTCTGCCTCGCTCATGTCCCCACTCCAACACAACCTTTTTCTTTTTCACTCCCAATCCCCCATCCCAAATAAACCTCTTGCACTAAAAGAGAAAAGAGGACAGCTGCTAATTTTAAGTATTCCTGCATTAAGAGAGATTATGTCTTTTATTATACTATGTGGTGAAAATTATTTTTAATGTAACATATGTAATAGGCATTGTAACAAGATATATATAGCAAAATAAAACAATACATTGGGACCTGTGAATATGTAAAACAGAAAATAAATAACACAGTCAATAATAGCAGGTCCAGTATCTGCTATGAAGTGTGGAATTGTTGCAGCTCCTTCTCCTCATATACAATCAACACACAAATGATAACTCTCTCTCATCTGAAAAGTAGAGCAGCACATTCCAAATAAGAACTAACTACTAATACCACCAAATAATCTATACACAGACGATTCTGTGGCCAAGCATGTTCAGAATCCAATTCAATTCATTTTCTACTTTCACTTGGAAAGTCTCAGGGAATGAAATGTTAAAAGCTCTGAAAGTATCTAAAGGAAAGAATTCTATTTTTAGATGTTTATATTCTTAAATTCCAATTAGTGGATAAAATGCCTGGAATGACTACATGGCTATAAACACACACACACATACATACACACACACACACACACACACACACACACACACACACACGTAATATATTTATATTTAAATTATCATAATTTCCATTAAAAGAAGCTGGACTATTCTTGTGAATATAGGAATTGAGAAACCACGCTTTAGGAGTGTTATAAAGCCTCCCCTAGAACACTGTGTAGTCAGAGGTCTATATAGTCTATAAATATGTGCAATTCAAGTCATGATCCACAAGTTTAGGTTATTTGATAAAATTTTACTTTTCCTCCTTATGACAGAAATATATTTTATCTCTGTTTATAAGTGAAATGATAATCTTATGAAAAGTTGAAATGGCTTAATCAAGATCCATAGCCTGCTCACCTACACATTTTTTTTCTGTCACTACAATGAAAAGTGTATCACTTACAGAACTATTTTTTCCAATTTGAAGGTTTTTTTTTTTTTTTTCCTGTTAACCAACTCTGTCTTCTAGGGAGTGCTGACATTTTAAGGCTGCTGGAATTGCTCTCATTTCCTGCATCAGTGCTGGTTCATCTAATTAGTCTGATAACACATGAAATCTTGGCAGGCAGCATGTCTTGGAATCACTGAGACCAAGGCCAACAAGTAAGTACTTCTGGTCTTCCAAATGGTGATAAGGGTGGCCTTGCTAATGATGGCTGCCCTTTTACATTTTCACCTCTATAACACAAACGTTCCAAACATGTTTGGATCCTATACCTGGAAGCTCTAGTCATTTTGTATTAGAATTGCAATCCAATTTTACAAAAACATTTTCCAATTTCTACCTAGACTAAAAAAGCATTAAGAAATGTTATTTTGCATGCTACCAAATGTAATATTGTCTTTGATATTTTATTAATAATCCACATATTTCTTTTGAAAGACAAAATAAAATTATATCCTGAAATTTAATTAATTTCTACAAAGTAGCTACATATTGTGATACATAGTCTGTGTTTCAGGACAGACATTGAGATGATGACAATTAGTTTTCCAATGGGTTTTTATACTTTTAACTGCAGTAGTATAATAGAATTTGCTGTAGTTCTAAATAATTAAATAATGTTCTGAGGTAATTAAATTTGTTCTAAAATGGTACAGTTCTTTTCATTTGTTTTTATCCAGATTTAGTTATTTGAGTATACATGGACATAATTTTTTAGAGTACTTTGTACATTAAAACTCAAACTCAGTGGCTGGTCATGTAAAAATAAAATAAGCTCGAGTCTGTATTTTTTTGCTAGTATTAAAATTTCTTCAGTGTAGTAGATTATTAACAGATCATTTCTCTCCCTCGTTGACTGGCTTTTGGCCTTTTGTAATTTTTCTTCACAACACTATTAAAGGATGGGCAGAAGAGATGTTAAACCTAAATTAATCTACTTGTTAGTCAGTCAATGAGTCAGCAAGAATCTGCAGGGAGCCCATAGTGTACAAATTACTGCAATTTTCTCTGGGATTGTCTATTAGTCAGAGAAATATCCCAATATTCCTTCACTCTATTTAGTACTCATACATTTTTGAATTCCTATCATGTATGTTCTTTTTGTTCCAGCACATATTAGTTATTAATATTTATTATAACTGATAATTTCATGTGCTAGGAAAATATCATCTATATAATTTCAAATATATTAATATAAGTCCTGCATAAAGAGAATGTCAGACTGGCCATGCTTTATAAGAACTTTTGGTGGTAATTATCATTTCCTTGTGGCCTACTGTTTCAATAGTCTAAAAGCTGAAGGGAGGAGACACAACCATAGCTCTTTAGAATAGCTTCGTTCCTGCCATGATGGTTATATTAATACATCACTAAAATCTAAATGTGTGTATGTGTTTCAGAAGAATTTAAGAATTTTCTGGCAATTACTATAACCTTAATCTTTTAGTTAAATATGTATTATTTTATTTGTTTGTTTACTCACTCATCAATTTAATTTTTTTTATTTTACAATTTGACTGCTGTTTGCCCCCTTTACTCTTCTGCCAGCCCCTTCCCTCATCTCCTCTCAGTCTACTACCATCCACTCCTCCATTTCTATTCAGAGGTGGGCAGGACTCCCATGAATATCAACAAAACATGACATATCAAGTTAAAGTCTGGGCTGGGCACACCAGTATGAGGATAAGTGTCTCAAAAGCCAGCAAGAGTCAGAAACATCCCCCTTCCTCCCACTGTGGGAGTTGCAGAAGAAGACCAAGCTACACAACTATAACATATATGCAGACTGCCTAGGTCAGTTCCATGCAGGCTTCCTGGTTGTTAAATCAGTCTCTGTGAGCCCCTGTGAGCATTGGTTAATTGATTTTGTGGGTTTTCATGTGACATTCTTACTGCCTCAGGCTCCTACAATCTTTCCTTCCCCTCTTCTGCAGGATTCCTCAAGTTTCACCTAATGTTTGGCTGTGTGCCTCTGCATATGTTTCCATCAATTGCTGGGTGAAGCCTCTCTGATGACTTTTGGGCTAGACACTGATGTGAGAATAGGAGAAGGTCATTAGGAATCGTTTCATTGATTTTATTTTGCTGCTGCTGTTTTGTTCTTGGTCCTCATTGGCTCTATCCCAGGTCTCTGGTCTGTCCAGCTTCTGGGTCCTGGTACTCCAGGCAGTGTCAGGGGTAGGCTCCTCTCAGGCTCCTCTCATGGTATTGGTCTCAGGCTGGACTAGTTACTGGTTTGCCATTGGTTTGTTTGTTATTGACTTGCTTTATATTGCCTTTACTATGTATAGGTTAAGTTCTTGTATCCCTGTTTTCTTTGATATTTTTATCATGAAGTGGTGTTGGATTTTGTAAAAGTTTTTTCAGCATCCACTGACATGATAATATGGGTTTTTTCTTTCAGTTTCTTTATGTGGTGAATTACATTAACAGACTTTCTTATGTTGAACCATCCTTGCATCTCTGAAATGAAGCTTATTTGATCATGGTGGAGATGATGTTTTTGATGTGTTCTTAGATGCCATTTGCAAATATTTTACTGAGTATTTTTGCATCAATGTTCATGGAGGATATTGGTCTGTAATGCTTTTTCTTTGTTTAATCTTTAGGTGGTTTCAGTGTCAGGGTAACTGAGACCTCATAGAAACAATTGGACAATGTTCCTTCCGTTTCTGTTTTGTGGAATAATTTTACAAGTATTGGTATTATCTCTTTCTTGATAGTCTGTTAGACTTCCACATTAAAACTGTCTGGCTGGAGGCTATGTATGTTTTTTGGGGGGGTGGGTGGGCCTGGGTGAATTTTGATGACTGCTTCTATTTCCTTAGGGTTTATAGATTAATTTAAATTGTTTATCTGATCTTGATTTAACTTTGGTAAGCAGTATCTATCAAGACAGTTGTCCATTTCTTTTAGATTTTCCAGTTTTGTCGAGTAAAGGTTTTTGAAGTATGACCTAATGATTCTTCGTACTTCCTTGGTATCTGTTGTTATGTGCCCTTCCCATTTCTGATTTTGTTAACTTGGATATTTACTCCCTGTCTTTTAGTTGGTTTGGACCAGGGTTTGTGTTTCTTGTTGATTTTCTCAAAGAACCAACACTTTGTTTCATCGATTCTTTAGATTGTTCTCTTTGTTTCTATTTTACTAATTTCAGTCCTCAGCTTGATCATTTCCTGCCATCTACTCCTCTTGGGTCTGTTTGCTTCCTTTTGTTCTGTGGATTTCAGGTGGTCTGTTGAGTAGTTAGTATGAGATATCTCTAATTTTTTTATGAAAGTACTTAGTGCTAAGAATTTTCCTCCCAGCACCTCTTTCATTGTGTCCCACAAGTTTGGGTATGTTGTGCATTCATTTTTTTTTTTTTTTTAATTCTAGGAAGTCTTTAATTTCTTTCTTGACCTAGTGGACATTCAGTAGAGAGTTGCTTGGTTTCTATGAGTTTGTAGGCTTTCTGTATTTCTACTACTGAAATCCAACTTTAACCCATGGTGGTCTGATATCTGGTTTCTTGTATCATTTGAGACTTGATTTGTGACCAAGTATGGTCAGCTTTGGAAAAGGGTCCGTGAAATGCTGGGAAGAGGGCATATTATTTTTGTTTGGATGAAACATTCTGTATACCTCTTAGGTTCATTTGAGTAATAATGTGCTAACTCCATTATTTATCTGTTTAGTTTTTGTCTAGATGACCTGTCCATTGTTGAGAGTGAGGTGTTGAAACCTCCCATTATTAACATGTGTGGATTGATGTTTGATTTAAACTTTACTGATGTTTCTTTTGCAAATGTGGGTGTTTTTGAATTTGGGGCATAAATATTCAGAATTGAGACATCATCTTGGTGGATTTTTTATTTGGTGATTATGAAATATCCTTCTCCATCAATTTTAATTAATTATGTTGGAAGTCTATTTTGTTGGATATTAGAACCACTATACCAGCTTGTTTCTTGGGCCCCTTTGCTTGGAAAATATTCCAACCCTTTACTCTGTGGTAATGAGTCTCTTTGATGTTGAGGTGTGTTTCTTATTTGTAGCAGAATGAAGGATTGTTTTAGCATCCATTCGTTAGCCTGTGTCTTTTTATTGGGGCATTGAGTCTAATTGATATTGAAGGATATTAATGACCAATGATTATTAATTTCTTTTTTATGTTGTTATTTTTAATTTTATAGTTTAATTTAATTCTACATATCAGCCACAGATTTCCTTGTTTTCCCCCCTCCCGGCCGGTCCCCCTGCCTTCCCTCCAGCCCATCCCCCATTCCCATCTTCTCCAGGGCAAAGACTCCCCTGAGGATTGAGTTAAACCTGGTAGATTCAGTCCAGGCAGGTCCAGTCCCCTCCTCCCAGGATGAACCAAGTGTCCCTATATAAGCCCCAGGTTTCAAACAGCCAACTCATGCACTGAGTACAGGACCCGGTCCCACTGCCTGGATGCCTCCCAAACAATTCAAGCTAATCAACTGCCTTACTTATCCAGAGGGCCTGATCTAGTTGGGGGCTCCTCAGCTATTGGTTCATAGTTCATGTGTTTCCATTAGTTTGGCTATTTGTCCCTGTGCTTTATACAACCTTGGTCTCAATAATTCTCGCTCATACAAACCCTCCTCTTTCTCGCCAATTGTACTCCTGGAGCTCCACCTGGGGGCTGGTCGTGGATCTCTGCATCCGGTTCCCTCAGTCATTGAATAGGGTTTCTAGCACAACAATTAGGGTGTTTGGCCATCCTATCACCAGAGCAGGCCAGTTTGATCTGTCTCTCGACCATTGCCAGTAGTTTATTGTGGGGGTATCTTTGTGGATTTCTGTGGGCCTCTCTAGCACTTTGCTTCTTCCTATTCTCATGTTTTTTTTTTTTTTTTTTTTTTTTTTTTTTTTTTTTTTTTTTTTTTTTTTGTATAGTAGTTTGAGCTGGCATGTCTGATCTCTTAGAATTTACAAGACATCTGTACTGGCCCTCCTGGCATTTAGAGTCTCCATTGAGAAACTGTGAATAATTCCAATAGGTCTGCCTTTATATGTTACTTGCCCCTTTTTTCTTTGTAGCTTTTATTATTCCTTCTTTGTTCTGTAAGTTTAGTGTCTTGATTATTATGTGACAGGGAGATTTCCTTTTCTGGTCTGATATATTTGGTGTTCTGTAAGCTTCTTCTACCTTTGTAGGCATCTCCTTCTTTAGATTAGGAAAGTTTTCTTCTATGATTTTGTTGAAAATATTTTTTTTAAAGATAGAAGTTTTCCTTTGAGCTGGCAATTGTTTCCTTCTTTTGTGGCTATTATTCTTAGGATTGGTCTTTTCATAGTGTTCCATATTTCCTGGGTATCTGTGTTAGGAACTTTTTAGATTTATCATTTTCTTTGACCACTGTATTGATTTATTCTATTGCATTTTCTATGCCTGAGATTCTGTCTTGTATCTTTTGTATTCCGTTGGTGATGTTTGCATCTGTGGTTCCTGCTTGTGTCTCTAGATTTTTCATTTCCAGAATTCCCTTAGTGGTGATTCCTTTATTGCTTCTATTTCCATTTTCAGGTCTTGAACAGTTTTATTTGTTTCTTTCAATTGCTGTTTGTTTTTTCTTGGCTTTCTTTTTTTCCCCTGAATTTCCTTAAGGGATTTATTCATTTCCTTCTTGAGGCCCTCAATCATCTTCATAAAGTTGGTTTTATGGTCATTTTATTATGCTTCTGTTGTGTTGGAACATTCAGGTCTTGTTGTAGCAGGATAGCTGGGTGTTGGTGGTAACATATTGCCTTAGATGTTGTTTCTTGTGTAATTCTCCTGGCCTCTAGTCATACAAATTTGGGATAATTAAAGGTCTGGATACAGACTTAACATCATTTTAAAAAGACCTCAGTTTTGTTCACTAAATAAAAGATTAGATACCCCTTTTATTTAAGAACAGTCTAGTTAAGGACACTGTTACTAAAAGTCACTCTCCAAAACATGATAATAAACCTAAGGGTAGCAAAGAAAAAAGAAAGACAAAAAGGACAGCAATAAAGATTATTACAAAAAATCTACATGCGTCTTTTGTTATTTTTTCCAGAGGAATAAATATCAAAGTAACTTTGGCTGCTTAGTTTCTCATTATTTGCAATGTTTTATTTTAAAAGTTGCATCCTCTGAGCATGGTGTGTTATCTAGGATCAGATCAATGTTAAGCAGCCAAACATCAGTGCTGGGAACTTTAGAGAATCATTACTGGTGTGCCTGTTTTAATACATAGTAGGACATTTTTTTTTCATTTTATAAAACTTTAAGGAGCAAAAGAGATTTTAAATGATGACCCAGATGTTCCCTCCACTTCAAAAAATGAGTGCTACTTGTTACTGCTGGGCCTGTGTTGTCATAGGCAGCCATCTGTTTGGGGTGACTGGTACTACATCCTAGAGTTTTATAAGCTGTACTATCACAGCCCTTCACTTATCACGTCTTCTCCACTGGATTTTTCCTTCAGTCCAAGACCAGTGTGATTTCTATTTACACTGTTCACACTATTTATCAAAGCCTATTTTCATGATCAATTTGCATACACTAATTAAATGTATAGTTTTTATTGTTTCTTTCATAGTGTCATGTGTCGTCAATTCATAAAAATGAAGCAGGAGGGTAAATGCTTTTGAACATCAATTTTATCATATTTAAAATCTGTTCATTCATCTATTTATTTCTGTGTATGTGCGTGAATGTGTGTAGCTGTTTGTGTACAGGTGTTTGCCTGTGAGCATGAAGGCCAAATGGGGGTTCAGTCTCTTAGAGCTAGAGCGACAGGCATTTTGCAGGATTGAAACATGGGCATTGGGATATGTCTTCTGATCCTCATGACTCCACAGTAAGTGCTGTTAACCACTAAGCCATCTCTCTAGCCCTGGTTATATTCTTTAATGAAATCTAAACTATTAGGGGATTTTGAGTGGTAATTTTAATTAAGCAAAAAATGGTGGAAATATATTGTTCTAATATTTAATTAGAATTTGAAACTAAATAGCATTGAAGCTATATCCTGTGATGACATTTTATATAAAAAAAGCAAGTAAAGTAATGTGGTTAATAGTTATATCTTGAATCTTAAATCCCACACCATTTCCAAGTTGAACACTGATCTGAGAAAACCTCATTAACACTTGAAGTGTTAAACATTCCATAAATTAGCTGGCCATATCACTCTTTACAATTTGCTTTTGATTTGGTGGGTGGTTATGTGAGATTTTAGTTAATTAGGCCTTTCTTTACTTGCCAATTTTGACAGTTGATATGGGGGTAAGGGCGTTCCTCAGAGTGTGAATGATGCTTTCTAGCCTAAGACAAGCTCTACTCAAATGGTAAGTGCCAGATGCATCTGACCACACAGAAATCCACATAGTCCATGATGTTTTTCTTGTCTCTTGAATTTTAAGAGATGTTCACAAAATCTCTCTCTCTCTCTCTCTCTCTCTCTCTCTCTCTCTATATATATATATATATATATATATATATATATATATATGGTTTGGAAATTCTGATAATACTAGTGCATTTCAATTTCTGACATGATGGCTTCCTGCCAGTAGAGACTGAAACTATGACGTAGCCACTGCCTTTGGCCAGAACATATCTGGAATTCCTTGCTAAAGTTAAGAATTAGAGCTTCTTGCTTTTGAGATCCATGTCTTGACATGGTTTGACAGGTGTGCTTGACAGGTTTTTATGTCCTGCCTTCATTCTTCTGCCCTCTGAAGACTATCTCTAACAGCAATTAGGGAACTGGGAAGCAAAATTTCCCTAGGCCGAGAACTAGAAGAACCCCAAACAGGACATTTTAACATGTCCAAGAGAAGACCATTAGAAGAACTGTGCTTATTGGAAACTTATCCATGTGAGCTTATTGGGGTCCCTTCAAGTCTTTTCTTCTATAGTCTTCAAGGTATATATAGAGAGTTAAGAACCTAAAACTTGATTGCAGGCATTTTGATAGCTGTAGAGTGGCTAGAATCACAGTATAAGGAACTGCCTGGTTTGGTTCTAGGCAGTGTGAGTGGAGAAAGACTTGATCATCAAGTGATTTCCAGATTGGAACAGTAGTAGACTTCTCTCTTGGCTGCAAGTAGCATACAGGTGCTTCAGTATAAAAATTGAGCCAAAGTCACAATGTCCATACCCAGGTATCTTTGGGAGAAGCAAATCCTTAATAAATGTGAAAGACGTAGGAAGCAAGCAGAGAGCATACATCATAAGGACAGGTAAGGTACTCTCCAACAACTCAACAAGGGGCTATTGATAGGACTGATGGAAGAAACTGGGCGGTGTGGGGGGGGAGACAGGGTCCAACTGGTCCTCCTAGGAGGTGTCCGTGCATCTTTCTATCTCAGGGGTTGGATTGGGTTTGTAGTACAAACAGCAACTCTAGACAGGATATTTCTGCCATGTGTGTCTGTAGCCATCACAGAACTGAAACTAGGACATGAATCAGATTCTCTGGCCAAAACATTTCTGTCATTTCCAACCAAAGTCAAGAATTAGAACTCCGGCTTTCAAGGTCACAGTTTTTATCTTCTGTTATCATCACAAATGAATGCTTATTTATATAATTGTATGAAATACAGTACTTAAATTTTTAATAACATGTACTATATCTTAGAACATATTATGAATTGTTGAATCAACTGTTACCATCCCAAACTGGAACATTGGTTGATTCATCCCTGATTTTTAAATTAAATAGTACTGAATCCATAGAGTCCTGTTTATTCATAACAAGACCTGTTTTAGTTCTTATTAATAATGATCAACAAATAAATATGACTTTCTGAAATATTTTTGTTTGTTTAGTCTTTTCACAAAAGTCAGAAAACAAGGATGATATTTATGATGGTAATTATATGAGTTTGATTGTTTGGATTTTATTAAACTGGGTAAAATATATGGCTAATATTATGATTTAATACAGTTTGTTTCTTTCTTTTTAAATACTGAATTATCATTTGCAGAAAAGAAGTTGGCCGGGCGGTGGTGGCACACACTTTTAATTCCAGCACTCAGGAGGCAGAGGCAGGCAGATCTTTGTGAGTTCAAGGCCAGCCTGGTCTACAGAGCCAGATCCAGGAAAGGCACAAAGCTACACAGAGAAACCCTGTCTCGAAAAAACAAAAAACAAAAAACAAAAAGTTGATTTCTTTTTTACCAGTTACTGGATTTATTCATTTTTCTATAAAATATTCTTCAAAACCATTTTTGCTTTGAAATTATAATATAATTATATCGTTCCTGCCTTAATTTTACTTCCTCCAACCACTCCCTGGCACACCCTTTCTCTATTTCCAATTCATAGCCTCTTTTCTTTGATTGTTGTTTTAAAATGTACACACACACACACACACACACACACACACACACACACACGCACTCTCCAAAATATGTAAATACAATTTACTTAGTTTATAATCTGGTGATTACCTGTACATATATGATCTCAGGGCTGACCCCAATCAGTTATTCTCTAGTTTTCTCCAAGTTTACTTTTGAGGTGCTTGCATTTTAAAAACAAGTTTTATTTTCACATTTATAAAAAAAAAAAAATCAGGAGGAAGAGAAGAAGTAGATGGGGAGTAGAAAGGAGGTGAGGGGGAAGGGACAGTAGGAGAGGGGAGATGGGAAACTGTGGTTGGTATGTAAAACAAAATAAAGAAAATAATCAGATCAATTTAAACGTTTCCACACTCCCCAAATAAATGTCATAGCCATTACTATGTATTTCTCATTGTAGCCCAAATCTCACAGTCCAAGTAACCACTTAGCTACTTTCCATCTCTGTAATTTTGTTAGTTTCTTCTGCTCTTTACACCCTATTCTCATTTGATGTTTACCTTTATGAATGTGTGGTATTTTGAAACAGGGTTCTGCTGCACAACCCAGAGTAGGCTGGAGGTTAATATGCATCCCTTGTTAATTTTGAGCATGAAATCTTTTTACCTCTGCATCTCACAAGATAAGATTATAGGCACATGTCAACTTTTGGGGCTCCAGAATCATCTAGCCTGTGCTCTTCAGCTTAGTATAATGTCTTCAAAGTTTATTATAATGTAGCATATGCTAGCACCTCATTTATGTTATTTGACAAATAATATTTCATTCTTTGAATATAAAATTTTCTGGTACTTATCCATTAGTTCATGACCATCTGTGTTATTTTTACATTCTGACTATTGCAAAATATAGCACTTTTAATTTGAAAATATTAATCTTTTGTACATAATATGTTTTCATCTCTGTTGCTTATATATCTGGAAGTAGAACTGCTAAACTATTGGTGACTATGTTTAACAACATAGGAACTACCAGATTCTGCTCCAAAGTATTTCCATATTTTATAAAATCATTAGTATAGTATTTAAGAGTCTAACTTCTCCATGTCTGTGGATCTTCTTCCTCTTTAAAAAAGCTTACAGGGAAATAGTTTCAGTGTTGCAGCTCAATTTTACTTTAG
The DNA here is from genome assembly GCF_004664715.2 of Peromyscus leucopus. NCBI lineage: Eukaryota > Metazoa > Chordata > Mammalia > Rodentia > Cricetidae > Peromyscus > Peromyscus leucopus. The sequence continues at coordinate 51,437,287 of NC_051068.1, forward strand.
AATGAGGGGAAATATATAAGATAGAGACAGTGGCTGGGGCACCATCTAATTTGCTTCGGGAGCACAGTCCTATCATACAGCTGGAGCACAACACCTAATTATCATGTGGGCCTCATGCAGAGAGTGTCTGCAAGGATCTCTGGCAAAAGTCATGCTTTTGATGGGTCAGATATCCAGGCTTCAAGAAAGCTTCCAGATAAGATCAGGCAGATAGCAGGAGGCCCTTTTGCAAGGTGGGGAGTCTTCCATTTTGTATGGAGACTGGAAAGAAGTCCAAATATGGTGAACTGAAACCTTAAGCAATAATGCCTTCCAACATATACCTTCATCAAAATTATTATCCCTTTATTATTATTATTATTATTATTATTATTATTATTATTACCTACAAGTGTTATAAGTGTTGTCTTGTAAGTTTGATGTGCTTTATGTGATGACTACTTATGTGGATAATCTTTTCAGATGCTTTTGGCCCTTTAAGTATATTTGATTTTTTGTAATAGTAGTTTTATAGCTTTAAGAGCAGCTATTTAACATTTATTGCTAAATAAAAATTGTGGTTTTTTTGTAATTGATTCTTTAATAATTAATTACTCTCTTAATTTTGTTTTTAGATTGTTGGTAGTATATAAAGATATAAATGATTTGTCAATGCTAATTGTGTATTATGTAACTTTTCTTCAACTTAGCACATGTATTAGTTTTTTTTTTTCCTCCAAGAAAAGCTAAACGTCCTTTATTTGAAGGGAGGGAACAATCATTCAACACCTAAGTATTTCAGAAGAAGGAAATTTCAGTGATCCCTTTACTGACCTTGGGTGAAGTTGGATTTGTACAAATATTATAACCAGTCATTACTATAAGGACTTGACACTCTTACTCTGTTTCCTCCTTAACTCTGCTATTGTAAAAATTCATGCTTATTAGGTTTGCTGAAACAGAGCCATTGTGTCTTGATACTCCATTTAATTTCCTTCATGAGACATGGGCCTTAAATCCAGTCAGATTAGTGGTTACTTCCATGATAGTTCTTTCACTTTTAAGCTAGTGAATATGACTTGCAAGGTTCATAGCTAGGTAAGATCAATAATTCCTTTCCTCTCTCCTATAGCATGAATCATACTTCCCAGCACTATGAAAGCTGGCCAACAGGGATAAAGCTTCCATTTCAATACTAGCTTAATTTCTTGATGTTCTGTGACTCAAGAAGTTATTACCAAAGACACTATATATTTAAGCCCTAGAACAAGTGGCTTGATTTAACTTTAACATTATTGAAGCATGATGTAGTCTTGGGTGACTATATTCTCAGAACTTGAGAAATGAGGTACAATATAAAAAATAAGGGCAACCTGGAACATACAGTGACAAAATTTTGTCTAAGAAAAAGCAAAATGGGTACCAGAACTGAGAAAAGGTACCAAGCCATGTGGCTAAAAATAAATAAGAATTATGGGTAAATTTAAGTGTAAGAGCTAGTCACTAATATACCTGAGTTAATGGCCAAGAAGTTATAATTAATGTAAGCCTCTGTGTGTTTACTAGAGATCAAGTGACTGCAAGATGCAGAAGGGACCACAGTGCCATACAGGACCAGAGAAACCTTCCAACTACATAACCTAATATTGATGTATAATAATAATAGTAATAATAAAGCAATAATGTTTAATTATAATGCTACTAAAAACTAACAACTAGAATGAAGTTTTTTAAATTCATATAAGAAAACAAATATTTATTGTATTTCTACATGAATCAAAATACAAACTTTGTAATAGAGCTCAAAACATGCCTACATGCTGGTAACTATTTTTATTGCATGTAAGTAAATTTTCTAAATATAGAAATGCAGACTATGAAATTTCAAAAGTATAGTGCAATATATCACAGATAATTCAAAACTTGCACTTTGAAATGCATTAGCAAATTTTGTTAAAAATCAGTTAATAGTAAATAAAAAGAAACAACCTTCTTTAGAAAAATCAGTTGTCATTCTGCTGATTTACAATGACATTCCATGGCCTTTTCAATGCAAATGAAGTATGTTAACATGCCAGGAAGAAAGACATGTCACACTAGTTAGACCCGTCAGGATAAACTAAGTTGAGTGTATCATTGTGTGTGTATGTGTGTGTGTGTGTGTGTGTGTGTGTGTACAATCAGAACAACTGTGAAAGTCTTTGTTGTTAATCTTTATCCTATGGTAATCATTATTTTGACAATTAGCTTTTTTTTTTTTTCTCTTCTGGATATTGGCTTTAAATTTTCAGTCTTATAACAGTTAATTTTGACTCTTCAATAAAAATTCTCTACCTAGAGAATTTTTAAACATGTTTAGATTATTCAAATGGCCAGTGAATTAAGTTTTACTACTTAATAAATCATGATGTAAACATAAATATGTTACTTAAAATAATAATGCAAGTTAATATTAATAACTTTGTTTTTGAAAATATCTATATCTTAAATGAAGAGTTGTATTGTTTTGTACTTCTAGAAATATCTTAAATATGTTATTCAATGACTGACACCTTGATTCTCACACATTTCAGTATTTTCTTCATTGCTGTGTGACTTTTTTTTTCCAGAAGATTACACCATACACTTGTAATGGGATGAGTAGAGATATGATTCATAATGGCTATGTGTTAAAGGTGAGATACTTTGACCTCTCTGAGTTCTCCATTGGTTCTTGTTGACTCTGACAGCACCAAAGATGTTTTCCACCTATTGGTCTAAATAATTGTATCTCAACTATTGTCAGAGGATCAACACTAGCTCTAAACATACAAATTAGATTCTTATAATTTCAGCTGTAGAAGTTATCCTAACCCTTATTCAGAGCAATAACATGGTCCTAACCATTTTACGGATAACAAGTCATAAAAAAATAAGGCAAAAGTTTTAGTGAAAACACTAACAGGGATCGTAGCAGAGGTCTGTGATTCACATTTGTGTCTTTTGTGTACTATTTAGTTACACTCCATACAGGATGGTGTGTTTTTTTTTTCAAGACAGGGTTTCTCTGTGTAGCTTTGCTCCTTTCCTGGAACTTGCTTTGGAGACCAGATTGGTCTCAAACTCACAGAGATCCACCTGCCTCTGCATCCCGAGGGATGGGATTAAAGGCGTGTGCCACCACTGCCCGGCCATGTACTTTGTACAATAATAGAAGCATCATGGTTCATGAGCGTTCAGTTACTTCAGCATATATACTCAAGTCATATTCTTAAGGAAAGAAGAGTAATATAATTGGGTTGAAGTTATTCAATATTTATGAAAATAATATCATCGTTTATAAGTTTACATGTGCAAGATTTGCAGGTCTTTAAACCTGTAGGAAGATTGAATAATTAATTGACTACTTAAGGTTAGTTGTATCTGCAGGTACATTGAATATTCTCTGTTTGTTGTTTTTGAAAATCTATCATTGACCATGTACTTTTCACTATGGTACTGCATTTCTATCTCTACACAAGCTTTAAAAGAAAAAAAATTAGGAAACCTTATACTATATAATCAAACACTGTCTTAGTAGTATTTTGTTTTATTAATGTTATTCTCAGGTATTTGTCCATGAAACACTTTTGTAGTGTTGAATCATAGTCTTTATAACTGGAAATATGAGTAGAGAAATGCATATTTTAAACAAGTATTTGTAATTCTGGATGTGTTTTACTTCTGCTTTTCATGTTCCCCTTAGATGAGATTTGAGGTTTAACACAATTCATCAGCAACAATATTAAAACAGATTTATTTCTCTTTCTGCTTTTTTTCTGCAAAAATGATTTTCTCAGGACAATAGCAGCAATTAATTGCTGAAAGTCAATATTTCATTTCATTAACCATTTTGCTTTTGATATTCTCTTTAGTTTCAGATTCAAACTTTATTTGAAAGAAAAGAATTTATACTGAAATGTTTATACTTCCATACAAGGCTAGTTCTTGAGTTTAAGATGCTGAAATATAAACCACTATACAAATTTAAGTCTGGTGAGCAATATATACATGATATTTATAAAATATAAATTAGCTTATCTAATCAGTAAATTCCAGCCCCATGTAACTTAAAAAAATAATACATTTTAAAATGCTGGGAAAGAATGAGTTTAATAGAGTAAAAAATATTGAAATGACACTTTACAATAGTCCAGACTCTAGACAAAGAACCAGAGGCAATTAATAATTGCTGGGGGGGAAGAGAAGTAGCCTCTTTCAGAGATGAGCTCCCTTGTTGGTAGTCTAATGTAGAGTGGTCAGCTTTGAAACCATATGCCTATTACCAATAAGAACAAACTCAGGAGGGTGCATTTATGCTTTGGGGCATACACACAGCATGTATATGTAACATAATAATCAAAGAAAAAGAAGCTATCAACTTGAAGGAAGCATGGAAGGGGTTTAATGATGAAAGTTTGAGGAGAAATTGAAAATAAAATATAATAAAAAAATTTATGAAGAATTGTAAATAAATAAAAATAAATTGCAAAGCAAGAGAGAGGGGGTGAGTGAGGGAGAGAAAGAGAGAGAGAGAGAAAGAGAAGAAAAAGAACTTGAAGTTGGGTCTGTTGGTAGGGAGTTGGGGCTGGATTAGGGGGCATGGGTATAAATATGATTAAACTATACTGTGTGAAACTGTCAAAGAATTAATACAAATACTATTTAAAACTTATTAAAACAATTTATCTCATGTTAAATATAGGTAGAAACTATACCTACTATTGCTATTGAGTAACTCATCAAAAATATCATCCTTAACAAACTACCACATAAAGTAAGTTGTGTGAAAGTTGCTTCTTAGGTGTGATGTAGAACTGTAGTAACTGTCAGAGTACAAAGAGATGCAAGACAAAAGCAACTTAGGAGTTGGGTAATGTCACATGGGATGGGCCCACACTGAGTCATGTAGACTTTGTCCTCCTCTTCCCACTAGGGTAATGAGAACTAGGTTCTGGAAACTGTAATAACTAGTGTCCTATCAACCCTTATGATAACATTGTGAAGAGCTTGGGCAGTAAAACTAAATACTGAAAGTATTTTTTAACTTAATTATGACTTAATTATTCATCATCAGAGGTGGTAAGTAACATTAATATGTTGCTACATTAGACTTTGAAAACAATTTAACCACTAAGCTAAGGGTTAGGAGAAGAGAGATAACTATAACATATTCAGTGTTGATGGAAAAGCTTACAGGTCAACAACAGAATGAAGAAAGGTAGAATTTTAGCTAAAAAAGGATTAATCAGGATAAAAGTTAATTATAACCTGATGCTTAAAAGCAGACACAAAGTCCCTGAATTGTCATGCAGTATATAGTATATATTTACCAATATAGATCAAGTGTACATGCATTGCATCGTAATGTTAAATATAAATGCTAAAATCATATTAAAGTTTTTATAAGGATACATATAAGTCTGTGAGATTAAACACAGTTAAACAACACATTTTATTAATGGAGAAGAACAATGTGGAATGAAGCATTTATTGTAGGCATTCAATTTAATCAGGACATAAAAGTGAAACCTGGTTGTAATACAAAAATAGAAACAGAAGTTTTTATTGAATTCCTACTATATATTAGGCAGCTAATTAATCACTAGCATTTATTTCACAAATTCTTACTGATGAAATTATAAAAAGTGCTGATTGTGGATAAATTGTAGTTTCCTCTAAATAATGTGGATTATTTAATACTTCAGGAATAGAATTATTAGTTGTATGTTGTAATTTCTGAATGTACCACACAGAAAGAAAGGACCACAATTACAGAAAGTAATTGGTGGAGCCACAGATTCAGGATATTTTTATTTTGCATTGTGTTGTTCCACCTGGACCAACAACGGTCTGTAAATAAAAATGAACAGGAGATATAGGATAGAGCATCTGAGATACAAAGTTATTTTGCTTGGAGAGAGATTTAAATAATGCAGTGCATGTGAATAGAAAATAAAAATTTGGAGATGTTGGAGCTGTTATAGTGGTTGTCTAGCTCTGACCAAAGATTGTTCTTTATCACCCCATAAGCTCAGCACGGTGATATATTCCTGTAATTCAGTCACTCAATGGGTAGTGACAGAAGGTTCAAAAGTTAAAAGTCATCCTAGGCAGTTAGTAACTGTCAGCCTGAGATACATGAAAAAAATAACAGCACACACACACACACACACACACACACACACACACACACACACACACCGAGAGAGAGAGAGAGAGAGGGAGAGAGAGAGAGAGAGAGAATTCAAATATTTTGAAAGCTAAGTTGAGATTTTTTTTGTATCTGTGCTTTGAATTTTACTTCATCATTTTATCAAACATCTCTTTTGTGAAATTTGTTGATGAATCTTAAACAGCATGTTGTAATAATAACAATTGTCTATAAAAGTTATCAATAATCTCAAAATTCTATTTATGTGTTTACTTAATTTCAAAAAAATTCCAAAGGCAAAGACTATCTCATGCCAAGGTGTTATATCTTTGCAATCACAAAATGACTGAGCAAGTTTTATTGATTTAAGAATAGGCAATACATTTGATGGAGAGCAAGTGGAGTTCCATGGGAGTGAATGAAGGAAAAAAAAAGAGAAGGGGTAAATTATGTGATTATATTTATTTTCAAAACTGAAAGTAAAATTATAAAATAAGTATATAAAATAAATTTCTATTTGTGTATAGGAGTATGTTTTACATAGGTGAACTGTGCACATTAGTGTAAAAGAAAAGAACTTCTGGACTCTAATGTGTCTAATTAAAGAAAATTATCTCTGTAACACATTTGAAGATTTCAGTGATATTGGCTTCTGGGAGTCTTATGTTTGTGTATGAATAGCATTCAGCATTTAAAATGATAGTATGAATTCTTTCTTTAAAAGCATAACTCTATAAAAATCATAAGCATACATCTGAAACAAAAAATGTGTTATTAATATGGCTATGTAAACACACACTGACATTATTAACCATTCAGAATTAGTATTATACATTTAGAAGTAGACACATACAGCTTTATTTATCTGTAAAACATTGTACTCTGGCGTTTTTATCTTAGAAGAAATTAAAGAGTTACACACTTCCAAAGCTGGGCTTGTGGATATTTTATCAAAAATTTTTGACATCTGTCTCAATAGCTAACAGCCTAATTTTCTCCTCCTACCTCAGGCAGCAGTGAGAGAGGAAATCTGCATTGTCTGGAAATCTCCATCAGACATTTTTCAGAATATGAAAGTAAACATGACAATTGTTTTACTACCATTAAAAACTACCATTCCAGGTTATAAGCACTTGAAGGATCCTTTTCCAATGTCAGAGTGTAAGAGTTACTGTTCTGAGGATGGTCAACAAGATGGCTAGATATGAGGCAGACAGAAATTGCTATGTCAGGGCAGCTTAATTGAGGAATTTGATATTGTCTTTAATGATGGACAGGGTGACACCCTCCATACCAACACACGTACACACACAGCCACCCCCCAAACAAACACACATACACACACAAACAAAACACCATAATGAAACTAGCACTTAGAAAGCTCTTTTATTTTAAAGTTGTTACCACTTGACGATCTTGCTATTTTAAGTTATACTGAAAGATGGACTAATGGCTTCACTATTTGAATCTTTAAATTATTATCAGCATTAAAATGAGACTTTAACCTTATACCCTGAGACCTTTGAAATACACTGCAAGATTAAGAATGTAGTTAAAAAAAAAAAAAAACCAACAACATTAAGTAGGAAGAAACAGCTTAAATTGGGCCAATCCATGGAAAATGAGCCCTCTGTGCAGTCATCAGTGTTATGTAGTCTCAGTTTAAAGAAGCTCCCCATGTACCCCACCACCTGTCTGAGGGACACCACTCCCTCATACCCGTACCTCTGGGAGCCAGACTGTCCAGGGAACCGGCCCCTCTTTTATATATATTCAGCCACAAGGCCACCCCGTCCCCACTGTGCCCACCTCCCCTCTTTTGTAAGTATGTGAAAAGGAAAAATGCAAACGTCAGAGTCAGCTGGAGCGCATGACTTTTAACCATGTAATAATGTACAGAGAACTTGTTGGTGTTCAAAGACTCTGTGCGGCTGTGCAATTTCTGTACTTTTGCAATTAGAAATATTAAAGATTTATTTAGCTATTTAAAAAAAAGTGGTGGCTGAGAAAAGAGACTTCTCTTTCAGGTTCTGTTATGAATAAGCAATCACATAAGCAAACTCCTCTTCATTCCAAATGTCACCCCCCTTTGTCCCATCACGACATTCATAATGTGTGAGCATAGATGACAGAGACAAAAGGGGTAGAAGAGGGAGAATGATCTCAGTTCTTCCTTTCCTCTGGTCCTTCCAGAGCAGAGGTGAGAGCATCCCCTGCACTTCCTGAGAATGAGAGCAGCCCCTGCACGTTCCTGTGCGAGAGGATTCCCCACACTTGCCGATGTGAGTGCAGCCCCTGAATCTGCCTGTGTGTGAGCAGCCCCTACACTTGTTGAGAGTGTAGGGGTTCAGTCAAATGAGTAGGAGTAGATGAATTTCTAAATGGTCTCATTAAATAAAAAACACAAAGCCAAGTACAGGGGTGAAATCGTGAGAGATCAGGGAATTGGAGAAAGCTACAGCTAACCTTACCTCACCAACTCTGCAGCTTTCCAAGGGTGCTACTTCCTGTCTACCCATACCTATATGCCTTGCTGTTCTGCCCTCTGATTTGCTCTCTGTGTCCAGCTACATCACTTCCTTTTCCTGTCCAGCTCTGTCACTTCCTATCTGTCTGTATAGACCTCCAGACCTCCATGGTTAGCTAGTGTTGGAATTTAAGGCATATGCCACCATGCTTGGCTCTGTTTCCCAGTGTGGCCTTGAACTCACAGAGATCCAGACAGATCCCTGCCTGCCAAGTGATAGTATAAAAGGAATGTGCTGTCAGCTTTTGAGATTGAAAAGAAATAAAAATAAATAATATAGTTAGGAAAGTGATTATGAAAAAAGATGTCCCATTAAATGTCTACTTAATGTTTTTTGAGTAATTTTTTTTCTGCACTAGAGAGTTGCAGTCTGAGGAAAATATGACTAGTTTTAAAAAATATTCTTTATATTTATGTATTTTGTGGGAGTGGAAGGTACATGTTTCACAGCATGCATGTGGCAGTCAAGAGGATAACTTGTGGGAGTCAGTTCTCTCCTTATACCATGTGGGTTTTAGGGATCAAATGTATATTGTCATCCTTGGGGACAAGTTCCTTTGCCTGTTGAGCCGTCTTGGCTTCCCCAATATGAGTCTTCTCGGATAATTTGAATAGCATTCTATATGCAGTCTCACCATTAACACCAACCTATGATTTAAAAATTTTGTACTCAAGCGCACATCCCCCCACATGCATATACAAACAGACATAAATACGAGTTTTAAAAATTAAAAAAAAATTCTTAAATAAAAAGATTGTATTTTCCTAGGGGTGAGGAGAATGTAGTTCAATGTTCAGTCACATCTCTGGCATATGAATGGTGTTGAGTTTGGTTTTCAACACTACAAATACACATACACATGGACACATAGCTATTCACACATACAAAACACAACACAGTATATTGTGGTTTGAACTTGGAATGTCCCAAGAGGTTCATGTATTTAAACACTTGGACCCTACTTAAAGAGTCCATAACACTTGTTGCTGTTATGAATGGTTTTAGAAGCATTAGAAGGTGCAGTCTTTCTGGAAAAAGTGGGTCACTTGTGGACATTGAGATTTTTATCACCCTGTCTCAGGAGCAGGCCCCCTGCTCCTTCATCCATGCATTCAATGTCATAGTAGAATGCATCCTTCAAATTGTAAGCCAAACTACTCTTCTCAAAATTTGCCTTTTTTCAGGAATTTCATTACAACTACAGGAAATCTGATATACATCTTAATTATAAATTTACACTCATTTTTACCAAAAACAAGGTTCTGCATTTTAAGGAAGTCAAAATGAGCTTTTAAAAATAAAATTTGTAAAAAGTAAGTTTCTTAAAGTATTCACAGAGCCGGGCAGTGGTGGCACATGCCTTTAATCCTTGCATGCTGCGGCCCAAGCAGGTGGAGCACGAAATCTGGGGAGGCACGCTGAAGTTAAACTGCACTCTAGACACCCAGTTTCAGTTCGTCAGGGAAGCAGCTTTCTTTATTCCTACCAACACGGACTTATATACCCCTCTAACAGCAGGGGTCAAGGAATGGTTACTCTGTATCCAGAGGCAAACTGGACACTTGTTTTCCAAACAGGAAAAACTACAGGGGAACTGATCCCCAGCACCCTCCAGAACCTAACTGCACATTTTTCACACATACAACTTAACTGAGACAGGACAAAAAAGGGCATTTAAAATTAAGGGAGCAAACTTAACTGCTGCCGACACCCGCATTCAGGAGGCAGTGGCAGATAGATCTCTGTGAGTCTGAGGTTAACCTGGCCTACAGAGTGAGTTCTAGGACAGGTTCCAAAGCTACACAAAGAAATTCTGTCTCAAAAGAAAAAAAAAAAAAAGAATTCACAGATAAATGTATAATAATTTTCCATATTTAGGGGAGAAAAGTGAGAAAAGTGTTAGCCCATTCTCCTCAGGGAAATCTCTCAGGGTTCAAGAATCTTATGTAGCTTTCCTGATTTTATATGAGAAAAAGCATTCCTCCACGCTTTCTGAAACCTGTGATGTTAGTTTATATTTCATTTGTCCACAAGTCTGCAGTTCAGACCAACAGACTTCTAACAGATACTATTTTTATACCATTGTGCTGCTTACACAATTCACATTTTTATCAAATAATTTTGGCACAAGTACAGACAGAAGTATTAGACAAAGACACACGTTGAGCAGGGAAGTACTAAGTTAAACCAGTTTAGCACCAAGGAAAGTACCGCCAAGTCAGAGATGACCTTGTAATAAATACAGAATAACTTTTGGAAATCTTACAAGTAAAGTTAGCACATTGAATCAGATAAATCAATATGAAACCGTCCCTAATGATGCATTTGTTGTTTAAGGTCCTGTTATAAAAATTGATCTGCCGTGCTAACAAATTAATTCAACAGGTGAATATTTTTAATTACTAATATTCAAATTGATTTTTTAAAAATTATTGTTGCTTAAATAACTGGTCAAGAAATCATATCCCAGAATACTTAACAGATTGTGATTGTGGAATAATAACAACTTAAAAATCAAAATTAAAATTTGTTAGATTATGTAGCTTCGGGGTGATACAGTCAAAAGAAAGGAGTAAGTGTCCCTAGAGCAATGAAGCCATGGTCTGGCTAATACTTTTAAGTTAGCCAAATAAAACAGATTTCAGAAATCTTGCTGATACAATTACAAGATAAACTGATATATTAAACATCTCTATTTTCAACATTTTATATATGTTTAATAAAAGTAGTATCTAAATGTTAATTGCAAATTTCAGCAGACATAAAACACCAAAAAAATGATGACTAGGCAAAATGCTTTTCAGAGTTCTGATGTATCTAAATATTCTTGCCTTGGAATACACTTCACATGAAAAATATTCAACAGGTATGATTACTTTCTGGATTAAAACAAAGTAATTATATTAGTGTAGAAATTCTCTGGATATTTATTATTTTTTTAAATGTGTAAGATATGACATCTGAAGTATTTAAAGACTCATGATAGATTATTTCAATGTAATAAGTAAAGCAGAATAAAATTTAGAATTGTGGCCCTCTGCTTAAGCAAATTTGTTAGAACTCAGAAGCAAGACTAATTTGAATCTCTTTCAAAGTCATCAAACTCACTTTCTCTGTCCTACCCAGGCAATGAAATTAATTATACCCATTATAAAATGCTATTTTAACACAGAAATCCAGTGCGCTATTTCACATGGAAATGTTACAAATAAGATATGGCACTTTTTATGAAATTCTATTTATAACATTCCATATCCTAAGTAAAAATGTGTTTGTAAGGATAATATCTTAAAATATTCACTATGAAGGGAATTAAGATATGAAATAACTATAGCAGTAGTACATGGAGAGTTTTCATGATGAAAGACCCCCTCCAAAGGCCCAGACACAGTTCCCCCCAAACCCAGAAGTGCTGAGGAAAGAGATATCTTAAAATAAACAGAACTGAGTCAGTTCCCCCTTCCTAGAAAGGGTGAAGTCAGGTATTTTCAAAAGAACAAAGTCAGGATGTCTGGTGTTAACCAATTAACCACGAGATATCCCTCTCCAGAGATAACATGACAAGACCCTGGAGATGGGTTGTAAAACTCCTGACAGGGCAAACAGAGAAGCTGAAATAAGACAAAGTCCAGGCCTGGAAAAAACTGGACCAATCAAGGATGGACCCATACTTAACCCCTCCCCGCTAAGAAATTTTGTGGTTTTTGCCTATAAAAACTAACTTCCCCAAGAAGGAGTAACTCCTCCCTGCCTCACTGCACTGCGGCCAGTGAGTGCTTGAGATGAGTTCCCTGTCATGACTTGTAACGGAAATAAACCTTGCTTTTTGCATTCTGGTACGCTCATCCTCGATGGTCTTTCTGGGGGTCATGATCTGGGCACAACAATGATCCATGGGAGAAGATGGACAAATACACACATAATGGTAATTTAGAGTACAATTTTAAAAAGTGCATGATAGTGCTCCAGAAAAAGTTTGTGCACAGGAATATGAGAGGACACTCAGATGAAAGACTGGTTGTAGAATAAGCAGATTATAGATAGATAAAATAGACAGAAAGAGATCTGGATTGAGAACAATGTTTAAAAAAGCCATAATAGAAGCCAGCTAAAAACTAATGGCAAAAACATTGAAGGAATAAAGTGTGCTCTGGTGCCAAAAACTTCTTCCTGTAAAACTAACCTTAAGTATGGAAGAAATGTGTTGATTACCCTACAGATTCTGAGTTCTGATTACCATGGATATCATTTCCCATGAACTGTGTAAGAAAAAGTAAAAATATATAGCAGGGAGACAGATCCTTATTTTAGGCTACTATTTTTAAAAACCTAAAGGGAGATTATAGCCACTCAGGATTGATTTAAACAACACAAAATCACAGTAATAATAGCTTTAATGTCTGAGCAAACATCTAAGACTCTCTGAGCAGATTTGTGTAGTAGATTCAGCGTTCTGATGTTATCATGCTTCACAGCAAGACAGTTACTCTGCCAGTTAATTTCCTCATTTCTGCAGTGAACCCCTGTCCCAAGAAGGAAAGAGAAGAGGATTTGGAATTTAAGATGTGAAGACATGGCTGTAAGAGTATGAAGCAGCTGGACACACTGCATCTCATCCACACCCAGGAAGCAGAGGGAGACAAATGCTGGTGTTTGGCTCTATTTCTCCTTTTTGTCTGGCCAGTCCAAGAATGCCAGGCCATGGGATAATGATGTTACCTGCAATCAGAGTAAATCTCCCCCTCTTTTCTAGAAATTATCTCACAGACATGCCTACATATGTGTCTCCTAGGTGATTCTAAATCTAATCAATATACAATTCAGTTAATCATGTATGCAATTATGGTAAAAATCAGTCTTTATTTTCCAAATTTTTCTTTGTGTCTCCTTATATCAGTAAAATAAAAAGGCTGAAATGATGAAAAATCCCATATATTATTTTATATCATTTCCAAAAAGACTTCATACAGAAACATCATCTCATTTTATCAATAACAAAGTGAACTTCAAAAATAATCTTCTAATAGGAAGCACTTTGAAGGAGAAATGTCATTCTTCATCTTGGGTATTTTAATTTTTTGTGATCCAGTTGGTGGTACTGTTTAGGGGTGCTTAGGAGGTGTGGTCTTACTGGAGAAAGAATGCCACTAGGAGCATGCTTGGGAAATTTAGGGGCTCAGCCTGACCCCAGTTCGATCTCTGCTTCATGCTTGGAGTTCTTATCTTGCTCCTTCCGCCACTATGCCTGCTGCTTGCTGCCATGCTTTCCCATCCCATCCCTCTGGAAACCTTCCATCTTTAAGTCACCTTAGCCATGGTGTGTTAACACAGTAATGGAAAACTCAAGTAATACAGAAGTCATCCAGAGAAGTTTCTGAGTACAGAATCAGAACCACCTGGTGTGGGGCATACATGGGCTGCAAAGAGGGTGCCTAGAGAAAGTTAGACAAATAGAGCTTAAGTCTTAAGCTGTTTTCACCAGAGAGTAGACACAAATGGGGCTAGAGGAAGTTAGTTTAAGCTGTTTACACAGGAAGTAGAATCAAAGGATGGCTAAGAGGAAGTTAGCTTGGGTTGTTTGTATGGAGATTAGATACAAATGGTGAGGAAGGAAGTTAGCTCAAATAAGAAACTAAGATCAGGAGATGATGTCAGGGCATAAACAATTTGTAAATAGGGTGACCTTTAAAATGATTGGTTGGTTCCTTCACCCCTCCTAGGGTTCTGAGGTTTTCTGATATAAAAGAAGCTTACTGCCTATCAATAAATGAGTTCTTCCTTGACTTGACTCCTCACTGTGTCTGATTGTCTCCAGGTAAGAGGAAGGCTGGGAAACAGGCAAGCAGCACACTCCTTTCCTCAGATCCAGGACACCTCTTGACAGGTGACCTAAGTTCCTGGTGGGGGAGGTCCCCACAACCTGGTGATGGTTAACACCAAAGCTTACATTTTGAATCAGTACACTGGACAATTCTTGGATGTGTTCATTCCTTTCTATATATTCCACTGGAAGAAGCCAATACTTGTGAACTAATTTAAAAGTAAAGATTTCTTCCTTTTTTATTTATAAAAGGGCAAAGTAATTCATTAAATTTGGCTTGTTCAATACAAACCTCTCTAGCGAATTGATATGCCAGCATCTGCAAATTTTGCTACGTCCTCTTATAACTCTCCCACAGCCACCATGACATTTTCTAGAAGGTATTGATTGTTGAAACAAAGACAAAATAAAGTTAATGATAACAAAAATCAGTATGTTTGATATACTCTCTCTATAACCAGAGCACATGGGGAATAAAGTGGGCAGTTAGTATGTATTGTGAGTTTCCTAACACAAACAGATGGATAGCCATCTGTCAGAAGTAGTATATTAAGAATTCCATCATAGTGATGAATTGGACTACATATAATCCAGGAGTCTAGTGCTATTTCTAGTCATTACATTTCATGAACTTTATGAAAACTCAAATGTTCCAAAACAGAAGGTAATGTTAAAGGCTATAGGAAGTTTCTGCCAGTGAACTGAATTTATGCAGAATACATAATTATATGATGTGTGTATACATCTATATGAATGGCGAATTTGTAAAGGACCACTGAGCTGAGTTGATGATACCTGGCTGGTTCTTATCACACTATTGGTCCTATTAACAAATCTAGGGGCAAGAAACAGCAAAACTCCCAGAAACATGTACAGACAGGGACTCAGATGTGAGAATATATACTACATTGGAAACTTGAGGCTCTATAGCACAATATCTAACTAAGGAAAATATTCCTTTTAAAAGGGTAAAAAGATAATTTAAAAATTACTGTTGACTTTTGTTTAGGCTTTGTGTAGAGCAACAAGTACAGTTTTTGTTTTTTTCCAGAAGTAAGGAAAAAAATATAAAAGATGTGCTTAAAATAAAATTCATATATTTCCTGTGCCTCAGAATAGAAAATTTAATTTAAAGTTGCCTTAGAATTTTATATTATGTACTCTTATGATACACACTTGAAGAAACCTAATGAAGATGATCTTTCTTTGTGTGATGTTCATCTGTTTACTCGGAGCTGTAAACACATTACATGAAAGTGAGACCACATGATTAATGATGGAATATCCAAATAATTACACAAGAAGTGCTTCCCTCTCCTCTTGTATAAAAGACTATACAAACCAGGATGTATGATCCTTTTATTTTTTAGGCAGAAAAAGTAACTTTTCAGCTAATGTAATTGAGAAGCAGCAAATGAACGGTACTTCCTCTGTCCTTTTTCTTTCTGCCCAAACACAGGATATGAATTCACCTTCACTAAAAACCATTCCAGATCCTCATCAGTCCAGAGACAGTGGTTGAAAATCTCCAAGTCAATCTCACTCTCCTTATTAATTTCCATATATTTATTTTCCCATGGTTCCCCACCCTGAGAACAATAACACAGGTCTCCACTGTCCCTCCACTCTTGTTTGCTGCCTATGGTCAAGATGTTTAAGTTTCTTTCCATCGTAGATTCTCTCATTTGATGGTTACTACATTCATTAACAAGCTTTTTAATAACCTTTCTTATTATCATAGTAGCAGAAGGTTCTATGCAAGCCACTGGAGAAGAAATGGTCATCAGTCCTCTTATCTAGCTATCAACCTCATACATTAATCACTTGTCTGATATGATATTCTCACTCTTAAAAATATGGCATAACTTTTACATGTGTAATCAACAGCTTTCTCATTGGATAGAGGCTTGCTCCCAGGAGCGAACTCATACCTGGTACTGTAAGCCTAGGCATGAACCTAAGTCTGATGGGCATAGGCCACAGGAAATAACATTTCTTTATTTGTTTTTGCTAAATGGACAAGGTATCAAACTGTATTCTTAACTCATGTTGGTTTTTTCATTGACTAGTGCCTCTCTCAATCTACAGTGAAGATGCTTCTTTTTGTGGATATCAGAAATTAATACAAAACCTCACTGGTCAAAATATAAAGGAGAAGTGACTGTGGAGTTCTCAGTCCTAAATGGGGCATCTAGGTCCACCTTGCACCTAAGCTTAGAAACCGTTACTGAAGCAGGGTCACGTGGCATGTAAGAGCCGCAAGTTGGGGAGAAATTCTGCAAACCAGCATCCTCTGAGCACAGCAAGGTTATCGCTATTGCATCCATGAACTCTTTGTACTTTTTATTGTATGTGGGGTGAATGCACGTGGCCTCAACCCTCACTGCGGATCTATGGGTTAAAATAAAGACATTGAGATACAATGGATATTGTTGGGAATAAGAAGGATTTCAGAGGGAATATGTGAGAGAGTAGTGGAATGTTAAAATGCCACAAACTCACTATGTAAATGCACAAAATTTAGCATTGCTTCTCTCTCTCTCTCTCTCTCTCTCTCTCTCTCTCTCTCTCTCTCTCTCTCTCTCTCTGCTATTGGTACTTCTGTGAAACTATTCAGAGAGTTCACAGTGCTGGGATTATTTATTGAAAAAAATATTCACTTCTCACTGGAGTTGCATAATTTTCAGCTCTTGCTTTAGATATTCTTAACAATTTTCAATATACATGTTCATTTAACATGGCACATTATTACATAAAAATATTTTTCAAATGTGTACTGTGTGTTGAGAAAATCGCTCATGGCTCACACTTTCTTCCTATAACTTTGCCTCCTTGTATTAGTCCTTTGTTCTCCAGAAAATTTCAAACCAACTCTCATGTAGTATATACAGACATCATTTCATGTAATTATATCAAAGAATCATATGTGAGATGATACACACATTCATTTGTCTGAGATTGGCTTAATTTACTTAATATGATTCTTTCCAGTTGCATTTATTGTCCCACAAATGACATGACTTTATGGCTGAAAAACATCCATTGTACATAAAATTCAATATTCTCCTTATCCAGTCCACTGATACTAGGTTTCTAGGTTGGTTCTATAACTTAGCTATTGTGATCAGTGCTGTCTTTAGTATTTGGCACTATTTCATAATAGCTGGTTATCAGGCACTGTATTTTGTGATTTCTTTCAGCATTCATTACATTAGAGAATTTAAAAGTCCTTCTAATATAGATTCACTTTTCCACAAGTCAACAATTGATTGATCTTTTCATTTCTATGTTATTGTATTTAAATCAATAGTCCATTATCAGAAAATCAGCCATGAGTTTGTTTTCAAATATTATGGATTGCATTAGGATTTCTGTGAAAAGTATGATAGTCTGTAAAATTTTTGCTATGCTAACAAGGTGGACTGAGCTTGACCTTCCACACACATGTAAAACTGAGTATGGCAGCATATACCTATGAACCCAATACTGGTGAAAGTGTGGAGAGAAGCATGATCTTCATCAGCTTAGATTAGCCAATTCTTTAAACTCTCAGCTTGTTTTAAAAAATATGGTAGAGAGAGATCATAGACTCAAAACAATGTTGACCTCTAAATTCAATACACACACACACACACACACACACACACACACACACACACACACACCACACACCATTGAACCTCTGTGAGAATATAATACTTTAATAAAACAAAAAATAAATTTATTTCTTTTTGTCTTCTATTTATCTCTGTGTATTACTACTGAGTTAATGAAAATTTTTACAAAGCTTGAAATCTGTTTGAATTTTGTTGGTCCCATCAGTTTTAGAGATGGAACACAATACATGCAATCAAATGGGTAGTTATATATAATTTAACAATCAAAATTCTGTTCAGTAAAAAACCTTGAGTCAATCTATAATTGTGCACTTTATAACTAACTCATTTAAGAGTGGGGGGATGGTAAAGGACAAGGAAGGTAGCTCAGCTACGGGATGCTTGTTCTTTCTGCTATATAATTGTCTTGCATTTATTTAATAGTTAAATTAATACCACTGTTTGGTTGGTGACATGATAGAAAGATTAAAGAATTCTTCATACAAAAGAAAAAATCCTGAGTATATAGCAAAACACATGCAAAATATTACCTATGATGGGACACTTTACACAGCCTTGATTCGGGGGGTGGGGGGGGGCTTGGACCTGCCTCAACTGAATGTATCAGGCTTTGCTGACTCCCCATGGGAGACCTTACCTTTTCGGAGGAGGGGATGGAAGGTGGATTTGTGGGGTGAGCCTGGAGGACAGCAGGTGGAGGGATTAGAGGGAGATCTGTTTTTGGAATGTAAAAAATGAATAAAAATTTTCTTAATAAAAAAACTATTTTAAAAATATGTGGATACAGCTTAGTAAATTTTCATAAATAGATCATATCATTGTAACCAGCATTCAGATCATGAAAGAAAATATTCTCTTACCTACA
Source organism: Peromyscus leucopus (assembly GCF_004664715.2). Taxonomy (NCBI): domain Eukaryota; kingdom Metazoa; phylum Chordata; class Mammalia; order Rodentia; family Cricetidae; genus Peromyscus; species Peromyscus leucopus. Next base: position 51,456,269 of record NC_051068.1, read on the forward strand.
CAATCTAATTTTGCCTGTGAAGATTAAAGGTCAAACACCATTATGAAGTAGTTGAGTAAATTGCTAAGTAGCAATTTTCACACTCCTCCATGTCCCAGCAATCCCTGTGGCCAGTCAGAAACCATTTAAAATGCCAGCTACTACCAATGCTTCCAGGACCTTAGATACATTTGTTCTGTTTCCACCAATCTATTTAAAGACAGAACATTTAGACTAGATATATTTATAAACTTTCTTGAAGAAAAAGTTCATCTGTTCCAATTGTCACACCCCATACAGATCTGTATGTTCCTTCCAACTTCATTGATTAGGCTCCACGCAATAATTTAAAAAAAAAATAAATAAAATATGGGAGGAACTGAGAGGAATAGGGAAAGGAACTAGGAGAGTAGAGGGAGGGAAAACTATAATTAGGATAAATTGTACGACAAAAGAATCTATTTTCAATAAAAGGGGGAAAGGAAAACAAGATTATTCAAATGTTTCATGAATGTATGCATAGTATATGTATTATATTATTATAATACATTATATATATTACATTCTGCTTATATTCACTACTTCCTAGACTTCTGATATCCTTGTATCTGATCCCCTTCATCCTAACAGGCTCCATTTTCGTGTTTTCTCTTTTGTGGTTGTTTTTGCTTTTGTCTTGTGACCCACAGGGTTTAATGAATGTCAATAGAATGAACATGACTATGTAGCTACCCAATGAAGCATGGATAACAATGATATTGCCAGAAGCTATCAACCATAAGTAGTTGACCTAGGAACAGCCAAGACTTTTGCTTGAAACTTCTGTTTGCCCAAAGGTAAAGAACAGTACAGAAAAGGACAACCAATCAAAATGCAGAGTTTTGGAGCCCAGTCCCGAAGTAAATATCTGCAAATCAGTCCAAAGATTGTAAGAATCAGAGGATCAGGGATTTGCTGAAAATTACATCTCCAAGTAATCTCAAAAACTGCACCACTAAATTCTGAAAAACAAGACTGCCCAACGAGAACTAAACAAGGATGACATCAATGTCTAACTGGAAAGGGACAAGGCCACGAGGCCTAAACCCTACAGAAAAATCTATACATAGACAACTGAGGAAACCTGGAAATGGGAGAGATAATCTTACTCAGGGAAGAGCACGTCAACTGGTTTATCAGTGACAGTCATCCCTGAAAACACACATAGAAGTAATATTATATGGAATGAGTAGGTAATATTTAGGCTTATGTATTTATACACATATATACAAATGATAATAATTAGTGCAAAAGGCTACACATTTGAAAGAGAATGGGGAGCCATCTATGCAGGATTGTAGGGAAAAAAACGAAGCGAGAAATAATTACATTATTATTATAAGAACAAAAATGCAATATAATAGACATTTTCTATTTAGTGAAAAACTTAAACAGATTAACTTTTGAAAAAGTATGCCACAACATTAAGAGAAATTCTGAAGATCTACGAATATGGACTTTCTTACTAAGAGGCAGCCAGTAAACTACTTCAATGTATCTTTGCAAGTACACTGTAGTCCATAAACACTCATGAAAAAAATATAAACAATAAACAAACTACTTCAGATTATAAATCACACAGTTATATACTTTAATTTTCTGCTTTATATTAGCAAATAAAGCCATTGCTAACACAAATTACTATGAGAATAATTTCTAGTAATATTTTATTCATTCTTAGAGAATTTAATATAATATATTTTGATCATATTCACTTCTCACTCTACCTCTAACTTCTCCCAGATTCACCCTCTTTTTTAAAAAAAATGTTTTTAATTGAAAGAAGAATCACATCATGTTCCATTTTCTCTTTCCTCCCTCTAGGCAACCCCCAGTTACCATCTATTGAACCCCTCATATGACACCTGAATTCTCAAGTTGATTGCTGGGAACACTGTGAATGTGTTGCTCTGATTGATTGAGAAATAAAACACTGATTGGCAAGTAGCCAGGCAGGAAGTGTAGTGCAGACGGGATAAGGAGAGAAGAGAAGTCTGGGAGTGAAAGGCTGAGTCAGTAGACTCTGCTAGCCACCATCATGAGAAGCAAAAGTAAAGTACGGTAAGCCACAAGCCACGTGGCCACATATAGATTAATAGAAATGGGTTAATTTAAGATATAAGAACAGATAGCAAGAAGCTTGCCACGGCCATGCAGTTTATAAGTCATATAAGTCTCTGTGTGTTTACTTGGGTCTGAGTGGCTTCAGGAACTGGGTGGACACAGGAAAACTTCAACTACAGTTGATAGTCTCTTTTTCTGATTGTTATCGATATACACACATACATTATTATAATTCTCTATGGCTTTTTCAAAAATCCTTTGTGTAATTTATACCACCTCCTTACCTCTCCCTCTATGTTACCCTTCTTCCTTGACTTCCAGGTAAGTCTTTCCCACCTATTTTTCCTGTTTCTTCCCTTCATTGATACTATGTGCCACTATTCCCCTTTTTCCCCCTGAGACAGGGTTTCTCTGTGTAGCTTTGCACCTTTCCTGGAACTCACTTGGTAGCCCAGGCTGGCCTCGAACTCACAGAGAACCACCTGGCTCTGCCTCCTGAGTGCTGGGATTAAAGGTGTGCACCACGACCACCTGGCCACTATTCCCTTCTTGAGAGCTTCTACTACCCCATCTTTATGGCCATTTTTACCTTTGAAAATGTTTTAAAGTCCTTATAGTCATTATTTATTTTCTACAGTTAATAAAATCTTACATTTTAATTTAAACATTTCTCTTTTGTTTATTTTAACTAGATACAGTTGGATCAAAATTAGAATGAACATTATTTATAAAGTCAGGTTTCTGGACACAAAGTGCTTCAGTATTCTCACTCAATCACAGTGTCATTTGTGGAACTTTCACAATAGGCTTTTGTGCATCCTCTGTATCTCATCTTACCTGTTATATTTGTATGATAGGTGCTATAATGTTAGACTTTGAAGAAACTACAATTGTGATTCTTTTTTATTTAATTGGAACAATTGTTGATATGAAGTTCTTTCTGAAATGATTCATAGAGTATAACTCTTTATTAGATTCATAATATCTCAAAAATCTATCTTATTGAAAAAGGAGTTATTAAATTTTGCTATTATACAGTTTTATAACTCGGTTTTGAAAATAAGGAGGTATCAATATTGAACCATGATAACAATGAAGGCATCATATTAAATTAGGTATGACTCAGAATATCTTTTTTCAGGGTGGCATGCTAAAGCAATGATAAGACTTCAAAAACAGGACTGAATACTTTAATATTTAGCAAAAGAAAATCAAACAAAATTACCAACTGTATATATAATTTAAACCTTTCTGGCAAAGTGGCTGAGCAAATATAATTCAATTCATTATTAAATGTTTAATACTAGCTTCATGTTCCACATTGCTTATAGTTTATTTTTGAAAATTTAAGTAGGTAACCTTAATTTTGGATGATCTTATTTATCTCTTAGTTTCAGTTTGGCCCCAAACTCACTATGTAGCCAATTTTTAAATGTCTCCATCTTCCTATCTCTACCTCTTAAACACTAGGATTTGAGCTTGCTGTGCCAAGCACTAACATTTTTTTTGTGAGAGAAAAATAAAACGGGGAGATTTGCAACAAGTGACAATCCTGAGTTTGAATCACCAGAAGCCACATAAATCTGGCAAGATAGCACATATGTATAATCCCACTGCTGTCAGAGCAAGGTGGTAGACTAAGACAAGAAGATCACCAGGGGCCCACAGGCCAGCTTGCCAGGTACATGCGGTGGTAAAAAACAACAAAACCAATCGTAGAAACAATGTCTCATACAAGGTGAAAGGTAAAGACCAACCTTCATGGATGGCTGTCTGATGCCTTCATAGGCACACTGTCACACACACACACACACACACACACACACACACACATACACACACACACTACACACAAAACACTTAAATATTTGTATTTTAAAAATAATTCATGGCACCTTAGGTTTTAAATATAAAATTATTGGATCATTACATTTAATAAAGACAGTATCTGCATCTTCAGATGGAATGTTTCAGGAATATTATAGAAGAAATAATTGTTTTGCCATATTGATTAATACATTACAGAAAATAAAATAGAATAACACTCTTTGCTCTAGACTGCTCAGATAGATGCTTTTTATTTTGTTTTAGTAACCTTTTTATCACAACAAAAAAATCACTTAGTTGAACGATTTTTAGTTGGGAATATATTAGTAATTATCATTAGTAAAATGACAGATAAATCTCCCAGGATAATAAATTATATTCAAGGAAGAGAAATAAATCAAATATAAACTTCACCATATTGGGTGCACACAAACAATAACACTGAACTCATCAGACAAAAGCTGCCAGCAGGAATGTGGTTATCTGGATGTCTTGACACACATACATGTAGCACAAGTGTGCAAATATATATAAAAAAACAGAAGACATTTATATCATGGGGAAAGTGACCACCGTATGTACCAGTTTAGTCACCAATATTTGAATAAAGCATTTAAGTCATTGTAAGAGAAGTAGTAGCCTGATAATCCATTTTCCTGCTCTTACACACACATACACAACTCACTCCAGTGCTTATATTGACAATATGCGTGCTAAGCAGGTACTGTACACCGAGCTAAAGCTTCAAGCTCCTAGAACATGTTAGGGGTGATGTGTTTTAGTTTCATAGTATCTGGTTTCTGAAATTTTCTTATGGTTCCCTTTCCAGAGTTACCTTCCTTCTTTTGACTAGGAGGCAATGTTAAATTGAAGATCAAAGTTGCTTATTTAAAGCATAGTCAATAGCTGTTTGGGAGGCATCTAGGCAGTGGTACCAGGTCCTAGGCTCGTTGCATGAGATAGCTGTTTGAAACCCGGGACTTATACAGGGACACTTGGCTCAATCTGGGAGGAGGGCACTGGACCTGCCTGGACTGAGTCTATCAGGTCGATCTCAGTCCTCGGGGGAGGCCTTAATCTGGAGGTGGTGAGAATGGGGAGTGGGCTGGGGGGAAGGGGAGGGAGCGGGAGGGGGGAGAACAAGGGAATCTGTGGCTGTTATGTAGAACTGAATAGTATTGTAAAATAAAATAAAAGAATTATAAAAAAAATAAAGCATAGTCAAATTCTTTCCTAAAACATGTCTGACTTCAGTTATTTTTCATTAATATATTTCATTTTTTGGTCTAAGTTCCTTTGAACTCTTATTCAAATCAGAAAAGGCCCAGAATTAAAGAGTATGGAACATCTTGTACAATATTTGAGTAGTTATAAAAAGTTGAATGATATAGTGGAAAAGTGAAGAATATGTTAAGGCTACTTCTTGTGAAATACCTCATAAACAAAACAAAAAAGAAGAAATTGTGCCCAAAGATTGTCTCTACATGACTTGTAACTCTGAGAATTTCAAAAGGATATTAGAAATGTGTGTGTGTGTGTGTGTGTGTGTGTGTGTGTGTGTGTGTTGGTCAGTAGCCAGGCAGGAAGTATACACAGGATAAGCAGACAAGGAGAAAAGTGGGAAGAGGAAAGCTGAGTCAGGAGACGCCAGCCTGTTGTCCAGGGAACAGCATGCAATGGCACACAGATAAAGCCACGGAACACGTGGCGACATATAGACTAACAGAAATGGGCTGAGTTTAAGTGTAAGAGCTAGTCAGTAGTAAGCCTCTGCTAATGTCTGAGCTGTTTTAATTAATATAAACCGCTGTGTGTTTATTTCATTCTGAGCAGCTGTGGAACAGGCGTGACACAGAAAAACATCAGCTACAGGTGTGTCCATCTGTGTGTGTGCTTGTGTAGAAAATAATAACCCAGTGACATAGAATTTACGTAGGTATTATGTCACAGGGAAAAAGAGACATTTTCCAATTTGGGGCTAAATAATACATTTTTCTTACCTGATACCAAAAGACTTTATAATGGATGCCACATTAAATGGTAGCCTAATTTCTGAGCAGAGCAATTGCCTAGGAATACCTCAAAATCCTGCCGAATAGCGGGATGTCATTTCCGAGTTATTATCCCCTCAGTAGATTTGAACCCACTGGGTGTGAAAACTATGGAAGTTGTTTCTAAACAGATCCTGATAACCTTATTTATTTCAATCACCAAAATTAGAAAAACTAGACTTAGAATCTTTACCTAATGTGTCTAATTTTTGAAAAGGGACACTTAGCATCCCACAGACTAATATATATGTACGTATATATATGTATATATACATATATATATATACATATATTCATATTACTTGTATAATGTCAATTTAAGAAGTAATTTGATTTAAAAATAAAAAGAGCTATCTCTATAATAGACCTTTAAAAATGTAACTTTCACAGAGATCCGCCTGCCTCTGCCTCCCGAGTGCTGGGATTAAAGACGTGCGCCACCGAGGCCAGCCTGGGCTACAGAGTGAGTTCCAGGAAAGGCGCAAAGCTACACAGAGAAACTCTGTCTCGAAAAAATTTTTTTAAAAAAGTAACTTTCATTAGACATATAAGTCCTCAGTAATTGTTCTAGGCTGAATGGAGTTGTCTAGGAGATTTCCCCATTAAATGTAGGCAGATTATATTTAATGATTGGCTAATGGACATCTTTAAGGGACAGGGAATGTTTGGTATTCATGAGTTTCATATCCAAAATTATAAATGAATTGTGTAATAAAAGTATTTGTTTCAATATCCTTAGCCATCACGAAAATGAAAATAAAAACTACTTTGAGACTTCAATATTATACCAGTTCGAATGCCAAAATCAACAAATGACTCCTCATACTAGTGAGGATGTGGGCTAAGAGAACATTTATGTAAGTGCAAACTTGTTACAACACTATGGAAATCAGTATTACTGTAATTAACAAGGTGATTCCATGTAATTTATCTGGTAATCAAGAGTGGTTTATTTCTGGGATAACTTACAGCCAATAAGGGTTGCTTACAGGATCTGGGAAAGATGAAGGACCATAGAGTGGAGAACTCTTGCTTGGTGTCCCATCCAGCTTCCAGAACCACAAGGTATCCAGAAGGGCCAAACACATATGCACCTCGAGTCTTAAGGGGCTCCCTCTCAGCCACGCCCTAGGGGCAGGTCATAGGCAGGTGTGGCAGTTACCTGCTGTCACTTTAGGGGCAGTCTTTCAAGGTCAAAGCTGGAACAGCTACCCACTACAAATCAGTATGGCAATTCCTCGGGAAACTGACAATATATCTACTTCAAGATCCATTTATACTATACTTGAGCATATACCAAGTAGGACTTTACAACCTACTACAGAGCTACTTGCAAATCCAAGTTCATTTGACTCTATTCATAATAACCAGAAATTAAAAACACACTAAATGTCCATCAACCAATGAATAAATAATGAAAACATGGTACATTTACAAAGTGGAATATTTTCCAACTGTTACAGAAAAAAACAAAACATGAAATTCACAGGCAAATAGTTGCACCTAGAAAATATTTGAGTGTGGTATCATGAAACATGAATCCTAAAAGGTCTTATAATGAAAAATCCAGAGTTAGATATTGGGGTAAAAGCTGAAAGATCAGAGAAACAGAGCAAGCCAGCCCCAAGTTCTTATCTCTATGAGATCCTCAGTCTCAAGAGCATGAGTTCTTGTTTCCTCATGCCTTATATACTTTTTTGGGTCCTGCCATATTACTTCTTGGGATTAAAGATGTGTGTCACTGTCTGCCTGGTTCTGTTTCTCTCATGTAATCCAGTGTGTCCTTGAACTCACAGAGATCCAGATGGATCTCTGCCTCCCAAGTGTGTGCCACCACAGCCTGACCTCTATGTCTAATTTAGTGGCTGGCTCTGTCCTGATCCCCAGGCAAGCTTTAGTGGGGTACACAATATATCACCACATTAGCAGATATCTAAAGACCAAATATGTTCTGTGTTATATGTGGATGTTAGCTTTTAAGCTTTTAATATGTGGGTGATAATCTGGATAACCACACAGCTTAGGTAACTAATAAGTGACGAGTGGAGCAGAGACTCTCCCAAGGAAAGGGAAATATATAGATAGTTAAGGAGAGACAGGAGAGACTGGAGTGAGAGGATTAAATGGGGAAGGATGGAAGAAAGGGGTAAAAGAGGAAAAATGGGGAAGGACAACCAACACTAAGGGTCAATTGTGGGACCATATGGAAATCTACTACTAAAGAAGCTTCCATATATATATACATATAAGAAAGAAATCTAAATGTAGTCACCAAAGAATGGGGGAAGACAGTGCCACACCAGAAATTTTACATCACCAAGTAAACATTCCATTACCAGGAATGGTAGTTATGTCTAGTTGAGTTGTTGCCAAAGGGTTTCTATGGAGACCCTCAAACAGCTCAGGGTATTGCAAGATACTGTTGTTTTGCTAAAGGGATACAACAATCAAATGACTCCTTATGATATTTTCTATACACATAGATGAGTCCTTTGCACCACCATCTGGAGAGAAGCTTCTTTTTGTAGTAGGTAGCAATTAATACAGAAACACACAGTTGAACAAGCTACAGAGAGTGAGGGATTATGGAGCACATAGTCCTAATTGCATTGTCTTCATAAAATCCACCCCTCTGGGCTCAGGGATCTATGCAAAAGAGGAGAGAGAAAGATTAGAAGAGCCAGAGGCAAAAGATGACTCCAGGGAAATTGTATTCCAGACAGAACAACAATGACGCACATACCAACTAACAGAGACTGTGGCAGCACACACAGTTTCAGGGCATTAAAGGTCCTTGGTTATTTTGAAATTTCTGGTGAAAACAAACAAATACACAGATATCTGTATTAGACACTTCATTTGATTCCTTTGAGTATAATCCCAAGTGTTATATCACTACGTTGATAATTTTAATTTTTAAGATTTTTCCAAACTACTTTAGACTAATTTGCATTCTCTTAGTCACTGGACTAATTTACATTCCCATCAACAGTGTACAAGCCACCACGTTCTCGCCAGCATTCTGTGTTCTTTCCAATCATTCTAACCAGAATGAGATGGACTCTTAGTCCAGTTTTTATTTTCATTTTAGTGACAGCTAAAGGTGATGATTATTTCCTATGTATATTTATACGACTTTTGTGTTTCTTTTGATAGGTGATTTGTATTCATTTGCAACATTTACACTTATAACAAATCATACATGGGATAATGAACATCTCTCATGATAGTAGCATGAATCCTTTCATGACAAATTAGTGCTCATGACTTAATCACCTCTTTAAAGGTGGGATGTCTCAACTGACCTGAGCTCATGGGAGTTCACAGGCTCTAGAAGGACAGCTAGGGAGCCTATAAGGCACCAACTTAGGCCCTCTGCTTGTGGGTGATAGTAGTGTAGCTTGGTCTGTTCCTGGGATCCCCAGCAGTGGGACCAGGATCTGTACCTGGCACAAGGGCTGACATTTTGGAAACTACTCCCTATGATGGGAGGTCTATCTCAGCCTTGATGCAATGGGGAGGAGCTTGGTCCTGCCTCAACTTGATGTCCCATACTTTGTTGACTCCCATGGGAGGGCTTACCCTTTTTGAAGATTGGATGGGGGAGATAGATGGGATGGAAGAGGGAATGCGAGGAGAGGTGAGAGGGGAAACTATGGTTGGTATATAAAATAAATTTTAAAAATGTTAAAAGGGGAGATATCTCAACATTGTTACACTGGGAGTTAAGCATCTGTCTTTGCAGGACATACTCATATCTCAGCAGGTCCTAAATACTACCAGAAAATGTGTTAATCAAGTTGAACCAAATGTATTTAATAAAATATAGGTAGAAGAACTAACTTGGTGTTATCTCAGAAAAGGCTAGTTGAATGAAGATATTGTTTAGGGTTTCAGTTTCTGTACTCAGGCGCCTTAGTCAGTGTCTTAGTACAGGTCTTGTATGCAATATAGTCATTGTGGACATTATATGGCATCACAAAGATTCAGAACTTTACAAATGTGTAGCTTTCAAAGTAAATTTTGCCAACTAAAATGTTATTTGGCCAGTCAGTTATTTACCCAGGTAAGCATCCTCAGGTTCTGAGAGTAGAGATATTTGCTCAAGTAACAGAAATATTTATCTGTTTATATTGGTTCAAGCCAATTTTCTGAGGCAGAGAATGAAGTAGTGGGTCAATACTCTAATATTTCTAAAGAAGAAAAATTTCTAAAACACATGATAAGGTCATATTGCCATGTATACACATAGGTTGTAGTCTTAAATATTAATCTGTGTGAGTTACGGTGTTTAATTTCTCAGGCACCAATAGTCTTTGTAATCTAGCACCCATTGTTATAATTTTATATGTATTTAATTGACATGTCATTATATAACTTTCCCCATCCCTTTCCTCTGGCCCTTCCAACGTCCCCCCTCCAATTTCTTCCATGAACCTCTCACTCTCAAATTGATCACCTTTTCTTTCTTCATATATTGTAACAAATATATGTGTGTATGTGTACACAAGTACATAAATACATTTCACTATGTTCATATTTTATTTCTTTTGAAAATATATCTGTCTATTAATATTGATATCAGTGTTTAACGAAGTAAATGAGGTGATAACACATGCTTTTATAAGAAGTCTATTCTTACAAATATGAGATTTTTTGTGGTTTTTGCAAGATTTTATATTAAGAGTTCCCACACAGTTTTCTAAAGATAAAATATTACATATATATTTAGGGTACATATATAAATATATCTCTATCATTTATACATGTATCTACAAAATTATCAAATATTTACTGAAACAGAGCCACGTCCATTCTTTCACACATTAGTAATGATTAATTTGTATTTCAACAATCTGGGGTAGATACACAAGGCACCTTGTATTCCCCATACTAAATTATTTGATGGCTATTTCATTAAAAAAAGAAAATATTCAATAATCCCCCTTTTGATAGATGAAGTTAATTAATAAAATTTTAGTTTATGATAGAAGTGGTTCATGAAAATACATGTAATTAAAAAGAAAAGTAATGATTAATGGAACATAAAGTATGAGACTTTTGCTAAAATTTTTTCAACATTATAAAAAGTATATAATTAAAAGAACATGTCTCATTGTTATTAATGTCTTAAGACTGAACTAGTGTTCTTGTGACTACAATGGTTGATTGATTGATTAGAACTTCAGTAATGTGGAGAGGTGGGAGTGTTACAATTCCAAAGCTAAATTATCATGGGATATCTTTGCCATTCTCTGCATACCCCCCCAATACTCTCTTTAATAGCCACATATTGCCTATTCTATCTGTGATGTAATGTTCTTGGGAAAGGTGAATCCTTTGAAATGTATAAGCATATGCCTATTTTCTACTAACCCCCCAACTGATGTGATTGGGAAATATCTGAGGTCTACCAGAGGTGTTCCTCCTTTTCTGTAATCTGTCTACTCCATGTATCTACCAATGTGCCTGAAAAACATACTAATTTTAATTTACTTTTGTGACATCATTTTGAAACTTTATAAAATCAATATCTCATTGGTACAATGCAATGGGACAAGAGAAATCTATACATCTAGGCCCGAATTACTTGTGTTTCCTTTCTGAAGTGAGACTTATTTTATGTTGACTAGACTAGGATAAACATTTTTAATAATCAAAATATAATTCCTAAGCCAAGTTGTAGCACACATCTATGATCTCGACATTTGGGAAGCAGGGTCATAAGGATTATGAATTCATGGTCAATCTTAGCTGCATAAATTGGGAGTCAGCATATGCTATATATTTCAAAGCAAAAGTAAGTAAAGTGGATAATTTCCAAGATTAGAATAAGCACTAGTAGGACAATAAAATGTACATTATGAACATGTAGCATGAAGAAAAACAATTTTAAAAATATTAAAACAAAGTATCCTGTCTCTAAAGAACTATGTTCATACAACATTGTAATGTTTTATTTGAATGTTATATAGAGAGAAGGGCAATTTCCCTGTAAGATATTCTTATGAGAAAGAATGTGTTATTTAAATTGAGTATTGTTACTTATGCAAATCTGTATTCTAGAAGGCCTAATGAAGCCACTAAGACTAAGCCCCCAAAGATGTGAAATCAGCTCAGCAAATGTAGTGTTTCTCCAAGAACGTCTTGCATGCATATTTCATATTTGGAAGAAAACTTTGTGAGGTAATCACTTGCCCTTTCCATGATATTTCAGGAGGATGAAAATAAAAAGGAAAACAACATAAAAGGCAGGGCCCAAACAACCCTTTGAAAGCACATCTGGGGAAGCTCCAAGAATGTAGTGGTTGTTGAATCTTGTTTACATATTTATAAGCTGGATGCTTCTCAGATGGTACAAATTACAAGATTCCACTTTTTTGCTATTCTGATATTCAGTTTTTGGGCCTAAACACTTCATACCTTGTAAGAAAAGTCAATTTAAAAGCAAAACTGAACACCTTGGAACATTTTCTAAATAAGCATTGAATGTCACCATTGCATACTGATTGATTCCAGCCCATCTTTGAACATATGTACAGACACACTCAGATAGTGCTATCAAAAATATATACAGTATAAAACTACCAGAATGTTAGGCTAGTAAATAGTCTTGTAAAATAATGCTCAGTTTGCTGTTTGTGTGAAGTGCAGTGAGTCTTACCTGTGCTTTGAAGGTAAACCTAGATGTTTCTCCACTTCATAACATTTTTAAAAATCTATGAATGAAAGCTATGGCCAAATGTTTTGAATCCCCCAATGCTTATTTGTTATTTAACCCTTACTATTACGGCAATATGGTTTGAATGTGCTACCCTCAAATTTTAAGTGCTGGAAATATAATTCCAAAATTAATATCTGGCTAATATTTGGAGGTGGAGATTTTTGTAGATTATTTGGTTTACATTAGATCTTAATAATGAAGCACCAGATGGTGTGAGCGACTGTGTAAGGGAAGGAAAAGGGCTGACCTAGTGTACTAGGTCTCCTACTGTGTTAGGACTTCTCTAGTCTCAGACGACAGGAGGAAGCTTCTCACTAGGTATCTTTTTATTATGCTTCTCAGCCACTAGAACTGCAAGAGGTAAAAATACAAAAATAAACTTCCAGTCTCTCGTATTCTGTTATAGCAATGTAGAATGTATGCAGAGACAGTATTGAGAGATTTAGCATCTGGGAAGATAAATAGCCCAAGGAGGTCTCTCTCACAAATGCGATTCATTCTCTCATAGGAAGAGTCCAGAAAAACTTGCTGCCCTCTGTATGCCCTGTGATAATGTAGCAAAAAAGTATGCAGTGTGAAACATACAGGTCCTCAGAAGAATCCAAACATGCCATCTCCCAAAAGCTTCTACTTTCATAAATGAAGCAGTCACTATTCTGGAGACCTGGAACCATTACAAGTCCATAACATTGTTTGCATCCATTAGAATATAATGACTCATCTAAAAACATCAAAATTTACTGGTTCAATATAACAAAAGTATTCCTTTTGCTCAAGAAGGGGCCTGCCTGCATTACCAAGTTCATCATTACAACTTTCCCTACATGGTAACTTTGAGATGTACCTACTAAAGGCCACAGGCCCTTTCATTTCTAATGTTAGGGGAGGAAAGTTGGATGATGTTAAAGGACATTTTCATCATCTGCAGTATAGAAGAAGATGTTTTTACTTTCATTTCCGTTGACTAGAACTCACTGCAATCCCTTACTTATCATTAAAGAAGCTTCAATTCTGCTAGCTTAGCAAGAATATGACAAGAATATGGCAGTGTGATATTATTAGAGCATCAGTACATGTGATAAACCTTTGCCAGCTATTGGGTCTAGGAAGATGGCTCAAAGGTGGTGCCTTCTTTTCAAGAGTACCTGTATTTAATTTTCAGGCCCATGTGGCAGATCATAATTGCCTGTAACTGATGCCCTCTTCTGGTCTCTGTGTACACTGCAGACACATGTTTTCTAGACGTGCGTGAAGACAAAACATCCACATAAATAAAAGAAATAGAAATCAAGCTTTTAAAAAAGTTTTTGCCACATATTGAAAATGATAAGTATAAAGATGCATGAAGAACATAAGGGTTAAAATACTGCAGCTCTTCACTGAATATATCAGTCAACATCCTGCCTCTTAAAGCGGGAACATTAGTGAGCTTGGAAGCACACGCTAATATTTCTTTGATATCATAAAATTCATTTTAAACTTCATAGTTTTTTAGTTATAGCCTGCGATTTATTGATATCAGATTCAATATAAAAATGTCTCTTCTTCAATTTAAATTCCTAGTGTGCTTACTCAACTCTTTATGAAAACCTGGTTGAAGAATCACAGTTAAATGAAAATGAAGAAGGGATTTGAATGGTTAATTAATACGTTTGATCTGTGAAATCCAAGTCTAGAGAATTTAGGAATTAGAGTTCAAGAGTGGCACATATTTCTTTTTATCTAGAATGAGTTTCGTGTAGCTTGCAAACATTAGAGATGCAATTTCATTTTTCAATTGATCTATCTGTATGGATGACAGACTGTAGGCATCACCTTTTAAAAACCTGCTGATCTTTCCTTATACATCCACCTGTGATTCTCAGTCTCATGGTTATCTTAAATAAATATTCAGAAATCCCACAATTATTTCTCTCTTTGCCTGTTTGCTGAAAATGTGCACTGTTTCAGAATTCAAAACCTGAAATGATGATTGATGTCACGTGACAGTATTTGTGTCATAGAAAATATTGAGTGGTCACTAAGTCCTCCCAACACTATCACCAAATGGAACTTCTAAACTCATGTCCACAAATCATAAAACTTGGAGGAGAATGCACATGAAACATTCTCACATTCTCTTTATTAGCCAGATTATTTTCCATTTAGGTTAATAAAACTAGTGTGAAAAATCTAAGTATACCTATTGTTTCTTCAACTGTGTCTCACTCTTTGAGTCCATGACAATAATCAAAGTATAATTAAGATGGATTTTAATTCATTTCAATTTCCTACTTTCCATAAGTGCTAATTTTTATAGGATTACTGAAATTTTAATCTACTTTTCATTTCTAAGCTACACTCTCAATCAGTCATTTATCTTCACTATATAGTTTCTCTATTAACATTTTGAGGCATTATATCTGATCCTAAATCTTCTACAGGACACATCTCAACATTGTATGTAAACAATGATAAACACAAAAATTCCCATTGATAAGACACAACTGAATTGGGCCTGCAGCCTTACTTAGAATAATACAAAACAAAAACAAAGCCCCAATCTGATATTCAATTTGCAATGATAAGACAACCCACTAGGCATACCTACTTTGGTTATAAAGACTACTCTGAGCAGAGATAGAATTCTTGTAGTATTTATGAATGAAAGCTGGTAAATATTTATTTTATTCTATGTGACTCAGTTATAAATATACATATGTACATGTTTGTGCTTATGTCTAAGAAAATATAACAAAAGTAAGGTATTTGCATCGTCAGTACTAAATGTGGGAGCATGAAATATGTAAATATATGCACACATATATATGGTTATCAATTACTCAATAGATAAATATGACAAAGTTATTCAGTATGATTGAACCTATAGATATTCTTTTTTTTTTTTTTTTTTTTTGGTTTTCTGAGACAGGGTTTCTCTGCGTAGTTTTGCGCCTTTCCTGGAACTCACTCGGTAGCCCAGGCTGGCCTCGAACTCACAGAGATCCACCTGGCTCTGCCTCCCGAGTGCTGGGATTAAAGGCATGCGCCGCCACCACCCGGCCTAAATATTCTTTTATATATATATATATTCAAAGGTATTTTTCTTTCTTTCTTTTTTTATTTTTTTTAAATTTATTTTACAACTAAATATTCTTTTTAAATACACTATTTTACATTTAGTACAATTTGATCATATTCTTTCTTCACTTTCATCTCCTCTCAGATCTTCCCCACCTCCCTAACTACCCACTTTATATACTTTTTCTCTTTCTCTAAAAACTTTGTAAAATAAAGGCAAACAAAAAAAATATATTTTCTTTGATGGAACTATCAATTTTTCCTATCTTGCCTTCAAGATCTGAAATTATCTGTATCTTGAGTTTTTCTGCCTTGCCCACAGTCAGGACAAATCTCTGTCACCCGCCAGTCCCACAGCCGCTCAGACCCAACCAAGTAAACACAGAGACTTATATTGCTTACAAACTGTATGGCCGTGGCAGGCTTCTTGTTAACTATTCTTATATCTTAAAGTAACGCATTTCTACAAATCTATACCTCACCACGTGGCTGGTGGCTTGTCGGCGTCTTCACATGCTGCTGGTCATGGCGGCGGCTGCAGCCAGTCCTTCTGCCTTCCTGTCCTTTTATTTCTCCTCTCTGTTAGTCCCGCCTATCCTTCCTGCCTAGCCACAGCCGATCAGGTTTTATTTATTGACCAATCAGAACAACTTGACATACAGACCATCCCCCAGCACAGCCATGTGCAGACCATCTCAAACACCTGCACTCAGGCCCATGGTCCTAATCATCCTCTATACGGACCTGCTGGGTAACGCCACAAGGAACCCAAGAAGGGCTCCCACAGGACATACATTAACATCCCACAGCAATTATCTCCTTTATATCTTCTAAATTATTGGCAAAACTTACCTCTGAGATTTTTGTTTCAATTTCTGAGTTTTCTAGTATTAATTTTCTTTTAGTGAATCAATTGCTTTTCAAAATTCTATTTCCATGCTGTGACTTGTTTTCATTATTTCAGTAAACATTTTCACCATATATATTAAGACATGTGTTCATATATGCTTTTAGGTCCTTGAGCATATTCGTAATTACTAATTTGAAGTCCATGCCTTGTGCTTCAGCTAAACTGCTTCTCTCAAGACCAGTAGGGTGGTTGGATTCTGGAGGATGCATATTTTTATGATTAGTCAAGCTTTTGTTTTTATGCTGGGATCCAGGCATCTGGTTGTACACTACTGAAGTGTTTCTTGGTGTAGACATCTGGCCTTGTCTTTGTTGGGTGGTTTTTCTAGTCTTTGTCTGTTGTTGATGACTGTGGGTCCTAGCCAACTGTAGCAGTTTTCAGTATCTAACTTCAAGCCTAGTATGATGCCTGTGTGCTCTCTGCAGTGGTTCTGTCAATCCATGGGGAGTCACAAAGGAACAGAGATGTGCTAGAAGGAATAGTTGAATGTGTCATTGGATCAAATTGGGATGATCCCTGACTACTGGTCCCCACTAACAGGACTAGTCCCAAGGGGAAGAGTATCCTATCTGATTTGAAGATACAGCTATCTATTTATAATTTTGCCTTAAGTCTCAAGAAAACAGAGATCATTTCAAACTTTAAATTTGAAAGTATCACAAAGAAAATCTAGATAAATTAGAAATTAAAGTGAAATAGAAAGTAGGGAAAGTGATGGGAGCAGGGAAATGCATGAAACCAACTTAAGATATATCTCTGTAGATCTCAATAGCTGGAAGAACTTTTGACAATCTTTAGTCTATTTATCATTATTTAAATTTTTGTGGTACTAAATATTTACATTGTAATTTATTATCTGCAATTTTCATCTGTAAAAGATATATTATTTCATATATTTTGAATGAGGTAAAATACATGCAAACAAAATAAGCCCTACCTTAATAAGTTTGTGACATATCTTATTTGGGGCCCACTATTATTCTTCTGAAGGAGAACAGAACAAAATTGAATACCTCTAATATTTTAAAAATGGTATTGATTTGTCTTCAGAAGATAGCATTGTAAATTACTTTCTCTTAAATACCACATTACTTGAAATTAAAAGGTATTATTTATGTTTTGGTATAGGCATCACTGATACATATGCAACAGAAATAATATGGAAGCAAAAGAATTTAAGTAGTCCCAAGGGTATCTCAATACTGAACTTTGGAAGATTGCTTTTTCCCCCCCTCTGGATAGATGAAATCAGGCGAAGAGCTGATTGGATAAGCTTCATATAAATTAAGGCACAGTGGCTAATTCAATAATTGTGTTAGATAAATTTTAGAAGAAGAACTGTAATAATATTCCTATGCACAGACTTTAGAGGAGAGAGAGAGAGAGAGAGAGAGAGAGAGAGAGAGAGAGAGAGAGAGAGAGAACTGCTGAGAGCTAGTTTAGAAAAAAAATGAATTGGATACTAAGCATTTTAAATTTAAGAAATGATGCAGCATTCTAAATTGCATCCTGAAGTATCAGCTAGAAAAATGAAGCTAAAATATCACAGTAGGTTTAAACCTGCTCAGAGAGATGAGACTCTTTTACACAGAAGTCAAATTTTAAGCCTTTGTCAAAGATGTATGGTAAAAGGGCCAGCCAAAGAAACACACCATGAGACCTGAGTCAATTCACTGACCTTGAAACTAGAGCCAAAAGGTTAAAAAAAGCCAGGGAAAGAAACACACTTTGACCCTGAAACCAGAGCCAAAGAAATACAATCTAACTCAGCACAAAAACTAACCAGTCCTTAAGCACTAAAAACAACCAATTCCTGAGCTTGAAATCCAGCTCATCGCTGAGCTTTTTCAAACTCAGGAATTGAAATCTGTCCAATTCCCACTCTGTAAATCTTCACTCTGGAAAAACTCAGCCCCTAAAAAGCCCTACATAAGCCCTGTACCTGTTCACTTTGAAGTTGCCTTTTTCCATCCTGACAGAGGCAGCCACTCCTGGATTCCTCCCTCCCAATAACTTTTGAATGAGTTTTGGATAATGACCTTCTTTCACCACAGTGAAGCAGAGCAGAAAGTCACAACTTCAGCTGGAGCAAGAGCAGAACTGCTACATCCCTGGGACGGAGCGATCATTCCCCACCAGAAGAGAGCTGTAGGTATTGCCTGGCTTCCAACAGCCCCAACATGTTTCCCTTCAAAGCTCTACCATTTACAGGTATAGCCTGGCTTCTGATGGCCAGGATACCTTTCCTTCCAGAGCTGAATACTTACAGTAGTTGTATTTTTTAAAATTAGGAATTGGTTTATCTACAAATAAAAAAAAAAAAAAAAAAAAAAGAGAAACTTGTGAAATGCATCTTGTTCAAAGTTCAGGCACTTAAAAAAACAGGATGATGATTGAGATAAAAATCTGAAACTAATGAAAATATGAAGAACTAAGATGAAATTTAAAAATAAAAAAGGCAACTTTTAAGAGGCTCCAGGACTTTAGTACTGAAGCCTAAGGAAATGCTTTGAGTGGGCTATTTGCTCAAAAGTATTAAACAAAAGAAAAATGTGAAATATGAATCAGAAATATCAAAGAAATGCATGCACTTTCATACATAATGTCATTTTTCTTGAATTATCTTCAAGGTCTTTTACAATGAATTATGGCAAGTTAAAAGTATATTTGATGACTCTTTTAGACACTGCTCAGAGCTTCTACCAAATGGCACTAATTCTCAGTGCTTACATTCAAAATTGATGGACCATGATAAAAATCCTTGTGTATGTGATTGCCTTTGGATAGCCAGGTTCAGGGGAAAAGAGGAAATATGTTGTGAGTTCTCAAAAGATATACTATTATTTCTAACCTGCTGTTATAAAAAATATAGGAAGAGAACTGGATAAGTCCTCTGTAGAACGGGAAACAGAATATTTGCTATGAAGGGGAGAAATAGAAAAATAGGTTGAGGAGATTTATTTGATGAGGGAGGGGATAGAAATACAGAGGGAGAGGGAAGATGTGTGTGAGAGTAACAGCATAAAGGGTGTTTGAAAAAAAAGCCATAGTGAAATTTATTATTTATAACTACTTAAAATTGAGAATAATATCCACAAATTTATCTATCTATCTATCTATCTATCTATCTATCTATCTATCTATCAATCATCTATCTACCTATAATCTATCAATCATCTACCTATATATCCATCTATCATCTATCTATAAACTGCTTATCTATTTACTCATCTACAGTTTAAATGAAGCACCATAAGACAACAATGCTCCCCCCAAAACAAACCAACCACATAAACAAAGTACATAGACTATCTGAGAAAATTCCAGTGCCAGGCCAGAGGAACTTCAAGTTATTGGTGAGGGGAGTCTAAAGGGCGCTCAAAGCGATATGGGCTAAGACCATTGCCCTTGGTGTTTTACATAAAGTGAAAGATCTTATTGCTGTTGACACTACATACCTAGAACACAGTAATTCCAGAAATCATTCTGGATCTGACCTTAAAAGCTCCACATTGAGTATTAGCTCTCCCAATTTCAGAGAAAGCCATGTAAATTGCCAACAGAGAGCAGCTTTTAATATTCTGTTAAATATAAAGTCATGGGTCCCAACCATGACCAGTACAACAGGATTCCTAAAAATTTAGGACTCTCACATATATCCTAGGGATAGCCAACAGAGACCTAATTATACTTAAAGCTTGCTGAGGAGAGACTTCATCCTTTCATAGTAAATTTAGCTAAATACCTGTACTGGTAAGACCACAGAATCTCGAGGAAAATATGTTACTGCCCCTTCCCTAAACCGGTACAATCTTTACCTGCATTTAAACATTTGTTCTTACATCCACAGGTAAGTACAGCTCTCAGACCTCATCAAAGAGACTTTTGTTTGTTTGTTTGTTTATTTGTTTTTATAACACATGAAGATAAGTATGGAAAGCCACAACTAGTCAAAATACAGAGATTGACTGACGGTTGGGTGACTGCCCCCAATGAACAGTTTTAACACACTGCCTAGACTTAGCAGTGAGGACACATCATAGCAGGAAGGTCGTAAGTTTGTAAGCGCCCAAAGAACAGGACATCTGCTGCAGGATCATTTCTTTAAGAAGGTGGAAAAAAAAAAAGAGAGCCATTAAGTATGGGACTTGTTTTCAAACATACAGTAGCTATCCAGTAAGCATTAATGAACTAAGAAAACACAAAGGAAAGAGCCCTTTCTCTGTAATATTATCTGTGTTTCACATTGAGTCCTCCAATCCATTTATTGATGTCATTCAACTATGGGGACGAAGACATGAATTCAAGCGTGCTATCTTATTACTTGAGAGGTAAGACAGGATGGTCAGGAATACAAAGGCAGTGTAGGCTACATTTGAGACCTTGTCTCAAAATAAAACCAGCAAAAATAAATAAATATTAGAAAAGAGAGCATATGACAGATATAATTACATTACTATGATATTACAAATTTTACATTAGCATTCACTTTGAGCATAAAAGGACACGTGCTCCTATCTCTTTTTTTTCACTGCATTAATCCTAAATGACAATGTCAAAGAAACCAAAAATATTCATTCAGTTTTATCCTTAGCACTGTTTTGTTCATCTCTATATGTTACTAGTTATTCTACTGAAATGTAGCTTTTTTCTCAAGTTTTCAATTATATTTCTTAAAAATCCATTATTATAAAAGTATTTGATAAATTATATAGGTGCACTCACAATGCTATCATCAGGTTTTGCAACAAAATAGCAGGTTATTAAAATCAACACAAATAAATCAATAGCCTATCTATTTACAACTGACAAGCACAGCGAAAATGGAAATAATTCAATTCACATTAGATACACAAACACAACTCCCTTCCAAAAAATGGAAAAACAGCAACTGAGAATTAACCTATCCAATGAAACAAAAGATCACTACAATGAAAATTTTTTGATACTGAGTAAAGAAATTGAAGAAGACACTAGAAGGTGGAGGGACATGATTGTGTTCATGGTTGGATGAAATCAGGGTGTTTATTCACAGACATATTTTCTTTTTGCTTTTTATGTGTGTATATGAACATGGTGTTTGGGCTGCAGGTAGACTATCATAAGTGCTACAGTTTATGTGGCTGCTGGCAATCCAAACTCTACCTCTCATGCTAGCCTAAAAGTGCTTTATCCACTGAGCTATGTCCTCCGCCTCAAAGCTGTACTACTATTACACAAAATTACCTTGAAATTTAATCATTGAAAATGACTATTGAAACTTGACACATTATTTCAAGCAAGATTTACTATTGGGCTATGTGCTAAAACTGGATTAATCTTCATTAATAATAAATTTGGATAGCCATTTTTTGCCAGAAATAAGGTATTTTTCCTTTCAAGAATATATTTCATTATTTTCTCTCTAATGTTTATTCTGCAATCTTTAACAGCCTTCCCTTCAATCCAGTAAAGGAAGCTAAATCTTGTTCAGCCACTCTTTGAGAAATGTAAAACTGTGAATATTGGTCATTCATATGAAGATTTAGAAAAAGTTACATGTGTAGAATGTTCTTCTAGTACTTTTTAATCTCCTGGTTATTGTATCTAGGATGACATCTATGGATGAGGAAGTGCAACACATGCAGTCCAAGGATTCAGGAATTCAGGAGGTGGAGGCAAAAGAATTAGAATTTCTTTCTTTCTTTTTTTTTTTTTTGTTTGTTTGTTTGTTTGTTTTTTGTTTTTTGAGACAGGGTTTCTCTGTGTAATTTTGGGATTTTGGTGCCTGTACTGAATCTCCCTCTGTAGACCAGGCTGGCCTCAAACTCACGGAGATCCCTCTGGCTCTGCTGGGATTAAAGGCATGTGCCACTGCTGAATTAGAATTTCAAAGCCATATTCAGGTGAATAGCAAGTTTGAAGTTAGCCTGGACTAAGTGAAATACTGTCACAATTAAATAATGAATGAATGGATTGTTTTCCAAATGCCTAGATAAAGGAATAAAGGTTCTTTTAAGATGGTAATTTGAATATAATGATCAGAGAAACTCATTTTTGTGATACAATTATAAACTAAATAACTTGAAGCTGATTCTAAGCTTCTGTGGTTACAGATTTGTCTTCAAATGGTGACATCAACTTTGAGACAGAATATTCTAGAACAAAAGTTTAGAAATTTTTTCTTTAAGTTATAATAAAGTTATAAAATTTCTTGAAAGCTAATTGAATGCTGATGAGAAAATGAGACAGAAGCACATTGTAATTACTGAATATATTTATAGTGAATTTGTAACTTGAGAATTAGGGTAATTATCAAGTTTCCCATAATAACTTTTATGTATAGCCCCTGTTGTTTTTGTTAATTAGAATTATAACTAAGTTATCAAGAAACAATGCATATTTTCACAAAATTTTAATTAGTTTAAAGAAACTAGGATGCATTTGCTAAGGAATTATTTAAAATTACAATTGTGGCTGCTTAAAGTGTATAAATTACTGTAGTAATTCTATGCATATTTTATTATATTAATTCTAAGTGAAGACAGAATTATTATAAAATAATTGACATTTCTATTTGATGCCTTTGTGTGTTGCCATTTCTGTTCATCTGGAAACTTTCAATTGATTAATGATTTATTGTAAAAAAAAATTCTTTATCAGAATACAAACTTTTTGAATTCATATTGTAATTTTATCTTAAATTTAATGTTTGAGAATTTATACATGCATCCAATATGTTCTGATCAAATCTTCTTTTCTTTATCTTCAACTTCTCCCACATCTCACTTAACAATCTCCTCTCAAGGTCAAATACCCTTTTGCACATGTACTCAGTCTACACAGTCCTTTCTGAAAGCCATTACCTGCCGAATCTCCTCACTTAGGGTTGAGACTTATGATTTTTGTGCATGCAGTCGTGGCCACTGGGAGGCCCTGGGAGTAGCACTCCTGTCACACCTTGAAAAATCTTTGGCAGCAGTCTTTCTCCTCCTTTACAATCTTTCCACACCTCTTGTGTGAGTAAAGCTGAGCCTTGGGGAAGGGCTCAGGATATGTCTGGCCCATGGAGTACTGACTACTCCATCGTCTTTCTTTCCTTTTTTTTTTATTTAATTTTTTTTCATTTTACATTCCAATCATAGTTCTCCTTCCCTTTCCTTCTCCTGCTCCCCCATCCTCACCTCCCCCCTCCCCCATCCACTCCTCAGAGAGGGTAAGGCCTCCCTTGGGGAGTCAACAAAGTCTGGCATACCAAGTTGAGGCAGGCCCAAGCCCCTCCCCACTTCATTAAGGCTGATCAAGGTTTCTTTAAACTAAAATTCAATTGGTTGTGAGTCTGTCCTAACCACCATCTGCTGATAAAAGAAATGTCTCTGTTGAAGTTTGAGAACTTCACAAATCTGGCTACAAAGATAAGTATTTAGAACGCATTTAATACTATGTGCTTGTGTTTGCTAGTTTTATGTAAACTTTACATGAGTTAGCCATTTGGGAAGTTGGAATATTATCATTATTTATGATGGTTGGTTACAAGTTGTTAATTGTTAATGGTCAGGAACAAAACTGAACAAGGAAATTAGATTCAGAGTTTTTGTTTGAGAAAGAAAGGAAGAAAGAAAGAAAGAAAGACAGAAAGACAGAAAGAAAAGGAAAAGGAGACTATAGATTTGAGGTAGATCATCAAATGTACTCTGAGAAAAAAGATAAAGAAATAATAGGATAAATGGGTAGATCATTGAATCTACACTAAAAAGAAAAATTGGAAGATATAAAAATGACAAAAGGCAGATTATTGAAGATTTTTGAAAAGAAAAAAGAGAGAATATGAATATAATAAGATTAAAAAGGTCAATTTTTGAATCTACTTTTAAAAAGCAACTACTTGTTTTAAATAGGATAAGTAATGAAATTTTTTGTCTGAGTTTATTAAATGTTACTGGACATTGTTAATATATATAATGGAGTTTTCTGTCTGAATCTGTCAAATGTTGGTGGACTAGACATGGTTAATGTAATTTTTGACTGTATATATTGTATATACATATTGGATAGTTTTTCTTGTATTAGTTATAAGCTTTTTTATTTTAGACAAAAAAGGAGGAAATGTGGTGGTATTGTGTTCCCCAAAATGTTGTGCACCCTAATAAACTTATCTGGGGTCAGAGAACAGAACAGCCACTAGATAGACATAGAGGCCAGAAAATGGTGGCACTCACGCCTTTAATCCTAGGATTCCAGAGGCTGAAATCTGTCTGGATCTCTGAGTTCAAGGCCACACTGGAAACAGCTAGGCATGGTGACTCACACGCCTTTAATCGCAGGGAGTGATGGCAGAAAGCAGAAAGGTATATAAGGCATGAAGACCAGGAATAGAAGCTTTTTGGCTGGTTAAGCATTCAGGCTTTTGAGAGGCAGTTCAGCTGAGATTCATTTGGAGAAGAACTCAAAGGCTTCCAATCGGAGGAAACAGGATCAGCTGAGGAACTGGGGAGATGAGGTAGCTGTGGCTTGTTCTGCTTCTCTGATCTTCCAATGTTCAGATTTGTTTTAATTAATAAGACCATTTAAGATAACTGCTACATTTATGGATAGATTTTTTTGGCTCTATATTTGTTTTACATTAACTTGGCAGGTTTTGGATAAGCTGAATGGTGCTTGAAGTTTAATCTTGGGGTTCTCAGTGAAGATGTGTGAATAGAGTTTCAGAAGCGACCTTAGCAAGCAAATGTGCAGTCTCTGACCACAGCGGTAAAAGTCCATGTAACTAGCTGGTGTGTGCTGTGGCACATGTACTTGTTCAGAACTCAGATTTGCAGATGGCTGATGCTTGGGACTGCGGGGCTGATGGGGTGCTACCTGTGGAGAGTGGGCATATATCTTAATGCAGTTCTCAGATGACAATTACTTAGCACCTTAGTATGTCATTTACAGGCAATATTTGGCTTTGGTGACACACACACACACACACACACACACACACACACACACACACACACACACACCATTCTTCCCTTTCATTTGCTTCCCTTATAGTTTTCTTTCTGCTTTAATGTTAAATGTGTTTTTTGGCCTCTGTAGCCTTCCTCAATAGAAACTTTTATGAAGAAAAAAAATATTTTAAGACAGTAAAATATTGTGGTCTGGAGTGAAAGTTCAAAAATTAAAGTACTGCATTCTTTTCCAAAAGAACTGGTTCAATTACTAGAACCCACATGGCAGCTTACAAATATTTGATTCCCAAAATAGCTAAACACATCAGGCACCAGACATATATGTAGTGCACAGACATGCATGTGGGTGAAGTATTTATATATATACATTAATAAAGAGGGAATAAAATATCAATCCAAAGGCTGTTCTTATGATTTCTGAATTGTTATAAAATTCACATAAAATTCATCTTAATTGACCTGTGTTTTTCACTACAAATATAAATATTTCTAATGAGGTTATTTAAAAATATTTAAAATTTGATCATTCACACTTCTACTTTTAGAAACAATTGGTCAACTACTCGTAAACAAATGGCCTTGGAGAATTAGAAAATCTAGGTAGTATAAAAATCAAATTCAATTACAGCATCAGAAAGCTTCCAGCCAGTCAAAACTTTAAAGGTCAAGATGAAATGGAAGAAAGACTTTCTGTAGACTAATTTACGGTATACACATCACAGCTGGCATTTAGTTCTTTTACAGAACACATAGTTAACTATGCCTGATCATTTGTGATACATTTTGTTTTCTATAAAGGACAATTGTAGTTCATTACAATTGAGTTTTAAAAATAGATTTAATGATTAAGGCACTAAGTGAAAGAGAGATGCTCAGGACAAAGAGAGTGCACACACAAACAATGGGTACAATTTTCACAAAAGACAAAGTCACACCTCTTTCTTGAGTTTTCATTAACATAACTTTAAATATTTTCTAATTTCCTTGCCATTTCCTCATTGATTATTGGATTATTCAGAAATGACTTATTTCCAGGTATTTTCTTTCTCTCCTTTCCTGCCTTCTGTTCTGTCTTTCTGATGTGTGTGTGTGTGTGTGTGTGTGTGTGTGTGTGTGTGTGTGTGTATGTGTGTGTGTGTGTGTGTGTGACAGAGGAGAGTGAGATAAAGAGAGGGACTTTGGTTTCTGATAAGTGGAGCTTATTATGGTTCTCATTCTGATTCAGTGGCTTCTAGTCTGAGGTCATACTCTGTATAATGTAAACCATTTTGTATTTAGAAATTCCTTTTGGTTTTGTGACTCAGAACATTGTCTATCATGTAAAATTGAAAAGAATGAGTATTTCACAGCTGTGCTCTGAAATTGGTAGGTCAAGGTTGTTGACAGCATTATATAGAAGAAGTAAAGTGATTGATTTTTTTCTGCTCTAGTTTGATCAGTTGCTGAGGGATAAATTTAAACTTGATGCTGAAATTTTTATCACTATACACAGTGATACCCATGACATTTATTTATGCAATATACTTTAATGGACTGGGTTAGGTGAAGGTCAAATAATGAAACATAGAGGAATATCAAAGTTGACAAACACAGTATTAATCACCTGTCCCCAAAGGTGGAAGAAAAGTCTACATTGTAACTCATCGTAAGAATGAAAAACTTTCATCCTTAAACTGTTCTTATAGAAGATCAACTATATTATTATTTTCAATCACTAGTTTGAATGAAAGACCCTGATAAATATTTCATAACTATTGAACATATGTCATGATAGATTTTAGTGTTATGCTTGCTAACATTTTGAAATTAATATTTAGGGGGCAGTGTAGAGGGTTGATAATGGGGAATTTAGCTAACACTAATGATGTTTTTAAAAAGACATGGAGGAGATTCTGAAAACATTAGGAGACAGATTACATATATATATATATATATATATATATATATATATATACATAAATGTGCATTTGTGTGTGTGTGTGTGTGTGTGTGTGTGTGTGTGTATAAGAGGGTTTGAAGGAAGGAAAGGTAAGAAGAAAAGTATGTATTTATATTATGATCTCAAAAATCATGAATAATAACAAAAAATAAAAGCCATATGAAAACCTGGCACTCTAGAAGCTTCCTGACGTATGTGTGTGTGTGTGTATACATATATATATGTGTGTGTATGTATATAATTTCAACATGATTAGTATATAATGATGGAAACAGCCCATATAGACAGATACTATATGCTATCCAAAATAAAACCCCAACACCAGAAATGAGATATGTCTTTCTCGGTTGGTAATCAATGACATTCTTCAGATTTTCCAAATATTTTGAGAAATTTCCAATGCTATTGGCAATTAAATCAATTAATTTGATTAATAATAAAATAAATAATTACACTCCCCACCTTAACAAAACCTATTGCTGTTAACACAACATTTCTATTGCTGATTACACAACCACAATTCTATTACTGTTTACAGACATATAATAAAACATGGAAAAGTATAGCTGGTAGTTAAACTGGAAGTTTCACCACTATAGCTAACTTATATAGCACTACTGTAAGAAAAAAAAAAAAAAAGAATCACCAATCTCACACAGCTACTAATGTTATACCTCTGGTTAAATTGTAGTACAAATGTTATGAGAATCACTACACACTTAAACTTTTTTTTTCATTTTTGAGATTATACTATGATTAGAATGTCTCTCCCTTCCCTTTTCTCCCTCCAAAACTTCACATATACCCTTGACCACTTTCAAATTCATGTCCTCTTCTTTCATTAACTGTTATTTTATTAATATGTATATATATATATGACTAAATATAACATTTCTGCCCATTTAATGTTCTCTCCACATTCTTCACTTGCCTGTGGTTCTTTCTGTGAGGTTGAGGTCTCATGGACTTTTTCTTATCCACTTTAGCATATCTATTGTGTTATGCTTATTCAGGTCACATTTGGGCAGTCATGTTGGTGAAACTTTAAGGATGCAGCTTCTGACATTACTAAGAGGCACAATCTCACAGCAAACTCCATGATCTTCTAACTCTTACAATCTTTTTTCCCCTTGCTTCCACAACATTCCATGAACCTTAGGAGTAGGTGTGTTTTATAGATGTATCTATTGGGATTGAGCTTCACAACTCTCTGAATTTTCATTCCAAACATTTTTAAAATTGCATTTAATATCCCTTACATATGATGAAACACATATATGATATTGTCAGCAAAGCCAAGAACTAGGGTATCTATAGGTAATAGGTGTGGTGGTATTGTGTTCCCCAAAATATTGTGCACCCTAATAAACTTACCTGGGGTCAGAGGCAGAACAGCCACTAGATACACAGGCTAGAAAATGGTGGCACTCGCACCTAGCATTCCAGAGGTAGAAATCCCTCTGGATCTCTGAGTTAAAGACCACATTGGAAACGGTCAGGCATGGTGACACATGCCTTTAATCCCAGAAAGCGAGTCTTTAATCCCAGGGAGTGGTGGTAGAAAGCAGAAAGGTATACAAGGACCAGAAATTAGCAGCATTTGGCTGGTTAAGCTTTCAGGCTTCAAGCAGAGCAATTCAACTGAGACACATTGGGATGAGGATACAGAAGCTTCCAGTCTGAGGAAAAAACCAGCTGAGGAACTGGTGAGGTGAGGTAGCTGTGGACTGTTCTGTCTCTCTGGTCTTCCAGTATTTACCCCAATACTTGGCTCCAGGTTTGTTTTATTAATAAAGACTCTTTTTTTTTTGTTTGTTTGTTTGTTTTTTCGAGACAGGGTTTCTCTGTGTAGCTTTGCGCCTTTTCCTGGAACTCACTTGGTAGCCCAGGCTGGCCTTGAACTCACAGAGATCCGCCTGCCTCTGCCTCCCGAGTGCTGGGATTAAAGGCGTGTGCCACCACCACCTGGCAATAAAGACTCTTTAAGATTCATGTTAAAAATAGGTCTAGAAGAATACCTACTACTATTATTTTGCTAAATGAACATAGCAATAAAATAACTCCTAATTCATAGTTCAATGCAATCTTCATCAGGCATGCTTCTTCTTTCAATAAGTGGTAATCACCAGAGAAACTCACAGGTGGTCAATATGGAGACAATAGATGTTAGAAAGGGCTTCTTTAAATGTGATGTCTATACTATACCCCTTCCCTCAAAGTTCAGGAATCTACGTGGAAGAGAAGGAGGAAAGCTGTAAGAACCAAGGTGCCAAAGAGCTCCAAGGAAACAGTGTTTTCCAGATACAACTAGGGAAGAAGCACATATGCATTCACAGAGATTGTGATAGCATGCATAAGACCTGAACAAGCTCAAGACATCACAGGAGAGGGAAAGTACTCATAAAGACTACCCCAAGACAAGTTATTCTCAGTTAATAGGCCCCAGAAGAAGGAAATAAATTTTCTTCAATGGACTGTCACTGGGTATATCAACCATGCTCCATGCTCAGGAGTTGTCAGCCATTAGTATTAACTCCTTATAATAATTTCAAGTGATTGCATTTTGTTGGCCTTACTCATTGTATAACAATAAATTCAATCATGGTTTCTTCTCTGCATCCTTACAGTCCACTGAACTTGACCACTGAATATCATATAGAGTTCCATACTGTTCTTTCTTCTTGGCCGTAATGTTTACAATAAACACCAACATGCTATTGTCTCTGATGTTCTTCTTGTAAGACCCGGTCCTTAGAAATATTTCTGTGACGCCATTGTAATTAGAAGGTTTCTCCAGTCCTGCCAAGCCCCTACAGTCTTGCAGCCTGCTTATAAAGTAATCATTCAGAAGCTTATATTAATTATAACTGCTTGGCCATTAGCTCAGGCTTATTACGGACTAGCTCTTATGCTTTAACTAACCCATAAGTCTTATCATTATTTAGCCACATGGCTTGGTACCTTTTCTCAGTTAGACATCCTCATCTAGATTCCTCTGCATCTGGCTGGCAATTCTTGATTTGGCCCTTCCTCTTCCCAGAATTCTCCTCATCTGCTAGCCCCACCTATATTTCCTGCCTGGCTACTGGCCACTCAGCATTTTATTTATCAACCAATCAGAGCAATACATATTCACAGCATACAGAACGACATCTCACAGCACTTCCCCTTTTCTGTCTAGTCAAAAAGGAAGATTTTAACTTTAACATAGTAAAATTACATGTAAAAAAAGTTATCAAGCAAGAATTACAGTTATAACATCTAGTTTATTTGTATTTGGCAAAATCAAAGAAAATATTCTATCTATCCCATATTTATGAGTCTAAAGTTTCATATCTAATTTATCTTTTATCATAACCAAGGAAAATTATAACTAGCTAGTCTTCAACTACATCAAAGATCTCAGAAGGATATAATATTACCAAAATAAACAGAAAATGCATTGTAAGAAACTTCCAAAATTCTGGAAATGACAGAGACAGCTGCCTGCCTGGACAGTCATCCAAAGTTCCTCTGTAACATTGGGGTATCCATCTTCAGCCAATAGGCCTACAGTTTCTCAGTTGCTTCTCTCTGTGTCCTGTAGAATGTCTGGCAATTTCTTCTGCGAGGCAGGAACCTCAAGGACCATCTCACCTTGCTGAGTTCAGCTGTCACTTTCCTATGGTTCCTGCATGTACAGTTTATATAACAACCTGTCAAGCAGTCCAGGCAAGAGTAGTTTCTTGCCCATTTTGTGGCCATTTTGTGCCAAGAAGACGACTCCATATAGAGTGTCTTCAATGCCCATCTTCCTCTTTGAAGTAAATGGGTACTGCCCACAGACATATGTTACTATCCAGAAAAGTTTAAGTTCTTAAAAATATTTTAAATGACATATTCTGTAGGTCTTTGAAGTGTTTGAATATTACTTACCTAATTGAAATATATCTATGGATACCTAGAAAACTTAACTAATGTGACTATGAGTTTGGCTATCATAGATGACTAATAATCTACAGTTCTTAATTATAAATTACAATTTCAAATGAGCTGCACAAACACAATACCTTAAACAAGAGTAGAAATATACATACAGTATAACAAAATTAACTTTAAATTTTCAATAAGCTAAAATGTATAGCCAATTAAAACATTTCAAGCAAGTTGTTGCTCTTTAAAAGTAGATTCAATAATCTACCCTTTCATCCTATCATATCTATATCAATGTCATAGTGGCCAAACTTGTTTCCTCTGAAAGTATTCTTCACAGGGTTTTTGTGGTTTGTCTCTTAGAGCAGTGTTTGAACCTCTAGAAGGTAAGTAACACAGCCAATGTCTTGTATGCATTTTATTTTGTGGCAGTAGATGCTTTTAAGTATTGTTTTCTTGCCCTTTAGAATCTTTGATCTTGTTTTAGATTCCAGAAGGAAAGAGGTTTTCTTCCTCTATCACGTCACCTTCTTGGGGAAATAGATTCCACGGTCTCTCTAGTAAAGGGCTAAAAACCAATGTGATCTAAGACAATTAATACTATATATAACTAATTAATCACTTTAACTCATTGTCCTCAAAGATGAGGGTGTAATGGTATGAAATATTCAAAGTTTTGTAACTTAAAGAAAAATAGCTATGCATAGCAGTTCCCAGTACCAGTTTTGGTTTTTAACATTTCTTTCTGTCTTCCTTCCTTCCTTCCTTCCTTCCTTCCTTCCTTCCTTCCTTCCTTCCTTCCTTCCTTCCTCCCTCCCTCCCCTTCTCTGTATGAGAGAGAGAGAGAGAGAGAGAGAGAGAGAGAGAGAGAGAGAGAGAGAGAGAGAGAGAGTTAATCCTCTCCTTCCAATTAACTTCACCTCTTCAGATTTAGCAGCAATCTCCTTTACCCACTGGGCTGTCCCCCTGGCCTAGATACCATCTTCAATAGGACACTGCACGTGCGCGCGTGCACACACACACACACATACACACACACACACACACACACTATATATATATATATATATATATATATATATATATATATATATATTCAGAGAAAGTGAACTCTGATAGTACTGTTTATGTTTATTTTCAGCCATTCTATTAAGTCATGTTTTGAAATTGGTTTTAAACTATCCTTTTGCATCATACAAAATGTAAGTTCATTGAAGGAAAATACAAATAGAAAAAAGTTTGAAATCATATCTTCTTTGTTGAAAAAAAGCTCATAAAAATACCGTAATTTTTAAAATTTTCTGTGGACACATTTTTGAGTCTCATGGATCCAACTACTGAATGGAGTTGTATTGCCAATATTATCTTCTACTTTTCATTTACCAATAGATATTTTATGATTTTAACTTTTCCACTTATCCTGTTCTAATATTGTCTTCAAATTTTAAATAACAAAAATAATTGCAATGAATGTTCATGAGAATCTACCTAACGAGAACACTGACAGACTTTACCATAGCATTTCTAATTATAGAATCCACAATATTCTGCACTGAAAAAGTCTACAGATAATATTGAATGTATACATCTCTTCTGTAACATTTAAATCAGTCAAGATACCCTGATCTTGTCAAGCTTTTGTCATCCCTTATTGTTGAAAATGGAAAACCCATTGATTTACATTTTGCTACCCATAGTTACACAACTGTGAAACTGTACCCCACGATTGCATGCAATTCTCACTTTGATTTAGTTCCTTATTTTGGTTTTACACAACACTATCCAGACTTTGACTGTTCTCATTTAACTCCCAACTTTTATAAGAGAAATGGTTTTAGACTCAATGGATGAAAGACAACATGTCTTTCATTTTAAATAATGACCTGCACTGCTAGCTCCTTAGTTGTAAATAGCCTTGTGCAATTTTTTTAAATAGCATCCCACTGTGAACCCAAAGCATGTATCTTTTGTGTATCCATCAGTGGACAGGCAGTTGTGTTATTTCTATGTTTGGTGATTGTTAAATGTGGTGAAGTGAAGGTGGAGTGTAAGCATGTGTTTGACATTGTGACTTTCATTTGGATATATGCCTACAAGTGTAATGTAATTCTACTTTTAGGTTTATAATGAATTTTCACCCCAAATTGCTATAATAAGTTTACTATTTCACATTTTCACAGTGTATAAATGTCTCTCTTCCTCCACATCCTTATCAGCATTCATTGTCAGCCTTTTTGATGATTGTTACTCTCCTTGAGTTAAGTATGCATCATTTTAATTTTGATTTATATATCCATAGTGACTAGTGGTATTCAGGTTTAATTTTTTAAACATTATTTGTTGGATGATTTTACATCTCCTTTTGAGAAATATTTGTATTTCTTCCCTATTTTTCAACTGGATTATATACTGTTTCTGCTACTGATGTTTTGAAGTTTCTCATATACTTTAAATATCAACCCCATATCAAATACAGTGTATAAATAGTTTCTTCTATACTACAGATTGTTTCTTCTGACTGTAGATTATTACCTTGACTGATCAGTGGATTTATAGTTTAATAAAGTCTCACTTCATTGTCTTGGCTTTTGTATCTTATGCTGTTAGGATACTGAAAAAAAATCTTCACTCATTCTACTATGTTAATGAAATTCTTTGGCATTTTCTTTTCAGAGTTTTATGATTTTAGGGATTACATTTAAGTCTTTGCCTCACTTTGAGTTGATATTGTTTACTGATGACAAGTGTGAAGTTTCTGTTTTTTTCTAATATGTATTTAACTTTCCCATTTCATTTACTTCAAAGAATATAATTTTCTTTATTTAAAATTCTGAAAACATTTTCAATGAAATCAGTTGTCTGTAGAATCATGAGTTTATCTCCTGGCTTCCTATTTATCAAAGTGTCTCTATTTACCCCGCTCCATGGTGTTCTTCGCACTGTAACTCTGTACTCTATTTTGAAACAGGTATGATTACCTCCTGTTTGGCTCTCTTTTCTCATGGAGGCTTTGGCTATTTGAGGTTCTGAGGATTCCATATAACATTTAGCTTTGATGTTTACAGTTATTTGAAGTATATCATGGATCCTTAGGTAGAGTCTCAGAATAATTTTTACATTTCCTTAAATATGGGCATTTAAACAATGTTCATATTTTTCCAAATCCTGAACACTGTATGTTGTTCAAAAGGTTTGCATCTACTCTGCTTTCTTACATCAATGTTTTGTCATTTTCATTATAATAATTTCTCAAATGTCATTTGATATTTACAAGTTTTGCTATATGTGCTCCAGCAGTATAAACAAAGGTTTCTGTTTATATATCAAAGTCACTGTAAGGGAGGCAGTTGTAAATTAACACATTTTGTTAATGTCATTAGTCAACAAGCATTGAAGTCTAGACATTCATGGTTCAGTGATTACTATGCTGTTCAGTATCTTCTGAAGCACAGACAAGGTTATAGCTTGGTTTTTTTTTTTTTTTGCTTCAATTTATAGTGTTTCTTAGTAACTACATAAAATAATTTGCTTGCATAATAAGTGATGCACAATATGTATTGAAGGCATTGAAGTGATGACTATACATATTGTGAGAACAGAAAATTACTACTTCTGTGTCTGTCACTGTTATAAAACACCTAATTTAAACAGTTTGGAGAGAAATGATTTATTTGAATTACAATTTCAAGTTAAAGCCAATCATTTTGAGGACATCAAATTAGGAACTCCAGTCACTGGCCACATCCCATCCACAGTTAAGAACAAAGAAAGAGTAAGTATATTTTCACATGTTTCCTTGTTTGTTTTCAGCTACATATCTTCTCTCTTGTCCAGTCCAGGCTACCTAACATAGGAAACTGTTGCTCACAGTCGGCTAGCTCACCCCATTTCAATTAAGGATCTCTCTAACACATGCTCAGCGGCCAACTTTATTTAGATGACTCCTCATTAAGATTTTCTTCCTAGGTAATTTTAGATCGTGTGAAGTTGACAGTTAAAATTATGCAGCATAAAATAAATAAAATTTTTAAGGTATCCAGCATAGTGTTGTAAATCATAATCTTGAAAGACACAGCATTAAGAAATCCCAACATATAATTAGGAAGAGTGTAAGAAAACAGTTTATCTAGTAGACTAGTATATTATAAATTTGTGGTCATTATGATGTATAGTCACCAGATTTTACTAGTTTTCATATAGTCTAGCAGTAAGCTGTTTTATCAATGACTTATTTAAACCCTCTAGGTTCATATATCATAAATAATGTACACTTAGTCTTTTAAAAATTATTTTCATAATAAGAGAGGTTTAATACATAATTGGGAAAAATTATTGCTTATGATCTTTGGTAGATATATATTCTTTATTGGAACCCTTTTGTGTTGTGATAAAATCATCTGAAATTAGTACTATTTCATAAAAAATTTAGCTTTGGGAAGATGTATTGAGGAAAAAATTGTTGAGTCATGCACTTTCATTCAATAATATGATCTTTTATATATTATATTCTAGTAAATGGGTTTACCACAAATTTGTAGAAAAAAGTATCTGCAGAAAAAATTTATAATGCAAATAAAAATATCTACATTACAGAGATTAAGTACAAATAAAATGATATAAATTTCACTGCTCAAATGAATAATAATTACAGATTTCAAAGAAAGAGAGTAAAAAGACAGGAACAGGAAGGATAATAGGAGCAACAATTGGAACAGAAACAATAGATATAAGAAAACAAAACAAAATAAAATGAGAAGCATCATTAACAGGTTGGAAAAAAATCACTCTAAGTATCAATGAAGAGTTCCCCAGGTAATGCTCATAAAATGATAATCAGTGTGAAAAAGATACCAGCACATAAATGACTGTTTTGTGAACTATAGGTGACATTCAAATAAAAAGAAAGTGTTTTAAATTAAGAAAATCGTGGTGTAAAGCATAATGGAAACACTCGAGTGGGTATCTAGATATATCAGAAAGAAGAATTTCTTCATGTTTAGATTTTTTTGAATTCCTTGCATATTCAAGATACTAATCTTTTGTCAGATATACAATTGGTAAATACTTTTCCCATTCTGTAGACTATCTCTTAACACAAATTATGGTGTCTTTTTGTGTATACAAGTATTTAGTTTCATGTGGTCCCATTTATTGATTGTTGATCTTTTTTATTTGTTTGTTTGTTTGTTTTTTTAGGCAAGGTTTCTCTGTGTAGCTTTGGAGCCTTTCCTGGAACTCACTCTGTAGTCCAGGCTGGCCTCAAACTCACAGAGATCCACCTGCCTCTGCCTTCCGAGTGCTGGGATAAAGGTGTGTGCCACCACCAGGCTTGCTTGTTGATCTTAATGCCTACTTTATTTGGTTCATGTTCAGGACATATTTTCAAGTGCCCATGAGTTCATGTGTACTCCCTACTTTCTCCTCTATAAGATTCATGACATCAAACATTGTATTACAGTCCTTTATCCACATGGAGTTGAGTTTTAAACAGGAAAGAATATAAGGATCTATTTTTATTCTTCTACACACAGTTGTCTAGTTTGACCAGCAGCATTTGTTGGAGAAGCTGCTCTTTCCACAATCTATATTTTTTGACTTTTTTTGCAAGAAATCTGGTCTCTTGCATAAGCTCCAACTGTTCTAGCCTTTTCTCTCATTTCTGACGGAATATTTGATGTTCCCTAATTAAAAAGCATCATATCTCAATTCCATTACTCATAGGTTGGTATGTATTCTCAATGTGTGGAGGCCCACAAATGTTTCCTAGTGAGATCTGAGCTTGCTTCACCCAGCAGGGCTGCATTAGAGGATTGCTTGACTACATGCATGCTTACAAGGTGTTTGGAAGGTCTACACTAGGCTGTGCTAGGGCGAGGTCTTTTGCTCTACCCCTTGCTATTCCTATAAAAAGCCCTTTAGAAGAGACAGGAGGGACCAGTGGATAAGGATCCAGGCTTTCCTGAGGCTATACTGTGTTTTTTATCTATTTCTCTCCCCTCAATCTTTCCAAGTCTCTTTTATACTTCTCTCCTCAGGAGTAGCCTGGGGTAAAATGTGGGAGCCAGTCTCCCAACTAAGCTCGCACATCAATGTCACATTTTCATTACTATCTAAATCACATATCATTGGGGTTTTGTCACCATTCCATCCTCAATTAAGCTCATATTTTCAGTTAGGTTTTAGGACTTCCACATATGCCTTCAACCTGCAGTAAAAGTTGGCACTGGCAACTTCTCCTTGGGTGAGATTTTATTAGTAATGTAGAGTCAAGTCTTTGTGAGTAGTGACTGCTTGCTTTCATTTGTCAAACTTTCACAGGAGCCAAGAGCAGAATATGCAGTGCTGAGAACCAAGTAATGAATCTGTGCGGTTCAGCACTTAGATCATTTATATGTTGAAAAACAACAAATATAGCATAGACAGTACAAACACAAAACCAAATAGCACTAATGTAATATTTCATTTTGTGTTGGTTCAGAATGTTTGAATCACCTTCCCAGTTCCCTATGAGGAAAGAGAGCATCATCTGTTCTGTGACCTCATCCTTATCTCTCTCTTCTCTCCCTCTCTCACATTTACTCCACTAATTTTTAGAATCCAGGTTTTTTGTTGTTGTTGTTGCTGTTTGTTTGTTGGTTTGTTTTGTGGCTTATTCCATTTTGGCTCCATGGAAGAGCCAAGTGTATTTTGGGTATTTGCATCAGATCTTCTGCTTGGTTAAACTCCAAGTCCTCATCTCTGTGAGCTTATCTCATCCCTTTGATTTACCATTTGCACAAAGCACACAGATTCTCATGCAAATTCTGGTGGCTCTGACCTGGTCAGTTCTCCATTTTTACTTCTTTTAGTCTTACTACACGTGTTTTTCTTTAATAGAAAATCCACCTTCTTTCAATGAGTTGAAGGCCTTTGAGAAATTAGCTGCTGAAAGATTGCTGTTATTTCACGTTTTGTCTACTAGAGTGATTTTGTGACTGGCAGAATTATCTCATGTAGTCCCATTACTCTAAGACTCCAAATAAATTTCATTGAGGGCTGAATCCCAGTTACTATATCTGTTTTGAAGTAAGTAATCATCACACCTGCACTGTCCTCTACAGGGAATGAAACAGATACTTTAGACAGTCATTTGGAAAGCTCCAAGCTAGGAGACCTCAAAACTGTAGCATGGATCTATCCAGAAGTACAGTCACTAGTGTTCTTTGGAGTCTTCCTATTGTCCTTCGAACATATGGTTTCCACTATATTGCAATGTGTGGAATTGGTCAGACAAAATTTTCAAAACTGGTATCACCAATAAACTGAAATATATTCTGGTATACCACTTAAAGATATTCACCATTCTATTATATATTCAGATATTAAATAGGACATATGTGGTTAATGATTAGATATAATGTAAGTTTTAAGTGGTAACTAAAAACAGAGAAGTAATAAGATATATTTTTAACTCAAACGTATATCACTGTATACCTTGTACAGACATATATGAACAACCGGCAACTTTTCAAGTAAAGGAGATGCCTAAAAACATAAATCTTGCTTATTTGTGTAGAAAAGGAATGATACATCTTTATGTGATTATAAATGTCTTAGTGGAGGTAAAGGAAGTCACCTAACAAAGAGAAGCTTCTAGAATTCATAGAAGGAACCCACTGGTACTTCTGTCAAGCCATATAACACTCTCTGAGCCAGTATTCTACTACATACTCAAAATATGTTCTTATGTGCGCATGTGTATGTGTGCTCATGTAAGATGTTGGAGGAATGTAACATTCATGACCATTCAGATACAACTCTTTTCATATGAAAAAAAAGTCTGTAGGAAGCCACTTTCCAAGGTCTCCTTGTTATTTTACGATGTTCTGAAGAATCACTATTAGAAAGTCAAGTTCCTAGAGTTCAGTTGAAGAGGATTATAAGAACAAGGGAGGATTAGAATCATGATGGGAAAAACCACAGAAATAGCTGACCCAAGCGAGTGGGAGCTCATAGACACTGGACTGACAGCTGGGGATCTGCATGGGACTGATCTAGACCCTCTGAATGTGGGTGACAGTTGCATGGCTTGATGTGTTTGTGGGTGCCCTGGCAATGGGACCAGGACTTATCCCGGGTACACTGATTGGCTTTTCAGACCCGTTCCCTATGGTGTGATGTGTTACTCAACCTTGATGCAAGGAGGAGGGGCTAGGTTCCCCCCCCCCCTGCAACTTGGTATGCCAGCCTGTGTTGACTGCCCAAGGGAGGCCTTACCCTCTCTGAGGAGGGGGTTATGGGTAGAATGAGGGTAGGTGGGGGGGAGCAGGAGAAGAGGAGGGAGGCAGAACAGGGTTTGGTAAGTAAAAGGAAAGAAAATTTTTTAAATAAAAAATTTTATATTATTTTTTGTCTTTTGTGCATTCTTTTTTTTAAAAGATTTGTTTTATTTATTTATTAGGATTATATTATTTTTAAATTTAAATATACTTTGATCTTCCCCCACCCAACATTAAGTTCATTCCCAAAAAACAAACAAAAATTCAATATTAAGTTATGAGGAAGCCTGGATGGAGAAAAGTCCATGAGCCCCCAATCCTACAGAAAGAACTATAGGCAACTGAGAAAAGTTGGGAACAGAGAGATTGTCTTCTCTAAGGAAGAACACATCAATTGTTTGTCCAGTGTCAAAGAGTCTGCCCTGAAAAAAAATATGTACAAGTATCATTAAATGGATTGAATATGTTATATTTGGGATTGTGTATTTATATACATGTACATATATGCATGCAATTAGCAAAAAAAAAATTAAGCCATGAATTTGAAGGAGAGCAAAGAGGAGTATATGGGAACATTTGGAGGGAGAAAGGAAAGAAAGAAATATTGTAATTAAATTATAATCCCAAAAATCATTTGAAAGATTTGGAAGTAACCATTCCTTTAATGTAATTAATGACCCTTCAACGCTGTGTAAGTTATCCTTCAATTAAAGAGGACATATGAGGTAGGCTGTCCAGACTCAAGAAAAGTAAGTTCCAAGATTGAGTAGGTGCTGGATACTATGCTCAGAATCCAGCCCCAGATGCCATGTTTCTCTTTATACATAGTATTGTGTTTAAATCTGAAATGTTCCCCAAAGGCTCATGGCTCAAACGACTGTTCTCAGTTTGTGCCACTCTGTTGTGGGATATGGATCCTCTAAAAAGTTCAATCTGATTTTATGACATATGTCATTCCTTCTAAGGGTTTACCTGGCCTGTGGTTTAAGTTGGTGCTTAGTATCTACTGCTATAGGGACACATTTCTGACACATGCTCCACAAGCTTTCCTGGGCAAGATATTGAAAAAAATTAAAGCATAAGGGAAAATAAAACCTTTTATTTCTGAAATTATTTCTGTCATTATATCTATATATGTCTGATCATAATAATGTGAAAAATACCATATACATATATAACTAAAAAAATCATATTTTCAAATAAGTGAGTAAATACAATAAAGGTACTATACTGTAAGAAAATATTTATTACACACTTCTAATTCAGTTTAAAATATTGTTTTTCTGGAATTTTCTTTATCATGTATTCTTATATGCATACATATGTAAATTTTGTTTCTATTTTACTTTGATATTTATATTTGAAAATTATTTTTGAGACAGCATCTTGCCATACAACTGAGGCTGCATAGTAGTAACTGAATTCAAGTGTGAGTACTGCCTGTTTCTGTCTCCAGAGTGCTGTGGTATATAGCCAAGCATCACTACAAGACCCACTTGATATCTGTAGACTTCAGTTAACATTGATAATTATTATCATGGATTACAAAACCATTGAGAAGGCCAACTGTTAAATCCCTAGACACAAGTTTTTAACATCTTTTTTTATTATTGTCCAGCCCAAATATTTCTATGATTTTTAAATTAACTTTCACTTTTGTTAATTTATGTACTTAAAACTAAGTTAGAATTTCATCTCTGTCTATTTGCTGATGTCAGTGTAACTTTTTGTAATACTGCACAAAATTCAGAAATTTCTACATCAAACAAATGGAGTGACTTTTCTATTTAGTCAAGGTTATATATCACCATAATTCATAGTAAATATAAAATTTTGTTTTATAGGTGTTTCTATCTTCCCTTATAATTATACACATTTACACAGAACTGAGCATAAAGTTAAACCTGAAGCCAAAAATTTAGATTTTTCACTTCCTAATATAGTTAGTTTCACTATGGCACCTTTGTAATTTTAAATACTGTGCTCTAATTGAAAACAACCTTGTAGTGAAATTTCATCACATTAGAACAGGTGCCGCACAATAAAAAGCCTCCTCTTACTCACCCTCACCTACTTTGATATTCATGACTATTTCCCACCTGCCCATATGTTTGTGTTTCACTGTGCTTTGCGTCTCCCCTGGGCTTCATCAATCATCCATTCCAGTCCTTCTGTGGATATTGTGTGATGTAACATTTCTTTAGAGCCTCTGGGTCTCTCCCAAGGTGAGGGTGTTTAGTTCCTCCAGGGAAAACTTTAATATATTTTATTTGTTCAGTGACTGATTTTTATTTTACCCCTGTGTACAGCTGTAGCCCAGACTCCAAATTTTACTTCTTTCTTGAATCACATCTAGAAAATGTGTTTAGAATGAAATGACATCAGTTTGAAGATTCAACTCAGTATTTCTATCTCTGATATTGTGGTACATATTTAGAAGAACTATGACCTTTGATATTCTTTGTCTTATGCTCATGTAGAAGTTTTTGCATTTCATATAAATTATGGTATTCTAAAACTACTTCCAAGTAAATATATGTCTTATTCGTATTTTCTAAATTTGTTTGATTTTATTATATTTCCTAAATTTATCTGAGGTTGACCTCTGAATCATTTATATATAATTATCCTTGGCTTGGCTATTCAAAGAAGCCAGTAGATTATAACAACAACTGAAAAAACTAATGTGATTTTGAAATGCAAATTCTAAGCACACTGCAATTACTTTTCTACAGTGCCTTGAATTGAGAGTAATTGCAGTGATATTAATTTAGTGCACATTTTCCCATCACTGTTGTTGATATTCATATCTATTCTTTTTCAAGCATGTGATAGATGTTTTGTGATGTCAACTTTGAAAAACTAACATGTTTTATTGTTCTTTTATGAGATAAAAGGGGACAGATGATAATAAAAA
This sequence comes from Peromyscus leucopus, assembly GCF_004664715.2. Lineage (NCBI taxonomy): Eukaryota > Metazoa > Chordata > Mammalia > Rodentia > Cricetidae > Peromyscus > Peromyscus leucopus. Next base: position 51,498,882 of record NC_051068.1, read on the forward strand.
ACAATTTCTCAGGATTTTGGATATACTTCAAAATATTAGATTAGGGGAAGAGATAAGATATAAGGGGTCAATTCGATTTACAGAGACATCAGATATCTTTAAGTTGATGTTGTAGAGATGGGCATTTGGGGAAGCAAAATTTGACATTTTAACTTCAAAATACCTAAAGATCACTCTTACATTATTCTTTACTGATGGAAGAGATGCTCTTCTTTTTAATGTGTGTGTAGACTATGGTCAATAATTTTGAAATTACACAGGGATTCACTTGTCTGTGAAAATTTTATTGAAAAAATTGAATGGAGCAATTTCAATCTTCTTTGGTAAAATAGTTTTTACTGAAATTTGAGAGAGTATTAAATTTTCCATCACAGAACAAAAAAGTATCAGTAAAATGTTTTTTTCTCCTTTAAGTATGTTTATTTCAGTAAATTCATGCCTGAATAATTTTGAGTGCTAGTTATCACTGTATGTAATTTTCATACATTCTATCTATCTATCTGTCTGTCTGTCTGTCTGTCTGTCTGTCTATCTATCTATCTATCTATCTATTTATATACTGGGGGTAGGTGGGTGTGCAAATGCTAACATATAAAGGAAGACATCTTGAAAGGCTAATTAGGTTCTCTCCTTCATATAACTTTCAAGGATGTGTTCAATTGGTCAGGTTTGGATGAAAACACCTTCACCAGTTCAGCTGTCAAGTCAGCCATGATTGCAGCTTTTATGAGTTCATTTTTAAGTAAAATTTCCATGGATTCCCAGCTTAAGTCTTGTCGGGAATTTAGAACTGCTTCAGTGGACTTGCAACAGGACACCACCAGATGTTGTCCTCCTGTATAACCCAGGAAAACATATTTCTTGTGAAAATAAAAATGGAGTCTCTTAGTTGATTGTTCTTACTAAAAAAGAATTATAGGGCCTATAGCTTAGAAGGCAAAGGTGACTGATGCCAAGACTCAGGACCCAAGTTCTTGAGTTGTATCTCTAAAATAGCATAGTAAAAGGAGAGAATCAAATCCAGCAACTGATCATATGAACTCCATATGTGCAGTGTAGCGTGCATACCCCTTCCTCCCAAAATATATCAATGAATAAATGTATAAAACTAAACTAATGAGAACTCATGAAATTTAGACCAACACCTGTGGAGCCTCCACGGAACTGGCCCATGCCCTCTGCATAAGTGAGACAGTTGTGTAGCTTGATCTGCTTATGGGGCCCCCTGACAGTAGGATCAGGATCCATCCCTGGTGCATGAGCTGACTTTTTGGAGCCTACTACCTATGATGGGACACCATGCACAGTCTTAAGACAGTGGGGAAGGGGCTTGGACCTGCCTTTACTGAATGTACCAGGCTCTGTTGATTCACCATGAGAGGCCTTACCTTCTTGTAGGAGGGAATGGATGGTGGGTTGGGGGTGGGGGAAGAGGCTGGAAGGGTGGGAGGGGGAAAGAGGTGAATCTGTGATTGGTATGTAAAATGAATAAAAAAATTATTAATTAAAAAGTGCAGATTAATGTTAACCCAAAATAGACTACTTTTGTGAGAAACTAAATACAATGGCCATACTTGTGTGATAACCCTTAGAAAGACATTTAACTTGAATCTGTTAGAGAAGATTCCCTCTATACTCAATGAATCAGAAAAAAATTTAAACATCTTCTATGCACATGCAATAAGAAATGATGATAGCTCAGAATTTTATTCCAGTGCTATGAAAAGTATAATTTCTTGATTAATAGAATTTTGTGCAGGTTAAGGAATCCTTACACTTTGTGTGGTTTTCTTATAATTTCAGTGACATTTTAACAATCTCACTCTTTGTTGGTTCTATCGATAGAGGATGAAAAGAAAAATAAAGAAGAATCCCTGAAATTTACCAATTTTTATTTTCCTTATTTTTTCAACATTTCTTAATACTCCCAGGTGATGCCTAGATACAGTATCCAGTGCTGTGCTTAGACATAGGAATCACAATGAAGAACTGTCTACAATACACAGAAAGAACAGTGACTCTCCATGTAAAGATTTCTCATAGATATGGATAAGATGAATTCACTTAAATAACCACATATGCAGGCTGCTGAGATGTTTACAGTAAAAGGGGAGGTTAAATTCTAGATTTCTAGCATTTATAGTTAGAAGTTTTCCTGTGTCCAGTCTGGTCCATGGTCAGGACAAATCTCTCTTACAGCAGTTCCACAGTTGCTTATAAAATAATCACTCAGAAGCTTATATTAATTATAACTGCTTGGCCATTAGCTCAGGCTTATTACGGACTAGCTCTTATGCTTTAACTAACCCATAATTCTTATTTAGTTTTAGCCACATAGCTTGTTACCTTTTCTCAGGTCTGCCTTCACATCTTGCTTCCTCTGTGTCAGGCTGGTGACTCCTGACTCAGCCTTCCTCTTCCCAGAATTCTCCTTGTCTGCTTGCCCCACCTGTACTTCCTGTCTGGTTACTGCGTTTTGTTTATCAACCAATCAGAGCAACACATTCACAGCATACAGAGCGACATCACCCATCAAGCACTGACAAATACAGAATCAGAGATCTCACTAGGGAGAAACAAAAACTGTATTTAATAGTGTCAAAGAAAGAGGGGTCATACATTTAATGTGACTTTACTAAAGAATCTCATAAAGTCTTCATATAGTTTCCTTATAGTCTGAAGGGAATGTCTTTGAATACTAAGAATACATTTAAACGTTTTTACTTAAACACTATGTTCTCCAGATTACATTAAAAACATTGCAAGAAAGTAGATGAAAACGCTATAATCAGCATGGATCTTGACTAAAATTTCAGTGGATACTAGCATTGTATTTTTTGCAAAGAGAGGGTAAAGTCATTATAAAGTCATAGGACTCCACAATGAAATCCTTTCTTTACCTGATAGCTTATCACCAGAAACAAAAGGGTTTTATTCAAATGAGAGGAATCAAAACAAGAAGAGAGTAAACGTTAAGTACAGATTGAAATGGGTACTCTCTCTTTCTGAATTCATTAAAATGCAAGCAAAGGGGGCTTTTACATTTGCTTTTAAGTATTTCCACTATTTAGGGAAATAACACCAGTGATCAAATAGCTATTGACTTGACATTATAAACATTGTTTTCTATATAAAATGATAATAAATTGCCTGGAATTATTGTTTGTTTTCTTTTATTGTGCATATGCTCACATGCATATGGGTTTTGTGTACTTAGATGTGTGCTCATTTTATGTTTGTTTTGGTTATTTCATGTGAGTGTAAAGGGCATTCGATGCCTTTTAAAAATAAAATCTAACAAAGTTTCAGCTGTGAATCCCACATCAATCTATTTCATAGGCCAATAAAGGAAATTGTATCAAAGTTACCACACTTTAATGCCATGTGACCTTAAAGAACATTTATTCTAGAGACATCAGGTCATAAAATCAGTAGCTTCAGCCATCGATGCCAGATCCTTAGAAGTAAAGAATAGCTGGCCTGTGGTGGTTTGAATAAAAATACCCTCCCCCCATTGGCTCATATATATGAATGCTTAGTCACCAGAAGTGGAACTGTTTGAAAGGATTAGAATAAAAGGAACTGTGTGTCCTTGTTGGAGTAGGTGTGGTTTCATTGAAGGAAGTGTGTCACTGAGAAGTGAGCTTTGAGGTTTTAAAAGCCTGTGAATCAGATTGTAGCTCTCAGCTGCTACTCCAGGACCACTGTTGTTGCCACCATATACTCTAGCATGATGATAAAGGACTAATTCTCTGAAATTGTATACAAACTCCCCAAATGCTTTGCTTTATAAGAGCTGTCTTGGTCATTGTGTCTACTCATGGCAATAGAATAATGACTAAGTCACAGTCCTGCCCTTAACCTACTTAATGAGAAACTGAATCTTAGGAGAAAGTTGCTGAAATATTGTGGCTACCACAGTAAGGTCTGACATCCCTGAATGAGTGAGAAATTCTTCGGTATAAACTTTCTAAAACTAGATGCTGATGCATTTGGTGTTAGTGATTGGAATGTTGGAATGCTCGGCCAAAGTAGATAAAAGAAAAAGCCAGCACCAGAGAACATTGATATCTTTTGATTTACAGTTGAAGGTGAGATATATATTAATCTATATACCACTACACTAAAATAAAAGACACATTATATGCTATCCATTTTCCATTTCTACTACATATAGAAGACAGTTTTAATTCATTTTATGTTAGACAAAGTTATATGATTATTTATTATTTCCTAATATATTTATACTTAGATTTTGAATGTGTAAAGTACAAGATCCCTGATTTTCCTAGAGCTAAAAAAATTCAAAGCAGTAGTAGAAATAACTTGAGACTTAGGGATTAATTTAGAGTAAAACAAAATTAAAAATGAGGTGACACTGAAAATTTCAAAGTATTAGGTATATTTATATGTTCACAGTAATTTTACAAGATACAAATATTTAAATATTTTAGTGAAACAAAGAGGTTCCAAAGTAGCTATTTAAATTCATAGTAGGTTCATCTTTTATTAAATCTAATTAAATTGAACCAAATACCTGATCATTATTCTTCTAAGGTAATTAAAATGCATCATGTAATATGTTCATTTGAAAATCATAAGATAAAATTAACATGTCAGATAGTTTCTAGCTGGAAAAAATCAAATAATTGTGCAGTTTGTTCTTTGTTCGTTAACAAAACTAATTACTAAGTTCTTAATTATTCATAGAGATGTGTCAACAGAATTATTTTTTGAAATCAATGTGACCTATAATTTCAAAACAAAAAAACAATGTCATTAGTATGCTAGATAAAGATCATCAGACATTTTAAGGTAGTAAAGAGAGTAAATGTACCGTCCAGCAGGTTTTGGCTTTGGAATGAATGTATGCCACTTTTATGTACAGAAAAAGCAGCAGCATCTTCATCTCCATCTACTGTTTAGTTTTCTCTCTCCCAATTCCTGCCTATTGTCTATTATGGTGACATTGATGGGGCTCCTTCAATCAGTCTGTTGTCTTACTCTTTCCCTCCTCTTCATTATCCTTTGCCATTCTGTCTTACTTTCTTACATAAAAACAAAACCAGCATAAATTGTGTGCTGAAAAAAAAATTCTACTGGTACTAGTTTTGCCATACATGAAATCTAGGAGAAAAAAAGCCTAAATATGTTCATGTGGTAGGGAAGAAAGTTGTATATTGCTAGCATATACATAAAAGAATATTAAATTGTGCATACAACATCAGTTGATTGGCCATAAATTAAGATAAATAATACTAGTTAAGCTTCTGAGTGGAGCCAGAGACAGCTACACAACCCTTGTTGATGAACAGAAGCTGACATGGTGCTCTGCCTTAAAATGAGAGAATTTTTTTTCTTCTTCTTCTTCTTCTTTAAGTTAGATGAATTTCTCTTTCTCTCCAAGACTCCTACTTGTGGCTCCACCTAGCAATGGTTTATTATTCATTTATAATCCTGTCTTCATCTGATTTATGTTATTACTTCCCAGAAAATTGCACTTTAGGAGAAATGAAGAATAAAAACGTCTTTTATTGAAAAAGGCAGATGAATATGCATGGCTAGAATAAATATATACAGCAACGAATATTTCTCTCATGTTACGATAAATGTTAATTCTCTTAAGGTTGCTTCAATCATGGCATATTTCATACATAGATGGAGAACTGACGTATATTACAGTAGTGATTCCTTCACAAAATAAAAGATTGATGATGTGGTTCCAGAACTGAAACTAGATTATTGATTAAGAAATTCAATAGCCAAGATACTCACTGCTAAGACTTATGAAGAACTAGGAAGAATTCTAGCCATCCTCTGATGTGAGAATCACCATATTGTGTACATTAAGCTCATCAATTTAACTGGCAGTATTCAATATAACCATTTATCAAACATTATAAATGCTTAGTTTTTTTTTCAAATAAATAAGCCTGTCTGAATCCAGACTCAATTCTTAAATTTTATACTATGCTTACTACCATTTCAGGTTTGCTAAATCTTATGTTTCTGCTGTTAAATCTGAAGAATTAAAAATGATTCTTTCATGAGATGTGTGTGTTTCCTTATAAAGAAGCAATGGTCCTTTTATTCTCCTAAGAAAGCTTCCTGTGTAGAAGTTTGGTGGATGCTGAGCTCCTATGGTACTTAATATGTTCCTTTCAAAGACTTTGTGAGGTATCTGATACAAGTTGAGTCTTTGATACAAGTTGATCACTTTGATAAGTGCTCCTGTAGAGACCCCCCAAAAATGTAGCATATTTCTATAAGGAAATGACAAAATGTGAAACACTAGGCTATTAAATGGGGAAAATTACATTTCTACTGGGAAGCCTGATCTTATCATACATTTATGTCATTTGCTTTTGGCAAAGATACAGAAAAAAATGTATGCGTTTCCAACTAGTGATATAACAAAATACCACTAATTTCAGAGACTTGAATCATGCGAACTATCTAGGTAGTTCTGGTGACCAGTTGTCCATCAAGAGTGATCTTTACAGGACAAAAATCAAGGTTGTATCAGGTTTTCATGTTAAATTCTCAAAATTTTCAGTATTCCTTTTCCCAGTATATCTAATTTCTATATCCATTATCATAAGCTCTGTTTTAAGTCTCTGATATTGAACCTACCTCTAACAAAACTGGTGATTAAATCTACCCTAAAATATCTTCCCTCAACATCCTAGACTTGTATTCATCTCTACTGATATTTTTGACACACAGAGTGGCACAATGCACAGTTTTCAAGGCTTAGGGTTAAACTATTACTGAACATTTTCACTTGAGCAGCTTGGAATTTGCTGATACTCAGACAGTCCCATATAATGACATATGTCTAGAGTGATGGTGTTTTAAAATTCCCTAAAAACTGACTACCTAAGTGAGCTGAAGGTTTTAGCCTAGAATTCTACCAGACCTTCAAAGAATAGTTAAAACCAATACTCCTCAATTTTTTCCCACAAAATAGAAATAGAAGAAACATTGCCAAATTCATTTTATGAGGCCATAGTTACCCTGATACACAAACCACACAAAGATTCAACAAAGAGAGAATTATAGACAAATTTCCCTCATGAACATTGATGAAAAAATAACCAGGTATTTGCAAAATAAATCCAAAAGCACATCAAAAAGATAATCTACCAAGACCAGGTAGGCTTTATCTAAGTGATGCAAGGTTTGCAAACGGCCATATCAGAGGAGCAACAGGTGGCAACTGATTTCAGGAGATCAGCCCACAGGATGCCATGCATCAAACTGATGGAAGAATATCAGATATGCAAGGTCCCAAGGACTTTGGCTCCAGAATGTCTCTTGCTATTCCTGTGTTTTTACATGTTTGCTACTGTGATTTTTCTCTGGTATCTGGCATGGTGTGAAAGGGAGTCAGAGAATCCCCACTGTCTTTAATGTAGTGTGATTATCTTATGGAAACAACCCATTTTACTGGACATTTATACTTATGGACTATTATGAAAACAATTTCCTCTTAAGCTGTACTATTTAAAGTGTTGTCCTTACCCCTGATAAAGGGATGTGGAGGCTAGAAAATAGAACCAATTAAGTATTATGCAGCTAGCACTTACAAGTTTCTCTAGAGGAGCCATATAAACTATGGTTTAGGTTAATGATTAAGATAAACAATCAAGTCCCTGGAGTTAGTTCAAATTCTATTTGGGAATGTGTTCAAGGGTTTTTGGTGTACAGCATAGCTAAAACAAAGTTTTAAACAATTGACTTTATGTAACGAAAAAAACAAAAAATAGTTACTTGAGATAATTGGACAGGATTCTAAACTATAAAAAGTAAAACAAGCAATCTGTTTTTCTGGCAATTATAAAAACTACTGCTATGTAAAATGTTATGGCTGAAAGGCTCCTGACCTATGAGAAGTCTGAAAGATAAATACTTAATTGTATGTGGTTCCTTGGAAATAGTTTGTTTTTTACCTGTAATAAGTAAAATGCTGGATTATGTAAGGGATATGGAAAACATGTTGTTGTTTTTTTTACTTGTATTCATTGAAATTATTCACTTAAAAGTAGAACGTAACCACATTGTAATTTTTATATTGATTAAAAGATTCTTCTGGGGTATATAAGCTCTAAAGGAGAAAATGAAGACACAGTAGAAGGAAAACACCAGGAAAGATGTAGAAAGGAAGATGTAGAAAGAAAACATTAGAAAGTAGTGTAGAAAGCATTTATTGGGAAAGAGAAAGAAGAAAAACATCAAGGTTGAAGAATAGAACAAAAATAATGGAGTAGAACAAGCAATAGAAAAAAATGAGTAGAACAAGCAAAAGAAAGAACATAGTGTAACAAGCAACAAAAAGAATAATAAAAAGAAAAAGAAGCTTTTATCCCTCAGAAAAGATTTTTGTGTTTTTGCTCACTGTCTCTACATTTCACTCCCAGTTTCTCTGACTTGTAGAAGGCTAGACCCTCTGCAAGGGTTGATTCAACATATGAAAAACTGCAAATGTAATGCACCATATATGAAAGAAAATGAAAGAAAAAGATGACATGATCATCTCCTTAGATGGTGAAAAAGGCTTTGACTGAATTCAACACCCCTTCATGATAAAAATCTTAGAGAGATCAGGGATACAAGGAACATACATCTACATAATAAAGGCAATACACTGCAAGTCAACAGCCACCATCAAATTAAATAAAGAGAAACTTACAGCAATTTCACAAAAACCAAGCACAAGACAAGGCTGTCCACTCTTTCCATATCTCCTCAATATAGTACTTAAAAGATATAGGTACAACAATAAGACATCTATCAGGGATGAAGGGGATAAAGACTGGAAAGTAAGAAGTCAAAGTAATTGCTATTTGCAGATGATATGAAAATATACATAAGCGGCCACAAAAATTCTACCAGGGAACCCCTACAACTGGTTAACACCTTCAATGAAGTGGATGGATAAAAAATAAACTAAAAAATCATTTATTTAAAACAAATTAATGAAACATTCTTTGCAGTAGCCACAAATAATATAAAAAAGATTGGTCTAACTCTATTCAAGCAAGTGAAAGACTGTTATGGGAAATATTTCAATACTTTGAAGAAAGAAATTAAATAAGATATCAGAAGATCAAATTGTCTCCCATGCTCATAGATTGGTAGGATTGAAAGAGGAAAATTGGTCATTTTACCAAAAGCAATCTACAGATTCAGTGTAATCCCCAATAAAATCTCAGTAAAACTCTTAAGAACTTAATAATGAAAAACAAAAAATTCCAGGATAGCTAAAACAATCCTATACCATAAAATAACTTTTTGAGGTATCACCATGCCCTTTTCAAGCTTTTCTACAGAGTGATATTAATAAAAACTGTGTGGTATTAGAATACAAACAGACAGGTTGAGCAAATGGAACCAAATCAAAGACAGATGTAATTCCATATACATTTGATTTTTGATTTTAAAAAAACCAGAAATATACCACGGAAAAAAAAGAAAAAAATTTCAACAAATGCTACTAATCCAACTGGATGTCAGCGTGTAGAAGAATGCAAATAGATCAATATCAATCCCTCTGCACAAAACTCAAACCCAAGTGGATCAAAGATTTTATCTTAAAATCAGATACACTGAACCTGATAGAAGTTTGGAATAGCCTTGAATGTATTAGCATAGGAGACAAGTCCTTGAACCTACCACTAGTGACACAGGCACTAAGATCAAAAATTAATAAATGGAACCTCATGAAATGAAAAGCTTCTGCAAGACAAAGCAGTCCACAGAAGGAGAAAAGATCACCACCCTCACTTCTGACAGAGGGCTGACTTTCAAAACATATAAAGAACTCAAGAAACTAGACATCACCAAACCAAATAATACAATTTAAAAATGGGCTACAGACCTAAACAGAGAATTCTCAACAAAGGAATCTCCAATTCTGAGAAGTACTTAAAGAAATGTTCAACATCCTTACTCATGAGGGAATTGCAAATCAAAATGCCTCTGAGGTTTCATCTTAGACCAGTCAGAATGGCAAAGATCAAAAACAGCTCATTGATGGTCAGAATGTAAACTTGAACAGCAACTTTGAAAATAAATATGGCAGTTTCTCAGAAAATTAGGAATTGACCTACCTCAAGACCCAGCTATACCTCCCCTGGGCATATACCCAAAGGACACTTTACCATATCACTAGAACACTTGCTCAACTATGTTCATAGCAGTTTTTCTCACAATAACCAGAATGGATGAAACTAGAAAATTTCAATCTGAGTGAGATAACCCAGACTGAGTAAGATAAACATGGAATACACTCATTTATAAGTGCATATTAACTGCAAAGAAAAAGATAACTATGGTATAATACACAAAAGTAAAGAAGCCCAGTAACAGGGAAGGCTCAAGATGAGACACTTGAATCTCAACATGAGGTAGAAATCGAATACACATCATGGTTGGATGGGGGCAGAGTTTTGGATTGGGGGTAATGGGCATGGGAACAGGGCGGATCAGGTTGGGGAGAATGGAGGGAAAGAGTGCTGGGATAGACAACTGGAATCAGGGGGCATCTCTGGGATGAGCTAGAAACATAGAGCAATGGAAACTCCCAGGAATCTAGAGGTGACCCTACTAGCTAAGACTCTTAGAAATGGGGGATATGGGCCAAGGACACTGCAAGAAAACCCACAGTATCAACTCAAGCTGGTCTCATAGGAGATCACAAAAACTGCAATAACAACCAGAGATCATCCATGAGATTGATCTAGGCCCTCTACACATATGTTACAGTTGTGTAGCTTGGTCTTCTTGTGTGACTCCTAATTTTGGGAGTAGGGGCTGTCTCTGACTCTGTTACCTGCTTTTGGGAGGAGTAGAGGGAGGGAGGGGAAACTATGGTGATGGTGGAAAAATCAAATGAATTAATTAATTACATTTTTAAGAAGAAAGGGACTTTATCTTGAGTAAACCAAACAATAAGCTGTGTTGTTTTAATAATGGGACTCAAAAAATTAAAAGATTAGTTGGACCCATGGCTCATTTTAATTAATTATTCTGGAGAATCAAAAGGCACATTTCTCTAGTCTAGAGGTTGGAAAACTATTTGTCTACCTATTTTGTGAACATTAGAAAGACAGGATCATGACACTTAGCAGCTCACAACTGGTCAGTTACATTTCTCTCTGTGTGTGAAAGGTTATTCCTTCAAGATTCTGGAAGACTTTTTGGTTTTATCTGATTTCTTTCAAAGTATCAAGCCTATGAGAAATGCTCAGTATACAAAGTCTAGAATCAAATGCCCAAATATTCCATTCCTACTATTTGTTATTAATTATGCTAAAATGAAAAGCATATAATGTAATTGGTAACATACTAATTCCTTGAACAAATATATTCTCTGTGAATTTAGCAAATGCATCCTCCTAGAAAGTTATTTAATAAGTTATTTAGTAGTAGCAATTACATTAAGCTTTTTCTTTGATTGAGTTAAAAATACTGTCATATGCACTATGTAATCAATGTAACCTCATTTGGTACAGCTACATATTCACAAACATAAGAAATAAAAGAATGATATTTGCACAAAGAAATAGCTCATGAAAAAATTGTGCATACACATTTTATGAATACAAATACATGGATAACACACACATGGATTTATATAACATAAATTTATGTGTATACATACACAGTTGCAGTGCTGGGTATCAAACCTGTGTCTAGTACCTCACACACACAAGACAAATGATCAGTAAGCTACATTTCCATTCTCTGAGAACTGATATTTTTAATTATCTAAACTTTGCTGTTATATAATTCTTTACCAAAGTTAATTTCTAAAATTTTAGCAAGACTACAATTTTAAACTTAATTGTACCTTATTAACATATGTATTACTTACTTGAAATAAGTAATGTGCAAAATGACAACATGGCAAAAATATACAGAAATGCAATGAAATTAGGTACTGCCTTGTAAGACAGAAAATGACTTGGAGAATGCTGTCAAAATTTAGTTCAAAGCCAGACCTTTATATAGGCTGTATCCTACTTTCATGTGTCCCATATATGCTTCTATCTTTTTTGTAGTTACAGTGCTTAGCATTAAACTGAGAAGTATCTATCAAATCTTAGATGTAACAGCATCTGTTTCATTATGGAATTTTGGTGTCTGCATGTATGGAAATTTATTGTTGGCATGTCTGTCTTTGCTTTTCACTTAGACTTGTGTTAAACAGGACTAATGCTGTAATAAGATATCAAATGTTGATCAGGTTACCAAATTTGTTTAATAAGTAAGTATTGTTCTAATATAGCATCACTATGCAAATTCTATCAACTACACCAGTTTTAGGCATTCTTGATATTCCCAGTGAAGTTCTGAGTCACAAAGGGTTCATTGACATCATACCAATCAAAGGTAAGGGACCGTTTTAGAAGTGTGAGTAGAAAGACTGTATTAGCCCAGGTAAGGGAGGTATATAGTGAAAATTGTCTTCTGGAAATGACAAGCATGCTGTATTCATAAACTGAGAGTAGCTATAGTTGTCCACACAAGAACTTCACAAGATCAAGTGAATCAACATTCTACCATGGAGATAGGTGGGGCTCACAAGCCTTTACCCAATCCGAGAAACTAGTTACAATCAGTGGCTTCTGGAGGATGAAGAATCAATAGTACTTAAGGATGTGGCTCTTGGTACTTTGGCCACTCTCTTGTAAATAGCCCTATCACAATGATCTTATGGGAAGCAAATTGGGCTCAGAGAGTTATTTTGTAAAAAGTGAAAAGGGGGAAATAAAATTTCTGAAGGAGGGCACAATGGATCAAGAAGTTAATGGAATGATTATAAGTTAATATGTTTAAATTACATTTTATTAAATTCTCAAAAAATAATAAACATTTTGTATTAAAAATAGAACTTTACTAGACGAATTGTATCAATTACATTTTTTTTTATTTTAGGCAGTCATTAATTATGTTTTAAGGATTTTACATACCAGTCTCAAACATAAAAGATCTCTAATATATTACATCCTCTGTTACAACTACTCAGAAATTAATAACACTATGATAATTGGGACTGTGCTTTTTCATAGAACCCAGGTTCAGTTCTCAGTACCTATGTTGGGCTGCTGACAAATGTGTGTAACTCTAGCTGAAGGACCTGGCAGCCCTGGCCATACATGCACAAACTTCTACATAGAAATACACACAGATAAAAGTAAAGTAAACCTTCTGTAAAAGTACAATAAGTTGATAATGAGGTTAATTAAGTAGTATATGCTTAAAAATTATGGCTCTCTGAAGAAAGTTCTTTCAACATCAGACATTTCTTCTCACTGTCCTGTTTTACTACTTGTATCTAAACTACAATTTCTCTTTGATAGTGCTTCCTATCAGTCATCTGTCTTTCCTTTTGTGTCCCATATATATTTTCCCTCAACTTGTCTGAAACAATAAAAGTGATTTGATTTTTAAGTATATATTTCTCTTTCATGAGAATGACAATGTGAAAATCTTCTTTTATGGTCAGACTTTCAGACTATTTTTTAAAAAATAATTTTTTCATATAATATCATATCAACTTGTGATTCCTGCTCATGATTTGTACAAATAATGACCTAGTCTTATTCAAGAGGTTATTTCTGTTCCAATTATGCACGACTTAAATGTGAAAATTCCAGTAAAACACAGTGGCTTCTGGGTCCTACAGGACAAGAGGAATATTATTTCAGAGGCTCTTCAAAGTTATGGAGGCACGATATTTTTTTCAGGCTTAATGTTGTCCAGTAGATTATCATTATTGACTAAGAGAACTTTCCTCCAACTTTTTTTTAATTCATTGTCTTATAGCTGTTGAATCAGAGCCTTTTTTGTTTGTTTGTTTGTTTGAATGTTTCTGAGACAGGGTTTCAGCTGTCCTGAAACTCACTCTATAGTACAGGCTGGTCTCAAACTCAGAGATCCACCTGCCTCTGCCTCCCGAGTGATGTGGTTAAAAGCACTCAGCTGTCTTCAAAGTCTTAAAATATAAATATACTTGCATACATGGAAGATATCTGATTATTGTTGGTGTTTTCCTATTTAAGCATTTAATTTTCATTATTAAAACTGTAAATTCCAGTCAGTATCATGCTGTTAATCTTGTCAGTAAATGTCCTCATCAATTTATATTTATTCTATTATTTTGCAACTTTCTCTTTGTATCACTAGGTGTTAAAAGTAGCTTTTGAGATATTTATTATGGCTGTAAAGATGTAGAATGCTATTGCAACTATAAAAATATTAAAATCAGTTAATGGTTGCAACTAATATAGACTTTCATTATAACACCAAAAACTGATTCTAGTTGAATGTAAAACAGAATTTAAAGCAAGTTGTCCCCATGTGCTTTATAATAATTAAGTTGACTTAGTACATGGAAACAATGAATGGTTTACTGAATATACACTAAAATATATTACCTCTATTATGCTTATATATTTAAATTTCCCCTTCTTGTGCAAAAGGCTGTTTTATCTCCTATTTCTGAAATAGCTGGATAAAGTGATAATATATTTGACACTTTCTAAAATTATTTTGAATCAACAGCTTGGATTCAAATTTTACTCTGACTAGAAGTGGCATGTATCTTAAAAGTTTGGGATGAAATATTACAGTAAACCAACCATGTAAGTTATAGATTAATATCGTCAAACATTACTTTCTAGAAAATGGTTTATCAGGTGGCTTTAAATTGTTTTATTGAATGCTATTCTAAGTCTGTGATCATTATACACTGGCAAAAAATATTTGATATAATTTATCTGTAAAGTAACTGCTATAGGATTCTAGGCCTTTTTCTTTGTTTTTCACTTTACTCACTATAATGTATCTCTGACTAAATAAGTTTCATATAAATGGAATCTGGAAAAGATATTTTCTGTCTGTTCATTTTGAACATTCTTGTATTTTCTTGATTAATCTTTAGTTATTGCATATTCTTTCTGACTTTGTTAGTAGTATTATTACTGTGATGAAATATGACCATAGCAAATTGGAGATGAAAGGGTTTATTTCACTCACATTTCCATATAACAGTTCATCATCAAAATTAGTGATGGCAGGAATTCAAACAGGGCAAAGGTCAGGAGGCAGGAGTTGATGCAGAGGGTATAGAGGGGTGCTGCTTGAGCATTGCTTTTAGATCATAATATCTATTTTTTTTATATTTCAAATCATGGTTCCTGTGTGTAACAGCTATGTCTGTCCTGGGACTCAGATTTATAGAACAGACTGGCCTTGAACTCACAGAAATATGCCTGCCTCTGCCTCCTGAGTGCTGAGATTAAAGCATAAAACTTATGTGGTGATATATTGTGTACCCTAATAAAATTTGCCTGAAGATCAGAGAACAGAACAAGCCACTAGATTAAACTTAGAGGCCAGCAAATAGTGGCACACACCTTTATTCCTAGTACTTGGGATGCAGAGATCCATCTGGATTTCTGTGAGCTCAAAGCCCTCCTGGACTACATAAGATTGACTCAGTCTATGAGAGAAACAGAGCCAGGCACTAGTGGCCCACACCTTTAATCTCAGCACTTGAGATCTCATGCCTTTGCTTGAGAAGCACACATGCCTTTAATCTCAGCACTAAGAAGGAAGTGATGTCTGGGCAGAAAAAGATATATAAGGTATGAGGAGACAAGAACTTAAGCTTTTCAGGCTGAGGAGTCCTGGAGGTGTGACATGGTAGTGGCTTGTTCCTTAGTCTCTCTGATCTTTCAGCATTTACCTCAATATCTGGCTCTGAGTTTATTTAAAGGCCATTTAGCATTTCGAGCAGCAAATACATTCTTATGAGTAATATCACTTGTGCTTTACAACAGCCTTAGTGACTTCTATGTTATCTTAGGGCCAGGCCAATCCTGACACCAGAGGCACTATGTATATCTCAGTCAGTCTTCCTAGACCCTAAATCTTGGGCACTGTGTTGTGGATTATGTTCCTTGTCAATAAAACATTGGTTGGCTGATAGCCAGCCAAAAAGTACAAGTGGGCTGATCAGACTGAGGATGCTGGGGGAAAGAAGGGTAGAGTCATAGAGTACAGGTAAAGCCATGAGCCATGTGGCAAAACATAGTTTAATAGAAATGGGTTAATTTAAATGTAAGAGCTAGTTAGCAATAAGCCTGAGCTATTGGCCGATCATTTACAATTAATATAGTCCTCTATGTGGTAATTTTGAAGTGGATCCTGGGACTGGAAAACTCCACCTACACAAAAGTACAAATTTTATAGAATTACTTTGTACAGAATTGCTTTGTAAAGAATCTTAATGTAAACATGTCTTAAATTGTTGTGCATTGGAACTGAGTTATGGTCTGAATACATTTTTCCAAAAATTTCCTGTGTTTAAATATGGATAAAGTAATATAATCTGGGCCAGAATCTAGTATAACACGAACCTCAAAAGGTCTTATTAGTAAAAACAAACCTGGAGCCAGGTATCGGGGTGAATTCTGAAAGATCAGAGAAACAGAACAAGTCACAGCTAACCTTACCTAGCCAATTCCTCAGCTGATCTTGTTTCCACACACGGGAAGCCTCTGTGTCCTCATCTATATGGATCTCAGCTGAATTGCTGCTAAAAGCCAAAAATCTTAACAAGCTTAGTTCCTGGTTCATGCCTTATATACCTTTCTGCTTCCTACCATCATTTCCTGAGATTAGAGGCGTGTGTCACCATGCCTGGCTGTTTCTAGTGTGGCTTTGAACTCACAGAGATCTGGATGGATCTCTGCCTAAAGAATGCTAGGATTAAAGGTGTGGGGGCCACCATTTTCTGGCCTCTATGTCTGTCTAGTGGCTGTTCTGTTCTCTGACCCCAGATAAGTTTATTAGGGTGCACAATACATTGTGGGACACAATATCACCACAATCTAGAAGTTCTGGTCTAGCACCAGTTAAAACAAAATTGGCCTGAGCTGAGTTTAATTCTTGTCTCTTCATGGGTCATTTTTCCCCCGTCTATTCTAAAACTTGCAGAGGTAGTACCACAATAGTCAAAAACAGATCAATGCAAGAACAAACTCCAAAAGTATAAATAACTCAATGTCTAATATCTGGGATTCACTCATGATCATCTGGGCTCCTCTGAGGGATTTAAGTCACTTCTCTGGTTTCACCCTCTACTACACACATTCCTTGTTATCTAGGTTCTGGCTGGCTCTACTCCAATGTTGCTGCTATTCCTGGTGGTCATCCCATGGCCCTGGCATCTCTAAAACAGTGGGGCATTCTGCTGCAACTGGACTGCACTTCCATCAGTAGCCTTTTACAGTTTCTCCTCATGGTGTCAAGCCTCAAGTACTCTTCACTGACACCTCAGGCCTGGGCCTCCAACTGCTACTGAGGATGCACCTTTAGCAATGGCTTCTGTAGGCCTCTCACAGTGCCAAACTTCAGCTGTTATATATGACCCTTTAATGTCTTCAAAACCAGTAACTCCTGGTTGACTCTTACATATTACCACGTCTGGCTGCCAGCACAAGGTACGACCTTGTCCATCTCTGGAACATAGCTTCTGTATGCTGACTCTCCCGAAACACTTTCCAGAAGATTTTACCACAATAATGCTGCTCTTTTCTTAATCACCAGTTATTTCTCCTCTTCAGCTATCAAGCATCAATTGTCCCAATAAAGCAAAGATTTCACTTCAATGGTGATAGTCTCTTGTTAATTACAGCCAATTCTTCAGCCCCAGCTGACCAGAAACACAGCATTTTAATTAAAAATAATAAATGGCTCTAATTGAGTCTTAAAACTTCTCTCTTAAACTTCACAATCCAGGACTCCATCACTTGCATTGCCCTTAACTTTCTTATTTTTCAAGTGCCTAACAACAGCTCACTGAGCTCTCAACACTCAATGACTTTTCTAGACCAAAGTTTCAAAGTCCTTCCACAATCGTCCCCCAAATAACATGGTCATGTCTGTCATAGCATTACCCTACTCTCCTCATAACAACTTGTCTTAGTTAGGGTTATCGTTGTTGTGATGAAACATCATGACCAAAAGGAACTTGAGGATGGAGAGTTTATTTTACTCACAGTTGTATAGGATAGTTTATCACCAAACGCAATAAGTGCAGGAACACAAGCAGGACAAGGATCTGGAGGTAGGAGCTGATGCAGAGGGCATAAATGCATGCTGCTTACTGGCTTGCTTATCATGGCTTGCTCAGCCTGGTTTCTTATAGAACCCAGAACCACTAGCCCAGGGAAGGTACTACCCACAATGGGCTGGGCTCTCCTCCATCAATCATTAATAAAGAAAATGTCCCACAGATTTGTCTACAGTGTGATCTTATGGAGGCCTTTAGCTTGGGTCAAATTGACATAAAACTATTCAGCACACTATCAGAGGTCAAAGGACTCTGTTCATCAATTCTAACCTGGGAAATAAACAGTGGCCCACCTGCAAGCTTCAAATACAATGGATTTGTCTCACAACTTAGGATCTCTGGTCTCGGGATTTACTCAATTCTTTCACAGTAAACAAACTTACTCTTTGCCCTTTGTCTTTCAGGGTTGCTACTGCAAACACCACCTTGAGAGGTAAAAGCCCTCCTTGCCTTCATATTGCTGACATAGTCTCTAAAACATGGAAATCAAGAAGCCAAGTGGATACCTAGTCCTCATATGTGTATCCCATGTCAAAAAACTTGGTAATAATCATTGCCACATTTCTTTATTTGTGAAGCATGGAAGAATTTACAATCCAAGACCACATATTTTTAAAGCAAATTGCATTGCTTCAGAAAAGAGAAACTAGTTGAATAAAATTTATAAAGTCAACATTTCTAAATTGTAACTATTTTGAAAAGAGAAAATTTTAATAATTCAAACAATTAAAATATCCAAAATTATACTTGTGCATTATTTCAATTTTTCATATGACTGAAAAATTGGCTTGGAATTAACATAAAGTAGCATACAGTTTCTTCTCATTTAACTTCATAAAAGTTTACTCATGTGGTGGGGAATATGTTAATGAAGAAAATACATAATCAAATAACTTTAAGGCATTCATTTTTTTGACCACAAAGATTCTGAACAAAAATTAATGACACTAGGGGTCAATATATTATTTTAATGGATCGTGATGATGAATTCTACATATAAACTGAACTAAGCTCATAGGAACTCACGAACTTTAGACCAACACCTGTGGAACCTGAATGGGACCAGACTAGGCCCTCTGCATACTGGAGGCAGTTGTGTAGCTTGGTCTGTTTGAAGGGCCCCTGGGACTGGGATCAGGATGTATCCCTGGTACAGGAGCTGGCTTTCTGGATCATATTACCTATGGTGGGATGCCCTGCTCAGCCTTCATGCAAGAGGGAGGAGATTGGTCCTGCCTCAACTGAATGTACCAGGCTTTGATGACTCCCCATGGGAGGCCTTACCCTTTTGGAGGAGAGAATGGGGAGTGAGTCAGGGCCAGGAGGCAGTGGGGGAGCAGGAGGAGAGGTGAGAGGAGGATCGGTTTTGGGTATGTAAAATGAATTTTAAAAATTTAAATAAAAAATAATAAAATACACTAATTTTGCATATTTAAATGGAATTCACTCTGGTATTCTGTATGAGTTCTGAAAATAAAATATGACAACACATATTTTTTTTTATTTTATTACAAGGTAAAAAATATGGGAAAGCAAGCTATATGAATTTTGATTTTTAGGTACTTGATGCTCAAATGGTTAGAATAGCCTCACATCTAGGTTGGAATAGTCATTTTCAGGGGCAACATTGAAGTTGGATCTTTGAAAGACACTAAAAGATGCTGAATCTCATTGTTTCTTTGTATTCTCTGAAATGATAATTTGTATAAAACAGAATAATTGACTATTTATTTATTTATTTATATTTGGTTTTTCGAGACAGGGTTTCTCTGTGTAACTTTGCGCCTTTCCTGGAACTCGCTTTGTAGCCCAGGCTGGCCTCGAACTCACAGAGATCCACCTGGCTCTGCCTCCTGAGTGCTTGTGCCACCACCACCTGGCTTTTTTTCTTTTCTTTTTTTTTTGACATTTCACTTTTTATCGATTGTCTTTTCAATACATGGCAAATTATCTTCAGATTTCTTCTGAATGAATGAGAATTTTAAGATTATATATTTATGTCTTCTCTTGACAATTAGTTTTCACATATTTGGAAGGTAAAGCTCTGATTTCTAATTTATTTTTAAATTATCATTTTCCTTCTTCTTTTTTTTTTTTTTCTAAAAGTCTCACTTCCTTAGTTTAAACTAGTTTCCAGGAATTGTGTTTTGCCTCATGAAATATCTCCAATATTCTGTTTATATTTACTTTGTTTATATTACTCTAACACAAAGTCTTATACTGTACTGTAACCCTAACTGGCCTTAAGCTTGCAACTTTCCTCCTTCCACCTGACTCTGCTTCCTGAGTGCTGGTATTCAAGGGATCCCTGACTATACTCTGTCTATCCTGATAAGGGCATTGTTTTAGTTGTTCCTCTTTCTCTTAGATTAAAAAAAAAAAAATGAGTCCATAGAGGTAATTAAACCTCATCGACCTATTTTATGATAAAATACCATGACCAAAGCAAGCTATAGCAGGGTACATGTTGGTGTATGGTTTCTGAGTGATAAGAGGAAATCAAAGCAAAGAAGCATGACAGAAAGGGAAAGGCAGGGTGTCCAGAACAGAGAGCTGAGAGCTTACTTCTGGAACAGCAAAGGGGAAACAGACAGCATGAACTAGGAGTGGCTGGAGGATTTTAATCTCAAAGCCTCCAGGCAGTGATGTACTTTCTCCAGCAAATTTTCACCATCTAAATCTCCACAAACAATGTGGGATCAAGTGTTCAAATGCTCAAGATGATTTTTCATTCAAATCACCACAGGTATCTTATTGCCAAGACTCTACTGGTATTTTAAAAAATATAGATGTGTGTAAAGAATGGGAAGATAGAAAGAGAGTATTAGGAAAATGACATAAGGATAGATGTTCCAAATATCTATGGAAGTACAAGGAGTCATTAGGCAAATATCTACTTCTTTCTTTCTTTCTTATTATTTTTTTTCCCTTTTGAGAATTCCATACCTATGTATAATGACATATTATTATATCTACACCATTTCTACCCTGTAATATACCCTGAAGAACTCCATTTCTCTTTTTAAACTTTATATTATTTTACGTGTGTAAGTATCTATTTTGAATACATATGCTTTAAACAGAAGGCAAGAATTAGAACTTCTATGAAATTGAACCAAATAAACTATACATTTACTTTGGTCAGTCATTTTTATCCACATAAAAAAGAAAATGAATGATGGTGTGTTGGAATACATCTGTCAATGTTTTCACTGAAAGGACAACTGAATATCAAAAAGAAAATAAATAAATCTCAATCTGTTAATATTGCTAGTGGATCTTTGTAAAGACTTATCCATTGATTTTTTTTTTATTTTGTTTTGTAAAAAATCCTAAGTAACAAACTGGCAGAGAAAATTATCCTGGTATTTCTCTTTACTTTCTTTTTTACACTGTCATCTTGATTACAGAAGGGGAATATTTCAGACTAGTGGAAAGACATATAATGTCTGAATAAATTGTGAATTTTTATTCCACAAATTGCCCAGAAAAGATCCAATGATTTATGAATATTATTTTCTATTAAAATATATATATAAGAGAATGACATATAACATATGCCACATAACATATATTCAGTAAGTATTCATTCTCATTAAATTTCAGTTCTTTGTCAAATAACCACAGAAACATTCACAAACGAACTTTGTTTCTGCTATATTTATATAATCTGAAGGTTGTAATTTGCATATCTATGTAGTTTGAAGCTTATATATGTAGTATATATAAGTATAACAGGTGTCAATGAATCCACAGAGATGAATTCAGCTAAAATTCTTGGCTAATCTAAAGCGTGAATATGTAATATGTGATAATATGAGAATATGTTTGTGAGCTGCTACTATCAGAGAAACAATAGTAAAATGCAGGCCCTTTCCACAAAAATCTGGAATTGCACCCAGAAGATAAAACTCAAGCCCATATCCTGGAGAACTCTTCTCATGAGAATCAGAATCCGGGAGGTGAAAGATAAATTTTAATATGGGGCACTGTGCAAACAACTGTGTTGGACTCTACAAAAGTTGATCAGAAAAAAAAAATAAGAGAGGTTGTTGATAGATTTAAACAGGCAAGCACAGCTTTTCTCACTGCTTCTCATCCATTGCTCTCAAAGTTTGAACTGGCACAGAAAGGCAGTGTTTTACTTTTCTGATTAGTGGCACAACATATTTGACAAATAAATTGTGAAGGAAGAAAAATTTATTTTAGCTCCCACATTTAAAAGTTACAGTCAATGATTTCAGCAGAGTCATGGAGGACTTCATGGTGGTGGGAGCATGAAGTTGGACCTTCTCACATCTGTATGGGTCAAAAAATAGACAGGGGTACAAGATTTAACTCCTTTTTTTTGTTAGATACTTAGCCACAGAATTCAAGATGGTACCACCCATATTAAGTTGCTCTTGGGGTCACCTCTTCCTCAAACCTCTCTGGAAATTCTTCCAGTCCACGTGCAGATGGAGTTTGTCCTAGGGAATCATATATACAGGGAAGCTGATCATGAAGGTTAACAGCCACAGACAAAAAGAAGTAAGGGACTGTCAGGATTTATAGGCAGCATAAATGCAACATAGAAAATACTCAACCCCCAAATGAAAGCAAGTGAATAGATTTCAAGAGACACGGAGTTAATATTTTCAATATTTATTATTTTTATAAATTGTATTCATAAGGAATTGATAATATCAATTCTATAGAAATACACATTTATAAAACTTCATGAAAATTAATGAGGTAATGCAGGCTCAGACCCTTGCAAAGTATAAATACTAGTGTGTGTGTGAGAGAGAGAACTAAGTGGTGGATGATTATATTTCCATTATTTGTAAAATTCAAAATATTAGTTTTCCCGAACTCCCAATTATTATGTCAGCAAATGCAAAAAAACATGAGATGCTAATTTTAAAATTGTACATGTAGATAAAAAGATGGCAATAAGTAAAATAACTTTTGAAAATGGTGACTCAATTCTAAGATTTAAAATAAGGTTGTTGAACAGTATGAGGACAAAGAATAGATATAATGAAGAAAATTAAGTTTGCAGACTCATCCTTATAAACTGCTGGGCCATGAATGCATCTCCTGCAAGCTCGTGTCAGAAATTTAATGACCAAGACAATGGTGCTGACCTTGGGGACAAATAGGAAGCATTAGGTCATGAGGGCTTTACTCTCATGAATAAATCAATGTCCATTATTAAAACCCTTGGAGCTCTGAGTCTGTTTCATCCTCCTTTTGGACTTATCCCTTATACCATGGAAGAGGTGACCAAGAACAAACTCAGCAAATGCCAGTACCTTGATAGATTTCTCATCTACCAGAACAATGAAAAATAAATTTAATTTGCCAGAGTCAGGTATTCTCTTATAGTAACATAAAGCACTCTAGAGACGAGAATGAGTGTATTTCCATTTATTTTGCTTCACTGCCTTTTCCTTTTCAGATACTGTTTTGTTATATGAAGATGTGTCCACACTTCTTTTATACTAATGTGCCTTATTTTAGCAATTCTATCTGTATTTGAAATAATTTATTGTTATTGTACTTTTTAAAAGAACCTGTGAATATTTAGCTTAAATATTACAACTGTAAATATTCTAGGAAGACATTGAAGCCCACCAATATACCATGGTGACCTTAAAAAATACTATGTGTTTTTAGACTCTCAGACCTTTGGTCATCATTAGACACAAATATATTGACATAAGATATGCTAATATCCATAAAATGTCTTCAAATTAAGGGAGGAATTTCACATATTTCAGTCTTAATCATGACCCAGAAAGGTAAGACAAAAGCTAAGAGAAACTGAATTCTGACCATCTTGAACCAAACATTTATTCAAAAACCGCTTTCTCAAAGGGAATTTAAAGATCCTCCATAGTGAACACCCAGTGAAAAAGGAAGTAGTATTATGACAGCTGACGTGTATTTATGTTTTATGTTGCTATAGCAGAATACCTCACTCTGGCAGATTAAATTTATTTTTCATTGTTCTGGTAGATGAGTTATCTAAAATGTAAAACAGATGTAATGAATTAAGTTGGCCATGATAAGCAAATTATTTTCAGGGTAGATGAAATTGTATTATATTGGGAAAGGATGTGCAACTTAGAACTCAGGTAGGAGAAATTGATGGATATTTTAATATCCTTAGAATACTTGTCTTAGTCACAGCTAATTCAGTGTTTACTTAAAACTCTCCCAAATCCTAGGACTTTTAGCCATTTTACTTAATATGCCCATCCTGTGCTTTGTTAACATAACCACCACAGCACATCTGTGAACAAGATGGGTTACTTAACATTGTAAATTTCTCTAAAAAGCTATAGTGAAGAAAAAAAAGAAAGAAAAGAAAAAAATACCCTCTTCAAGTTATCGCATGGCAATAATGATACATCCCTAGGCATTATTGTGATAAGTGTTTTGTGTGTTATGTAGGCATATTGTTATGAGTGAGACTTCCTTGGTATACATAGAAAACAAAATCTCCCAGAAGGCATTCTGACTCTTGTATCTTTCTGCCCTTTCTTCCATGATGTCCTCTGAGCTTCAGTTGTAGAAATTGCCTTGTAAATGTATCAATTCTGGCTGCACACCCACAGTCAGTTCTTTTCTTCATTTTGGCCAGTTGTGGCTTCCTGTAATGTCATCTTCTGCAAAAAAAAAAAAAAAAAAAAAAAAAAAAAAAGGAAAACGTTCACGGTATTTAAAAAGTTTTCAGATTATCTGTTTGTAGAAAGGAAGAGTCTATTCATAGATTCTTTGATAAGGGATGAGAGCTATATTTATCTTCAGATATAAGAATGCAGTTAATAAGTTACACTGATTTAGGGAAGTGGCATTCATCAGTTCTCCTCTAAGACCTATGACCCGACTAGCCTTAGATACTCAGAGCTCCAAGTACATTCTCCCTTCAGTAAATGGGCCTTAAGTCAAATTGACAGCTCTTGGTTACCACCAAGACATAAGCCATATTGGATATGCAGATTTGGAATATGAGCAGATATCTTTCTCTATGCCTATGCAAGCAAAAATCAAACCAAAACTTAAACCTCAAGCCTCAATCTATAAAATCATTGTAAGAAAGCAAGGTGGAAAGAACTTCAAGATATGAGTACAGGGAACAGGTTTTTTTTATTGTCTTTGCTTGCTTGCTTTTTTGTGTGTTTCTTTCAGGAACCCAAAATACAGCCAAATTGAAAACATACACAAATGGGATTCTTGGGAATCAAAGAAGCTTCTTTCAGAACTTTTGGAGGGAGAAAAAAATTGAAAGGTAACGTATGGATAGGAGAAAAGGTTAACATATGCTGCTTCTAACAAAATATTAGCATCTAGAAGAAAATATGGTACTCAAAAACATGAATTACCTCAGAAATGGTATAAAGAAGTAAGGGGATACCTCTCAGAAAAGTGAATGAAAATAAATAATAAACACATTAAAACTGTTCATTTTCACTGATCATCAGGAGACAATAATCAAAATAACAATATGAATTAATTTAGGCCCCAGTTAATATAACTATTATTCAATTTGATAACTTAAAAGCAGCACTTGATTGGAAATGTCATGTCATGGGACCTTAGCTCTCCTGGATTATTTGAAAAGGCAGCAAGAGGGTGTTTTGTTTGTGCTGAAATATTCTTGAATTCTTTGTGAATAGGTCAAACACTCTCCTATGAATTAGCCTGGACATCTGCTGCTTGTGTTTACACAAAATGCAAAGTGCAAAACAAAAATTCACTTCCTGAAGGAGAGCACTGATCACAAATAATGCAAAGGGCAATAGGAAAAAAAAGAACTTAGAAAGCTTTCTCTTCACTCTTATTCTCCACTTCAACTCCAAATCAGGGATTTTTCCCACCTGTCTTTATCATGAAGTTCATCTGTGGTCTATTTGATACAGTAAAAATTAATTATTATTTTAGATGGAAAATCACAACATGTAAGATAAATATATATTCAAATAATTTTCCTGGATGGGCCAAGCTGGATATTTGCCAAGTTCCCTTATTTAAGAACAAACAACAACAACAACAAAACCCTCCATTTTAATTCTTTTGCTTTCCAACATGTACCTACTGCACCTAGTTTTTTCTAAATTCAGAAAATTTCCACTTAATAGTATTGGAAAGAGATAACATACCCACATGATTAGCATTTTGTCGAAGGCATCTTTGGGCAAGAAAGGTTGCTGATTTCCTTGTGCCATCATTTTAGAAGCTTAATTTTGACAAACAGCCAGTGATCCTTCCTCCTGTATTGCCTCCCTATCCTCAATCACCTTTGAACTTCTTTCATCCCCCAATGTTCTGAATCTCATTTTCGTCTCATATGTAGTCTATAAAAACTTCCTCTGACTTTTCCTTAAAATCTTTTCTTTTTTTCTCCTGTGCTGGATCCCTTTCTAGTTTCTTAGTATCTGTCTACATTCACTAACTCCAAAATAAATACAGGTATACAAAAACCAGAAGTTAGACTGCACATAAAGATAATATGTGGTATTTGTCTTCTTGATTCTAGGTTAGCTCAACTAATTGAATATTGTACAATTCAACCCATTTCCCTAAGTCGGGTAATTTTTATTTCCCAGGCCATTCATTTGCTACATTCTAATTGGTCTTGCACACGTCCATATTTGATCTGAATAGATGCAGTGTAACTTTCATGTTTAATTGTTTTTTGCATTGGTAATACAGGTAGAAAACTTGATATGAAAGTATTTTAAATTAATAATGCATCAAAATTCCAAATAACATTATTCTGTGCCTTTTCTCATTCATACATCCACCAAGTCTAGCTTTGGGGAATATTTGAGTTTCATAAGGTCACATACAAGAGCTATGATGAAGGTTTTCTTACAGGAACAGTAACTCTGCTCTGAGGCAGCTGAAAAGCCTGCTCCAGTATAAATAAAGACTCATAAAAGCTGCATCCCAGGAGCTCTCTATCCAATGTGCAAGTACCTCTATCCAAAAGTTCCATCTTTCCCAGCAACAATAAGGCTATGTAACTCTCGAAAGGGACCTTGTGAATCTTGTAAACTTTAAGCTCTTGGGCCTTGTACTTGAGTGAGCTACTTGAGCCTTCTATAACTATTTACCTTCGTGAGTCTTATGGGCTTGCCTCCTTCTTAAAAAAAGAGGATGTACTTTGAAGGAAATAGCCACACAAAAACTATGAATAGTTGGGGAATGTTTAACTTTCAATTTTCATAGTTTTAAGATTTATTTAATTAATTTGTTAATAAGCCTATTAATTTGATAATACAGTTTACAAGAATAAAATTAGTTCAATGAGAAAATGAAATATATTTTAGATTCTTCCACTGATATTTAGTTCAGGAAATATGCATGCTAACCTAGATTTATACTGAAATTATTTAATATTTTTGCCCCTGATTGATTTTTATATATGAATTGAAACATGATCAAGAAACAAGTTTTTCTTAATTTACTTGTGGTTGTTTTTTGTCCTTTGATCTTGTTAATTAACACTTATTTAAGAAAAAATCAATAAAAGATTCAAGTCAGAATAAATGTAGGTGTTTATTTGAGTATGGGTTTTAATACAGGGCCAAAAAATATATACCTCTGGGGATGGCTACCAGAATGTTTCCTTAGCATGTATTATGCAGTGCACTTTTGGAAGAGGAAGAGGCTTGTGTAAAAGCAGGTCAATCTGAAAAAGGTTGGGACTCATTCAGTGAATTAATTTTCTGTGGCTGCTGTCAAAATTGGCTAAAGTTTAGTGGTTCCAAGCAACACTGGTTCATTGTTTAACTATGCAATACACAATGAGCCTCACTAGGTTAATGACAAACTGTTGGCAGGGTGGTGCTCTGGTTGGAACTTGTAGGAGAGGGCCAGTGGTCATGTCCTTTCAACATCCAGAGGCATTTCATGTCCTTTCCTACATCTCTGAATACAGGCAGAGCATCTCCAAACACCCCTCAACAGAAAACTCTTCTTTCCTCCCATCTTTCTTCTTTTCTGAAGGATATTTATGACTACATATTGGACATAAATATCTCTGAGTTGTATAGGGATTAGTACTCTTACAGCACTATGTAATATTAATATATAACAATATATTATATATACTGTTACATGTTGATGTGATATAGAAAAATAAAATCAGTGTGTAACTGGAGTTTTTTCCAGTCCTGTCCGGGCCTGCAGCCACTCAGACCCAAATAAACACACAGGCTTATATTAATTAAAACTGTATGGTTTAATGGCACAGGCTTCTTGCTAGCCAGATCTTACATCTTAAATTCACCCATTTCTGTACACTTATACCTTGCCACGTGGCTCATGGCTTACTGGTATCTTTACAACTTGCTTCCTCTGTGTCTGGCTGGTGACTCCTGACTCGGCCTTTCTGTTCCCTGAACTCTCCTATCTCTTTGTCTCACCTATATTTCCTGTCTGGCTACCAGACAATCTATTTATTTATTTATTTATTTATTTATTTATTTATTTATTTAGCACTTTATTTATTAACCAATCAGAGCAACACATTTACAGCATACAGAGCGATATCCACAGCATCAGTGTGCTCATGAGGCATCACTGAGTTAAATATAAAAAGTTTTTAATTTCACTTCTATGACAGAATTTTTCCATTGAAAAGTTACTCCAAATTAACATTTACTGAAAAGTGTCTCGCTCAATATATTTGTTTTAATCCAATGATTTTTTTCATTGTTACGTATCAGTATTCTTTCTACTAGATTTCATATATGTATATATACAAAAATATCATCCAGTTAGTATGCAATAATCAGTGTTTACTTGGAAGAAGGAAAGCTCCTCAGATCTCAATTGTAGAAAAAGAACTATAGGAAATTAATGATGAGAGCAGGAAAATTAGTCTTCTCCAGAGAAGAGCAAACCAAATTTGCTATAAATACCAAATTATCAGCCCCAAAACATCTACATACAAGTAACATGATATGAAGTAAGTAGGTTGTATATATATATATATATATATATATATATATATATATATATATGTAATGTATAAACAGTGAAATAAAAAGAGGCCATGCATATGAAAGAGAAGAACTGAGTACATGAGAGAGCTTAAAGGGAGGAAATGGAAAGGGGAAGAATGACGTAATTACAATTGAATCTTAAAAATTGAAAACAACTATTTAAATAAAAAGAATGTTTCATTTTGTTTAGTGAGAGGTGCTAGATATTGGGAGAACTATAAAACAAACTTTCACTGTAAAGAACACATAGGTTCAGATCCCCTTGGGAAGGTGTCTGCATCCTGCTGAAAACCATATTAATATGAAGGAAGGTCCTAAGAGGCTAAAAATCACAAGAAAAAGTTACAGTTACATGGAACTTCACCAAAGTTCACACTGTGTGTTTATCTGTGGTGACTCCTTTTAGAAAACCAATATTCCTGTTTTTGAAAATATTGAGTTATTGATTGCTGTCAACATAGGAGCAGAGAAAAATATGACACAGTAGATGCTGAGAAACAATTCAAGTTAGATAACTGCTCTCACTATTTTCAACATTTAAAAATATTTTTCTGGACTTGATAGAGAGATATAATGTGCTTACATGGTTATGGGCCTTGTAACATGAATAGAATTGAAATTGTTATTCTCTTTTAAGTCATTTTTTTCTCAATAGTTATATTAGTATTTTGTTACTTGTAAAAAAATATGGCTTCTGTAATAAAACACAAGATAGTCCATGATACAATAAAGGTGTTAATTAGGAACTGCTCCAAAGCAGGTGATGAGAAATAGGCATGAGAGCTAATTGGAATTTTATTTTTGATAATGATATAAAACAAAGTTTCAAGCGAACTAACACAGGTATATTAAGAATTATTTTCTTTTTGTTCATTTATTTATTTATTTATTTATTTATACCTGGTGTGTGTGTGTGTGCACACTTGCATGTGTATGAATGTGCATATGCACAAAGACATGCCACCCTGGACCTATGGAGTTCAGAGGACAAATTTTGGGAATCAGTTCTTTCCTTCTGCTCCATGGATTCTAAGAATGAAACTCAGATCCTGAGGCTTGGTAGCAAGTACCTTTGCCTCTCTATGAAGCAATACATTCTTGTCTATGGTAATGCCCTTTGCTACATTATCTAACAAGACTCTGATAGTTAAGTATATGTGTTTATTCAGGTCAGAGTCTTAAATTCTGGGAGCCTAATAGTTTGGTGTGTGTTTGTATTGGAATACCATTGGCAGAAGCCATTAGACTTTTCCTTGCCACAGTTTATTAGTCCTGTCCAGGTATCCTTGTTTTGACTTATTATTCTGAACTTCCTATCTCATGAAATGAGGATGGCTGAGGAAGCAGTGAGAAATTCATAAGGAATGGATGGACCTGAGTAAATATGTATTATTGACAATTACTAAATCTTCAGACCCTGTGCCCCTCAGCTGTGGTGACTTTTCTCAAGGGTCAAGGACCTTGGAGTCGGGCACCCTCCAGCATGGGGATTCTTTTTGTGTGGGATTTCTACCCACACCATCTCAGGGAAATGACTCTAGCACTTTCTTTTGGTGGAGTTGAGGCCTGTAGTGGCTGCTTTTTATAGTACTGCTTTGAGAAAGGCAGGAGCAGGAAGAGGATTTTACTGGTTTTCAAATGAAGATTCCTTACAAACATCTAATAAGCATGAAAGGGCATACATGGGGAGTGGAGAAAGTCCTAAGTCAATGTGTAAAGGGCATACAAGGTCTTGAATGAATGTGTCTAGTTAACAAGACCCCAAGGCATCAGACCCATGGGAATTGACAGCCTTCCTCCTGATAATGCAAAGCCTTCCCTTGGACCAAGGATGAGTGTTGACCAAAAATCAACTGACAAATGTGTGCAAAAAGTAGAAATTTCAGCTTCCTCCACTAGGATGCCTACAACCTGAGACTGCTCCCTTACAGAGACTCCTCTCCAAACTAGCTAGCTCCTCCCCTTCCAACATTTCTGTACATATGTTTGGGTATCTGTCACTTCTTCATGCCCTCACCACTTCATTCAGGGAATTTTCAAAACCAACTGTGCTATAAGTGTCAATGAACAAATTTCTTTTTATATCATTTACACAATTCACTGTGTATCAACAAACCATCATGTAATTGAGGCCTTCATAATGCCATAATTTGTGTAATGAAATATTTAAATGAATTTAACTATTCTATGTCATAGTAGATATGGGATTTGTTTCAATATTATCAGATTTTATGTCTTTTTCAAACTGATTTTAAAAGGAGAGTTTAATGTAAAAAAAAATCAATTTAGTTAATAATTCAATTTTGTTTTAGAAATGCCAAGAGTATGGGAAACATTTCACCTTATGTAGTAAAAATATATCAAGTGATAATTTACACCACACTATTCTCCATTTGTTTCTGTTTTAGAAATTGTGATTGTATGGATAAATGGAATAAATTTTCTCTAAGAAAATAATAGATATTATGATTTTTTTCAGATTCATGAAGGTATTTTGTGTGTGGAGGGTGTGGGTGTGAATACACACATGCATTTAAGTGTGTTTGACAGGAGTACCAATAAGATATTAAAGGCAGAAGACTAATGTACAGTCATTTGAATACAAACAATGGACAGACTGCTTCAGAAGCATTTAGAATTACTTAATCCCAGATGTCATTAACTATAATTGGTCTAACATTAAAGGGAAATTACATTTGAATTGAGTCTTATAGAATTCCCATTGTGCAGAACCTACAGGTGGAAATAACATTATTCACTTGGGAAAGAGCAGAAAAAACACAAGTTATGTTTGGGGATGAATGAGTTTTAGTCACAGAGAACTGTGAAAAAATTGTAATAAATTCACAGTAATTATAAAAATGTTTTCATCTTTAACAACATACTCTTTGTAATGCAGGTATCTCTAGTTTAACTAAAAAAAAAGACAAAAAATGAAATAGAAACTAAGGGGAGACAAAATTACACAACAAAATTCTAGTCCAAATAAGTATGCTAACTTTAAAGAAATGTAAAGCAAATTACAAATACAATTGATGTTATTATCTACATTGCAGTTGCTAATACTTAACAAATTTTATGCCCTACTGAGCACACCAGATTCTGAGTCAAGAATTCCCTTTACCTTGTGAGATGACCTTAAAAGAAACTAAACCATTGGAGGAGGAGAGTGTTGTGTGATATTTTGTTTATGTTCTGACAAATAAAGTATGCCTGGAAATCAGAGAGCAGAGCTCGGGACTGGTTAACCACAGAGGCCAGGCAGTGGTGGTACAAGCCTTTAATTCCAGCAATTGGAGGCTCAGGACTTTAAACTCAGCAGGAGTCTATAAGCTATGGACACTGAGATCATGAGGGGAAAACGTACAGACACTACCAGCCACACAAGTGGAAACCCATGAACAGTGTACCAATAGCTGTGGAGCCTCCATGGGACTGGACTAGGCCCTCTGGATACGCAAGACAGTTGTTTAGCTTGAACTGTTTAGGGGGATAGGTATCTGTCCTTGGTGCATGAGCGGGCTTTTTGGAGCCCAGTGCCTAAGTTGTGACACCTTGCTCAGCCTTGGTAGAGGGGGAAGGGGCTTGGACCTGCCTCAACTGAATGTACCAGGCTCTGCTGACTCCCCATGGGAGACCTTGCCTTGGAGGAGGTGGGAATGTGGTAGGGGGAGTTGTGGGGAAGGCTGGTGGGTGGGAAGAGGGAGGAGGGGGGATCTGTGGTTGGTATATAAAATGAATAGAAAATTTCTTAATAATAATAATAATAATAATAATAATAATAATAATAAAAAGAAAAAATCTCAGCACTCATGAGGTGGAGGCAGGAATGTGAAGCTGGTGGAGACAGGAACTCAGCCCTATTCAGTCAGAGGATTTGGAGAAGTAGGAAGTAACTGTGGCTGCTTCTTTGCTTCTCTGATATTTCAACTTTCACCCTAATTATCTGACTCCAGGTTTTTATTGTTAAGACTAAATAGATTCACACTTCAGGAGAGCATCAAGGAAAGACTTTAATTTCTATACAGGAGGAGCAGGGAAAAAGAATGAGGCAGCAAAGTGAAAAGTCTTTGGGAAGGCAGACCAACAGTGGTTAAAATGATACAGTAGGCTTTAGGTATTCACTCAAAGCACCAAGACGACAGAGTTGAGATTAAATAGAAAATGAGCAGTGACCTTTCAAAATGCATATTATCTCCTTTTGATATTTGTGTTAGGATGGCAAGATGGCTCATAAGGCAAAGCCATCTGATGACCCAGGTTTGAGCTGCCCTCTGACTCCTACATGTATGATATGACATGAATCCATGTAGTTCCAATCCCCTCAATATAAATAAATACAAATTTAAAGAAATATATGCTATAATGAGGAAAAGAACTATATACAGAAATGTACAACCATCACAATAATGTGGTAATAAGGGAACAACAAATAAGTAATGAATAAATTAAATGGAAATATTTAACTGAAAACCCACTACCGTCTGTAACTAGAGTTTTCCTGCCTTGCCCACAGTCAGGACAAATCTTTGTCACCCTCCAGTCCCACAGCCGCTCAGACCCAACCAAGTAAACATAGACACTTATATTGCTTACAAACTGTATGGCCGTGGCAGGCTTCTTGCTAACTGTTCTTAAAGCTTAAATTAATCCATTTCCATAAATACCTTACCACGTGGCTTGTGGCTTACCAGCATCTTCACGTGCTGCTTGTCATGGCGGTGGCTGGCAGTGACTCCTTCCTCCTTCCTTTTCTTTTCTCCTTTCTGTTAGTCCTGCCTATACTTCCTGACTAGTCACTGGCCAATCAGTGTTTTATTTATTGACCAATCAGAGCAATTTAACATACATACCATTCCACAGAAACCGTCATTGAAGAAATACAATCAGAATAGCAAGGTATAATCTGTAGTTATTGCATTTAGCACATGTTGGTTTCTCTGTAATTGCAGTCTCATTTAAGAGACTGGAATGTATATCTCCATCAGTTATAAACAAAAAAAAAATCAGTTTTACTTTTTTCAATAGACCTTGAAGCAGAGGCATGCATTTACAATTTAAGCAACAACAACAAACGAACTTTCCTATTGAAATCTATGGCTGTTCTGGAGAAACATTTGTTTTACTTTCCTGTTTACCTTTTGTTTTAGTCACAGGTACTTGTTTTATATATGTCCAGCAAAAAGTGTTTACTATAGCACAATTTCCTTTTCACTAGAAAAATAGAAATCAAGGTTATGCAGTTGTTGGTGATAACTTGTCTAAAAAATTCATATTTAAAACTGGTTGAATTATTTTTTATAAAAAGTTGCATTCCCTGTAAGAAAGACATAAGGATAATGAGGATATCATATCATTTAACTTGACACCAGTGTACATTAATTATTATACATCAAGGTAGCTTTAATATTTTAAAGGAATAATGCAGATCCCACATAGCAGACAGGAATGTCTCACATGAAACAATATACCCCTGATACTAAGAAACAAGCCTAATGTTATTTCCCATTACCTTGTGGTTAGTTTTGCCAGCAGGGCTGTAATTCTTCATCACAGACAATTTGCTGAATTGTATTCTAAGATATTTACTAGACTAAACTTTAAAAACTGTGAGAAAGACTTTGGAGTTTTAAAAAGGTTTGTTTACAGTTTGGAATATTTTTAGGTCTAGGCATTAAATTATTGACAGAAGTAGCTAAGTAAAGATAAAGAGATTATATTATATATATGTATATATATACATATATATGGAACATTTGTTTCATATATATTCAATATACAATATACAATATGGAATATACAATATGGGATATAAATATATTTGTTACTATGGCTTGAAGGCTATTGTCCAGCTAGTCTAACAATGGCTATCTACAGATGAAAAGCCCAAGAATCTAGAAGTTGTTCAGTCCACAGGGCTAGATTTCTCAGCTGGTCTTTGTAATGGGCAGAATCCTGAAGACGTAGGCTCTGAAGGATTGGACATTCCAGCAAAAGGGAGGGCAAGCTGACAAAGAGTAATAACTTCTTTCTTCCTTGATCTTTATACAGGCTGTTCTGATAAGGTGTGGCTCAGATTTAAAGTGGGTCTTCCTATCTCAAATAATCCACTATATCCAAGTTCCTCACAGGTATGCTTCACAGTTTGGGTTTTGAGTCAATTTCAGATGTAGTCAAGTTGAGAGCCAAAATGGCTATCACAGTTAAAATAAGGACAAATAAAAGATAATTGTATCAGAAAAAAAAATTAAAAAAAGCCCAAGGGCATATTTTACTAATTAGCATTTACTTAAAGAGAACAAGATGTAAGAGTATTTAGAGAGATGAGGAACATATTGAAGAATCAGATTAATCTTGGTTTCTCATCTTACTCAGTGTTGTAAACTCTTGGAAATTGGAAATTGCACAGCAAAGGTTCACTCCTAAGTTTCTGGTCAATCTCCAATTTATCTTGTTTGAATTTCCTTATAAGATTATATATTCAGTAGCCCAGAAAAACACAAGAATGTGATTTTAGCTGGACTCAATAGTTAAATAAAAATGCTGTGTGGTTTCTCCATTTTGTTGGCTGTTAACAATAATTGCTTTCTTCTTTCCATCCTAATCACTATGAGTTTGTCCAAGCATCTTTTCCAGAAGAAAACACCCTGTTGCAGAGAACACTGTAGCCTTGACAGCTTTAATTTTGGATGTGCAACTTGTGTATGTTTATACTCACTCTAATGATCTCATATGAGTTTCTGGCAATATTTAGATCTACTAGTCAGGATTGATTATTTTTGGAACATCCTATTATTATCTCAGGAAGCAGCATATGGGACTCATATGTAGTTGATCTAATTGCCTTCAAGGATACAGACAGTATCATGGACTTGCAATGCTATGTTTCTCTAACCTGATAACATATTTTAGTTACTCAAATTTAAGGTAAAATAATGAATTTTACTAGAGAATTGTAAAAGTTTGTGTGCTATTTTAAAAATAATGCAAGTTTTTAAATCTCTTTTATATTACCATATCCAAAGACACCAAACGGGAAGCCAGAGTATATATAGAGAGGACCTGGTTCACACCTTTGAATGCCTGTACATGCTACATCAGTCTCTGTAAGTTCATATGACCTTTGCTCATGTTGGTTTTGGAGGTCTTATTTTCTTGGTCTCCTCCTTCCCTTCTGGCTCTTACACTCTTTCCATATCTTCTTAGGCCGGGTTCTCAGAGCTCTGAAGTGAGAGTTTGATAGAAACGTCATTTATGACTGAGTGTCCCAAGGTCTCTCAGTCACCGCATAATATTTGGCTATGAGTCTCTATATTATTTCCCATTTGCTGTAGAAAACGCTACTCTGATGAGAGCTAAATAAGGCATTGATCTATGACTATAGAAGAATATCATTAGAAGTCATTTCATGAAGATATATTTTTATACCAGCATTATTTGGCTTTCCCCTAGGTCCTCGGGTTATCTTGTCTCAGGGTTCTTGGTCAGCCAAGCAGTGTCGGTATGGGTATATCTTGTACAGTGAGCCTTAAGTCAACATGATGTTGATTGGTTACTCACACAAACTTTGTGCCACCATTGCCCTAGCATATTTGGTAGACAGCCACAGAGTTTGTGGCTGGCTTAATGTTTATGTTACTATTGAGATAGCATATAGAATACATTCTTGTACCAAAGACATTGGAAGGTAAAGGTGAAGGCTCTGTGTAGAATCTATGTAGCTCCACATCTCCATGTTCAGTGTAGATGTTGTTTTCAGCCATGGGGCCCGGCTGTCAGTTTGTGGAGAGCAATCTATAGTTTTGACAACAGCCTGGGTTCTTTGGGATTCCCATGTAGCCCCTTTCACCACTAACCTCTGTTAGATGTAACCCAATCTCAGTACTAGGTGCTTGGGTGGGTGACAAGAGATGGCCAGGTGGGATTCTATCTCCCCTATTATTTTGTGGTTTTACTTAGATCTCCTTCCTATATGTATGTTTTAGGAAGTGTCTACTATATAAGGTTTTCATACTAATCCTGAAATGCCCTTTGATTTTAACTGTCTTCTCCTATATTTGCTCCACCACCTCCTCTCCTCTCTCCCTCATCATTTGATCCTCCCATTCTAGCTCTCATTAATATCTATATACTTTAATTCCATTTCCAAAAGAGATCTATCTGCTCTCTCTAGTCCCTTACTCTGTAATTACTGTCTTAGTTACTATTTGTATTGCTGTGAAGAGACACCATGACTACAGCAACTCTTATAAAGGAAAACATTTAATTGATGCTGGCTTATGGTTTTAGAGGTTTAGTCTATTGTCTTCATGCTAGCCTATAGGCAGACATGGTGCTGGAGAAGGAGTTGGGAATTCTACATCTTGATTCACAGGCAACAGAAGCAACCTGTTTCTGAAATTTAGCATAGCTTGAGCATAAAAGACCTCAAAGCTTAACCCCGTAGTGACACAATTCCTCCAATAAGGCCATACCTCCTAATGGTGTCACTTCCTATGACCTAGCATTCAAACACATGAGTCTACAGGGGCCATATCTTTTTAAACAACCACACCTACCCTCTGTGTTTCTATGGATTGTAGCTGAGCCATCAATGAATTAATAACTAATATCCAAGTATAAATGAATATATATCATATTTGCCTTTTTGAGTCTGGGTTACCCCACTCAGGGTGATTTTTTTTTCTAGTTCCATATATTCACCTGCAAATTTCATATCATTCTTTTTAACAGCTGAGTAATGCTCCATTGTGTAAATACCACATTTTCTTTATCCATTCTTCTGTTGAGGGACACCGAGGTTCTCTCCAATTTCTGTTTATTATGAATACAACAGCAATAAACATTGTTGAACAAGTGACTCTGTGGTAGGATGGATCATCCTTTGGGTATATGCCTCCAAGAGTTGTTTAGTTGTATCTTGGGGTAGATTGTTTCTTATCTTCCTAAGGTAATGTCACCTTAATTTCAGCAGTGACTTTACTAGGTTGTACTTCCACCAGCAATGGATGAGTGTTTTCCTTACCCCAAACCCTCACCAGGTTGGACTGTCACATGTTTGCTGATTTTAGCCATTCTGACAGGTCTAACATGAAATTTCAATGCTGTGGGATGGTCTTTCTGTACTCTGTGAATGTGTTGTTCTCATTGATAATAAAGCTGTTTGGCCAATGGCGAGGCAGTATAAGTTTAGGCAGTACAATCAAACTGAAGACTGAGATGAAGAAGGGTGGAGTCAGAGCAGATGTAAGCTGCAGAGGAAGCAAGATGTGTAGAAAATGGGGTAAAAAGCCACAAACCGGGTAGCAAAGTATAGATAAGAAAAATGAGTTATTTTAAATGTAAGAGCTGGCAAGTTCTAAGCCTAAGCCATTGGCCAAGCATTTATAATTAATATAAGCCTTTGAGTGATTATTTGGGAAAGCTGTAGGATGGGGTGGGACAGAGAAACTCCATTTACATTTCAAAGCAGTTTTGATTTACATTTTCGTGGATGGCTAAGGATGCTGAATATTTCTTTAAATGTTTCTCAGCCATTTTAGTGTTGTGTTTTTTATGGGATTCCAGAGTTAGCGAACAAGTGGGTTTATGATTCTTAGTCCTTCTCTAGTGCTTTTTCTTCTTTTGGTTTGGTTCAAGACCAAAGTGATATTTTTTATTTGTCTCATTATATTTTATTCTGTTGTATAAAAAATGAATTAATTAATGAATAAATGAAAACATAACAACTGGGATAAAGGTTAACAACTGAGCTGTTATTTCTACATATTGGAAGAGGGAAAATCAGTTTTCTCCAATAAAAGGACACTGGCTATATCAACCAACCAGGACAGGCCTCACCTACAGATAATGGACTGCAGTTGTGTGTGTGTGTGTATGTGTGTGTGTGTGTGTGCTTTTCTTTGATTGCAGTTTGGTGTGTTTGTTTTCTTTGGGGTGTTGCTTTGCTTTATTTCTTTGGTTTGGGGAGGTTTTGTTGTTTTATTGGATTCTTGTGGGTTTTGCCTTTTTTGAGAAATAAAGTTATATGTGTAGGAGAGTTAGAGAATGTTGAAGGCCTTGGCAGAGAAGAATTTGATCGAATACATTTAAGTTAAAAAAATGTATCAAATAATAAAAATGACAATAAATATATAAAATAATGAATAAAAATACAAGCATAACCACGTGGTATTTGACAAAGTTGCCAAAACTACACTCCAGAGAAAAGAGAGCATCTTCACCAAATGGTGATCAGAAAATTGGATGTCCACATGTAGCAAAATGAAGTTAGAAATGAATAAAATGAATAAATAAACAAGAATACAAAGACATGAATAGAGCAAATTTATCTGCAATCATTTCTCTCATTTTCTAATAAGGAAACCCTCACCTCCAAGCAGTCGTATCAAGGAGCACTGCAACATAAGGGAAATTATGTATCCAGACTTTAAGAGTAGTGCCTTTGCAGTCCTTTGAGAATCAAACATTTGACAGAGGAGAAATTCATCTGAGAGTACCCTTAAACTTTTCCTCCTTAGCTTGATTCAATTTATGTCTGCTATTGTATATACTTTTAAGGATCACTTATGACTGTCTCCTTAGTAGTAGAAAATCACATAAAACTTCTTTCTTTTGCATTGTAAATCTATCAGTGGTTTCTAGAACTACCAGGATGAACCTTATGCCAGGACATTTAAATTACAAGAGCTAACCTAAAATCTCTTTACTACTGTCACTATGAAAGTGTGCATCTTTTGTCAGTTGGAACAACCTAGGAAAGGAAATTAATCCAGTTATCTAAATTGATTTATCATCCAGAATAACCATATTTTTATAAAAAAATTCATATCTTGAACTCCCATAAATTGGTGATTTGTTTTAAAATTTCTTTTGAGCTATGAACCAAAGCAATAAATTTAAGTGAAGGCTGACATTTGGAAGTTTCAGAGTATTTGTTCATGGAATGGGGAGGTTACAGAGTGAGGCAGTTGTTGCCTTATTTTGTTTTGGAAGAAAGATGTCAATGTTTTAAGTAGTAATGGATGTCGGTGTCCAAGAGTAATACTAAGAGGAAGACATTCTGTCTTAGAATAAAAGGGAACATACAGAAAGATGATGTTTTCTGTCAGTAGAAGAGTGTGCATAGCACAGAGATTCAGTTAACTTAGTGGAGATTTGCAAACCAAACAACTGAGCTTTTTTTTTTCTTATTGCTGCTTTAATAGAAGGAGGGCTTCCTTCAGTGTTGGAGTCAGTATAAGACAACAGTAAAAGTCACTCTTTGGTTATTTCTGTGTAGTAGACTTGAGAATCCCAATTCCTAGTCAAATTTTTCATGAACAAATGTAGGAAAATATTTGTGAGCCCCTAATCTTGAAAATAAACATTTTTGAAAGATCATTTAAGAAACATTGACTATAACACTATGAATATTTCATATGAAAATTATAAGAAAGTTAAAATTAACATGTACAGTTTAGTAAACATATTGATGTGTGTGCTATCATATTTCTGAAATAATTAAAGTAGAGGTTTCTATGAAATCTAATTATCTCTTTTAATTAGAGGAATGGCAATTTCCTGGTTAGTAAATTACTACCTTTCAGAAACATATAGGGTATTTATTTTTCATAACTGGAGGACAGTATTGGTGGAACAATGAACCTCTGGTAGTAGCTCACTAAGCTAGTGTTAGTGACAGGAACCCAAGCTACTGAGCAAGTAAAAAGGTTCACTGAACAGCCTGCACCTGGAGACAAAGGAACATATCAACAACAAACACCTCTTAACAATGTGTTGCAGCCACATAACTTCTATGGGAAAATCTGGGCAGACAGGAGATAAGCAGCCACCAGGTAGGACAAGGATTTTTTTTTTTTCCTGAAGCAAAGACATTGTATTTTAAGCACCGTATGTGTTCTGAAAGTCTAAGAAAAATGTCTTAATTAAAAACTCACAAAAGTTGTGCCTTTCTGGTTCCTTTGTTGAAAGAAGGACTATGTCATTGGTTATTAGGATTCAGAGGGCACCATCCCCCAGCCCAATGAGGTTGCTGAGGACTCAGGTAGATGGAGAAATGCAGCTTTTCCACAGAGGACAGACAGCACAAGATAACTTGAAAACAACTGTTTTTGAACAAAATAGTCAATGAAACATCTCCCAGGCCAGTTTAACAGTATTCTGTGACTTCAGATAACAGTGTTATATACAGCAAACCCAGGGGCAACAACAGCAGCTGTGCGAGGCATGTAAGCTCACAATTCACGATTATTATTTTTTTTTTTTAATTTTGTGGGTATAAGAGTTTTTGCTTGAATATTTGTATATATACTGCATGCCTGCCTGGTTCCCACAGAGGTCGAAAGAGGGTATAAGGTCCCCTGGAACTGGAGTTATGAAAATTAGTTAGCCACAGTGTAGATTCTGGGTGTTCAGCCTGTGACCTCTACACAAGCAGCAAGAGTTCTTTACCACAGGGCCATTCTTGAGCCCCAATTAGTGATGTTTTAAAACCACTTTATATACTTTGCATTTTGAATGTATTCATCCCTTTCCACTCCCCCATCTCTTCTAAAATACACTCCCATTTTGTACTCTGCCAAATGCGTGTCTTCATAGTTTTAAAACACAACCAATCGATTTAGTGTTGCCTATGCACGCTTAGGTATGGTGCCATCTACTGGACAGTGTGAGAGCTGAGTTAACATCCTTAAGTCACACTATCTCTCCCCTCCTGGAAGCTGCCAGTTGCCAATTGTCCTCAGCTGGGAGTGGAGGAACTTCATACCTATCTACACTCTCCATGCTGGGATTTTTTTCTAGCCTGAGTTTGCGCAGTTCTTGTGCATGCTGTCAGGACCCCTGGGAGTTCACATGTGCAACTACCTTATCGTGTTTAGAAAGCACTGTTTCCTTGTGGTCACTATTTGGCTCTTCCTGTCTTCGTGCACCCTCTCCAGTTTTTCCCTGAAATTTGGAATAAAGGGTGTGCTGCAGCTGTCCCATTGTGTCTGAGCACTTGTTCTCTCCACGTTGACGGTGCAGCTGTGACTCTCCATGTCATTCACCACCGTTGCTAATAGAAACTTCCTGATGAGGTTTGAGGGATACACTTACGAATTCATGTAACTTGATAAGAGTTAGTTTAACACAGTCTCATTAGCAGAATAAATCATGTTTAAAAAAACAAACACTAAAAATAAATCAAGCTAAAGCGTTTGTCTAGGACTTATCATGATAATGTTTGTACATTAAAGAGTAGTTTTGAGATTATAAATAGTATAAGAACATCCAGCTTTACAGAGACTGCCATAATAGTATTCAGTACTGGATTCTACTGATTACATTAGTTTGGAGGTGGCAATATCTTAAAATTTGAAATCCAATTAGTTGGACAACCTTAAATCAGACATCTTCTTTATTCTAAAAAATTGTGCGGGACTATTTCAAGGAAGAACATTGACAATATTTTGGGGTCACAAATGAGGCTCTTCTGATCTAAAAAAAAATATGAAGAATAAAAGAGATAATACACCAATCTATACCCGTGAAGTAATTTGTATTAGTTTATAATATAAAC
Organism: Peromyscus leucopus; assembly: GCF_004664715.2. NCBI lineage: Eukaryota > Metazoa > Chordata > Mammalia > Rodentia > Cricetidae > Peromyscus > Peromyscus leucopus. Next base: position 51,541,594 of record NC_051068.1, read on the forward strand.
ATATTATATATATATATTATATATATATTAATATAAAAACTTTTGAATAGGCTATGAATGAGACATCAATAAATACAAAATATTTTTTAAATCCCTTAAAATATTATTAACTACTGGTATTTATTAAATTAGAAAATACAAATTGACAAATCTGAGGAACATTAACAATAAAGTCTTTATCCATAGCCATACTTCCCTGTAACTTTGCAAATAACTTTGTTATATATTTGAATGATTATGTTAGCCTGTAGCTAGAAGATTTCCTGTATCTTAGCCTGCCAGTGGTCAGAACAAATTTCTCTCACCCACCAGTCCTGCAGCCACTCAGACCCATATAAATACACAAAGGTTTATATTAATTAAAACTCTTCAGCCATTAGCTCAGGCAAACTATTGACTACCTCTTACACTTAAATTGACCCATGTTTTATATTTATGTTTAGCCACGTGGCTTGGTACCTTTCTTCAGTTCTGCCTTTACATCTTGCTTCTCCTGGCAGCATCTGGCAGCATCTCCTGAATCAGCCATTCTGTTCCCAGAATTCTCCTCTCTCTTTGTCCTGTCTATACTTCCTGCCTGGCTACTGGCCAATCAGCATTTTATTTATCAATCAATCAGAACAACACATTCACAACATACAAAATGAATGACATTAGCCCGATCAATTTTGATTAATATAACTTTACTAAAATAACATACTACAGATAAGTGACAAAACCACCAGAGAAAAATAAAATAATTAATATACATAATATTTACTTATCTTCCTAAGACTGTAACTAGTAGATTTTAAGTGATAAGAACATATGCATGAATTATCTCCAAAGATAAGTGCATATTTACTTAATTGTAAATATTCCTGTAAATAAGAATGATTCAGTGACACATATATTCTTTTTTAAAATTGTTCCTATTATTTAAAAATCATGGGTTATAACAGTATAAAATCAAATCTTTAAAAAAATTATTATCCATTTGCATCTTATTTATTTGTTTACTTATTTATGATTTAACTGTAGACCTGGGAGAAAGTGATGCAGAAGTGGAAAAAGGCTTTAAACTCTCAAAGCCTGCCCCGGGGTAGAGAACTCTGGCTGTTAAGGCAGTATTTTCCTTTCTCTCCACACAGTGCCAACAATTGGGGACCAAGTGTTTAAAGGCATAATCCTTTGAGGGACACTTCTTATATTGTGGATACTCTGAATACCAAGACATTAAATAAGATGTGCAGCAGCAATACAATATCAAATGGAATTGGTATATAGATGATTAGGCTTCTCTAGGTCCTGAAGGCCCAAGGAAGTTACTTGAATATGTTGCCCAAATGTTTGGGATTTCTGGTTCTGTTTCAATACTTTCTGTTCCTCTTTTTCTATTCCCTATGATAAGTCGGCTGAAGAAGAGAAGAATTGAGCTTTCTTTGCTGCACAATATGCAGGCAGCATTCAGTAAGAGTGGGCTCATACTCAAGGAATCCACAGATCTTAGCATGTTCTCCATCTTCCTGAAACAGTTGGCTTGACAGAAATGTGGAAAAGGCCTTTTAAAGACACAGTAACCATGCTAACTTTGTGACAATAACATGGGGGACTGTTATAGGGTTCTCTAGAAGGTGGTGTATAGATTGAATAAGTACCAATGTGTACTATTGTTTCTTCGATAGCCAGGATTTATGGGTCCTGGAATCAAGGAGTAGAAATGTGAATGATTTTCACTCACTGTCATCCTTATTGATCTACCAGGGAAATATTTGCTTCCTTTTCCCACAATCTTATGTTTAGCTGATCTAGAAGTTTTAGTTCGAAAGAGAAAAGCACTCCTGCCAGGAGAGACAACAATCATTCCACTGAACTAGAAATTCAAATTTCCCCATATTTGCTTTAAACGTCTGATGTCTTTAAGCCAACAGGATAAGAAAAAAAAAACAACAGTGTTAGGAGGGGTGATTGATCCAGTAGATAAGAACATGTGCATGTATTATCCACAAAGCTATCTGCATATTTACAATGGTATCTATTAATATAGACAAGGATTATTTAGTGACCAATCTATTTTTAAAGTTTCCCTATGAGGAGAAAATTGGGTTGCTTCTCCACAATGAAGGAAAGGCAGATGATGTCTGGAGTATAGGATGACATTAGGGCATCTCTTGGCATCACCATGTCTTATGATTAAAGTCAATGGGGGACAATAACAACTAAATCTCCAGGCAAGGTGAAAAATAGCCAAGACCCTTGAGGAATGAATGTATGATACATTCCTTCAGGAATATAACCAAGTGCTTGCTGAGGTTGCAGAATGTGCAGTGGAAAAAAGAAGTTTTAAATAGCAGCTAAGGCAATGTTACTGTTGCAGAATGAATTAAGAGTTACAAGTGATAGGAGTATTTCTTTCCTATTTTGTCAAGAACATCTACATGCAGTTTTAGACATATATTAAGCCAATATTTGTATTTTTCTAATTAGAAAGACAGTGTCCCACTACAGAAGAAAAATATTCAGGATTATTGAAAGAATGTTTACATTTTTAGATTATCTTAAAATTTCAGAACAAAATCAACTCTCCACAAATGTACCACTTAATTTTGAAAGACACTTCATGACATGAGATTTTTATGGCTATTGTCTATGATCTGTTTATGGAGCAGAGCTTAATGATGGTTCTCGCAAGATTGGGAAAAGAAGAGACTGGTCAGAAAAGGAGCAAACAATCTAAGGGAGCCATTGCATGTCATAGAGAGGATAACAAAAGGACAATACATGTTTCACAGTGACTAAGAGAGTAGCATAAATGATATACTTAAAATAAATAATGGCAGATTATTTAAAAGGAATATAGTCTGAGAAAACAAATATAAGGGAAACTTCTTTTTAATAACTACAGATGAGGCAGTTACTTTAATAAGATTCTGGCACAGGGCTTAAAAACAGATGAGAACTTTGGTGCCTCTTCTTGGTTGTCAACTTGTCTATATCTTAACTAACCAAAACCCAAATGACTGGGCATGCCCATGAGTTTTTTTTTTTTTTTTTTTTAATTATAACATTTGAAGTATGAAGACATACTTCTAATCCATACTTCTGAGGTGTGAAGATCTACTTTTAATCTGGACAACACCTTCTGCTAGCAGCCTGTATGAAGAATATAAAAAAAGGAAACATGTCTCCTTTGCCTGGCTGTTCTCACTCTCTCTAGCAAGTCCATTCCTTCACTGGCATTAAAACTACATCTTTGGGATTCTAGTTTTTACTTAAGACCAGATGAAACATTCAGCCCTGTGGAATGAAAAGCTACTGGATTCTTGGACCTTCCACTCATTGATAGACATTATTGGATTAGTTAGACCACAGCCTGTAAGCCATTCTAATAAGTGTGTGTGTGTGTGTGTGTGTGTGTGTGTGTGTGTGTGTGTGTGTGTGTAGCTGAAGTTTTTCTGATCCTGCCTGGCTCCTGTAGCCCAACAGTCCCGTAGCCACTCAGACTCAAGTAAACACACAGAGGTTTATATTAATTAAAACTGCTGGGCCATTAGCTCAGGCCTACCACTGACTAACTCTTACATTTAAACTCAGCCCATTTCTATTAAGCTGTATGTCGCCACGTGTTCTGTGGCTTTACCTGTGTGCTATTACCTGCTGCTCCCTGGATGGTGGGCTGGCATCTCCCCACTCTGCCTTCCTCTTCCCAGAATTCTCCTTGTCTGCTTAACTGGCCTATACTTCCTGCCTGGCTACTGGCCATTCAGCATTTTATTTATCAACCAATCAAAGCAACACATTCACAGCATACAGAACATCCCACAGCATATATGTAAGTATGTGTGTGTGTTTGTGTTTGTCCTATAAGTTAGTTATATATATATATATATATATATATATATATATATATATATATTCTATTAATTCTGTTGCTCTAGAGAAGCCTAATATGAGAATCAATAATGACTCCCAGAATGTTCTGATTTAATTATTACTAAAGCACTTACATTGACATTTTCCCCCAAGGTAAATTAATCTTCATTGAGAGAGAACAATAGATAACATGACATGACATGATTCTTCTGTGTAAAGTCATTAGGAGGCATTTTTCTTTTCTTTTTTTTTTTGTCTGATAATGCTATATTTTTAAGTGCATTTCATATTTATATAGTTTTATATGTTATGTTTTCTCTGAAAACAACTGCTGCTATCCTTTATTCAAAATTAACTTATAAGACCTTCTTAGTAATAATTACAAATATTTAGTAATTTATATTTAAGCTTTGGTGCTTTCCAATCTTTTTTCTGTATCTTAGGAATTAGTAAAGCAGTACTTGTCTTAAAATTCAGACTGCTTATAATGTTCTAAAAATACACTTCTCTTCTCTGTTATTATAAAAAAAAAAAACTTTGTGTTAGTGGCAGATTTCCCTGGAGAATTATGCTTAATTGACCTTTAAAATTTCCACGCTCAATAATACTTTCTGCAGAATTAAATTGTCTCTACTGGTAGAACTAGAGGAGACCTTAAAGTTCATCTAACTCTTGTTTTCCTTTCATGGACGAGTTTAATTTACTTTTGCAATGGCTAATACATGCAGAACGAGGACCAGAATTCATGTCTCATCCTTCCCAGAACAAGTTCATTTCTGTTCATTTCTCTGTCCAAACACCAAGCTTTACTTCTGTGATGCTGTGCATGCATGTATGCAAATATATTTTTTTAAAAATTAATCAACTCAAATATACGGTCCCATCATTATTCATCTGCATCATATCTTCATTCAAAATGTGTTTCATCTAGCATTTTAAAGTGGTATGTGAAAACCAAAATTATATCTTAGCATTCCAGGCCTAGAGAAAAATCTATCATTTTCTTCGGGTTTTAATGTAAAGTCTAAAATATCTAATCTTATATTCAGTTTCTGGCCCAATTTTCCAAGATCCTCCAATATCGTTTTCAGCTATAGCCATGAGTTTTCATGCTTACTAGCCTTTTTTTTTAATCTTCAAAGACACTAAACTCATATTTAAACTCTTCTTGAAATTTTCTTCCTTACCCAACTATCACTCTTTGCCTTAGTAGGTCTTCCTTTATTTTTTCAGTTATTAATTTATCAAGTACTTGGTCAACTATATTTGCGCCTGGTCTAAAAATCAAAGATAATTGCATGAGTGACATCAGACAAATATCTCCAATTAGGATGACAGTACAATGCCTAGTGAGGGAGATTCTGAGCTCCCTGCTCTCCTTGCCTCTGTATGTGTAGTAAATGGTAGGAGTTATCCCCGTGAAGAACCATTTATCATAATCCAGTTATTACTGCAGCAATGCTCTACATCATTTTTTTCTTGCATATGGATAGTTTGTCCACTATTTTAAAATTGAAAACAGATTTTTTCATACAATAAAATCTGATTATATTTTCAGCTCCATCAGCTCTTCCCTTATAAAGCTCACCTCCCCATCCACCCAAATCTGCATCCTTTCTTGCTCTCTCATTAGAAAACAGACATCTTAAAAAAGAAAGGACAGGAAAAAATAACTAATAAAGTTAGATAAAATTAAAACACTCAGACTTTAATGGGGGAAAAACAAACAAATGAACATGAAAAAAACCACAAGAAACATTATAGACACAGAGACATACACATTTATATACACAGAAATCCCACAATCATATAAAACAGAAAAAGCATTATGAGAAGAAAATACCTCCATGAATGCAACTGACTTTGTTTTGTGTTGTCCATCTACTGCTGGCCATGTGGCCTGCCCTTAAGTGTGGTTTGTATCCCCAGTGAAATATTGTTGGAAAGAAAACATTATTTTTGTATGTGAGATGTTATTAAGTAGAGTTTCTTAGAGGTGGGGGCTTGTGTCCACTTCTCCTCAGCACTGGGATTGCCATCTGGCTTAGACATGTGTAAGCCTTGTGCATGCTACCACAGTCTCTGTGAGTTCATATGTGCACGATGACTGTCATGTCTAGAAAAACTTATTTCTTCCAGGTCTTTCATCCCCAATGGCTCTTACAGTTTTTCTGCTTCCTCTTTTGCACTCTTCCCTGAGGACTGAGGGGAAAGCCTTTACGAAGCAATCCCACTTATGATTGAGTATTCCAAGATCTCTCACTTTCTGCACCCCGGATGTGAGTCTCTGAAATTGTTTCCATCCACCGCAGAAGAAAACTTCTGTGATAATGGCCGGACAAGACACTGATCTATAGCTGTAGCAGAAAGCTCTTCATTCATTTTTCAGCTATGTTTCTTTAGCAGAACAGTAGCGTTTGCTCTTCCTCTAGGTCCATTGCCTGTCTAGTCTCCGATTATAGGCCACCTGAGTGAACAGTGTTGGGGATGAGTTCCACCTTGTGGAGTCAGCCTTAAATCCAACAAAACATTGGTTAGTTGCTCCCACAACTTTTGTTTCATTATTATACCAGTGTATCTTGCAGGCAGCTTTCTTTTGTAGATAGAAGAGTTTGTAGCTGGGTTTCTTTCTTCCTTTCTTTCTTTCTTTCTTTCTTTCTTTCTTTCTTTCTTTCTTTCTTTCTTTCTTTCTTTCTTTCTTTCTTTCCTTTCTCCTCTCCCTCCCTTCCTCCCTTCCTCCTTCTCTCTCTCTCTCTCTCTTTTTCTTTGTTTGGTTTTGTTCTTTCAAGACAGGGTTTCTCAGTGTAGCTTTGGAGCCTGTCCTGGATCTCACTTGTAGACCAGGCTGTCTTTGAGATCACAAAGATCTACCTGCCTCTGCCTCCCAAATGCTGGGTTTAAAGGCATGTACCACCACCACCCAGCCTGTAGCTGGGTTTCTATTTACTTTTTTTCCAATGGAAGCCTGGAGGGTATCTTTTAGTACCAGGAATGCTAGCCAGTAGGGGTGGAGCACCAGTTAAGTGGGTGGCACGTGACTTCACTATACAGCTTGACTTCTCCATTTTCAGTGAGTTAGTAGGTGGTGATGTCAGCAGTAGGGAATTACCATTAATTTGTGTAGAGCAATAGCCTGTTTTTTGTTGTTGTTGTGTTGTTTTGGGAGAGAGGGTTTACATTTGAACCCATTGACCAACAATTCAATTATATGTAACCCATTCCTGCCACTGGAGGTTTCATTTGGTGACAACAGATGACTATTAGGGACTTTGTGTCCCCTATTATTTGATGATTCTATTTAGGTGGAAATATATATATGTGTGTGTGTGTGTGTGTGTGTATTTTAAGAAACATCTGCTTTAGTTGATTTCCATAAGAGCACCCAAATGGCACTTAATTTTAGCTGTCCCTCCACATAATCTCTCCTTTGCTCTTCTCTACTGTTCCCTTTCATATTTGTTTCTCCTGTTTCAGCCCCCAGCTCCAGCCATCCATAACTATCTATTCTATTTCCCCTTCCTAGGGAGATCTTTCTCTTCACCCATATTCCCTTAATCTATCATAACCTGTGTGGTTACCCTAATTATAGCCTGCTTATCAAGAAAGTCAATGGCTAACATCCACACATAAGTGAGTACCTTCCAGATTTGTCCTTTTGGTTCAGAGTTACCACATACAGAATGATTTAATCTTTTAGCTCCACACATTTACCTGAAAATTTCATGATTTCATTTTTTAAAACAGTTGAGAAGTATTCCACTGTGTAAATGTACCATATTTCCTTTTTCCATTGATCCATTGGTGGACAACTAGGCTGTTTCCAGTGTCTGGCTTTAATGACTAGAACAGCAATAAACATGATTGAGCAAGTGTCTTTGAAGTAAGATTCAGAGTCCTTTTGGTATATTGCCAATAGTGATATAGCTGGATCTTGATGTAGATCTATTCCCAGCTTCCTGAGGAACTGCAACACCAACTTCATAACAACAGTACGAGTTTGCACTCCTATCATCAACAGATACATGTATTCTCTTTACCTCATATCCTTACCAGCATGAGCTGTCACTTGTTCTGTTGATCTCATCCATTCTGACGAGCATAAATTAAAATCTCAATGTAGTTTTTATTTGTATTTCCCTGACAACCAAGGATGTTAAACATTTCTTTATTTGTTTCTCATCCATTTGTGCTTCATTTTTGATAAATCTCTGTTTAGGTATGTACTAAATTTTAATTGGATACTTGCTTTCTTGATGTCATTGTTTTCTAGTTCTTCATATATTTTAGATATTAACTCACTATTGGATGTGTAGATGGTAAAAATATTTTCCAGTTTTGTAATTTAACACTCTAAATGGAGGTGTCCTTTTCTATACAGAATTTTTTTCCAGGACAATGAGGTCCCATGTATTAATTGTTGTTATTATACTATTGGTGTTCTTGCAAAACATCTTTTCCTGTGCCAGTGAGTGTGAGACCATTCCCTATTTTCTCTTCTATCAGATTTAGTATCTGGCTATATCACAAAGTCCTTCATCTACTTATCTACCTGGACTTGAGTTTATAAAGGGTAATAAATATGGATCTATTTTTTTCTTTTACATGCAACCATTCAGTTGACCAGAACCATTTGCTGAAGATGCTGTCTTTTTTTTTCAATCTCTATTTCTGGCTTCTTTACCAAAAATTAGTTGTATATAGGAGTATGGACTTATGTCTAGGTCTTCAATTTTATTCCATTGATCAATATGTCTTTTTTATGCCAATATCTTGATGTTTTTATTACTAAATTTCTGTGGTTTAATTTAAGGTCATGTTGGTGATGCCTGTAACAGTTCTTTTATTATTTCAGAATTAATTTTGATAAATGGATTTTGCATTTCCTTATGAGCCTGAAAATTATTGTTTCACATTCTATGAAGAATTGTGTTGAAATTTTAATGGGAAATTTCATTAAATCTCTAGGTGGTTTTTGGTAGCATTACCATTTTTACTAGCTTAATTCTACCAATCTATGATTGTGAGCTACCTTTCCATCCTTTAGTCTTTCTTCAACTTCTTTATTTGATATGTTAAATATTTTGCTATACAAATATTTCACTTGATTTGTCAGAATTACTCCAAAAATATTTTTGAGGCTATTGTTAATGATATTGTTTCTTTGTTTTCTTTCTCAGACCATTTGTTATTTGTATATTGGAAAGATACTTATTTTTCTCTGTTAAAATATATTGCTCTACTTTTCAGAAAGTGTTTATCAGCTATAGGACTTTACTAGTGAAGTGCGTAAGGTCATGTATTTACATACACATATCACCTGCAACTGGAGATATTGACTGCTTCCTTTGCTATCAGTATCCCCATGATCTTTTTCAGTTGTGTTGTTGCTTTAGTTAAGTCTTCATGTACAATAGCAAATAGATATGAAAAGTGTGAACAACCTTGCCTTGTTCCTTATTAAAGTGAATATGCTTTGAGCTTCTCCACATTTAGGTTGATGTTGGGTATGTGCTTGTTATAGAAAGCCTTCATTATGTCCCAGATATGCCTAGTCTGTCTAGGAGTTTTATAGTGAGAGGTGTTTGATTTTGCCAAAGGACTTTTCTACATATAATTTGATAATAATATGGTTTTTGTTTTTCAGTCTGTTTACATACTGGTTGACATAAAATTATTTTATATATGTTGATGAACCACTATGTCTAGAAGGAAGCCTTCTTGATTTTGATCAATGATATTTTTGATATGTTCTTACACTCATTTTGAAAGTATTTTACTTAGAATTTTTGCATCTAAATTCCTAATGGTCTGTAATTCTCTCTTTTTACGTGGTCTTTATATGGTTTAAGGTTTAGAGTAATTGTGACCCCATAAGAAGAATTAGAAAATGTTCTTTCTGTTTCTATTTTGCAAAAGAATTTGAGCAGTACTGGAGTCAATTCTTATTTGAATATTTGGGAGAAGTCTGTACTGAGTCCATTTGGGTCTCAGCTTTTTTGTTGTTAGTGTTGGGAGACTATTAATTACTGCTTCTATTTCACTAAGGATCATGGATCTATTTAAAATGCTTCTCTGATCTTGATTCAATTTTGGTAGGTGGTATATATCAAGAAAAATGTCCACTTCTTTGAAGTTTTTCAATTTGGCAGAATATAGATTTTTAAAGTATGTCATTATCTTCTTGATTTCTTTGGTGTCTCTTGATTTGTCCCCATTTCATATCAAATTTTATTCATTTCAATGTTCTCTCTTCATTTTTTTTTAGTTAATTTGGTTAAAGGTTTGTCAACTCTATTTCATTGGTTCTTTGAATTTTTTGTTTGTTTTGGGTATTTTTTTATTTAATCCTTGACTTTGATTATTTCTTGTCATCTACTCATTTGAATGTTATTTTTTCCTTTTGTTCTAGAGTTTTCCAGTATGCCATTAAGTTACAATTTTGAGATCTTACAATTATATATGTAGGCACTTAGTTATATGAACTCTCTTAGAACCACTTCTACTCTGTCCCATATAAGTTTGGGTATGTTGTGTTTTCATTTTCATTCAGTTATGAAAAGTTTTAAATTTCCTCCTTAATTTCTATCTTCACACTTTTTTTTTCTTTCAGTAATGAATTGTTCAGTTTACATGACTTTTAAAACTATTTCTTCTATTGTTGATATTCAGCTTTAATCCATGGTGATCAGATAGGACACAGGGTGTTATTTCAATTTCTTTTTGTTTTGATTTTTGGAGGCAGGGTTTCTCTGCGTAGTTTTGGTGCTTGTCCTGGATCTTGCAAGGGTAGCCTCGAACTCATACAGTTTTGCCTGGCTCTGCCTTCTGATTGCTGGGATTAAAGGCGTGAGCCACCACTGCCCAGCCTTCAATTTTCTTATATCTGCTGAGATTTGCTTTGTTACCAAGTATGTATTAAAGTATATGGTCAATTTGCAAGAAAGTTCCATGAGCTGCTGAGGAAAAAGGTATATTCTACCTTGTTTTGGTGAAATGTTCTATGAATATATTCTAGGTCCATTTGGTTTATTTTATCATTTGGTTCAAACATTTCTGTGCCCTTGTGTTTGGTGAAAATTGTTTAGAATTGTAACATTTTCTTGGTGGGTTTTTTCCTTTGATAAATATGTAATGTCCTTCTGCATCTCTTCTGATTATTTTGGGTTGAAGTCTATTTTGTCAGATATTAAAATGGCTACACAATCTTATTTCTTGGGTCTATTTCCTTGGAATACTTTTTTTTTCCTGTCATTTGACCCTATGGTAATTTCTGTCCTTGATAGTATGGTATATTTCTTGGATGTAGCTAAAAGATGGGTACTGTTTTCAAACTCAATCTGGTAGTCTGTACTTTTTAATTGGGAAATTGAGGACTTGATGTTTAAAGATATCAATGATCAGTGCGAGTTATTTCTCATTATTTTTTTTTGTTCTGGTGTGGTTTTTATATGCCTGCCCTTTGAATTGCTGGTCTGAAATTATTCCTTATGCTTCCTTGAGTATGGTTAACCTATTCAGTTTGAAATTTTCTTTCCAATGCTTTGTATAAGAACTGAATTTGTAGACAAATATTACTTAAATTTTGTTTTATTGTGGATTTTTTTTCTCTATTTATTGTGATCAAAAGTTTTGCTTGGTATGGTAGTCTGGCCTGCCATCTGTGATCTCTTAGTTTGTAAAACATCTATTTGGGTACTTCCAGCTAGTAAACTCTACACAGAGAAATCCGGTGTTGTTCTAGTGTGTATTTCTTTATGTGTTACTTGGTCTTTTTCCCTTGCAGCTTTTTAACATTCATTGTTTGTTCTCTACATTTACTCTTTTGATTCTGCATCACAGTGAATATCTTTACTATTCCAGTCCATTTGGTGTTCTGCAGGTTTATTGTACCTTTATAGGCATGTTTTTCCCCCCTTTTTGTTAGGTTAGGAAATTTTCTTCTATGATTTAGTTGAAAATATTTTCTGTACTTTTGACCTGGGTTTTTTCTCCTTCCTCTATTCCTATTATTCTTAGATTTGGTCTTTTCATAGTGTCCCAGATTTCCTGGATGTTTTGTACCTGGACTTTTTTTTTAACCTTTTTCTTTCACAGAAATATCTATTTTATCTTGTCTTCAATGCCTGAGGATTTCTCTTCCATCTCTTATATTCTTTTGGTGAGGCTTAGGTTTTTGACTTTCCATTTCCACTTAGTTTGGAATTTATTTAGTAATTCTATTTTTACTTTTATGACTTGAACTCTTTACATCATCCATTTCATTGCTTGCACTTTTATGGGCTTAATTAGTGGATTTATTTGTATCCTCTTTGTAATATTAAGCATCTTTCTAATAGCTATTTTGAAGTACATGTCTTGTGCTCCAGCTATAATGCATTTCTTTAGAAAAATGACAGCCCCTTGTGGGTGGTCTGCTACTGGGCAGATGATGAAGCTGGGAGATGGAAATGGAGGATAAAGAGGATAGTCAAGATGTCCTTCCTGAGTAGCTGTAGGTAGCAGATTCTCAGGTACCTTTGGTCATTAGCTGAAAACACAAGAGACAGGGCAAGGGAAGAATGAATTTTTCATGCTACTAGAGCTTAATTATCAATGATTACCACTCACAGTATTGTATAACACTAGTGTTTATTTGTTTGTGTGTTTGCAAGAACAGTTGCACATGTGGATATATATTCACATTTATGAATGAGGATTCTTGTCAAAAAATTTTGGCTGTCATCACTTAGACCCTTACCACATTAGGATTTTGGTTTGGTCTCAACCTCTTATTGAGTTGTCTTGGAGCCTACAGAGTAGACTAGTCTTTCTGGCCAGTGACCGCAAGGATCTGTATGTGTCTGCCTTCTTAAATCTGAGATTACAAACATTCACCATAGTGCCTGGCATTCTCTTCTGTAGTCAATTTGAGATCATGATCCTTGCAAAGCAACACTTTGCTTAATGAGCTGGTCTTTGAGTCCAGTATTTATTCATTTTTTATTTCTTTATATTGAATTAACAGGGGTATTTTGGTGTTGGTTTCCTTCCCTAACTTTGATAAATTCTATTATGACTGTGTGTAATGTATGTACCAGGATGCTTGACATCCCAGAATTCATGAAACCTGTCTGATTAACATAGAAAACTGGGTGTTAGTGGCTCACATCTTTAATTCCAGCACTCTGGAGGCAGAGGCAGGTGGATCTCTGTGAGTTCAAGGCCTGCCTGGTCTAGAGAGTGAGTTCCAGGACATACTCCAAAGCTATGCAGAGAAACCCTGTCTTGAAAAACTATAAAACAAAATACACACTCACAAACATGTATGTATATATATAATTGCACTGTCTTCTTATTTTCAATAGCATGAACCCTAATGTAATTTAATATGCAAATGCTTGTGTATTATTTTTGGTTCTGTATTTATGAAATCATTCCCTTGGTGTTAAAAATAAAGATATTATGGGTACATCTTAATGATGCTTAAATTATTTCTTTTGACATTTTTCTTTGCATACAGATTCAAACTATTTTGATATTAAGTATTTTACATTTTTACAAGTAGATTGAAATGGATGCATATATTTGTTGCAAATTCTTATATTTCATCAGTAAATCATATTTTATGTATATAGCCAATCCAGATAATCCTTAATTGACTTATTTTGTTTAATGAATTTCTTTCTTTCCCCATTTGCTAGCTACCTGACAAAATGGCTATTCTATCCATCCCCTTGCTTCACGATGAAAAGTCATCAGCTGTTAGTGCACAAACAGAAATCATTAGCATGCATAATGTCCACTTGATTTCATTCTTGAAATCACAGTTTATATGGCAATTCCTCAGATAATCAGCAGCAGATTAATTGCCTCTAACTTCATTATATATTCATCTATCTATCTATCTATCATCTATCTATCTATTATCTATCTACCATCCATCTGCCATCATCTATTATCTATCTCTATATTTATCATCTATCACCTATCATTATCTATCTGTCATCTATATATACTCACTTATCTCTCTACCTACCTACTTATGTAAAACATCCACAGATAACTTGTTACATGTCCTTAATAGGCTGGCAAATTTGATATCTGCCTAGCATACTAGCAAACTTCTAACTCAGGTAGGTTTCATGTCACAAGCTTAGGCCAAGCTATTTGTTTCTTATCAAAAAAATTTGTTTGTCCTCTTAAAGCTTCAGGCACTGGGTGAGAGCCATCTTCATTATAAAGCATAACTTTGCTTAACATAGACTGATTAAGAGGCTTACCATACCTACAAAATGGTTTCACAGCACCTCTCTGACTAGGGTGTGACTAAACAATTGGCTTGCCTAGCTTTCCCAAGTGACATATCAAACAAAGAAGCACAGGTGCCAGTGATATCTTCCCAAGTACTTAGCAAGTTGCAAGTACCAGGAACCAAGTGCTAAAAGTAGGGATAAGTTAATATCTATTATGGTCAAATGATGAAGAACTCACTTGAATCAGTATCTGGATAAAATACAGGTTTAGTGTTGAATGGATCATCAAAATATCAAAAATATAGTTTTGTTTTAAACAAAAGACAACTAATATATAATTGTATTTATGTACGTGTTAAAATGATAGAATAACAAAGGAAACATAGGATGTGACTAGAAGAGAAAACAGAAATGGGCTTTTTGTTTATTTGCATGTTTGCTTTTCAGACACTTGACTCTTGTAAATAATAGCTACTTGCAGCTGCCATAAAATTTCTCTAGGCATATAGAACTTTGGGTGATAACTGGTAAAAAGTCACAAAGAGTGTTTCTTTGGATGATTATAGAATAAGAGAAAGGTTCTTTAATCCAATGTTAGGAGGAAGGTAGAAAAAACATCCTGTTTAAACATGTCACCAAGAAACAAGAAAAAAATTGATGGAGATTGCTATCTTTCATCATGTCATTTTAGAGCACATCTTCAAAAACATATCACTTGTTTTTGGAAAAACCTAACTCAGAAGTTTGGAAAGTATTCTTTGAAGACTTCCTAGTTTCAGTGTTTGAGACAAAGTTATATTTTGAGTTGTCTCCTTATAGTCTATAGCCTAGTGCACTGGAATTGTAGTTTAGGATGTGAAAACAATAAGCCTTTAGAAGTCCTTATAGCAAAGACCTTACAGTCTTCTTGCCACATACATCACCGGAAATAACCTGAGTTTCGGGAGGTCTATACTTGCTCTGTTTTACAAGCTGGGTCTAAGTTTTAGTTTCTTAAACAAAGTGCTATTAATCAACAACACTGCTGACAAGGATGAATGAGAGAGCACATGCAAGGTCTGAGTCAGCCCCTCAGTATCTCAAAGCAATGACTAAGTAAGGAAAGTTCCTGCAACTTTCTGGAAACTTACCCAAGTATGTCTAGAGATAGAAATAACTGAAACCTCGGCCTGTCAAAAATGCACTAATATAACTGCTGCCTGCTTAACTAATGATGTTTGAGATGACCTAAATGTTCCTGAAATTCCCCTAGCTATGCTTACAAGGATCTAGGGGCATTTGTCCCAGGTCGACATTTTGCGGAAGTGATGCCACATTCTGGAATAAATGCTCTTTGTCTTTGCATATTATTTGAGGCTGGGGTCTTTCCTCAGAGTTTTCTTGAACCCCTACAGTTTGTCTTCCTGATAATAATACTTATGGTGGAATTGTATCTGCTGCCTGTGATGTATGATTATCAAAACCAAATTTGGATTCTTCATTAGTGTTATGCACTTGCTCAAAGTATTAGAAGAAAGCTATTATTATATATACCACACTATCTTAACAAATTAATTTCAAATTGATAAAAAATTCCTTAATATTATGAAATTGTTTTCTAGGTGTTTAGCCATGGAGGGAAGGAGGTCTTTATCCACCAAAAGCTATTGGCAACTTTAGTAGCAATAAACACTCATAAGACTTTAAAATTGGTTTCTATGACTTTATCAATATTTCTTTTCCTTTCTACTCCTCAAATAATTCAGACAAATCTAGTTCATTTTTATTCTTGAATATTTACTTAGATTTCAGTATAACATATACATGTTTTATTAGCCAAATATGTTTTCATTAAAGATAACAAGTATAAAATAAGTCACTCAGTATCTTTGTGTCTCGAAGGCAATATTCAACTTCTTGGTCATGCAAATACCAATTTTGATTTTAATGTTTAACCAGTTTTTAGGGAGAAATTACTCTTTTTTTCAATTACACTTTCTCAGGAAATAGGCAAGAGTCAATAATTGAAAAAGGTTCAGGACTTCAGAAGACTAGACATATTTAACTAATGTGGGTCTAAAAGCAAATTTAATTTCACTGAAATTTGGAACCCCATGTTTCTAGCATAATGTTCTAGAAGATTTCCACGTGGAGAAGTCAATTTGTTTGTGGCATTACTATTGTCCACAGTAAACTGTGAGTCCTGGCATAATTGCAAACAACATGTACTTTAAGAATAGGGAGATGTGCACGCATATTAACACAAAAACAGATGAGATGGGAAGGATCACGCATCTTTTCTACTGCTCGATCACAATAAAATTTATTTTTAGTTTATTTGCAAGAAGTGTTAAAGCCAGCAGTAGAGGCTTGTTTATGACGTTCTTTCTATGTTCATTTATGATTTATGTGACCAATGTCATACTGAAATAGAAGAAGGTCTCTGTGTTATTCTGTAAACAAGAAATAATTGTGACATGTTGACCCAGGTTTCCATTGGGGCTTGTCGATTTTACCACTGACACTAACTTAATATGAAGCTGAGGGCCTTCAATGGGGATGACAAAGTGGAAAATACTGGGTGATTTTATCCAAGGTCCTGTAAAAGAAAACCAAAATACTTATGGTGACATCATTAATATAGCATTGAGTTTGTAATAATTATGGAACACATATGAGTAATATCCCAATAGCAGATAAATGCAAAGAGACGGTTTCTAAAGTTTGCTTGGACTACAGATAATAGCTGTAGTTGTACTAACAGCCATGTATTGATTTTATTGTGTTTTTAAACCTTGGTGTTTTGTGCTTTGTCATAACTCATACACAATGAACACATCCTTCTAGAATCAAAGTCTCTTAAAAGTTCATTGTACACTAAAAATAATATCAGAAAGCCTAACTTAGCTCCCATTGGTGTGTAATGAGGCAAGAAATAAGCAATAATCATTGAGGAAATTAGTCAATCATTATAATAGGATATTCACTTCTAAACAATTTAGTAATCAAATTACCCAATTAACAACTTCTATAAGAAGATATCAAACTACTGTTGGAACAACTGTAATAATGCTAAAGAAAATCCACTCTTAAAAGCAATTAAACAAGAAAAGTACTTTTTCCCCAAGCATTCAAATGTGTCTAAGAAACTTCCCTGTCTCTTAAACAACCTATAAAAATTGTAGACAGTTTCTTAAGAAATAATGTCCTGGGGCTGAAAAGAGGGTCAGAGGTTAAGAGCACTGACTATTCTTCAAGATGATCTAAGTACATGTCCCAGCACTAATATGGCAGCTCACACCTGTCTGTAACTCCAGTTTCAGGGGACCCAACACCAATGGCAAAAATACCCATGCACATAAAAATAAAAAACAAAACAAATTTAAAAAAGAATAAAGGCAAAGGGTTTTAAAAACTAGATATTATGTCCTTTCTACTATATACATGCAGTATCTTATTTCAAATATCTTTTTTCTTCCCTAAAAATGACCTATATAACTTTAAAATGTTTCATGTATGTTGACTGAAATAAAATATTAAAATATAAATGTGAGTAAACTGGTATTTTTCTTTATAATCCAAGCTTTAAAAGATTAAAAAAAAATACCATTTATTTAAATCATTCTGAATTCACAAGTATATTTACCTGAGAAAAAGATATTATATTGATCAGAGTCAGAAGTAAATCTGATTCCACTGAACATTAATTTGGCCACATTTCCAACTGTTCTTGTATTGCCTTGTGCAACAGAATTATGTGTGTATGATTATGTATTGCAATATGGTTTTAAAACAAGACAGAAAGAGGAAAGATTTGCATTAGCCAACCACCTGTCAGTTTTCTAAGAAACAGAACCAGTGGTTATAATATTACTTTAAAATATAAACAAATAATTTTAAAAATCGTTAATTAAAATTGCTAGTAACCAGGCTACACCATATGAACAGTAACTGCATCAGATAAATTTGTTAAAATAAAGGAAGGATGTTCTGAAATAGTCCTTCAACAACTTTGGGGAAATATAATGGCTCTTTGAATCAAATTTGAAAATGTCGTGTATGTAAAGATCTGAATACTTTTCATTTTCTCTTTCTGGGCTAAATTAAAGGAACCACAAATCCAGATAAATGTGTAATTGTGACATTTATTACGATAGCTAAAGTCACAAACTGACTTCATATATAAAAACATAAAATGAATTTAAATATATTCTTTTCCTCTATTATAGGTCTCTTAACATGCTTAAATCTATGTAACTTAATCACAGTGTAATCTAATTCCAAGATCATAGATTATGTGCCAGTTAGTATTTGTAGTAGCAAAAATTTTGTAGAGAAACACATTTTAAAGTTTAATTTAAATGTGTTAAATGTCATTGTTAAAAATGAAATTTCCTGAAAAAATGATTATATTTTTTATTTAAAGGCATACAAATAAATTTTTCTTCTTTTTGAAGGCACATATCTTACTCCTCCTCTAGACCCAAACATGCTTCTTTAAAGGTTTCTTTCAAAGTCTCTGTCCCATATCAGACAAGCCATCTGCTGTGTGACAGAGAAAGGAGAGCAAGATAAATACATACATACATACATACACACACACATACATACATACATACACACATACATACATACATACATACATACACACATGCATACATACATACATACATACACACATACATAAACAAACAGACTCTTCCCCATAGGGACTCCTCTCATACTCTTTTGGTTTTAGTTGAGCTCTCTAGAAACCTCTGCAAGGGTATAAATCTTATCTCAATCTTTGTAAAGCTATTGTGTAAACTTCCTGCACCTTAAGATTTGTAAGCATACTGGATCTGGTTAAATCCCTGTAACATCTGTAACACAGGGGTTAATTTGAAACTCACAACACCAGAGCTGATAGTTAACAATCTACACCTAGGTAATCTGAAATGAAACACGTAGCTTGCTGCCACCTTAGCCATTCTCCCCGCACTGGGATGGAGGTAGCCATGTAGCTGACAGCCATCTTTGATAGGGTCGAAACAGATGGACTTTGCCATGTGACCTGACTTGCATCATGATAAAAGTGACCACATGGCACAAACCATCCAGGAAAAAAAAAAAAAAAAAAACAACTCCTCTTAAACGTGAAGCACCAATCAGATGGGTCTTCCACTATTTTCAATCACACTAGTACGCCTCAACCCACAGTCCCTTCTCTCCCTCTCCATCCTCTCTGGCTCCTTTTTCTCTCTTCTTAGTGATAGACTCTCCACCCAGGCAGGGCAAAGGCAGTCTCTGACTAACACCCTGAATGAAATTATAATACCCCGAGGTTCAGCTTTGCTAGGGGCCAATTTGTACCTTGCCTCGTGGCTGGCCACCCTAAAATAGGTAAATTATTTAAAACATCCAAGAGGTCATTCAGGACAAACATGATAATCCATCTCAGTTCCTAGACTGCCTCACAAAGGCCCTCTTACAAAATAACAATCTGGATCCCAAGACCCCAGATGGAAAACACCTCCTTATGACCGACCTACTTCTTCTCCCAGAGGTTTCCTGATATTAAAGCCAAACTTGAACGTTTAGAGAAAGGACCCCTGACTCCACAGGCAGAAGTCTTAGCAATGTCCTTTAAGGTGAACCATGGGAGAGATGAAAAATCCTAAAAACAAAATACCTGATGCTAGTGAAGGCCTTCAATGAACCATAGCAACTGCCCAGACTCCCTGGCCTCCAAAACACCAAGAAACTTCGGGTTCCTGTTTCTTTTCTTTTTTTTCTTTTTCTTTTTTTTTTTTCTTTTTCTTCTTCTTTTTTTTTTTTTTTTTTTTTTGGTTTTTCTAGACAGGGTTTCTCTGTGTAGCTTTGCGCCTCTCCTGGAACTCACTTGGTAGCCCAGGCTGGCCTTGAACTCACAGAGATCCACCTGGTTCTGCCTCCCAAGTGCTGGGATTAAAGGCGTGTGCCACCACCGCCCGGCGCTCAGGTCCCTGTTTCAAATGCAGCCAAGAGGGTCACTGGGCTTGGGCCTGTCTTATCCCTCATAAACCACTCAGAGTATGTCCAAGGTGCCATCAGGAAAGGCATTGAAGTGTTGGCTGTCCCCATGTCTCTCAAGGTGTGGGGACATCAAGCCCAGATGGCCCTTCATCTGACCTCCTAGATCTGACAATGAATGACTGAAGGGGCCTTGTCCTGACCACTGCCATCTCACACTGGGGCCTCAGAAAGGCATCATGGTATCAAGGTGATCAGTTTTTTCTTCGTGTGGACACTGGGTCCACCTATTTAGTCCTGATGAAGTTTTAGGGACCCAAGTCTTGTTTCCCTATTGTCAGGGTAGGGTGACAGCTTTCCCAGCCTCATCATGCACCACCAAATATATCACCCAGGCTCAATACTCACTCTCTCTCCATAATGTCAGGGGACTTATGCCTTTCATCTCTGACCTTTTAAGAATGAATCTTCTATGACCTTTGGCCTGCCTACCACATGGACATACTCCCTGCAATGGCCTTCAGGGCCCCACCACGTGTGTAGTTCTACTTACTAAGACATTTGTACTTCTCCTGTTATTATCGCCTCTACCTGCTCTAAACACTTGTTTCTCCCTTCTAATGGGTAGGTGTCACTACAGAGCTCCCTGCTTTGTTTAGTTTTATTATGAAGGCCACACAGCTCTGCCAGGATATCTTTTCCCTCAGAGCTGTAAAGTGACTATCTTCTGACAGCCAGGCTACTTTTCCCTTCCCAGCTGTAGTCATAGCCTGGCTTCTGACAGCCAGGCTACTTTTCCCTTCAGAGCTGTAACACTTACACTTTGGTACCCGAAACCCAGGACTGACTACTTTCCTGGCTATTTACATTGGTTTTTCTATCAGTTTGTCCAGGATCTCCAGTGGGTGGTTCAGATCATTCTTATCATCCAGAGCTAAATAGACTCGCTGAGCCATCCTAAGTGCTACAGTATTGGTAAGGATAAGATTCACTAACAGCAGAGTTGGTCTTTGCCTCTTCCTCAGGGAGTAAGGTTGCTTCTATGTCAGCCAGTCAGGTATAGTAAAAGACAAAATCTGACAACTCCAGATGGCTCTCCAAAAATATAAGTAACAGCTCCATGCCTCTGGCTGGTGGTTTGATGTTCATTGACAATCCAATATGGAATTGGATACTACCCTTCTTAAACCCCTTTCTCCTGCTTTTCTTAATTCTACTAGTTACACTCTGTCTTATAAACTTCTTGTCTAGATTTCTTAAAAAACATATTTAAAAGATCTCTAACCAGAATTTTAATCAGTTACTATTACAGGATTACCAGCCCCTAGCTACAGAATCAAAGGCCAGTGACTCTCAATTGGTGAAGATCAATTTGGTCAAAGGACTTTGATGTCCTGATTCAGCAGGAAGTAATCTAATGATAACATCTCTTCCTTTCCAGAGACCTGGTAGTTTATCAATAATAAACAGAAAAGGGGTGATGTAAGCTCCTCAAGCCTCACAAGTGGCCATGCCCCTCTTCCAAGGACCTCTAACTGCCAGGTTTCACCCATAGAATAGTCTTAAGTTCCTTAACTACTGGACCCTGCCCCAATCCTACAGTGTAAAAAGCCTAATCTATGGACATGAAATCCCACTAAGCTCCAGCCTTCACAAGAAACTCTATACAAGCACAGTATCCTGTTCAGTCTGCTGCTGTTTCTTGCCAAGCAGAAGCAGACACCATCCTGTTTTTTTCTCTCCTAATAAATTTCTTGTGTGAGGTTTGTTGTATAGTGTGACTTTGCAATATTCCATCTGAACTGTAATGCTTACAATATGATATGTCATGACTGGGAAGACACAGTTGCAGGATATGAAGGCCAGATGATTGCATTGCATGAACAGTCTCAAAGCAGACAGTGAACAAAATGAGTTTAGGCTACAAAATTTCAAGGTCTATCCCCCAGTAATCCACTTCCCACATCCTTCTAATGGTTGTACAATCTTCCTAATTAGAGACACCTCTGGGTACGTACTAAATGTTCAAACACATGAGCCTAAGGTAGATAATTCCAATTCAAACTAAAACACCAACCAAAAAAATAGAAGAGATGTATACAATTTAAAAGTAATTAAGCCGGGCGTTGGTGGCGCACGCCTTTAATCCCAGCACTCGGGAGGCAGAGCCAGGCGGATCTATGTGAGTTCGAGGCCAGCCTGGGCTACCAAGTGAGCTCCAGGAAAGGCGCAAAGCTACACAGAGAAACCCTGTCTCGAAAAACCAAAAAAAAAAAAAAAAAAAAAAAAAAAAAAAAAAAAAAAAAAAAAACCAAAATAAATAAATAAATAAATAAATAAATAAAATTAAAAGTAATTAAAATGCTTCCCAGTTCATTGGTATTCTAGTAATGATCACTAGGGAATGGAATTAGCCTAGGTGTCCATCAATGATAAAAGGAGAATGAAAATATGGTATATATATATATATATATATATATATATATATATATATAATTCAGTTTCAAAGAAAAATGACGTTATGATATTCACAGATAAATGGATGGAGAAGGAAATGTTCATTCTGAGTGAGGTTAACCCAGAACCAGGAAAACAGACAGCAAATGTTTTCTCTCATGTGTGGATTCTAGCTTTGAATCTTTAGATATTTGTATTTAAATTGGAGTAGTCATGGAATACAGAGTAATAAGGTTTCAGGGAATGGGAGTCTCAAGTAAAAGGTCATAGAACAGAAGAAAATGGGAGTTAGAAAAGGGTAGATATGGAAGAGGGATGGGGAATGAGGTGAGGAAGGCTGCATAAGGAAGGATAAATAACACTGATGAACTTGAAATGTAATTTAGAAAGCTACTGCTTCAGAAGTTTCCTAAATATGTATATATTTATATAAAAGGAGTTTAAATTGAGTAACACTATAATCAATGCTTAGAGACTGTAGGATATTAAATAAAATGCTGAGTACCAAGAATGGTTTACCTCTATTTGAGTTATTGGTCAGTGGGGTCCCATAATATTACAATCTCTTCCCACTTTTTTTCTATACTCTCCAGAGCTTAATGGTAAATCCCTATTGCTAAAGATACCTCATATTTGTGTCATAGGACACAGAGACATCAAGATGGTACTCACCTGGAAACTTCATCCCTACTAGCTAGCCTTCATAGTTCAGGGGTTGCTATACACACTACAAGGACAATCAACAGGTTTCCATAGCTGTGAACTGCATATGGTATAAAAACCATTAGACTGGTAAGATATTTCTACTGGTACCATAATAGCAGGAGTGTTATGAAAATAATCAACTTTTTTTTTTTACTTGGAGGGAAATAATGCTCCACAAAATGAAACTCAGGCTTGGTATTGTTAACAAAGCCCAAGACAACTACCCAACACTAGAAATAAACCAAAACATGCCTGGGTAGGTTATGGCACTAGAGGAGATCCTAAGGCTGTTATTCTGAAAAATGGGCAAGTAATAACAACTGCCACTAGAACTTTTATCTGAATATCCACAGATTATAATTTCTTCCATTGTTCACCAGAGAAAACTCTTTTTACAGTATACGGCAACTGATACAGGGGTATATATATAAAGGTAAGCGTGGATATGACGAGAGATTGTGTGTGCCCAGTTTTAAGTGAGACAGATATACTATAGCCCCTCACTCCTAGGCTCATAGATCATAGTATAACAGAAGACAGAATGACTGCAAGAACCCAAGGTAATGGTTATGTGTTCATTTGAAGCAAAACAATACTTTATAAGACATGACAATGCCATTTGAACACATGAACTCAAGATAGCTGTGTCTGCTTTCTTGTACAAAACCTGCATAATACCAAACCCAGTCTGAATTCCAGTATGGATGAGGAGGGATTTTTCAGTCACACCCCTAACCAAGTAGCTATTAATAACTGTTGGCCCATACTGGAGGGAGAATAAGTTATCTTCGGGGTGTAGTGCCTTAGAAGCTACCTATAGTCTGATAGAGGTCCTTACACATATGCAAATTCAGGTGGCATTAAATTGACTCAGTGGTTTTTACAAACAACAACAACAACAAAACAAACCTCCCCCCTCCAAAAAAAAAATGCAATGAGGAAGTTGGGATGGAAAAGTTGTGGAAGAAAGGGGAAGAATTGGAGGAAGAAGGAAAGGGGAAGTAGGTTTGATCAAAATGCATCATATGTGTATAAAATTCCAAAACCCACAAAAAAGAAAAGAAGACATTAGGTAACTTCAGAAGAAAATAGCACAAGGAGAGAAGGAGAAAGAATAAAATGGAGGAGGACTCTATAGTCCTTCCACTTTTATAAAGGCAAAAGAGAAATATCATCTTTTATTAAACTTCAAATTTTGCTTACAACTGCAATAAGCATGACTATGAAACCATGCAATCTATAAACCCATGCCCTACTCCAATACACATCTGCCTGCAAACCCAGTAATTTCCTAAGCAAGGAATCTGCCAGCTCCCATTGGACCAAGAGTACTCATTGGACCAAGAGTGGATCCCTGAGACACAGAATCTGCTAGCTCTCACTGGACCAAGAGAGGCTTTCTGAGACATAGAATCTACCAGCTCTCACTGGACCAAGAGCCCTGATAAGACCAAGAGGGACTCCCTGAGTCACAAAATCAGCTAGCTTGGATTGGGCCAAGAGCAGCTCCCTGAGATACAGAATCTGCCAGCTCCAATTAGACCAAGAGCTAAGATTGGATCCAGTGGGGGCACCCTGAGACACAGACACAATAAGCACAGAGTGGACCAATAGCTGCTCCTCAAACACAGGCACCTCTTGCACCTATCAGAGGAAGACATGGGCAGACATTAATGCAAAAATACATACAACAACATAAAGAGTAATATGATGTCACCAGAAACTAGCCCTCCTCCAACACCAAGACCTGAACATCACAATGTAGAAAAAGCAGAGGAAAGTGACTTTAAAAACAGCTTCATGAAGATGCTAGAGGCATTTAAAGAAAAAAATGAAAAATTCCCTTAAAGAAACTGAGGAAAAGACAAACAGAAAATTGGAAGAGATCAATAAATCCCTTAAAGAAAGCCAAGAAAACCATGAAAAAAAAACAATTAAACATGTGAAGGAAACAGTTCAAGATCTGAAAAATTGAAATAAAAACAATTAAGAAGACACAAACAGAGAGAATGCTGGAAATAAAAAATCTGAGTAAATGAACAAGAAACACAGAGGCAAACATAACTAACAGAATACAAGAGATGGAAGACAAAATCTCTAGTGTAGGGGATAAAATAGAAGAAATAGATTTGTCAAAGAAAACACCAAAGCCAAAAAAGTCTTAACACAAAACGTCCAGGAAATCTGCAACACCATAGATAGATAGATAGATAGATAGATAGATAGATAGATAGATAGATAGATAGACAGATAGACAGATAGTATGATTATATGATACTAATATCAGTTGTCAATTTAATAAAATCTAGTATTCATTTGGGAGATTGGTCTCTGGGTATGCCTAAAGGGAATTATCTCTATGTTCATTTTAGTTGTAGTAGACCCTTCCCTGGACAAAGTATTCTGGGCTGTATAAAAGGTAGGAAACAAGCTGAGAACTAGCCTATGTCTATTCCTTTATTCTCTTTATTTTTGATTGCAGACATAACAGTCCAAAGACTTCAAGCTCCCAAGGCCTTAACTTCCATGCTTTTATGGACAGCAAATTGATTTGTGAGCTACACTAAACACTTTCTGCCTTAAGTTGCTTTTTTTTTCAGGACATTTTATCACAGTGACAGAAGAAAAAATGAAGAAATACTTTAATAGACAGTCTGGATGCCATTACCAGTTTAACAGAAATAGAGAGAGAAGAGTTGTATATAAACCTATGTCATGTTGTGATTACTTAAATCAGAATGTCATGTAGTAGACTAGCAATAATAGGATGGGGATGATGAACGGGAAAATAAAAGTTTTAGATAGAAATACTCACCTGTACAATTTATTATTTGAACTTTTAAAAATTCTGATTCCTACAAATCATGTACTAGAGATCTGTAGCTGGAGTTTTCTCCAGTCCTGCCTGGCCCATGGTTAGGACAAATCTCTCTCACTCACCAGTCCCGCAGCCACTCAGACCCAACCAAAAACTACATAGAGACTTATATTGCTTACAAACTGTATGGCCATGGCAGGCTTCTTGCTATCTAGTTCTTCTAACTTATATTAACCCATTTCTATTAATCTATAAGTTGCCAAATGGCTTGTGGCTTACCAATATCTCCTGATTCAGCCTTCCTATTCCCAGCATTCTTTTCTCTGCTTGTCCCACCTATACTTCCTGTCTGGCTACTGACCAATCAGCATTTCATTTATACAGAGCGATATCCACAGCAGAGATCTATAAAGTAATAAGGGTAAGCAAAACATAGATATTCAGTGTAGCTAAAGGTTTTCTCCTGTGTGCCCCCCATGGCCCACAGTCAGGACAAATCTCTCTCACCTGCTGGTCCCTCAGCCACTCAGACCTAAGTAAACACACAGAGGCTTATATTATTTACAAACTGTATGGCCATAAACTCAAGCTCATTACTGAGTAGCTTTTACACTTAAATTAACCCATAATTCTTATTTATGTTTAGCCATGTGGCTTGTTACCTTCTCTCAGTTCTGCCTTGTCATCTTTCTTCCTCTGTGTCTGTCTGGCAATTCCTTACTCAGCCTTCTTCCCAGAATTCTCCTTGTCTGCTTATCCCACCTATATTTCCTGCCTGGCTACTGGCCAATCAGCATTTTATTTATCAACCAATCCAAGCAACACATTCACAGCATGCCGAGTGACATCAGTCATCAATTTAGAAATACCAAAAATGAATTTAAAGGAAGTAATTTTAAATACACAAAATTTGTATGCTAGCTAATCTAGGTTACATTCTATTTTTCATTGAATTTACTACTAATATTAATAAGGGAAATGAAATTGTAACCTGAAAAAGAATGTAAAAGAATTATTTAATCTATAGCTTTCTCCACCATATGTCTTAGAGAATCTATGTTAAACATAGAATAATAGAGCTCAGAAAAGTGATGAGAGACAAAATTTTAAAATTTAACTGTTATTATCAGCTGACATTCAATGGGTGGAGCATAGGAAACTGAAAACTTGAATTATAACATGCTGCCTTACCTTTAAACACCACTCTGCATGTGTCTGTCTTGCATACAGGAGCTAGGTATATGAACACAACATTTGGTTATACTTAAATGCTGTTTGAGAGATAACATAAATATTTCCCTTCCCCAAATGAAATGGTGAATTCCTGAAGCAAACTATAGATAAAGGAGAATTATTAAATGACCCCAATTTAATAAAAGTAGATGAACACTGGGAAATCATGCCCTACAATAAGGCTTCAAGCCCAGTTGTAGGAGATTGCGTCAATTCTAGAAAAGAGAGTCAAATGTGGTCTCTCTGTTCCTGTGGGAACTTACTCTAAATTGCGACAGGTCTATTTTGTGCCCCCAAGTCAGGTAAGACCTGCCCACTGAGATACCTAGTGGAAGGTGAAAAGAATTTGGCCTAGGCAATGGAAGTAACTTGACAAGAAAGGCATGATGAGAACAAGCATTGTTACATTTTTTTCCCTTTGGAAAGAAGATATAAATATATTAGATTGTGAAGGCTATTTTCTTTTCAAATGCCTAAGCACACAATTTTAGAGCAGACTGTTTGCAAAAAGTAAGTAACTAATTGACTGACTTGTATTACAATAAAACATTTACCTGTAAGGCCAGCTGGTGGTGGCACATGCCTTTAATCCCAGCAATCAGGAGGCAGAGACAGGTGGATATTTCTGTGTTCAAGGCTAGACTAGTCTACAGAGCAATATCCAGGAAAGATTCCAAAGCTACAGAAAAACCCTGTCTCGAAAAACCAATATATATACCTATAAATCTTAGAATGTAAATTTCATATTATTTTCATGTCATGAGATATGATTGTCTTAGCTAGAGTTTCTAGTGCTGTGAAGAGACATCATGATAATGGCAACATTTATAAAAGGAAACATTTACTATGACTTGAATGATCAAAGGATGGATGATATAATCCATACCTGAAGATAACTAAGATCTGAACTTTGGGAGGAAGCCAGTCTGATCACTGTGTAGAAAGAAAGGTTACTACACAGAGGACAAACATGTATATTATAAACTGCTCAAATGATTAAAGAAATAATTTCTTTCTTCATTTTACATAGATAAATTTGTATAGGCAGGTTTTTATACCAAAGCCCAAAAATTTGTATGTGAGTACTTCAAAAACTGGAAAAATTGGAAAAAATAAAAGAAACACAATTCTTCAAAGGACTGTTCTGAACTAATTGTGCTTTTTCTCCACAGTGTCGGAATTACTGCACAAACTCTCATAGAAATACATGAACTGTCTTTTCACAATAGCAGAATTTTTGTGAGAGACGTATAGAGGCATATTTATATAAAAAATTACTCTTATTTTAAAAGTATATTTCATTTGATAATAGATATAAGAAATACTCCAATTGACTTTATTAATTTAAAAAAAATAAATTGAAGTATAACCTTATTTCTTTTTTATTCATTTTGGGAGGTGATAAGAGCTGAAGTCATGTCATCAGAGAGCTTTCCTCCAGTGACTGATGAAAACAGATACAGAGATCCACAGCAAAGCACTGGGCAAAGGTGATTCCTTTTGAAGAAAGGGAGGAGGGATTGTACAAGCCAAGGGTGTCAAGGTCATCACCAGGGAACCCACAAAAACAACTAAGCCGGGCTTATAGGAGAGCGCTAGGGAGACCACATGGAACTGACCTAGACCCGTTCTCCACCTGTGTGCCACAGTTTTGTAGCTTGATCTTCTTGTGGAACTCCTAGTAGTGGAAGCAGGGCCTGTCCCTAACACTTGGGCTGGCTTCTGAGAACCTATGGTCCATGCTGGGTTGCCTCACCCAGCCTTAATACAAGGGGAGGAACTCAGTCCTACCTCAACTTGATATGCCATACTTCTTTAACACCTATGGGAGGTCTGCCCTGTTCTGAAGAGAAACAGAGGAGGAGGAGTGAATTGGAGGGTGGGGTGGAGAGGGAATGGGAGAAGAGGAAGAAGGGCAAACTGCAGCTGGGATATAAAATAAATGAGAGAATTTAATTAAAAAAATAAAAAACTTGTAGCTAGGGACTATGGTAAATATATGCCAAGCAAGTTCTATACTCCTTGACTAAAGTGAAGTTATCATTTCCATCCCCCTTTCCCTTTTTATATCCTCTATTTTGACATTTACTTTCCTTTTTGATAATTTTTTTAACCTTAAAAGGAGTTAATTCCATGAGCATATTGCTACAACTGACAATCCAAAGATTTATGATTTTATTGCATGTTAAAAAGAAAATATTGTAGCCAGGTGTGGTGGCACACACCTTTATTCCTACCACTCAAGAGGAAGAGGCAGGCGGATCACTGTGAGTTTGACTCCAGCCTGGTCTTCAAAGTGAGTTCTAGGACAGCCAGGACTGTTATACAGAAAATCACTGTTTTGAAACAAAAGAAAACAAACAAAAATATTGTACTACAGAGCACATTTGATTGCCCATCATTATGTTAGTTTTAGTGAAATAAAATTCTATAAGGTTCTGTACAAAATATCATATTCCATGTACATTTATAAATAAAACCCTGTACTTATATGATGTTTGACTACATCTCATGCATTTTTCAAAAGGATCTCTAATTTATTTTAAATTATACTCCTCTCTGAAGTTTAGAGAAAAATTCCTGATACAATGATTTTTCTTCCTTATTTTCTGCTCAATTTCACTAAGAATTAACTATAAGATATATTAATATTTTTGTTTTTGTCTGCATGGAGATTTTTACAACTTTTTAACTCCTTGAACAGTATATGTTTATATCATCATCTATACTCCTTGACTAAAGCGAAGTTATCATTCTCCATCCCCCTTTCCCTTTTTATATCCTTTATTTTGACATTTACTTTTTAATGCATCTTGCTACTTTTGTAAAAGAGCACTCAAATCAAGCTGGTCCAACTGTAAGTAAGTTGAGCCTGCAGGGAATCCAGTGCTTTCTTCTGGTTTCTGTAAATCTGTCTACAAGCAAGCACACAAGCATGAGCATACACACACACACAGACACACACACACACACACACACAAACTCACACATATAACTAAATAAATAATAAAATAATTTTTTAAAGTACTTGTTTTGAAATTTAAAAGGAACACTTGTAAATAAAAATTAAAACAAAGGAATCTAAAATCCAAACAGAGGTATAATTACTTCAGAATCTTTATTCAAAGTTAACATAATAGGTAGGACTACGGTCCAATTAACATTTGTTTTGTTTTCAGAAATTTGATAATACTGTATTGTTATTATATTTAGCAATAAATTCCATCAATGTTTTTGATGCAAAACTAAAAATTCTCAAATTTTCATATTTTAAGATTTCTTGTAACAAGAAAATGAGAATTAATTGCTTTTAGAAGTTTGGGTTTTGGAAAACACAAATGTCCCCATATTACACTATAAAGTAACTGTCCTGAAATATAAAGATATTTATTTCTTTGAAAATATGTTTTATTTTTAACTTATAAAATATTATCATAACTCTATTATAAGTTTGTCTAATTTATTGAAAATTATTATGTAATTCATTATAATTTTATGCATGAATATATTATGTATGAGTTAGAGGTTTTATATCCAATTAACTTTAACTAATTACATAAATGGAGATATTAATATTTATAACAAGTTGCACTATAATTTTCAATAACAATTTTGTTTTTTGATACATTTTGATTATGTTATTTAATAATAACAGATAATATTTCATCATATATTATCTAGAATCCATAAATTTCTATTAATTTTTATTTAATTTTCTTAAATGTAATGATAAGTATTGTATACTGGTATATACTCATGGAAACACTAAGAATGTTGAGTGACTCCATGAAAATGTTCTGCTGTCCTTGACTTTAAGTTCTTAAAATGTGAGTTAGCCCCCTTTATTATCAAGTGCTGTCTCCACAACATATCACATGGTGATTTTCTACCCAGATGACCTAGCAATTGTTGCAAACACAATTATGGTATCCTATTAGTATTCTATTGCTTTATATTTCTCCCTTTAAATTTCTGGGTGGAATTATGGCCTATCAGAATCAGTCTTGGTACTAATCTGTGTTATCATGGAGGAAAATATCAAATCATTAAAGTAGGAAAATGTCTTATATCCTCAAATGTTGAATTATATATAATTGATGAAGATACATAAATTTTAAATACCATTCTTGGACTTTGCTGGATTCTTCCTTTCAGAAAAATATAGTCATTTGTAGTTCATTTTTTTTTTTTTTTTTTTTTTAAGAAATCACTGATCACGAGTCCTCCAAGGGGTTGATGGCAGTGCTCCTTTTCGGTTCCTTTGCTCATCATAACAACTTTTGTGTGTTACTTCAACATTCAGTAATAGGTATTCTTCCTCTTTGTTTCTGTAAAACCTATTTTGGTAATGAACTGAAACATGCCAGGAATATTTAATAAGTCCTAATTTTCTCTTTTCCCTTTTATTTGAAACAGGTTACTTTCACATATGCTATATTCTAATTACAGTCTCCCTTCCTGTCCTCCTGACAGTTCCTCCCGCCCTCTGTTCCCATCTGTATCCACTCCCTTTCTGTCTCTCATTAGAATAAAACAGGCTTTTAAGAGATAACAACAAAACATAACAAAATAAAATATAAGATAAAGCAAAACCCACCTCATTTAAATTGGACAAGTCAAACCAACAAAAGGAAAAGATCCCCAGGAGAAGGCACAAGAATCAGATACCCACTCATTCATACAATGAAGAGTCTCATAAAAACACTAAACTGAAATCTATTATACATATACAGAAGACATGATTCCCTGTATTTTCTGCTTTAGTCTATGTGAGTTCATATGCACACAGTTGATTGAGAGGCCTTGTTCTCTTGGATTCCTCCATCCCCTCTGGCTTTTATATTCTGCCCACCTTCTCTTCTACTGGGTTTCCAGATCTCTGATGGGATGTATTTGATGGAGAATCTCTTTTAGAGCTGTGTGTTCCAAGGTGTGGAATGTAATGCCTGGCTAATGATCTCTGTATTTGTCCCCATCTGCTGCAGCAGGAAGCTTTTTGGATGAATGTTGGATATGGCACTGATCTATGAGTATACAGAATATCATTAGGATTCATTTTATCAATACTTTTTTTTAGAACAGTGTTATTTGATTTTCCCCTAAGTCTTTGGGTGGTCTATCTAGTCTCTGCTTCTTGGTCCCCCAAAGAGCATCAGGTGTGGGTTCCATTTCATGGAGTGTGGCTTATGTCATATAAGACATTGATTGATTACACACACAAGCTTTGTGTTACCATTGCTTGAGCATATTTTGCTTCCAGGACAGCACTGTAGATTAATGTTGTTTTGCTTGGTTTGGTGTTCCTCTTTCATTTTGGGTATCCTGAAGAGTCCTTCTGATACCAAAGACACTAGAACATAGGTGCAAAAGTCCTAAGCAGGCACCAGCTAGACCTCTTTATGTTCAATTAGTTGTTTGGGTATTGTCCTCACCAATTCACCTCCCCGCCATCGGTTTGTGAAATCAACCTACTGTCTTGGCAACAATCTGTGTTATTTGGGAATTGCCATGGGACACTTTTGGCCAACAAGTCAATTACAGCCCTAGTACTGTAAACTTTGCTGAGAAGAGATGACCAGTTGGGACTCTGCCTTCCTCAGCTTTTGAAGACTTCATTAGAATCATTTTCATATATTTTAGGAAGTTTCCATGTGAAAACTGGGTTTTCATATCATCCCTCAAGTGCCCCTCAATTCTAGTAGTCTCTCCCTGTATTCCCTTTCTCAACCACATCTCACCTTCCCCTCCCCACCTGATAGTCACCTGACTTTTAAATTATTTCTTTTGTTTTTTAAAGATTATAATACAATTGCTTACTTTAATATCAAATAATTACTTCTCCTATCATCTATCTGCAAATGTTTTATCTTTTGACTCTCTTATCAAATAATACACAACCATCAGCTTTTAGTCTGTCTACTGAATTATCCCTAGCCTCTTCTGATGTACAATATTTGTATTCCTTCAGTTCTATATTTGTTTGTAGTTTGCTATGTCTATTTAAAATAGTGGGTGTACTTTTATAAATGGATATTCTGGTGAATTGAGTGAGAATGGCCACCATAGCCTCCATTATTTGAATGTCTGTTCTTGTTGGTTGATTGTTTGGGAAAGATTAGGAGGTGGGACCTTATTGAAATACACAAGTCACAGGGCTTTGAGTTTTCTTTCATTTTTGTGATAAAGAGAATCATATAACTTTTATTAAGCTGTATTGTTTTGATTGCTTTATTCCATTATTAGTTTCTGTTGCTAACGGTGTATATAGGATTCAGAGTTAGTCATTGTTTCAAATATCTTCTTTCAGACTAAAAGTTATTCATCATATATTAAAATTGTAAACGAATGCTTTCAATTGCCATGATACTCCACAATCTAGCACAAAGCACATTAGTGTTTCTTTAAACAGTTAAGTATACTAAAATAGCAAAACCACTTGGATTTCCTGTTGTAAACTTGATATTGTAATGGGGATAGCTGATTAGGAGTTGAACAATATGAATTACAAATTTACTCTTTCAAGTGATGTGGGAAAATTGTCACCACATAACCCACATTTGATCTGACCTAAGGAACATAGTCATTTAACTCAGGGCATCTCTGAACCCAAGGCTCCTAGAAAAAAATGAGTATAGCCCTGTGGACAACTATATGAGTCATGCTGACCTCATTGTAACTGTACTGTAAGCACAAGCTATTTGCTTTACTTTCTTATCATCTACTTATAAGCTTGCAATAAGTACACTGCATTGCAAAAAGTACAGGACCTGTTGATGTAGCTTCATTTGGACAGGTTGATCATAATAAAATAATATATAGTACACATTTATTATTATCCAAACAATTATACAAAATAAATTCTCAAGTGTCTTCCATGTTTCATTATGAAGAAGTCACTTATTTATTCATTTTATTTTGTTTGAGTACATTACCATAAAACACTTGTTTTAAGAAGCCAAGTCCAATTTGACAATAAATGAGGTTTGTGAGTTTCCCACAAATATTTGGAGCTGTTCATTCTCAACACTGTAGAGTTGTTAACGAATAAGATGTCTTATGGGCAGTAATTTTTAATGATAAAGTTAAATGAGTAGTTTCTTTTGTTTTCTGATTGTTTCTTTGAGGCTTTGAGGCAGAGTGTTACTTTATCTGCTGGTCTTTAACTTCTTATTCTTCTGTCTCTGCTTCCAACCCTTTGAGCTTACGGATGTGATCCACCATTCCTTCAGGACTTCTTTTAGAGAAATCACTTGTGATTCTGAAGAAATAGGCATCTGAAGATCTGAGGCCTGGGATCAAGCTAGAACTGAATTCAAGCTCAGTTCCTGGTTGCTGTTTTCTGCACCTTCCCACCTACAGACAGTAGTAATGGTGGAATGCATGCCTGACTCAAGCATGAACTCATCAGCCCTTGTCTCTTGGGAGAAAAACTGTATGTTGTGGGTGGGTAAAACTTCCTTTTCAATATTATGTATTATGTATTAGTCTACATGATAGGCATTTGTACTTATGCATTCCAGTTTCCTTACCATCCCCTAGAATGTTCATTTATTGATGGTATTGTTTTGGTGTATATTTTACCAAGTAAAGTGGAAAGCTGTGCTTTTCACTTTGAATTATTATTATTGCATTTTTAAACATTGTTCTCCATTTTTTTTAGAAAGCATGTGTTTTCCAGTTGCTAGTCAATTATGTTACTGGGAAAAGAATTTTATTTTATTGAAAATAGATTCTTTCTCATACAATACAGTCCAACCACAGTCTTCCATTCCTCCACTCATCCAAAGGACCCTCCCCACTCCACTGTCCTCCAGATCTAACCTTTCTCCATTTAATTTTCAAGAAGGAGTGGGTTTTCAAGAGATAACAACCAAACATGACAAAACAAGATACACCAAAACAAGGTAAAACTCTCTCATCAAGGCTGGACAAGGCAACCCAACAAGAAGAAAAGAGTTCCAAGAGCAGATAAAAGAGGCTGAGACACACATGCACCATCGCACAAAAACACCAAGCTAACAGCCATAACATACACACAGGACCTGGTACAGACTCATGAAGGCCCTTTGATTGCGGTTTCAGTCTTGTTGAGCCTATATGCGCCGTGCTTTGTGAAGCTTGCCTCTGTAGTTTCTGTTTGAAATTTTAAATTTTTCATTTTCAGAATTTGTTCAGTTTCTGTTTTCTTTATTGCTTCTAGTTCTATTTTCAGGTTTTGAATAGTTTTATTTATTTCCTTCAATTGCTTTTGTTTTCTCTTGGCTTTCTTTAATGAATTTATTCATTTCTTCCAGTTGTTTTTTATTTCCTGTCTTTCTTTTAAGGACTGATTCATTTCTTCCATTTATTTGTTTGTGTTCATTCATTTCTTCTTTAAGAATATCTATCATCTTCATACAGTTGGTCTTAAGGTCTTTTTCTTGTGCTTCAGCTATGTTGGAATATTCAGGGCCTGTTTCAGTAGGATAACTGGATGGATACATATTTCCCAGGCTGTTATTGATCGATCATATTCTTATGCTATTGTCTAGGCATCTGGGTTTGGGCTGATTGTAGGTCTAGGTGCTGATGTCTGGGTTTGCTTTTGATGATTTGGTGTTTTGTTTTTTTAGTTTCTGTTCTCTCTATGCATTTTCAGAGAGTTGACTATGTCATTAGCCTGCTCAGCTGGTGTGTTCTTGGTGAGTGGTTGCTAGTGTTACAAACTGTGGGGAGGGATGTCATTGGGGGCATGGTCTGTGGGATCCACAGTAGGCATGGGCTGGCGAGAAGGGAGGCTGCTGCTGCTGCTGCTGCTGCTGCTGCTGCTGCTGTTGCTGGCCTTTTTCAGTGCTAGGGATGACCCTGAGGATTGGGTCTGTTGGACTAGAAAGAGTGGACAAGTCTACTGGCAGCCTGCCCGTTCTTCCGGTGGGTTGTCCTGTATTTGAGCTCAGGGTCTCTGTCTGAATTTGCGACTTGGACACAGGGAGAAGTAGAGGGAGGGATGCTGGTGTGGGCTGAGTTCGAGAATTGCAGCTGCATGATCAGAGAAGTCCATGGACAGCTGACTTGATCTTTCCAAAGTAGTGACCTGTGGTTGGGGGTTTGAGTTTTCAAAAGCCCATACCAAGCCAAAGTTTATACTCTCTCTGCATGTTGCCTGTGGTAAAACTCTTAGTTACTGTTTCAGCCCATGCCTGCCCACCTGCTGCCATGCTCTCAGCCATAACAGAAAAGGATTAACCCTCTGAAACTGTAAGAAATACCCTAATTAAATGCTATCATTTATAAGTTGCCTTATTCATTGCATTTCATCACAGCAATAGAATAGTAATTAAGGCAGATATTAATCACAAAGTAATAAAAATAAAATGGCTCTGGAGATAAAGCAGTTATTTTTATAAAGGTCCAGGTTTCAGTTCCTACAACCCACATCCAGAGTTTCACAACTGCCAGTAACTCTAGTTTGAGGAGACATAACATTATTTTCCTTCCTCTGAATTCACTGCACTCACATAATGCAATAAACTTAAACACATGCAGGCAATAGACATGTACATAGATAGTAACTAATTAAATATTTTAAAATGTAATGGTATACCACAAACTTAGATACCTAGATAATACTGTAATCAGAATGATTTGACTGAAGATTTATAAGGATTATCACATGCTTATAGAATGTGTGGAGGTTGTCTTCAAATGATATATGTACATAAAAATATTTTTATTTTTCATTTACAAAAAAAGAGATGACTTAGATTTAGTCTGATTTTGAATTTTGAATTGCCATTGGGACTAGTGTGTTTAATTATTGTGTTTAAGAAATTTACTGTTTAGAATTCTAAAATAACCCCAACATTTGTACATATGATATAAATATAAATGCATTTTTGGATGTTAAAAGGTCATTTTTTAGTAACTGACAATCACATATAGTTCAAATAATTTTATTTCCAGCTTCTTCCCCTGAAAATTGACTTAATTGAAGCACTGTACTTTTTAATATCTGATAGGCTTGAAAAATGATAGTTACAACTTTCTTGCAGCTAGAAAAATTAATATGCACCATTCTAAAAATGAGGATCTGACACCTCCTTATCCATGTATAGCTGTATGTCTTTTAAAATCTTAGGTAAGACAAAAATTCTGTCCCCTTAATGTATCACTCAATTTAGCTTCTTGAATGATGCTTTCTGGTGAATAACTAGGACTAAAGGCAGAAACTAGAATGATCTAATGGCAACTAATGTGTTAAACATTATCCATGAATTGGTATTTGTTTCTCTTTTAAAATGCAAAGGGACTCATAGCAACTTTTGAATATTGTGCTAACAAGGTAACACCAGTATATCACAAAACATAGCAATAGAAGACATGACATTGAGGAGGGTCTGACAGTGGTCCAGGATGAGTTGTAGATGGAGAGTGAAGCCTGGATATTCTCTAAGTACATTGTATTCATGTATGAAATTATCAAAGAAAAAAATCACATGTATCTCCAGATATAATTAGAGGTTACTATTATTTTTGATAAAAAGTAAATTAAAAAGCATTTCTTTGATAATAGGTGTAACATAACTCATTAATTTGTGATTATTTATAATGAGCCTAATTATATACTGTAACAATCTCATGCATCTAAGCTTTAATAATAGTGACAAGTGGGTGATTTAAATGAGGCATATGACAAAATCATTTCAACTTGAAATGTTTTGAAATTTTGATGTATATGTGCACATGCATATAAATGTGTATGTCTATGTTCTTTTCTATGTGGATGATTTTGATTGCATAAAAATATTTAAATTATATTTTTGATGAACTTATGTCATAAACTCTTCCTATGATATTTAATGTCATATTTTTCTTATTTCTCATGTAATAAATATTTTGATTTCAAAAGCTATCTAGCATTTTATCTACTAGCACACTAAAACATCAACAAGTCTAAGTATTTTCTTGTTGACAAATAATATTCAACAAATATTAAATTTCAAGACTAAAAAATATAGGTTTTGTTGACTGATAGAGAAAAATGTCTAAAGTAATTTAACATGTATAGAACATCTCTTTCTTTGTCAGCATTTACTTAACTTTTTTATCTTCCATAGAAAGGCCTTTTTCTGCATGGAACTATTTTGCAATTTCTTGCTCTGCTATTCATGAATTTGTTTCTCAAACTCATCTATTCCACCTTTCACTGTCCAGAGGTTTTTTGTTGTTGGTTTTTTTTTTAATTTTTTTTGCATTTTTTAGGGTAGTGCCTTGAAACTTGACTCAATGTTGATGGACAACATATGGTAGTGAGAGTAACATTTCCTAAACTATAAAAGAGTAAGAGACAGACCCTTAGGAGCTACCGGGTTCCCACATGTCTTGAAAGTTGTCAGATGCTTAATTATATTATGTTTTCCAAAGAAAAAAATCTTTCACATTAAAATCTAAAAAATAAGATATTGTAGCAAAATAATGTAAATATGACAGCTTCAAAGGACATGAGAGACTATTGTTAAATCACAAGGATATTGTCTTGTTCTTTTCACTTTGGCATGACATGCTACGGAAGGGTAATTTATGTCCACTCTTCATAAAGAACAAGGCATGGAATTTTCGTGGGTTTGATATAAGACCTGGCTTTTTGACAAAGCAAAGGACAAGCAAATGGGGATTGTTACTTTAATTGGCCACATTTTTTAATTAAAATTACAAAGTGGAGTATTAAATTTAAAAACAGCTATAATTTATTCCACATTGTTTCAACTACAACTTAAATGTTTAAGGAAAATATGTAGATTTCTGCTAAGATTTATGGTCTTTTAATCCAGCATTGAGGAGAAGATTTATGTGAGGTGCAACAAGGTATAAGAAGCTGTGGAGTGCTATGCTTTTAGTATCTGAGTGTACTGAACAAAATAAGGCATTGTATGTATGTGTACCTGTGTACTTGTGTCACATGAAAACTCCTATTCAACATTTTACATCCGAAAAGAATATTGTGTTGATTATAATAACTGGAAATCTCACCCTGGAGAAGGGAGGGATACTTATCAAGCATAAAATATTCTTCTTGCTTATAATCCTTAGAGCCAGTTTTTAAAACTCTGTTGTAATTCAGAGGAATTCACAGTAAAGAAATTCTACAAATGAGATCAAATGGTAAGAAAATGGTTGGTGATGAAGAGCTATTACAAAATGTGGGAAGCTTGTGACACCCAATGAGGCAGCTGGCAACTCTCTAGAACACTGTTGTAAAGTCTCATTACCACAGCTTGATGGCAATTGTTCACGCTTTAAACAGCTGTCTGGATTGCTGGAGCAGCTGTTACCTGGAAAGATCATTTGAAGAGATGAGTCTCCTGTAGACTCTCCAATAACTTTCCTAAAGAGGGACATGCATAGGAAGAAAAGTGCAGCCATAAAGTGCAGTCACAGAAGTAAGATAGACTTCAAGCCAGTTCTGAGGCAGAGATGAAAAGCACTGTTAATTCAAGAGACTGTGTGTGTTTGCTTTCCAAAGCTTGTTTTATAAGCTACAAAAGTGATTTCTCCAGTACATATATTATTTCACATAAATAAAAATGATTTGAGCAAACTGTATTGATATTCTTATGGTATTAAGTAAATTCAATTATATAATAATGGTCCTCAAAACTTTTAAAACATATCAGTAATTTTAAGACCTTGTGAAAGATAAAGAATTTTGGTACACTGGCTTTTAGCTTGGAATATAGAAAGTATTTTTCAACTTTAAATTGTTTGTACTTTTACCACTAAAAGATATGAATAAACCAGGCAGTGGTGGCACACACCTTTAAAACCAGCACTCGGGAGACACAGGCAGGCAAATCTTTGTGAGTTCAAGTCCAGCCTGGGCTACAGAGTGAGTTCCAGGAAAGGCACAAAGCTACACAGAGAAACCCTGTCTTGAAAAATGCAAAATAAATAAATAGATAGATAGATAGATAAATCAATAAAATAAAAGATATGAATTATCTACCAAAATTCTTGATAATTTAACAGTGGTCATGTATTCATTCCATTTTGAAGGAGCTGCAAAAGGCTAACTATAATTAACAGACATTATTTTGCCTTTATTCAAATATGGAAAATTTAAAAAATTTTATTTTTTGTGTGTCCTTTAATTTTGTATCATTGCAATTACTTTAAGCTTTTTCAGTCTTATTTTTACCAAATATAGTAATAAAACATTATTTTACATAAGAACTGATCTCTCTAATGTACATAAGATCATGATGTGAGAATTTTTCAGTGAATATGCTTACACAGTGTTAGCATCTTTGGTATGTACAGAAGAACAATTTGGTCTATACTCGAGAAAATAACAAAAAGGAACGTTTCCATACATTATTAAGTAAAGGAAATATTAAGGCTAATTAAAATAAACCTTAATGTTAATGTGATTTCTAACTGTAAGATGTCATGTGAATTTAAATACATTTACCTTGAACTCTAATGAAGTAATTTTATTATGATCATAGTTTTTCCTAAAATAGTCAGTACATTTGTTGCACCTTTACAGTATTTTTAGATTTACTTATTTACTTAATTTTAAAAAAAATTTACATGCCAACAACAGTTTTCACTCCCCCCCCCCCACTCTTCCCCCACCTCCTCCCACCTCTCCTCACACTCTATCCACTCCTCAGAGAGGGTAAGGCCTCCCATGGGGAGTTAATGAAGTCTGACACATCAAGTTGAGGAAGGATCAAGCTCCTCTCCCCTGCATCAAGGCTGAGCAAGGTATTCCACCACAGGCAATGGGCTTCAAAAAGCCAGCTGATGCAAAAGGGACAGATCTTGGCCCCACTGGCAGGACCCCCCCAAAAAGAGGGAGGAGGGATTGTATAAGCAGGAGGAGGTCAATATCATGATGGGAAAACCCACAGAAATTAAAGGTATGAGCCTCCCAAGTGCTGGGATCAAAGGCATGAGCCTCCCAAGACTGAGATTAAAGGTGTGAGCCACCACCACCACCACCACCACCACCACCACCACCACCACCACCACCACCACGCCTCTATGGTTATCTAATGGTATCTAGTGGCTAGCTACTCTGTCTGATCTCCAGACAAGTTTTATTTGTCAGAACAGAATCAATATATAACACAACAGTAATATGAAATACTTTCTGCCCTATGCATGACTAATATCTACATGCAGCTTAAATC
Organism: Peromyscus leucopus; assembly: GCF_004664715.2. NCBI lineage: Eukaryota > Metazoa > Chordata > Mammalia > Rodentia > Cricetidae > Peromyscus > Peromyscus leucopus. Next base: position 51,583,035 of record NC_051068.1, read on the forward strand.
TTTTCATACTAGCAAAATTGGTACTTATTTCTCAGGTAAAGTTTATCATTCAATATTTAGCATTTGTATTACCTTTCGGAAGTACTTATCCTCAATACCAACCCAGTTTATAGAAATAGATACAGACATCTGCCTAAACAATTTCAAATGCCAGCAAGTGGTACAGTGGCATATGGAAAGAAAGTCCAGTTCTTCATCATGGTCTGTGTCTTTTTGTCACAGTATGTCTTGAATATGCTTTTGTTGTCCCATATATTTTAACAAACATTCTATAGTGCATTTAAAGGGGAATCTAAACTATTTTTATAAATTTTAATAATTATTTCAAATTTATTTTTATTAAGTTTAATTGTGTTCGTATATCTGAGGACTAGTGCCCAGAGAGTCCTGAAATGCCATATTCCTTGTAACTGGAGTGGTAAGACATCTGATATGGGTGATGCAAACTGAACTCAAGTCCTTTCGAAGACCAGGATGTTCTCTTAGCTACTGAGCTCTCAGTTCATTCCCAAATGTTAGTAATTCTTCATTTCTAATGTAGAAGATCACTGGTCTAGTCTAGATAATTTACCATGCAGACTTCTACAAAGTTTGTTTAAGTGTAGTGTAATACAGAGATGTCAGTTCCCATCCTCGAGTAGAGTTGTTGGCTATGTGAGTAATTATTGAAGACAAAGGAAAGCAGTGAGTCAGATCAGATCTTGTGGACACAATGATTTACCACAAGGCTCAAAAGGATTGAGAAACTTCTAAACTGTTATCTTTTCTTATAAAAATATTAGCTGCTTTTTATTGATGCTATTCCAAGTTCTCCACACAACATCATTATCTGAACTTTATTGCAAGGTTGCAACAAGTGAGACAATGTAAATGGTCCAGTCTTTTATTCTTTGAACTGCCAGCTCTCCTCCATACTGTAAGTCCAACTTCCTCTGCTTCTTGCCAGAGAATCCCCCACATCTCAGATTCTCCACCGGAATTCTTCTCTCTTCCCAGAAGTTCTGCCTATCCTCTCCTGCCTAGCTCCTGGCCATTCAGATTTTATTAAACCAATCAGAAGTTGCCTTAGGCAAAGGAGGTTAAACAAACACATCTTCACAGTGTACAAAAAGATTATCTGACAACAATGCTCATAATACTTTTACATGCTTGGTTGATCCCAAATAAATGATTAGATTTGAATCTTGGGACTTATGGACTAGTGTATATGTAACCAACCATCTTATTAAATAAGAAACACAGAACCAACGCAAAGAAGAAAGCCAAGAGATCAGAGCTAAGAGCCTTACCTGCCTGCTGCAGCTAGCCTCTTAAGCCAAGAGACCTCTCTGAAAGAGACCTACTTCCTGTCTGTCTATGTTTATATAGACTTTCTGTTCTGCTTTCTCATTGGTTGTAAACCCAACCACATGACTGCCTCGTCACTGCCTGTATGTACAACCCTCCTGGTCTTCTATGTTATTGAGATTAAAGGCATGTCTCCAATGCTGGCTGTATCCTTGACCATACAGAGATCTACCTAGTTCTGCCTACCAAGTGCTGGGATTAAAGGTGTGCACCATGAATGCCCAGCTCTGCTATAGCTTGCTATTAGCTCTGACCCCCAGGCAACTTTATTTATTAACATACAAATAAAATCACATTTCAGTACAAATAAAATATCAGCATATTTCCCCTTTTCTGTTTTAATAAAAAGAAAAAAAAAGGAAAAAGGTTATAACTAACATAAGAAAAACTATGTACAAAAGTACAATAACTATATACAATATATATAAGTACTAAATACCTAAACAATGACTAGTCTATTTGTACTTGACACATTCAGAGAAAATAATTCCATTATCTATCCTATTTTGGTAAGTCCAAAATGTACCTAATTCACTTTCTATCCTAACTAGTCTTCAACTTTAACTAACTAATCTTCAACTATAACTAACTAATCTTCAACTATAACTAACTAATCTTCAACTCCCTCAGAGACCCAAAAAGGAAATAATATTACCTAACAAAAATAAAAACAGGAAGTGTATGCAAGCAACTTCCAAAAATTTTGTGAGTTGACAGAAACAGTCAGCTGCCTGGACAGTCTCCTGAGGTTTTTCTGCAGTGTTGGGGCATCATCTTCAGCCTATAGGCTTAGTGTATCTGACAGACTCATTTGTGAACTAGGATGTACACAAGGTCAACAGTGCAACCTCACATTGGGTGAGAGCAGTCCATGTACCAGAAACACCCAAATTCCACTAGTGTCATGTCATGATTCAGGATTTGAAATTCTGGAAATTGTTGATAGTTTTTGAATTCAGCTGTCTATTCTTCTTGGCTGTGTATATATGGCTTCTTCTCAGCATCCCGTTCTTCTCTGCATCCCTCTATTAAATGCCAGTCTACTATTGAGAGGCGTGAGATTAGTTACTTCAAGAATAACTGTTTCAGCTGCTGTTCCATTGCACATCAGAAGCCATCATCGGACCACTGCCTGTTCAGCTGCCTTTGAAGAAAAGGGCACTGTACCTTTTCCGGATTGTGAAGGCCACTTCAGGGATGGTGCCATATTTTCCTGGCCTCAGAAGATGCCTTTTGATAAAGCCAAAACCACACTTGTTTTGGCAAGAATCGGTAGTCCTTTGTTTCATGTCCTGTCTGTCCATTTTGTCCTGTTGATTCTAGGATACTTTGTTGTCCAGTGGCTAACTTTTGCCACAATGAAAGTTGACTCCATATGCATTTTCTTTTGCTCTGATTGGTCAATAAATAAAACACTGATTTGCCAGTGGCCAGGCAGGAAGTATAGGGGGGACTACCAGAGTGGAGAACTGAGAGAACAGGAAGACAGAAGGAGACACTGCCAGCCACTGCCAGGACAAGCAACATGTAAAGATACTGGTAAGCCATGAGCCACATGGCAAGGTATAGATTTATGGAAATGGATTAATTTAAGCTATAAGAACAGTTAGCAAGAAGCCTGCCATGGCCATACAGTTTGCAAGCAACATAAGTCTCTGTGTTTACTTGGTTGGGTCTGAGCGGCTGTGGGACTGGCAGGTGACAGAGATTTTGTCCTGACTGTGGGCCAGGCAGGAAAACTCTAGCTACAGACTAGTGTCTCTCTACATGCTCCTTGGGCTTTTTAAGGGAGTACAGAGACTTCTGCTGGGCTCATACACCAAGGTGCCTATGAATCAATATGTAATGATAATTTATCTGTGTCCTCCAATAAAATTTATCTGAGGATCAGAGGATGAAGGTCAGCCACTATCAATAAAAACAGAAGTCATGCAATGTTAGCACATGCCCTTAATCCATCTGGATCTCTGTGTGTTCAAAAGGCCATACTAGGGAACAGAGTCAAGTATGGTGACACATGCCTTTAATCCCAGTACCAACCATAGAGACCTAGAGTTCTGTACAGACAGGCAATAGCAAGGAAGAGAGGTAGCTGGGCTAAGATAGCCAATGAGAGGGCAGAACAGCAAGGCAATAAAGGCATGGGTAAGACAGGAAGCAGCTAGCACTTGGGAAACTCAGGTGTGGTGAGATAAGGTTACCTGGTGGTTGTTCCGATTTCTCTGATCTCTGTCAGATTTTCACCCCTATTTCTGGCTTCATCTGTATTAATTTAGAAAGACTGCTTAGAAATTTATCTACACCAATACTTTCACAGACCTCTCACTTTCAAATTGTAGGTCACTTTTCAATTATTTAGATTTTTTTCCTTGTCATGAGAGGACCTGCCTTTTCAGTTAGAACCACTTGAAGGTTCCCAGACTTACTTATTCTTTCAGATATCTGGCTTTAATATGTTTTAATTATTCATTCTGCACATGATTTCTATGACATAGCTGTGTGTGTGTGCATGTGTGTGTGTGTGTGTGTGTGTGTGTGTGTGTGTGTGTGTATTTACATTCTTGCCTGGAATAAAAAGAATTTTAAAAACTGTTGTAGTCCTCTTTTTCATTGATTGACACTCTTCTATCTCTCAAGAACATCTGCCATCCTTAAATAATTCATTTTTTAAATATTTTCAGCTAAAGACATCCTTTCTCTGGCACCCATTTGTCCTGAGATTAGTAACAGGAGAAAGTGGGAACAACTGACTTAATAGATGAAGCACACAAAAGTGACAAGCTTCTGTTTTGTCACTCAACCCGAGTTCAGATATCACCAGGGAAACCACATAGCCTGTTAAAAATATTAGGAGAATATTAGGAGAATTCTGAATGAATATTGAGGAACACTAAACACTTGCTCACATACTCTGCATATACTGACACATTATATGTCATATCTCAATATTTTGAAATTACTTACTAATGGGCATAAACATCTCTTCTAGAGTTTTCTATAACATTTCATTAGTTACACAAGTGCATCATCAAACTTCTCTGGAATTTTAAGGGATTGATTTTTGTTAAAGGAATTCTTAAAATAAAAGGTATACATACTCTCCATTTCTCCAGTCTCAAAAAGGACTGTTTCCCAAATGGTGTCATTTTTAATAGATTTGTCACTGACTGCCTTCTTATCTCTCTGTATATGGGAATATTAATTCTAAATTATAAAATATTTCAAAGACTATCATAAAATTTAATTTTAATATTTATACAACAAACAGGATTTAATCAGCTTAGGTTACTATTAAAGGGAACACAGAGAACAAACTAAGAAAAAGATATTCCTTAGAGGGATGAAATAAGAGAGGGAATTTATGTAATTAAATTATAATCTAAAAATCTATAATTTTTTTTTACAAAATTGAATTTTCACCATAGCAAATCTTAAAGCCTAAATAGATCTCACATAGAGGATTATAGAAGAACAATAAATTGAATGTGTTTAGATATAATTTTGACTTGTTCATTGATTATTTGTGTCAGGACAATGAAACGTGAAAAATAGACTTGTAGAAAATTCCCCACTTAAAGGGCGCTGAGGAGACATAGAAAATCTTACTTGTAACAGCATGAGTTCACATGTCCAAAGCTGACTCTGACAGATCTTATTATTGGTTATTAGAATATGTGTGTAGTCAACCTCCAGAATAGTATTGCAGAGCTTTGTGTATATATAGTACTGAAATGGAGAATGTACTTGGATGCGTGCACGCTCATTGATGTATCTAGTAAATGGACCGGCATCTGTGCAAGAAACCACAAGATCAACTTCTCCGCACAAAGGAGATGTATTTTCCCCAGAGGGACAGAGTACAGGGAAGAAGAGACAAGATGGGAGACAGAGGACAAGAGAGAAGGAGAATAGAGCAAGGAAGAGGGAAAAGGAATACTTGTCCTGCCTCTGGTGAGAGAGGAGGCAGACTGAGCCCACAGGCAAATGTCAGTTTATAAAAATAAAAGGGGAACCCCACGGTTAGGATGAGATGTATAATTTTGATTGGGTATGCTAATTAGTGTAGCCAAAGGGGGACTTTCTTTATTTTATTTTATTTTATTTTTCTTTATTAAGAAATTTTCTACTCACTCCTCATGCTATCCATAGATCCCCCCTCCTCCATCCGCCCACCCCCAGCCCTCTTTCCCAAGCCACCCCACATCCCCCAAATTGAGGTCTCCCATGGGGAGTCAGCAGAGCCCAGCTCACTGAGCCTAGGCAGGTCCAAGCCCAAAGGGGGCTTTGATTGCTGGTCGTCAGTACTTTGATAAGTGGAACTTGGCAGTTAGACTGTGGCGAGGAACTAGCCAAATAAGGGACTAGACCTTGGTGGCTAGTTTTAGGAATGTAATCTGACAGTTTTTAGCAAGGAAGAGGGAATGGGGGAGAAGGGCAAGCCCTGCCAGATGTCATTTTTGCTATGCTGGGGTCTGCTGGAGCCCCTTCATTGAATTTATGAAATAAAAATGTTTCTATCTTTCCTAAAAACTTCTGATAATCACTGAAACATTCCAGGCTTTGAGGTATGTGGAAACAGCATAGGGTTGAGATTTCAAGGTAAGAATTTTTAGTTGTTTTTTTTTTTCCTTTTAATTGTGTAACTTTCAAAGTCCCTTTAAGTCTTAGGCCTGACAAACACTAAGGGCTTTGAAGTCTCTCCGGAGAGCCTTTCCAGCTCCAAAGGCCAGCAATCAGGGTGATCCATGAAGCTCCAGATTCCATTACTTTCCTTTTGCCAAAACTTCTTTATTGTCTCCATTTTTCTGTTTCACTTTTATAAGGTTTCTTCAGATTTTATATTAGAAGGACTTTTGGGCCAGAGAAAAATATACTGAGAATCCCTACCAGTGTGTTTTACCAGACAAAGGATACATTCAATTAATTAGATGCCCTTTAGATAAGAACGTGATTTCCCCCTACGGGAATTTATAGCTCTTTGTCTCCTATTACTTCAGAATAAAACCACTCTATACTTACTATAAAACCTTACCTTCCAGCCCACGAAATTTTAAAAATTGCTTTATTTTAACCACAACAGGAGAAACATTTGTTTGTATATTTTTGAAACTGTGTCTCACTGTGTATTCCAGGCCTGTCTTTAATGCCTGATCCTCTGCCTGGACCCCTTAGTGCTGACCTCAGGCGCCTCAGCTACCATACCTAGTTGCTTGTGTGACCGCTACTGTTTTAGTTTGTTCCTCAGTCATCAAAAATCCCTTCACATCTCTAGTTAAAACTTAGTTTCCAAGCTATTCTTCAGTTTCACTGTTCTCTGTTAAATATTAGTTTTAATGCTGATTTTGAATGACATGTTGATGGAAATGAAGGGAAGTGTGCGCAGTAAGTGAAAATGCTGCCCTTTTGTGCTGTCTGAAAGGTTCTGACTCCAAATACAGTCCATTGATCTGTCAACTCCCATATTCCCATTGAATTTTCCCATCACATTTAAGTACTCATCTTTGACTTTCTCTGAGTCTGGCTACCAACAAGAGGGCCAAATTTCTGTGTACTTCTTAACCTAGGAAAGCTGGGCCACACAGTCAATCTGATATAAATGATTCCTCACTGGGATTTGCTTGTCAGATGACTCTGTATTGTGTCAACCTGATAATTAAAACCAAAGCCACCCAACTATATGTGGACAAAATTAATTCATTACTTTCCTTCCTTAATCGTTATAGTCCACTTAAAGAACCCTTCATCCTCGGGTAATAGGTTTACTTTTCTGGGCCATTTGTGGAATGCAGTGCTCTGAGTCCACCTCACAGTATATTAGCCAGTGTGCTCTATGTAATTCTCAACTCACAGATATTCAGTTTCTCTATGTAGTCAGATAATTTGATACAAGAGATGCAAAAAATGGCAAGCTTTGACAAACAGGATTCCTAGTGTCTACCTAACTACTGTGTGTCAGCATACCTCCTGAGACGCAGGAAATGGATAGATGTTCACAGAGGAAGTTCAGCTGTTACTTAGCTTCTCAAACTCATGACTACTCAGAACATTCATGCTTCTAATAAAGAATTACACATGCAAATGGATTGCTCATTAATAGAACAATGAAAGTGTAATAATTGTTCAGACAACTTTAAAAATATTAGAGGGCCATGAAGAAATAAAGTAAGAAAAGATGAGACATCTATAGAGTTCCTCTGCATGCAATGGAAATAGAAGAATTTCCCATTTGATATTCTTTTTTTTTTTTTTTGTTTGTTTTGTTTTTGTTTTTGTTTTTCAAGACAGGGTTTCTCTGTGTAGCTTTGCGCCTTTCCTGGAACTCACTTGGTAGCCCAGGCTGACCTCGAACTCACAAAGATCCGCCTGCCTCTGCCTCCCGAGTGCTGGGATTAAAGGCGTGTGCCACCATTGCCCGGCTTCCCATTTGATATTCTATTTTAGGTATCTGATAATGATTTTCAATTTTTTTTTTACCTAGAGCTGATATTATACTTAATATACTTAATACCCTCATTTGGTAGAACTGAAGTTGTTATATGTAGTTTTGTATTTCTTCTGCCTCTTTGGCAACTAATTCCCAAAATGATCAGAAAAATTCTTGGAAAACGTATACATGTTCCCTTGAATGGTGATGGCAAAATTTTTCTTTGGTGGCATAAATTCCTCTGAATCATTAGGCCATCTGTCAGCTTTGCATAGCATAGGATACAATAAAATGAAGTTGGGTATGGGGAATAGCCAGTGCTAGAGCCTGAGTAAAGAGAATTCAGTTATTTTATTGAAAATACTGTATATCAATAATATGCATAAATTAAATAATGCACATTAATTTTAAGCAAAGCTAAACTAATATAAAAGAAAGAATATTTCACTTTTTAATTTAAAAGGTTACTATTTTTTGAAATGTATTACATGTGTATTTGATTAAAAAAATACTTATGCTAATGTTAGATACCCAAATGCAAAGCCTGAAAAATAATTTATTTTTAATCCAACTTGCATGATTCTCACGTGTCTTTCAAGCCAGCACTCTCAATGCCACAATTCTGATTCAGTCAGTAAACACAATGCCACAATTCTGATTCAGTCAGTAAACACAATGCCACAATTCTGATTCAGTCAGTAAACACAATGCCTTGCAATGTCACAACTGTTGTCTTGAGAACACACAGAATCTTTTCATTTATTAAGATTTTTTTTTAATTTCATGTGTGTATGTGTGAGTGTGTGTGTGTGTGTGTGAGTGTGTGTGTGTGTGTGTGTGTGTGTGTGTGTGTATGTACCACAGGTTTGCAGGGACTGTCAGAGACTATCCGATATCTGGAACTGGGGTAAAAGTTGGTTGTTAACCACTTGTCATGAGTTCTGGTAACTGAAATACAGTCCTCTTGGAGGAGCAGTAAGAACTCTTAACCACTAATCTGTCTTTCGAACCCTGCATGCACTAGTTCTTAATTCAGTGGCTACAGTATTTAATAAGTCTGCCCTTCTCTGGATGGAAGGTAACTGTTCTAAGCTATAAAGCATAGTATCTCTCAGGCACTCTCTATGCAAAATACAGAATTATTAGGCATTTTACATTCTTCTCTGTGAGCTAGAAACTTACCTTCTTCAAAATAAAATAGTCCTTTTTCTTAGTATCAATCAGACTCATTTTCTGGAATTTCTATTACATTTTGGTACTGACAACTTTGTGAATGCTATCTTTGTAAACATGCTGATTCTCCTCCAGCGCTGAACCATTTCTACTTGCTCAGGAGCAAACACTGAGGTATGAGTTTCAAAGCAGGGCTTCACTACACAGGAAGCATCTCGTGATCACTGCTGCCGAGGTGTTGCAGGGACTCAGGCTCATTTTCTTTTGCCTGGTTGGTGCTCCCAATCTTCAAGTTCAAACTTATTTGGGGTTCTGGAAATGGGACTAACTCATGACTTTGTACATGGCAGGGATAGACTGGATGAATAGGAAACAGACACTAAAGAATTCTCTTGAGAGAATTAGCTCTAGATTGGATTTTAGCACTTGCACGGAAGATAGGAAGATAAAAAGGTCAAGGGATGCTTTTGTTTGCTTTTGCAATGAGACCTATTACTGCATGTTTTGTAAAGGGGACTGATGTAGTGAAGCAGAAATTCAATGATTTATTAGCGAAAGCCGAAATTCCCAAAAGGAAGGGCTGAGAACACATGAGAGAACAGAGACAAAGGTCAAGCTTGGAAAGATTCGATTTGAGAATGCACAAGTCCAGTTTAATCACTGAAAAGTGAATTTGCCAGACAAGAGGGTGGGTTTCAGGGCAGTTTTGTTTGGCTTGTTTTTGTGTTTCCCTGACTCAAGCTTTTGTTAAGTGACAGTTCTTGGGACTGAGTTCCAAAGGGACACACGTGTTAATATGTATGGAGAACTTAAACAGACTTCGTTCAAAGGAGTAACTGGCATTTCCATCTGCTAGCTCTGGAGTGTGGTATGCTGATCCAGGATCTATTGGTTTGGATGCCAGCTGACTGCAAACAGACCTGCTGGGCTTCACCATTCTGTCCAAGGCTCAAAAGCAGAACAGCAACTTCAGCAAGTCAGGTCTCAAGTTTTCTTAAAATGCTATTCAGTGGCTTTACATAAAATATGCTTGGTTTTGTTTTAGGTCTAAATCTAAAAGAAAGAGGAACTTGGGATAAAAACCCTAACATGTGTGACCTGCTATCAACAAAAGCATCTTTATCAATTATAGGCTGAGCACATTGCATCCCATTGTGTTGGTAGTTACCAGGATCTCTAGTTGATCTCTTGGTTCTCTGGGCCTTGTGATGTTAGTCTAATAAATTTAGATGAGATTAACATAGCAGCATTGTGGTATGTAAAAGACAGATAGTATTGATAATAAATATTTTCAGGGATAAGAATAGGCTGTGACTTAGTCAGGCGGTGGTGACGCATGCCTTTAATCCCAGCACTCGGAAGGCAAAGCCAGGTGGATCTCTGTGTGTTCGAAGCCAGCCTGGGCTACCAAGTGAGTCCCAGGAAAGGCGCAAAGCTACACAGAGAAACCCTGTCTCGAAGAAAACAAAAAACAAAAAACAAAAAACAAAAAACAAAAAAAAAGAATAGGCTGTGACCATAAAGTCCTTTGTAAAGAAAAACACTTTCCTGCTGAGAGTGGAAAGTGGCCAGAGAAATCACAGTGTCTACCTACTTATTTAGGTAGCCTAAATGCTATTTCATAAAGGCTCCAGACCAGGTGACTCTCCTAAGGGGCATTTGCTGTTTAGGTGACTAGCTGATCCATTTGGAATAACTCTTCAGAATGTTGGAATGGTATATATGTGTTCTTTACCAGAAAGCCTCCCAGCAGACCAGTTTTCCTGGAATTTCAAGTCATGTCTCCACCCCAGGCCAGGACCCTGTAATCAAGCCACACTGTTTCAGTCCTGGCTCCAAGACTGTGAAAGCTGCTCACTTTTGGCAGGCTCCCTAACAATAGGACTTTACTGAAATTTCAGAATTAAGGTTTAACTGAAGGGGACCGGGTTCTTGGTAAATACTTTTTTGTAAGGATTTATCTAATTATGAATCTGATTTTTACTGCTCTTTCGGTAAAGATAGATAGCAACTATGAACAGAGATTTTGGTTCTTAGTTGCAGGGTGAGTACTTTCTCTTAAAAACTAGAAATATACCTTTAACCTTTATGTTGTTGTTGTTTGTTTGTTTTTTCAGACAAGGTTTCTCTGTGTAGCACTGTCTGTCCTGGAACTGTTCTGGAGACCAGGCTGGCCTGAAACTCACAGAGATCCTCCTTTGTTTGCTTCCTAAGTGCTGGGATTAAAGGTGTGTACCATCACTGCCTGGATGATCTTTAACTTTTTACAAACACTTCCAGCTGAGTGCATCTTAAGATGGTTGATTGTTTCAGATCTCACTTTGGAGTTTTTCACTCTTTTTCTCAGATTTTGACCTTCCCTTTTGTATCATGAATACCCAGCCTGTTATGAGAGCATTTCCCCCAGACAATAATATATATTAGATATATCTTAAAATAATATATACTTTAAGTGTTTATAAAAACTTCAAATAAAATGTGATGTTTTGCTATTTCAACATATTTCAAAAAGTGCAATTAAATCTTTGTAGACATGTCTCTGTGTAAAATAATTTCTAAGGAACTTTTTCAAATTTAGCAGTTCTTACCCTACATTCCCTACAATGACTATATACAGCAACAATCCCTAGCTCCCGAAGAAGTTTGCTTCAGTAAAATGCTGAATCAGGTCCCACGGGAGGAATCTGATGCTTGTGTAATGCTACACTGCAAGTTTCTTGACATCTGAGCACTGGGGGAAATTACATTGGAAGATGCGAGGGTTCAGGAAACATTTTGTCGAGTGGAAGAAAATTTCACAGCTTGGCATAGACAGACTTTTGAAAATCACTTTCTAAAACCATGAGGTTGGGCCAATCTAGCGAAAGGATGAGATAGGCCACAGTCTCAACGCAACTTTAACCAAACCTCCTCAAGGTTGGAAACTGAGTAAAAGAACTCCTCCACTCTTAAGTTCGACAAAGTGTGTAACAGTTAATGTCGAGTGGACATTAATATGATTCTCATTTTGATGTTATAACCAAAGCTGCCTCAAAGATCTTTTTATTGTGAAAATAAACTCTTAGAAACATGGTGCTCAGTTTCTTTTCTCCGTCACTACTGGAAACACACTGTTCTTTGAATCCTTTAAGTATAAATTCTCTGTCAGACAGGAGTGAGCCGTAACAGGTCAGATTACTACCTAAAACTCTCCTTCACTTTAGTTTATTGAAAGTGATCCAGGCATGAAACAAATTTCCAGACCAATGTGATGTATCAGGGTAGGACTCTTAACTATCAAACAAATCTAGGCTGAAAAGATTGCCCTACCTCGATCCCTCATGTTCCCATTCCTCATCCCCTCCACTCTACCCTGCCGGCCGACCCAGTTTACCCAGGAGAGCTTAACCTTTTCCCATTCCTTGGGCAATCCCTCTGTGACCCTCTTAGGGTCCTCCTCTTTACCTAGCTTCTCTAGGGTTGTGGATTGTGGCCTAGTTATCCTTTGCTTTGTGTGTGATATCCACTTGAGTGACTGTTGTGTGGCTCAGTCTGTTTGTGGGGCCCCTGGCAGTGGTACCAGGACCTATCCTGGGCACATGAACTGGCTGTTTAGAGCCCAATCCCTATGGTAGGATGCCTTCTGTTAGGATCAGAATGGCTCTGACCCCTCTAAGATTGCCCCCACCTCCCCTGTTCTGAGTGCACTGAGGACAGGCTGTTCTGCAGATGTTTTGCTGTTTGGTATATCTCCTGGTTTGGCAGCTGTGGCTTCCTGGGGCATGCTGAACGTTCCTTGACCCTGGGTGCTCGATAAACAATTTTGTTTGTTCCTCCTGAAAGGGTATATAAGATGGGGAAGAAAGAAAAAAGAGTCCTGATGCTTGCAACTTGAGTGGTGTGTGCTGTGTTCATCCTGACTGCCCTCGCCAGGTTTTGGGCCCAATTGCCGTGCAGGCGGGGTAGCCTTCCTCAGCCATGACGCTGGGGGAGAGAGGCTTGGTCCTGCCCCAACTTGGTATGCCAGTCTGTGTTGACTACCCAATGGAGTCCTTACCCCTGTGAGGATTAGAGGGGGTTGGGGTGGGGATAGGTAGTGGAGAGGTGGGAGAACTGGAGGTAGGGGGAACTATGGTTGGTATGTAAAATGAAAAAAATTAAATTAAAAAAAAGATCACCCTATCACTAACAAATTTGGACCTATTCAATGATGCTGCATTTGAAATCAAAGCAGACACTGCTCTTTGCATGCATGACCGACTAGAAGCTTTCAGTTAATTGTACTATTGTTTAACTCTCACCTTTAGCTAATCTTGCCCTGAGTTCTGATCAGAGCTATAGGACAACAGAATCTGCACCATTAGTGCTAAACTGAAAGCCTCAATTATATGATATTATTCTGGAATTTAACAGAGAAATAACAATCCCTAAGCATTCAAAGTATATGTTTTCAAAGAATTGTAATAATCTGAGAAATATATTATGGGCATTAAACTACTTGACATAGTTTTGGAAATTTATACATGTTCTTTATGACTGTTTTTGATGTCTGTTCAGTCTGTCAAAAAATTATCCAGCAGTTAGGTAGGAAAAGTAGTTCAGACCAAAATTTGTGGAGTAATTTAAATTTATTTGACTGGAAAAAAAGAAAGCATCTTCAACAAATGATGCTAACATGTAGAAGATTGCAAATATATCCATATCTATGGCCATGCATGAAACTCAAGTCCAAGTGGACCAAAGATCTCAATGTAAATCAAGTTACACTGAACTTGATAGAAGAGAAAGTAGGAAGTAGTCTTGAACACATTGGCACAGGAGACAACTTCCTAAATATAATACTAGTAGGACAGACACTGAGAACAACAATTAATAAATGGGACCTCCTGAAATTGAGAAGCTTTCGTAGGGCAAAGGACAGTCAATAAGACAAAAACTACAGTCTAGGAATGGAAAAAGATCTTCACCAACCCCATATCAGACCGAGGACTGATCTCCAAGATATATAAAGAATGCAAGAAAGTAGACATCAAAATACCGAACAATCCAATTAAAAATGGGCTACTGAGCTAAACAGAGAATTCTCAACAGAAGAATCTCAAATAGCTGACAGATATTAAGGAGTTGCTCAGCATCCCTAGTCATTAGGGAAATGAAATCAAAAGGACTCTGAGATACTATCTTATGCCTGTCAGAATGACTACGATCAAAACAATGAAGACAGCTTATGTTGGAGAGGATGGGGAGCAAGAAGAACACTCCTCCACTGTTGGTGGGAGTGCAAACTTGTACAGCCACTATGGAAATCAGCATGTTGGTTTCTCAGAAAATTGGAAATCAATCTACCTCAAGACCCAGCTATAACATTCTTGGGTATATGCCCAAGGAATGCTCAATCATACTATGGAGACACATGCTCAAATATGTTCATAGAAGCATTTTTCATAAGAGCCAGAAGCTTGAAACAACCTAAATTCCCCTCAACTGAAGAATAGCTATAAAAAATGTGGCACATATACACAATGGAATACTACTCAGCAGTAACAAAACAATGACATCATGAAATTTTCAGGCAAACGGATGGAACAAGAAAAATATCATCCTGAGTGAGGTAACCCAGACTCAGAAGGACAAACATGGTATGTACTCACTCATAAGTGGATACTAGATGTAAAACAAATGATAACCAGACAACAACCCACAGCTCCAGAGAAGCTAGCTAACAAGGAGAACTCTCAGAGGGATATATGGATAGCCCTGGGAAGGGGAAATAGATGAGATCTCCATGAGTAAACTAGGGGTAAGGGGGGTGGTAATGGAGGGCAAGGGATGGGGAATGAGAACATAAGGGAATTGGAGGTTCAAGTTGGAACAGGGACAGAGTGGGAGAGCAAGGAAAGAGATACCATTATAGAGGGAGACATCATGGGAATAGGGAGAAACAGGTTACTAGAGAAGTTCCTAGGAATCCACAAAGATGTCCCCACCTTAGACTAGTAGCAACAGTGGAAAGGGTGCCTGAACTGGCCTATGCCAGCAATCAGATTGGTGGATACCCTAACTGTCATCATAGAGCCTCCATCCAGTAACTGATAGAAGCAGATGCAGAGATCCACAACCAAGCACCAGGCTGAGCTCCAGGTGTCCTGCCGAAAAAAAAAAAAAGAGGGATTCTATAATCAAGGGGCATAAAGATCATGATGGAGAAATGTACAGAGACAACCCAACCAAAGTAGTGGGAACTCATGAACTGTGGACCAATAGCTGTGGAGCCTCCATGAGACTAGACTAGGCTGGCCCTCTGCATAGGCAAGACAGTTGTTTAGTTTGACCTGCTTAAGGGGCCCCTGGCAGTGTGATCAGGATCTGTCTCAGATGCATGAGAGGGCTTTTTGGAGCCCAGTGCTTTGGTTCAGGGGGAGGGCCTTAGACCTGCCTCAACTGAATGTACTGGGTTCTGCTAACTGCCCATGGGAGACCTTGCCTTGGAGGAGGTGGGAATGGGGAGTGGGTTGGAAGGAAAGGATGGGGGGTAGGAGGAGGGAAGGGAGGGGGGTCTGTGGTTGGTATGTCAAATGAATAGAAAATTTCTTAATAATAAAAAAAGAAAAAAACTATTTGACATAAACACTAACACAAGAAATCTCAGACAGTTTAGTTAGGACAAAGGACATTCTGACCTTCTACTTAGCCATGTTGGTCCTATGTTGGTCCAGCAACTTTAAACATTGCTAACATCCACAGTTTAAATATTGGAACAATAAAATCATAGGATAAAAAGAATAATAGAGACAAGTTGTAGTTGATTCAGTAAAACAATAAGTTAGTTATATGTGAAATGATGAAAGATTTTCTTCCATATCCATATGGGTGAGATAAGTAATAAAATTAAAAAAAAAAAACGGAGCTAGGGCAGTTGTGAACTTCAAAAAGTAAGACAAGAGTTAGCAACTTTTCATGGAATTTTGAAGCTTCAGTTTCAAACATTATTGCTATGATAGTTACAGCACAAATGAACATGTATCTAAGGGCCAAGGGAAGGAGGGAAATATCACGATCACCAGGTCAAGCGATCAGTGTACACTGTGAAACTTGGGACAAATAATTTATATAGCATACCTATGGGCAGGATGGAGAATTGCAGCATACTGACCTCAGTTGCAAGACTGGAAAAACAAACAAACAAAATAGTCTGGTTTCTTTTTGTTGGAAATAAAGGACATTTTTTCTTTTGGTTTGTTAGCAGCTCTGTGTGTGTGTGTGTGTGTGTGTGTGTGTGTGTGTGTGTGTGTGTGTGTGTGTATACGTGTTCACTAGTAGTACACACTCGTATATAGTATACATGTGGATGTGGGTACACATGTGTGCTCATGTGGAAACCAGAGGTTGATGTCTGATGTCTTCCTTAATCCATCTCCAATTTAGATATGGAGAAAGGATCTCTCCCAGGACCTGGCATTTATAAATTGAAGTCAGGTAGTTTGCCTGAAAGCCTAGTGGTTTTCCAGACAAGTCTCTGTCCCTTGAAGTACTGGAATTGCAACTAGGTGTGACATGAATTTTGACTTGAGTGTGGTGCATAAAAACAAACTCAGGTGCTTAAGCTTGTGCAGCAAGCACTTTATCCACCATGCCTAGCCCCTGTCTATCAATAACTTCCCTAGGGGCATGCACATCAAAGGAAATTGTTGCACTTTTGTCCTCTGCAGTTAATGCAACCCAAATAAGTATTGAAGATATGCTAGTTTAGAATGTAAGAGGAGTATAGTGTACTCCTCTTTAATTGATGTTGAATTCTTCCAGGAAAAATCCAACCGTGCTTTGCTAATGCTTCTGTATTTCTCCCAGGCTTCTGAGTGCTATACTGTGTCTCAAATGACCTTGTTTAGATTTTACTGGAATTTACGACCTATTTGGTGTCAGGTATAGAATTGTAATATTGAAATAATTTCACAAAAAGAAAATCTTGTATCTTCAGGTAACAGCAGAGCAGACTACGCATTTTAAAGCACGCTCCACTTTTATTTGTCTTGGTTCATCTCCTTATTGTTTGGGATCTCACTTCCAGAGGGTAAGAAACCCTGCCACAGCTACTCAATATAGCAGTTGCTCAACACAGACACTAAACAGCCTGGCATGGCCCAGAATCACAACAGGTTCTACATAGAGTCTTTTAACAGAAATGGATGGTGAAAGTGTTCAGTACCTATACTGGCACAACTCAGTCTATAGAAAAAGAGTCATCAAGGACTGAAGCAATTGTGCAGTAGTCAAGGGCTTTTGCTGCTTTTACAGAGGCCAGTCTTTGAGTCTTAGCACATTTCAACTGGCCTGTAACTCCAGCTCCAGGATTGGGCACCTTTTCTTTCTGTTATTCTTTATGAGGACCATCATTTTTGCATGGGCATGTACACACACACACACACACACACACACACACACACACACATACCCAGACAAACAAACGCACAATATTTTATAAAGATTTTTTGTATGTGTATGAGTATTTTACCTCCATCTAGGGTTGTTACACTACTTGTAAGTCTGGTGCCTGCAGAGAACAGATAGGGGCAGTGGATGGCCCTTGGAATGGAGTTACAGAAAGTTGTGAGCTATAGTATAAATGTTGAGAATCTAATTCACGTCACCTGGGAACAGCATAAAATGCTCTTAACAACTGTGCCTTTCTGTAGACCCGTAAAATAAAACATAAAAAAAGAATAATCATTATTTTTTCTCAGATGGATTTTTCAAATAAAATAATATTGTTATAAATGAAATGTCCCATGCAGATGGCAGATGACCACAATATAAACTCTCCCCCCATGTTTGTCGGGGAGGGGGGGGCATGGAGGACTCAGAAGTTGAAATTGGATTTTTTTTATTGGTCTTCAAGTATTTACCAAGGCAGGATTCTGCATATATCAAGATCTCAAGCTTAGGAATAAACTATTCTAGCTTGTAGCTTGCCAGGATATGTCCTACTACTGCCTCTCAGGGTGGAGAATTCCCACTGGTTGCTGCACTGGCCTGACACATCTTTGTGGGGAAGCACTTTATCCCAGAACCATCTCCCTAGGCGCCAATGTAGTCCTTTCTTAAACGTTATTTTCCTTCTTCAAAGGTTGTTTTCTTGTCCAATGGACATGCAAAGTCAAAACACAGGAGTTTCCTTGTAAAAGTCACAGGCTGTAAACTGGAGAGTACTGATGCAAAAGAGGTAGACACAATGGTTTCTGGAGAAGGGCAGCAGATGTTAATTTAGTAGGTCAATTGGTTACCACCTGTGACTGCTGCTGAAAGGCTAACTTGGCCTGACCTCTGATCTGTCTTACCCTTTCTATACTGATCACTAATTTGTTCCTTTCATCCAGGTTTAGTCAAGTTCATCACCACCAGGCCCTTAGTCATCTCTAGAGATCAGAATAGATTTGAAGTGCATGACATCTGATATTTAAATCCATAATTAGAAGAAAAAAATATATATCTACTCCTACAAAATGTGCAAATGGGATTTATAAAACATGACAAATGAAATGATACTTTAAAAAAAAAAAAAAAGCACATGAAAATAACAGGAGTAAATTTTGAACCAGGGGGCAGTGCCGGGTCATTAGCTGACAGCTAGTGGAAAGGTCAGTCTGAGCACACCTCCCTTCACTAGGCTAACCGGAGATATCAATCATTACCTGTCTGGACTGTTTATAAGTTGGTCATATAATATTATGTTTCTCCACTTGTTCACTAGCTGTTTCACTAAAATTCCCTCTTAGTCATTCTATATGTGAATCACGTTCCTTTTCAAAATGTCTTAAGTATATGAAACAGAAAGACAACGCAACATCCCTCCATGTCTTCGCATGTACGGGCCAAGGCAGCACCCCAAATGTGCAAATAGGAATGCTTTTCAGACATTGCCTACATTTATCTCAATACATTTCTGTGACAACTGCCATAAACTAATTTACCTGATTTGCTGGTTGGGTTTTGTTAACTTGACACTACCTAGATCTTCTCATGACAGAGAATTTTAATTCAGAAAATGCCATCATCATATGTGACCTGTGAGCACATCAGTGGGGCATTTTCCTGGTTAATTGTTGGTGTGTAAGAGCCCTGTTCACTGTGGGTGGTGCCAGCACTGGGAAGTTGGTCATATGTTATATAAGAATACTGGCTAAATATATTCTATGTTCCCCAGGTTGGTTTAGTTACCTCAAGAGAGAAGCAAACTAGTACAGTAACTATACTACATCAGAGAATCAAAAATGGTGTGAGAAACTGATATAAACTGGTAGCTAAATTTGTGAAGATTTTTGATATATTAAGAAAATCTAGAATTTTTTTAAATTAAATATTAAAACTTTATTCAATTACACTTTCTGTATTTCCCCAAATCAATTACAATTTTCATTTTATAAGCAACTCAATTTTAAATGTAAATGGAGATTTTTTAATTTGGAAACATTTAGTTTTGTACTATACAGCTTCATAAATGCATATAAGAGTGCTTTTGCTATTTTATTCCACCATCACCTAAACTATGCTTTAAGTCAGAAAGTTACTGAGTAAATAATCCAGTAAAGAAAGGATTTGAACAGCAGTTACTTCCTTGATTATTCTTTAAATAAAAAAGCTGAACAGTGAATATTAAAGCCTTAAGTTTAAATATTGCTATACTCAATCTAATTTTGTTATTCTCTAATTAAACCCTACAATATAGAAAGGAAACAAAATAATTAAAATAATATACAAAATTAAGTCATTGAATAAATGGGTGATAAATTTGTTTATCTATATCTTTATGTCAAATGTATACATCAAAATGTATAGATTAACATCAAAATGTATCCATTTACTAGATTTTTTTAAATGTCCAAATATTATAAGACCCAACATAAATTTCAAAATATGTGTATGAAATGTTTGTCATACTAGATTGGTGATAAAACAAATATCATAAATGACAGAGTTTTCAATCCTTAAAAATTATGATTACAATAGTTGGTCAATACAATATAACTCAATGATATTTTTGTAGATGTTCTGTCTCATTTTGTTTGTTTTTTGTTTTTTATTATTTTTTGTTTTTTTGTCTTTCTGGTCCTTTAATTGCATACTTTGGTTTCTTTTTGTGTCTTTCTGTGGAAATTTGCATGAGATTCTTGTTTTTTGTTTGTTTTGGCTTTTTTTTGTTCTTGTTTTCTATTGTTTTTATTTAAAGAAAGGGAGGAAAAAAGAACCTAAAGTTGGGTAGGTAGGGAAGTGAGAGGATCTGAGTGGAAATTGAGGAGGCTGTAGCTGGAGTTTCGTTGTGTCCTGGCAGGCTGGCAGTCAGGACAAATCTCTCCCACTCTCATTCCCCAAGTAAACACACAGAGGCTTACATTAACTATAACTCCTGGGCCATTAGCTCATACTTATTACTGACTAGCTCTTACACTTAAATTAACCTATAATTCTTATTTATATTTAGCCATGTGGCTTAGTACCTTTTCTCAGTTCTGGCTTGTCATCTTGCTTCCTCTGTGTCTGGCTGGTGACTCCTGACTCTGCCTTCCTCTTCCCAGAATTCTCCTTGTCTCCTTATCCCACCTATACTTCCTGCCTGGCTACTGGCCAATCAGCATTTTATTTGTCAACCAATCAGAGAAATGCATATTCACAGAATACAGAACGACATTCCACACCAGGAGGCAAAAACTTGTTCAAAATATATTGTTTGACATTTTTTTTCAGTAAAAATGTGGTTATTTGTTAGAGGAAAATGAAAGAAAAATTCTGAAAAAGTCACCATGCATTCAATAATATTCATATTAGCCATAATGAATGTGATCACTGATAGTATCTCTCTCTCTCTCTCTCTCTCTCTCTCTCTCTCTCTCTCTCTCTCTCTCTCTCTCTGTACATATATATTGTTTGTGTATCTGCACTGCTTCCTCCTACTACTGTCAAAAACTGTTTGTTGTTTCTCTTTGAGGAAAAACTATCTCCATTACTTTGCTTTCTATCCTAGTGGGTTATACACTAAAATTCACTCTAATCCACTGAGAGAAAATGGAAGGGAACACAAATCTGCCATTTTAGTTGGAGGGTAGCAAAGCAGAATCACTATAGAAGATGATATCTCATAAAATTCTAAATCTTGGCAAATGATATCCATCAAACAAACAGGTATGACTTAATACACATGAAAATTATACCATCTGCCAGTACTTTGCAGTCAGAAAAAAAATAACAGATCCAGAAAATGTTACAACTGTCTTCTCTCTTTTCACCCAAAAATAAAGTTCAAGTTTTCTTTTAACATTTTTTAATTTCCTTTCTTTCTCTCCCCCCTTCAAATGTCAGGTTTCTTTCCCTTCATCTCCATGTCATAGATTGTTGACTAATTATCTGTTTCTTTCTGTGAATATAATATTTGTCTCTTTGAGGTTTAAATTTCCTTGATCAATTAAATGTGATATTCACAAGAGAAAATGACATATTAAAATAATTTTTGTTGGAAATACTGTTGGAAAAAACACAATAATTATCATATATATGTGGTGGTAATCTAATTATACTGAAATGTGATTTTGATTGTATCTTAATAAATAAAGTTGCCCGGGGGTCAGAGCTATTAGAGCCATAGCAAGAGTGTGGCGGTGGTGGCACACGCCTTTAGTCCTAGCATTCCAGAGATAGAAATCCCTCTGGATCTCTGTGAGTTCAAGGCCACATTGGAAATAGCCAAGCATGGTGGTGACACACTCCTTTAATCCCAGAAAACCAGCCTTTAATCCCAGGGAGTGGTGATAGAAAGCAAAAAGATATATAAGGCGTGAGGACCAGAAACTAGAAGCATTTTGCTGGTTAAGCTTTCAGGCTTTGGAGCAACACAGTTCAGCTGAGAGCTATTGGGATGAGGACACAGAAGCTTCCAGTCTGAGGAAACAGGACCAGCTGAGGAACTGGTGAGGTGAGACAATAACTGATGATCTTCCAAAGACACCAATAGCTCTACCTTTAAAATGGTTAACAGACAAGCCTGTATGGGTCCAACAATGGCCTTTAACAACAGAGAAACTCCAGGCTTTAGAAGAGCTGGTAGAAGAACAGTTAAATGCTCAGCATATTGAAAAATCAAGTAGCCCCTGGAATTCTCCTGTCTTTGTTGTTAAAAAGAAATCTGGCAAATGGAGAAGGGTAACAGACCTTAGAGCAATTAACAAAGTAATTCAGCCAATGGGCTCTCTACAATCTGGGATGCCTTTGCCTACTCTGTTACCAAAAGGATGGCCTCTCATAGTTATTGATTTAAAAGACTGTTTCTTTTCAATACCCTTACAAGAAAAAGACAAAGAAAGATTTGCTTTTACAGTGCCTACTTATAATAATTCTCAACCGGTTAAAAGATTTCAATGGAGGGTCCTCCCACAGGGAATGTTGAATAGCCCAACTCTGTGCCAATATTTTGTACAACAGCCATTGGAAGTGATACGTAAAAAAATTCCTAAATCTATAATTTATCATTATATGGACGATATTTTACTAGCTGACTCAAATGAAGATACTTTAGAAATAATGTTTGAAGAAGTAAAGAAAATTTTGCCTTGCTGGGGATTACAAATTGCTCCTGAAAAGATACAAAGAGGAGATTCTATTAATTATTTAGGATACAAAATAGAACTACAAAAAATTAGACCCCAAAAGGTGCAAATTCAGAGAAATAGATTACAGACTCTTAATGACTTTCAAAGATTATTTGGAGACATTTCTCATCTACGAACTACTGTTGGGGTAAAAAATGATGAACTGACTAATTTGTTCAAAACCTTAGAAGGTGACAAGGACTTAAATACTCCAAGAGAATTATCACCTGAAGCTGAGAAAGAATTAGCCTTGGTAGAAAAGAAAGTGCATGAAGGGCACGTGGATCGTATTGATCCAAAGCTGGATTGCATTTTGGTTATTTTACAATCTAGGCATTCTCCTACTGGAATATTAATGCAGAGGGAAGATATTATATTGGAATGGATATTTTTACCAAATAAACCAAATAAAAAATTAAAAACTTATGTGGAAAAAAATCTCTGACTTGATTTACAAAGGAAAACTGAGACTTCGTCAATTAGCAGGCATAGACCCAGCAGAAATTGTCGTACCATTAACTAAGGAGGACATTGAAAAATTATGGATAGAAAGTGAACCTTGGCAAAGAGCTTGCAGTAATTTTTTGGGAGAAATTAACAGCAAATATCCCAAAAGCAATAGAATTGATCTTATAAAGAGAGCTGATTGGATCTTGCCTCGAATTGTACGGCAAAAACCCATATCTGGAGTTCGTACATTTTATACAGATGCCAACAAAGAAGGAAAGGCAGGTTACAAATCAGAAAATTTAAGTAAAGTGGTTCAAAGTCCGTATAATTCAGTTCAAAAATCAGAATTGTATGCTATTCTGTTGGTATTAATAGATTTTTCAGAACCTCTCAACATAGTAACTGACTCTCAGTATGCTGAAAGAGTGGTGTTACATATTGAGACTGCAGAATTTATCCCTGATGCTTCAGAATTAACTTCATTATTTATTCAATTACAAGATACAATTAGGAAAAGGAATCATCCTTTATATATAACTCACATTCGATCCCATACTGGTCTGCCAGGCCCTTTAGCACAAGGCAATGATGAGATTGATAAATTATTGATAGGAAATGTGCTGGAGGCCTCAGAATTTCATAAAAAACATCACATTAATAGTAAAGGTTTAAAAAAGGATTTTTCCATAACCTGGCAACAAGCCAAAGAAATAGTAAAGAAATGTCCTACTTGTTCCTTCTACAATCAAACGCCATTACCAGCAGGATGTAACCCAAAGGGTACTCAGAGAAATGAAATCTGGCAGATGGATGTGTTTCACTTTGCAGAATTTGGAAAATTAAAATATGTACACCACACTATCGATACTTATTCAGGATTTCAATGGGCAACTGCTTTGAGTTCTGAAAAAGCTGATTCTGTAATCACTCATTTGCTAGAAGTTATGGCCATCATGGGTATACCTGCACAAATCAAAACTGACAATGCTCCATCATATGTCTCAACTCTAAAGGATATGCTAAATAAACAGAAATGGGTAACAAAAACCCCCAGAAATAGACTGCATAATGCTCTTCTAACTTTGAATTTTCTGAATGCCAATGAGAAAGGAACAACAGCTGCAGAGAGTCATTGGATAATAGAAAAAAACTACAGAATTAAATCAGCCTATATACTTTAAGGATGTGCTGACCTCAGAATGGAAACCAGGGTATGTATTACATTGGGGACGAGGTTTTGCTTTTGTTTCTACAGGAGAAGATAAGCTGTGGGTACCATCAAAATTGATAAAGGTTCGATTTGAACAAGAGAGACCTCTTAATTAGAGGAGGTGATAGTTCATCAACCAGCATGAACATCCAATTTAAACTAACTGGTATCAATAATACATGCCTTTTCATTTAATCAGATAATAACTTGTCAAAAGGAAATATCCCCAAAATTAGTCTTGGGGAAAGGTTTTTGTTTTTGTCTTTTAGGAGAATGAAGGTTAAGGAATTTGAAGAAAACTGGACAAATGAGACAACTGAAGAAAAGGGACAAATCATCTATCCCAAGAAACAGAGTGAAACGGTGTATGGGTATATATTATCTAAAAAATTTTTATGTCTTCCTAAATGTTTGTTTCTGCTTTTCTCTAAAGATTTAACACTATTGGTTTTCTAATAGTCCCAGTTCAATTAAAATTTAAAAGCTGATTTTGGAGTTGGAGAAAATTCAGGAGAAAACATAAAGAAAATTTTTTGGCAAACTTCTATTAATGAACAAAGACCAAAATTAATGATAAAAATAAATGGTGTTTTGTTGTCTGGTCTGGTAGACACAGGTGCAGACGTTACCATAATTGCACCAGAATTTTGGCATCCAACTTGGCCTCTTCAGGAGGTAAACGTTCAACTGTTAGGAATTGGGACATTATCTCAGGTGAAACAGAGTGCAAGATGGCTCGAATGTATAGGTCCAGAAGGACAGAGAGGAAAATTAAAACCATATGTGGCTAACATAACTATGAACCTGTGGGGTCGAGACTTGTTGCAACAATGGGATACTCAGATTAACATCCCTCCAATCTCAGAAACAAATCATAACCTAACACATGTTACTGAGAGAAATATTAGAAGATATTATTCTAATGAGTGGTCACCAGCCATCCATATTATACAAGAACAAGGGCAACAGAATGCCCCTTCCTTCTGGAGTATGCAGAAGGTGTGGTAAGGGAAAACACTGGACCAACGAATGTAGATCAACAAAGGACAGACAGGGTAATCCTTTGCCTCAGTCTTTGGGAAACTCCCAGAGGGGCCTCACGCAGGCCCCCAGTGCAAATCCAGTTCAAACCTTTCCTGCAGCTATAGAGGAAATGCCTGCTCTGGAGAGCGATTAAATAACCAAATGCCTATTGGAATAAATCATGCTGGTCAGGTTGATGAAACAGAGAGAATAGAACGAGAAAGCTAGTCTGGCGTGCAGGGGCGCTTCTCCATCAGAACTGATGAGAAAAGGAATAGACCTGACCATTTCAGAAGAGACTAGTCACAGAGAGAAGGGAGAACCCAGAACGGCAATTCTGCACCCGGGAATAGCATAGTCTGCTACGGCAGAAGAGAACCAAGACAGAGCCAACGATGCAAAAAGATATGAAAAGCCGAGAATGGCAGTGGTGTCTAGTGCTCCAAGGACGGAGAGACATGTGTAAGGAGCGTGCTGCAGCACTGTTCATCTCACCTCACCAGTTCCTCAGCTGGTCCTGTTTCCTCAGACTGGAAGCTTCTGTGTCCTCATCCCAATAGCTCTCAGCTGAACTGTGTTGCTCCAAAGCCTGAAAGCTTAACCAGCAAAATGCTTCTAGTTTCTGGTCCTCACGCCTTATATATCTTTTTGCTTTCTATCACCACTCCCTGGGATTAAAGGCTGGTTTTCTGGGATTAAAGGAGTGTGTCACCACCATGCTTGGCTATTTCCAATGTGGCCTTGAACTCACAGAGATCCAGAGGGATTTCTATCTCTGGAATGCTAGGACTAAAGGTGTGTGCCACCACCGCCACACTCTTGCTATGGCTCTAATAGCTCTGACCCCCGGGCAACTTTATTTATTAACATACAATCAAAATCACATTTCAGTATAATTAGATTACCACCACATATATATGTTTATTGCATGTGTTTAATAATGCATGATGGTGAGAATGTATGCAAGCATGTGTGCTAGTGTTTGTTTATATAAATATGCCAATAGTCAGATATGTATTCTATAGTGGAACAAAATTACGTGGAGTAGCATAGAGAGTTATACACTTGTACAAAGCATACTGTAAATAATAATAGAAACTTATTGTTAGCTAGTTTGTTTTCTACCTTTAAGCATACTTCTGTCAGGCTATTAAACTCCTGAGATGGGTCTGTCTGCCTACCCACCAACCTGGGAAATCTTGCTCTTGTCCCCAGATATCAGGAAGAGTAGAAAATGGCTTTATTCTAAAGACAAGGAATTGTAGGGATTTTGTAATGTATAGATGAATTTGGAGGAAGGGCTGAGGAGGAGTCACCAGACACAAAGGAAGCAACATCTCAAGGCAGAACTGAGAAAAGGTACCAAGCCCCGTGACTAAACATAGATAAGAATTATGGATTAATTTAAATGTAAGAGTTAGTAATAGGCCTGAGCTAATGGCCAAGCAGTTGCAATTAATATAAGCCTCTGTGTGTTTGCTTGGGGGATGTGAGTGGGAGAGATAGTTCCCAAATGCTGGCCGGCTGGGACACAGAAAAACTCCAGCTACAGTAATGAGCATCGGATCCTGATTTGTCTGTTGTTTTTTTTTTTCTTTCCCCAAGGTGACCTGAAAGGTGCAGTGGTGGAAGGAAACAAAGGAAAAAGAAAGAAAAATATAGGTATAAATGTGAGTGAAAGAGAGAGAGGAGATAGGATGATCTTTAGAAACCAACTGTGGAAGTGAGGGGTTATTCCAGGACAAGCAACACCATTCACACATGGAGTCCAGAGCAGCAAAAGTCTGTCAAGCTGAGGCAATCCTAAACAGCGAGTTAGAGAGCAAAGAGAGGAGGAATGATTCTAGAGAGAAGCTAGGGGTATGTATAACAGAAAGAAACAGAGGAAGCCGGCACCAGCAACAGAGGGAACCTGTACGGGAGAGGAGGAAACGGTGGGGCGTGGGGTGGGAAATGTGCTAGTTAGGACAGGGTAAGGAATTCCAAGTGAGCTAATGTGAGAAGAAATGAGAACAAGCGAGCACTAACCAGAGTAGGAAGTGTGTGAGGAAAAAAAAGGGGGGGGGTGAAAAGGGACTGGAACAGAATATGTGTCAGTACGAGGGACAGAGGAAAATGTTAAACCAAATCTAATTTCTAGTCCTACATGTGAGCACACGGCACCAAGCTTCTGCTGTATTTTCTTTATTTTGTCTTCATTCCTCCTCTTTTTCTTGTCATGGTTTTACTTCTTCCTCCTCCTCCTTCTTTGATCGGTCAGCATAGCAGTGGATAACAATTATGAGAATGGAAATACATGGATTATACTGAAGATAACAAAACCCTGTGCCACTCTCATTTTAGTAAGGGTTGCTCTCTCCAAGAAAAGAGATCAGAAGTGCTGGCCAAGATGAGGAGTAAGTGCATCCTTGTGAACTGATGGGGATGATAAGAATGAGTACAGCCAATTTGAAAAATGAATGGATGGAGCAATTCCTTAAAAGATAAAAATAAAACCACCACTGAGGAAATAATCTCGTTATGGTGTCAACTATATCTGTTCCACTGGGTATATCATAACCCTGTCCACAATGCCCAAGAAACAGAATTTCCATCAGCTATTTGTGGATGAAGTACCTGGAGGCATATTTACAAAATGAATTATTATGTAGCCACAAAAGGATGTAATCCTGTTACTTTTGGTGCCAAGAATAGAACTAAGAATTATTCTTGATTGAAATATCCAATTTCAGCAACACAGGAACCACATTTCCTTCATGTGTGTATTATAAAAACATTGATGCTATAGAAACTGAGGACAGAATGGTGATTACAGTGATTACAACTGGTAAAAGGACAGTTAAGGAAACTTGCCACTCTTGTATAGAACCTTGTTTTCAGCACCCAAAAAGGGCATGTAACACTGGTGTGAGGGAATTCTACACTCTTTTCTGTCGTCCTCGGGCATCTGCACTCAGGTGCACACACCCAACCAGACATGCATGCATATAAATAATTAAATAATAATAACAAAATATTTAAACTAGTGCAAATTACTAGAGGCTGGAGAGAGTAGGGAGTGATAAGAGATTGGGAAAATTCAATCAATGGTCACGAATATATTGGTAAAAAGCATTTAGACATTCTGGTAAGCTGATTTAGATTTGAGAAAGATGATAATGATGGTAATGTAATGGTGTAATGTAATTCCTAAGAAATATTTTGAAAAAAACTCTCCAGAAATAAAGTATTTGAGAAGATGAATATGGTATCCTTGATTAAAGATTTTAAAATTCATACATGTGTAGAAAAATTCTGTTCTATTCAAGATATGTATAATTTTTATTCTTGCGCATACTAATTTAAAATTCCACTTACATTTGAGTCTGGACACGTGGACCAGTGGTCAAGAGCATTCATTTTTACAGAAATCTGTGTTTGATTTCCAGCACCCACCTATACACAGAAAATAAAAATGAATACATATTTAACAATCATTTGTGTTAAAAATAATAGAATATTTTATATGAGTATGGCACTTGAATAAATTTGATTCCTTTATGTCAAGGCTTTGCCATCCTCATCTTTTAATTGTGTGTTTGTTTTAGTTCATGGGTGTTTGTAGGTACTCACTGACAAACAGTGCATTTGAATGTGTGTAGTTCTATATGATTTGTCTTTCCATGCAACACGTCTAATCAGCATTAATTTCATTGGTGACTTAGGAGTATGGATATTAAGTTATTAGGCTTATTACCAAGATATCTTTTAGGATTTGAGAACATGCAATGTTAACTTAGAAATGTCACAAATATTATCAAAATTAACTTTAAAATAGAAAACAAAGAATGTCTATAATTCAGGAATGGGATTATATACTGTATGAAGTGATGATATTGACCTTTGATCATAAGTGAGATATAATAGAGAATCTGCTATGTATAGTCATGATATTGTGAAAACAACATTAGTGCATTCCTTAAGTTATGTTAATAGTTTGAGTATGATCACACTCAATGATTATGGCTGAAGGATTTACCCCCTTCTTTCCCATTACTATCACATTTTTAATGTCTCTAACGTTAAAGACAGTACAGTGTAGAAATCCTAGCCAGAGAGGGTGAGATGACTGCACCTGCTTACGGCAGTGATGCAATTCCTACCGGGGTTAGCATGAGCCAATGCATTAAGTAAAATAGTGACAAAAATGAGTTCAATCTTCCAAAAACAGTATATAAAACTTGTTGTTTGGGTAAGGGGAGGGCGGTACTCTGAAAATTGGGGCAAATTTGGTCATATGTCATCATAAATGGGAAGTTTATGATATTCTCAAAAATAAATTAAAATAAAAAATAAATGAAAACCAAAATATACACACCTTGAGTCACCATAGTTTGTTTTCTATATTCATTCTTAAATGGATTTATTTCATTCCATATCAAGTATATTAAAAGTCAAGTGAAAATATATAAGGCTAAATTAACAAAATTGCATATAATTATTTTTTCTTTTTATAAATGAAATTTTTAAATATATTTTGATTGGAATATAATTATATCACATTTCATGCTCTTCCCTCTAGTCCCTCCCATTTCCCCACCCCCACTCTGTCTCAAACTTATGGCCTTTTTAACGTTGATTATTATATAATCTCTCTCTCTTTTTCCCCTCCCTCCCCACCCCCACCCCCCCACCCCCGTCATGTGTGTGTGTGTGTGTGTGTGTGTGTGTGTGTGTGTGAAGAGAAACACACACAAATATATAAATACAGCCTGGTGATTGCTTTTTTATATTTGATATCAGGGCGGATCACTTATATTGAACTTTTCTGTAAATATACATATCTGTTTTATGCTCTATATTATTAATTACAAATGCTTTGTTTTTAAATGTCCTAAGTAATTTCTAAATGTTGCTTATAATTTGTTTCAATCACATGCAATGACATTGTATATTGAATTGCATTGTTTATTCTTAGTTGAATTTTTTAGCATTAGGGATCAAACTGAGTGTCTTGGGCATTCTAGGTAAGTTCTCTTCCATTTAGTTTTTTCCTAGCTCTTCATAACACAGACTCCTATAGTTCAGACTAACCTTGAGCACTATAGACCAGAATTTCTAGAATTACAAACTGGGCCACTAGGCTTGGCTTGAACTACATTTTGCCAAGTAATGTTTTCTAAGGATTTCTTGAGATCCAAAGTCAAGCACCAGGCTGAGCTCCAGGAGTCCAATTGAAGAGAGGGAAGAGAGATTCTGTGAGCAAGGGAGCATGATGGGGAAATCTACAGAGACAAGTAAAAATCAAGCTCATAGGAATTCACTAACTTTAGACCTACAGTTGTGAAACCTGCATGGAGCTGGACTAGGCCCTCTCCATAAACGAGACAGTTGTGTACTGGGTCTGTATGCGGGGCCCCTGGCAGTGGGATCAGGACCTATCCCTGGTGTGTGAGCTGATATTATAGAGCCCATTATATATGGTAGGATGCCTTGCTCACCTTTGATGCAGAGGGTAAGGGCTTGGTCCTGTCTCAACTGAATGTATCGAGCTTTGTTGAGTTCCCATGGTAGACCTTACACTTAATGAGGTGGGGATAGGTGGTGGGGGTCAGAAGCAGGAGGCTGGAAGAGAACTAGAGGAGGCTTGAGAGGGGAATCTATGATTGGTATGTAAAATCAATAAAAAAACATTAATTAAAAGAAGAAAGAAAAAGAAAATTTAAAGTACAAAGTAAGGTAAAGTTTTAGGATAAAGTTTAACACTACTAAACATAATTGATCACATTATTTAATTGACTATTACATCTAAGATAATTAATTTTATTTTTAATTTTGGTGCATTGCTTAAATGTTATTAATTAATTTGATGATTTTCTTCTATCATATTTTAAGCTTCTTATAAAGCTTATATAAATTAGCTTCATGTATATACATGCATATATATATATGTATATATATATATATATATATATATATATATAATGAGTAAAATAAATGTATGAAATACAGGTATCTCTATTTAAAATGTCCTCTTCTGGCTATTTATAGTAATAAAAGAACAGAAATGGGGACAATATTTCTCTACAAATATATTTACTACATAGTGTTACACAATAAAATATTAGTATACAATACATATACTATTTTTAAAAAGATAGTTATGACATACAATTCATATTTCTAATGTGACAGCAAAGTAATTGAATGTGACTGCTGTAGAATAGTAATCCTTCTGGGATAATAAATGCAATATAATACATTAACAAATTTTGTTTATAGATTGGTAAGTATTGGCCCTAATTTCAAGCATTGGTACAAGTGTAAAGGTTGTGAACTGACCTGCAAAACAGGGGATAAATATGTGGAGAGCTCTTCTCTAACTTGGTTTTTATAACCCCTTATATCCTTTATAATTTTACTATGTGCTTGTGTTTATTTTAATAATACATTTTTCAATTAATGAAAACAAATACAAAAATCAAGAGTAAAAGTCATTATATTAATTATTATATATGTCTTAGTGACTTTTCTATTGCTATGATAGAATACTGTGACCAAAGTGACTTATAGAAGGAAGAGTTTATTTCGTAGTGTTTCAGGTGGTTAGGCCCATGTACATCATGGTGGGAAGCATGGCACCAGGCAGGTGCATTGGAGAAGTAGCTGAGAGTTTCCAACTGGATTCCCAAGCATGAGGCAGGGAGAGGTAACTAAGAATGGTGAGAGTTTTGAAACTCAAACCCCACTCTCAGTAACACACTCCTTCCAACAAGGATTAGCTATTCAAACATGTGCACCTATAGGAGATATCCTCATTTAGACCACCACAATATAAAAGACAAATTTACGAAAAGTATACTATATTTATTTTTCATATCCTAATAATATACTTAATATTATATTTCATGAAATTCCAATAAAATGCAATTATCTTAACAATAATGATAAAACATTTTCCTGTTTTGAGAATGACATTTCAAGGTGGTTCCTTATTATTGACCTAGCCCTAGTTTTTATGTCCAGTAACAGTCATACAATTCAAGTGTATTAGAAATTAATATACAGAAATGAAAATTAGAGTCTAAAAATGAAGAACCAGTGATCCTTACTTCATGAAATCTTAAGAACAACCTACCTTTTGGTCAAGACTTTAATTGGTATATTCTCTTCTATTCTCTTATTTCATTTAGAAATTGCACACATACATCTATATAGTCTCCAAGGTTAGCCTGAAACTCACTAGGTAACTCAAGTTCAATTTGAACTCCTCTTATCTTTAATCTCTGTTGTGGCTACAAGAATGTGCCAATAACTCTATCTGGAAAGAGCTTTTTACCAATAGGCATTTTTACAGCTGACAACACACGGTGATAAAAAATAAAAGGATATGTATTGGATTTGAAGTTGTTTTCCAAGTGTTTACATACGAGATCCAATGAATGGATGGTCAGGTTTGAATCTCCTCAATTTCTGAACATACTTTTGTACTTATTGCAAACATATTTGGATTAAAAATTATGACTGAATGTTTCCAGCATAATGATACAGAAGTTGTATGCACTCCTGAGAATCTAAATTGGACACCTGTAGAAATAATTAACTGAAGTACCAATTAAATAATTTATGAATTAAAATTGATGTGGAAAGTGCTAATTTAGCATTGGCATCCTCCTGATCTGAGAGAAATTTGTAATAAGTTGAATCGTTAGTTTAGAAATACACCTTCATACATGGCAGTCATTATCACTGTTCTCTGAAAAAGTTTTATAGTAGGGTATGCTGAGTAATGCCAAGATTTTTTTGAGTACAGTTAAGAAGAAATACTTAGAGTTAAATTTTTAATGGAGTTAATAGTTATTTTAATATAATAAATTTTAAGTTCTTGTAAAAATAGCTAACTTCTGGGTCCACAAAATGGCTCTGTGCATAGCAGCACATGTTTGCACAAATTCATAAACATGTCACAATTTACTCATGTAACAAAATGCATTTTCTATTGCTATTTAATATAGAAAAGGATAATTATCTATTGGAATGAAATATATTAAACAAAATAATGGGTAAATAAAATTCCAGGAAGGCTTAATTTTATATTCTACATGTTTAAAAACTAACTGTTTATTCGAAAAAAAAAAGTGTTTATTTGCCCTTTCTGGAAACAAGAAAGAGATAGCATGCAGAAGATGATAATCTGAGTGTCAATTTTCTACATTTGTATTCTCATTGACTTTTTGTCTCACACTTTTCTAAGATCACAAATGATATTTGCTTTGAAACAGAAACAGAGACCCACAGCCAGACATTACATGGAAAGAGAGTCTAAATGAGATTTCTCCATCATATCCTTCCTTCTGAGCTCAGAGAAGCCTGCAGAGGAGGAGGCAAAAAGAATGTAAGACCCAGTAGAGATAGATGGATGGCTCTAGGAGAACAAGGCCCTCTGTCTGAATCAACTAAGCAAGGTGCATGTATACTCACAGACGCTGAAGCAGCAAGCACAGGACCACATGGATCTGCACCAGCTCTTCTGTGTATATATTATAGCTTTTACTTTAGAATTTTTCTGAGACTCCTGAGTATGTAAACTAGTGGGTCTCTGATTCTTGTGCATGCTGTTAGGAAGTGTTTCCTTCTGTTGGTTTGCCTTGTCTAGCTTTTATATGATGTTTTCTATTTTATTTACTATATTTTATTTTGTCATGCTTGATTGTTATCTCATTGAAGCCTATTCTTTTCTAAAGAGAGACAGAAAGAGAGATGAGCAGTAGAGGGTGGGATAATTATAATCAGGATATATTATATGAGAAAATAATCTAGGGTCAATAAAAGGAAAAAAAATCCTAAAGGAATTCTTTTATTTTTTCTACCAGATAAATGTAAATAGAAAAACGTGGTAATTGAATCAGGTAAATAAAATACAATGAATGTGGGGCCAGTATGAGCTATAAACAAGACATAATAAAAAAAAAAAAGTATTCAAATGGGAAACATTAAAAGAGGTAACTCAGACCAAGAAAGGCAAATGTTCCAAATTCTTTCTCACATGCCAATGCTAGCTTCGAATGTTTAGATGTGGTGGAAATGAGGACCCCTGCACAATTCAAGTCCTTATTGACAATAATTTTTGCAATTCCTTCACCGAAGTGACAATATATTTGGTTCACTACTTTTCCTGGAAGAGACCACTCTAAAGGCTTCCACTTAGCCTTTCCAACCAGAACATGCCTCACTTTACAAATTAGGGAACTGATATGGGAGTTCTGCCAACTTCTAAGTTTATATTCTGGTTATATATTCTAGAACTGGGGAAATAACTGCAAAATGAGTTTGGAAATCCACTGGACCTACTGTGAGTCAGACTTCAGCCAAAACTCCATCTGACCTAGATAAGTCCCTACTTTAACTGGAGGGCCAACAATGTTTCTCAGAATCTCCCAGAATCAGGGTCCACTCAGAACTACTATGCAGTAGACTCTGGAAAGTCTGTTTTCTTTTCCCAGTTATATAGTTATCCTGAAAAAGACCATATGTCCCTCTGGGGAAGGACTGGAAAAAGGTGAAAAGTGAAACTCACAGGTATTTTATCAAGGTCCTTCCTCAGGACAGCCTGGCCTTTTCTTCATTTTAGGGATTCTGGGTCTACAAACTGTCTCAACTCTGGAAATTGGTTCACAGTCAAAATTCCTTCTTTCCATGACCCAATGCAGCTCATCTTTCATTTGTTTAAGAATGTTTCTACTCTACATATCAACCAGAAATGCAGTAGGTTTCTTACTATTTCATTCCTGGAAACACTATGATTGATTAGGCAGTAGCAACAACAGTCCATATAAGTCCTGGCTCCATGGATACTCACTCTGCCTGTGCTGATCATTATGGGCGTGGCCATTATTGGCATGGCATTGCCTTTGATGACTATTTTGATAACTGCAATTACTTTACCTTTGATTATTTAGTGGCACCTTCTGGCCTCTGGTATTCCTGACCACAATTAAACCCATTACATTTAATTCATCCAACTGAGCATCACTGTCCCCAAATCTGAGTTCTGGCACAAGGAAAAAAACAATGACAAAGCTCATCAGATGTGCTGGTGGCCCTTTCACCATTTTGCATCTTACAGACAAGTGAAGGGCTTCTTTTCTGGACTTTCTCACTATGGAGGATTAGATTTAGCATTGTGATTTTCCTGGTCCTAAAAATTCCTTCATAAATGTAAATCCAAGGTATATCAAGCATCTCCAGCTCCTTCTCAGGAGACCACAGACAAATGTTTCAGTCAATCAATCAAATAAAAATTTAACACCATGTTTAAATATTTGTACTTCCCAGATGCAGAGACCCACAGCTAAGCAGTAGATGGAGGGATTATATGAGCAAAGGGGTCAAGCTCATAATGGGGAAACCAGCAGGGGCATCTGACCTGAGCTAGTTGGAACTCACTGATTCTGGACTGACAGCTGGAGAACCTACATGAGACCAAATTAGGCCCTCTGAATGTGGCTGACAGTTGTGTGGCTCGGGCAGTTTGTGGGGCCACTGGCAGTGAAACCGGGATTTATCCCTAGTGCATGAGCTGGCTTTTTGAAGCCCATTCTCTATGGAGGGACACCTTGCTCAGCCTCTATACAGGGAGAAGGGGTGTATTGCTCAAATTTTAAATTGTCTTTTAATAAACCCTGGAGCCAGATATTGGGGTAAATGCTGAAAGATCAGAGAGACAAAGGAATCAGCCACTGCCACATCTCACCTCACCAACTCCACAAATCCTCTGACTGAAATCTTCTGAGTCCTCACCTGAAAGGTTCCAGCCCCCAAAAAAAAGCCTCTAGCTGAAAGGGATGATTTTGCAAGAAAGCCTTTATTTCCTGTCTCCTCATACCTTATATACCTTTCTTTGCCCAGCCATCACTTCCTGGGATTAAAGGCATGTGTGCCTCCCAGTACTGGGATTAAAGGTGTGTGTCACCACTGCCTGGCTGTTTTCTCTCTTAGACTGAGACAATCTCATGTAGTCCAGGGTGGTTTTGAACTCAGAGAGATCCAGATGGATCGCTGCCTCCCGAGTGCTAGGATTAAAGGTGTGTGCCACCAGTGCCTGGCCTCTATGTTTAATCTAGTGGTTTGTTCTGTTCTCTGATCTTCAGGTAAATTTTGTTAGGGTACACAATATATCACCACAGGGCTTGGTCCTGCCTCAACTTGACATGCCAGAATTTGTAGACTCCCTATGGGAAACCTTATCCTCTTGAGGAGTGGATGGGAGGCAGGGTAGGGAGAATATGGGAGGGTGAGCAGAAGGAGGGGAGGGAGGGGGAACTATTGTTGGTACGTAAAATGAAAAAAACAACTTAAAAAATACTTGGGCTTCCATATTAACCTCAGGGTCTCTACTCAGTAGGTCCATATCAACTCAGCCTGATCTAGTTTTACATTCCTTCTACCTTTATCTCTCACCTTTAAAATCCATTGCCACACTCCTCCCCAGATCTTAAATGGATTAGCAAATTCACTAAGATCTTTAATGGTAAAGCATCCATCCTCATGGACTAAAATGTCAATCCTACCTCTAGGAGCCTGTTCAAACTAAAGAGTGATCATAGTAGAAGCAACTACTGGTAGTCCCTGGCAGACATCAGTATTGTCTTGCCTGGAGTCTCCTTAAGGTGAAGTTATTGCTGGCTTGACAGACAATGAAGGAGTAATTCCACTATGATGTGGGATTTGGGATACATCATTTGGTAAAAGTGAAGAAACTACCTCCTCCTGTGAGATAAACACCTTAGAATATGAGGGTTCAAAGGCCACAACCTCAATCGGGTCCTCCCACACATCTCTATCCCATGTTACAGGATCCTCTTCCTCACTAGTCAGTGCCCTTACTTGAACCACTGACACCCCCTGAGACTGGGACTGGAATTTTCATTAATCCAGTCAACTTTTTAATAAGAGCTGTGGCTTGATTTTCTACAGCGTGAGCGCTGTGTCTGCTGGAAAGAAGATTTCAGGACACGCTTAGAAACCTGTAAATTGCTTTTGTGCATCTAGTATAGGTCAATTGTTTCACTAAATGTTGATATTCTGACCCACCCCTTGAAATCCCGCTCCTTGGTGCCGCCCTGAGTCCTGACATAAAAGCCTCATTTTAAGGAAAATCCTCTCCCCTTCCTCTCTCTCTTCTGCTGTTTTTTCTCTCCATCCCCAAGAGTTATGCACCCTCGACCCCTCACCTTCTCTTCTCTTTCTTCCTGTCTCCCTCTTTGCCTAGTTTTCTCTTAGTCTCCCATTATAATAAACTCATTTACACTCGGGTGCAGTGCCTGGGTTGTGAATGACCTGTCACCTTCCGCTGTCCACTACTGCATCTGCCCAGCGTGTTCTCTCCCACGGGTGGGACATCCTGGTCCCGCCAGCTGGGGTCCCCAGCGCGAAATACTGTAACGCTAAGTTCATTCTTTTTCTTTGCCACTGGATCCTCAGAAACAAGTTCGTTGATTTTATCCCTAAACTCACTCTTTTCTGTTGTCAGTTCATCCACAAGTACTATAAGCAACTAGCTAGCAGCATTATTTTTCTTACTCTCCCACAAATTGTCAAAACTTTCATATATAGAGTCACTAAATTCCTATTCAAGGCAGAAATCCTTTCAAACATTTCTGCTATGGGGTTTCAGTGTTCTCCATACTACCAGAGGAGTCTTCAGTAACTGAAGGTGTTGGTGAATTGCCAAGCCTGCTCCAGATACTTAACATTCATGCTTAAAATTCTGTTTTCTCAGAACTACTCCTGGTACCACAATCTGTATTAGTCAGAGTCCTTTAGAGGAACAGAACTATAAACTCTTTACTCACAT
Source organism: Peromyscus leucopus (assembly GCF_004664715.2). Lineage (NCBI taxonomy): Eukaryota > Metazoa > Chordata > Mammalia > Rodentia > Cricetidae > Peromyscus > Peromyscus leucopus. Next base: position 51,621,110 of record NC_051068.1, read on the forward strand.
TTCAAACGTCCCCCATATATAAGAACCAGCAATTCTGACCCTGTAAACATAAGCAGCAGGTAGTTTGTACAGCATTTGTGCTAACAGTTTGTGAATTGTTGTCTAAGAATTGCTTAATTCTTCAGACCCATAGGAGGCAGTAATTCCTGAGATTCTCTTTACAGAAAAATCTGTAAGGGTGATTAACTCAAGGAGTTTGGAAATATTCACAGTCTTGATAGTTTTAAGGGGGTGATAATTAAAATTATTGACTGAGAGTTTAAAACCAAAAGTCAACATACCTCTGTCATTATGATTGACAATGAAGCTTTGCGATTATAAAGTCACTTTAATAATTTTATCTCTTGTTCCCTTCCCCTGAATTGCCTGGAGAACTATATATCTTCTTTTTAATTTTCCCTTATAGCTAACTAGTCATATTACCAAGCTTTAGCACACAATAATATAAGCAGATCTATTTGGGAATGGTGATGCTTGGCAGAAAGTTTCTACTTCTCTAATTAAACAGAAAACATTTATCTATCTATCTATCTATCTATCTATCTATCTATCTATCTATCTATCTATCTACCTAATCTGGTGCATGCCAAAACCCAGGACCAGTCGTGTTCTTTCCTTTTTTGTTTGTTTGGTTTTTTTTTTTTTTCATTCATCTGATGTAGAACTCCCAGGAGCTCTCTCCCCAGGGAATTCAGCTGCTCTGAACCAAGCTCCTGATCAGGCTCTCCTAAGTTATATATGGATCATTTGTTTCTGCTAACTTCTGCCACTCAAAAAAAAAAAAAAATGGATTCCAACTTCCAGAGTCCAATTCTTCATCTGCTCCTTCCCTTTACATGCTTTCAAACCACTTGTCTCTCTTCTACTCCTTGTTTCAGGGCTCTGGCATGCTATGTCCTCCCCGTGGGCACCTCTTCCTGACTGCAGCAGCCTGCTATGCCTCCAGCCTGGGTAATCTGCCTTTTGTTCCTGCTCTCTTATGTCTCCTCTACTGGCTAAGTGTCAACCCAAGCTGCCTGCTTTGTTTACTGTTACTACAGAAGCCAAACAGGTGTGCCAGGAAACTACTCTCATCTCCAATGGGCTCCAAGGTCAAGGGACATCTTCTGTGAGTTGGAATATTGTTCTCCCTGACAAGTTTCCTATTCTGCTTGGGGTCTCCCTAGATGGAAATTCTCGTCAAAAGATACTATCTGCTTAACTTCAGCTCCAAGATTCACAACACACACACACACACACACACACACACACACACACACACACACACCCCAAAATCTTTTATACCTAAATTTGCTTTGCTCCTCATTTCCACAAGTATCGTGTCTCTAAGACTCTCCATAAGACTCTCCATCCTGTTTCTACTGAGTGTGTACTGCTCTCACACCACTGTGAAGCTAGACAGAAACATCAGTGAAATCACTTTAAGTCAAGGACTGTCAGCTCAAGAGGGTGAGAGGAGAGGATCACTTGAGCCCAGGATTTTGGTGAACCCCACACAGCATAGTGAGAACCTACTGTGGGGGGCCATACCACCCCTACTTTTCTCCAGGGTAATCTTGAGCAGGAGCAGCAGGAAATATTAGATAGAAATATACCTGAAGAGAGAGACAGACAGAAACATAGAATAGCCTTAGGAGAGCCTGAATCCTTATCCATTGGGCCCTGACTATGTCTACCAAAGGGTTTTTAAAGGAATGCCAAGGGGTGGAGCAAATGACCCCCCCTCCAGGCACAGCCAACTACAGACCCTGCCAGCCACCTAGCATTCTTGCCCATAGTCAAACCCTCCCCTTATGCAGCTCTGCTGTGTCAGGCAAACTCAGATCTCACAAGGAAACTTTTGTGGGCTCCCACACCCTACCATCCCTTATAGAAATAAAGAAAAAAAACTGCACAGTTCCTCAATGTTTATGATGGGAAACCACTTATTGGAACACGAGGGGCTGAGCATTTTGGGAAGGATCCGCAGCTTCCAGTCAGCCATTGAACTGGATCACAATGGTAATACGCCCACAGTCTATAGTATACTGTAGTTAGACCATGATGATCAGTAAATGAGGTATACTAAACAGATTATGTGTATGGGTGTGCATGCAGTGTGCCCATGTACATGTGCTGGTAGAGGCCAAAGAGAACCTCAGCTGTCATACGTTGAGTGTTCTGTGTGTTTTATTTGAGACAGAGTTTTTCAGTGGCCTGGAATTAGCCAAGTAGGCTCGGCAGGCTGGCTGTCCACCAAGACTCAAGGATCCAGTTGTGTTTATTTTCCCTTCACTGGGTATCGGGACCTTATGCAGAGCCTGCTCCAAGGCTACCACCAGGATAATGCAAGAAAATCCACAAAGGCCATGAGGACTTAGGAAAAATTCTTATCTGTCTGAGAGCTAGACTTTTTCTATCTGAGGGTAATTAGAAATAAGTTTCTATCTATCTTACTGGTAAAATAAAAAATACGCATGCTTTCTGATATTAACTTTCTCTTTTACTTCATATTACAAATGATCTCTGACTTTCTGTTTACACACAACTACATATCTCCACACCACTGCATAGAGCTACACATCTTTCCATACATACATCTTTTCACACAGCTACACATCTTTCTTTTACATACATTTCCCTTCTACATCTTTTCTACACAGTCTCATCTTCCTTGCCTTCACACAGTTACAAATCTCCGGTCAAAGCTAAACATCTCATTTACATAGCTCTTTCTCCATGCAGCACTTTACATAGATCCTAGGCATAGCTCCCCTATGTAGTAACATCCCTATCACACAGCTTTCTCTCTCACACTCACTCACACGCCTTTCTTTTACAATATTTACTCACTCTTTACTCACTCCCTCTTTCACCCCGTCATCACCCCCCCACTTCTCTAATGCTTCTTCTTCATCTCTCACTCAGCACACACACACACACACACACACACACACACACATCTCACTCACATTCTTCAGTAGCTCATAGCTCTACACAGACATCTCTCTCCATACCACCACCGCTACTGCCCCACAGCCAAACTCTGGACAATTCTAAGTTACATTTTCAGGGCCCTATCCATTCTCATAACACAAGATAAGTCACACAGTTTCTCTTATTGACCCATGCCTGTACCTCTGGATTGCTGAGGGGTCCCAGACATTAAACAGTTCCCTGAACCTTGATTGGTAGAGGTATATGCAGGAGGAGAGCTACTGCAAAGAGCCAGTGTCAATGTGAACAGCCTGGCCTTGATTTAGCAATAAACAACATCTGGGAGTTAGTCTTTGTGTATATTCTTTAGGGGCAGCTTGGCCTGTTTTGGACTTGTTCTAAGGTTTTTGCAAAATGTGTAAAAGGCTGTCTTAGAGACTGAGAATACTGTTGCTTTCCTGTGTCAGTAAAGAAAAATATTCTGGTAATATTTCTGTTCATCAGAATTATACAACTTAAACAGAAATCCACAGCTAAATGTGTGCCCAGTGACGTAAAACACACTACCAAAGGGGTGTGGAAAGGACCCACAGCTGTTCTTATTAAGGAAGCATAATAGTGGCACCCCAGAAAGTTACTGACAGAAAACAACTAGTTTCCACAGCTGGTGACTCCAGAGCTTTGCCAGCTAGGGCTCCCTATCAGGGAGTTATATGTTTGGTGGGCCCACTTGTCAAACCCTATTTATCACCTGCTGTATACTTCCATGGCCCTCAGCAACTAAGATTATGACCTCAAGCCACTACACACAGATTCATTTTTAAATACAGGTTCTGGAGATTAAATGGAAGCCCTCCAGACTTCAACATGCACTCTACCAATCGAGTACCTCTCCAATGTTATTACATAAACTTTTTTCATGGATTTTTACTCTTAAAAAAAAAGATTCTCCATCCCACTCTTAAAAGCTTTAAGCTCTACAATATCTCTGAACTCTGCTCTCAAAAGAAAAGACGCGTGAGACTGTACAATCTATCACAGGATTTCAGGATTTCTAATTTCATTGGATATGGTTAAAAAATCTGCCAGGCCATGGTGGCACATGTCTTTAATCTCTGTACTTAGGAGGTTGAGGTAGGTGGATCTTTGTGTACTTAGGAGGCAGAGGTAGGTGGATCTTTGTGAATTCAATGCCAGAGTAGTCTACAAAGCAAATGCCAGGATAGACAGGACTGTTACACCAAAAAACCCTGCCTCAAAAAACCACACACACACACACACACACACCCCTATAAAATCTGTAACAAAAAATTGGCTTTAAACTTATATCAAAGGCTTATAATTATGAATCTGCAAGTGGAGACACACACACACGCATATATGCACACACACACAACACATATATATTATATATTGCATATATATATATATATATATATATATATATAGAGAGAGAGAGAGAGAGAGAGAGAGAATTCAACTCTTTTTAAAAATATACTCTATATGTATCTTAGATTCAACTCTTGTTTAGGAAAATATATTTTTTTAAATAGCAACCATGTGACTCTCCTCCAATTTGACTGATAACCTCATCAAGTTGCAAGCAGCCACATGGTCTGCAGCCTTCTTTACTAAGGTTAAAGGGTACATTCCATGTGACTTCATCATTTTAAGATGACCACAAAGTATAAAGCAACAAGCACAACACTTCTCAGTTCTACTGAGCCCACTGATTATCATTTTATCTCCTCTTAAGACTAAAGAAATCACAATAGATCTATAAATTATTGTAGGTTGGTATGGATCTTTGTATGATGATAAAAATTTACAGTTATAAAAGTCTACATGGATTAACAAAAGTTGATTAAAGATGTATGTCTAACTACTTATGTCTTTGCTAACTGTTCAACACCAAGATTCTAGAAAATTTAGATAAGTAAAATCGTGTGTGTAATAAACAAGGTATATTTGATAAATAAGATTTGTATGTTTCTAAAGTCTACTCACAGTAATATTTCTCTAACCTCTTTTTCTTTGGTCACCTTTGTTGTGTGATGTTTTGATTGCATTCTGACAAATAAAGTTGGTTGTGAATCAGAGGACGCAGCTAGCCACTAGATGACCAAAATTAACCATAGAGTTTTGGAGGATTGAGGTAGTAGTAAGATGGGACTTTGAGAGGATTTCAGCCCTTTTGGATGGAGGAACAGAAGAGGTAGGAAGTCACTGGTGGCTGCTCCACTGCTTCTCTGATCTTTCAGGTTCTTATCACATATCTGACTCCCGATTTTTTTAATTGATAAAGAACAATTAGATAAATGCTTCACACATTGTTAGCTTTAGCTATTTGGGTAAACTAAGCCATATAAAAAACTGTGATACACTGTTTAAGCTTCCCCTAATAGACATGTCCCTACTTAGTGGGAACCTGGTGGTCTCCAAAGAAGATAGATGGGACACACCAACTCCACCTGAACTGTGGTAACACTAACCTGAGCAAAACTTCCCCATGCCTGCCTGCTTCCAGGGCTCTACACAAACTGAACATTTTTGTGTTGATTGCCCTAAGTGGCCTGGTCAAAGAAAGGTCAATTTTCCCAAGTTCCTCTACAGGAAAAATCCCTCAGACCTGGGTCTGACATACAAAGGCCCACTGCTCTGGGTATCAACTGAATATTAAATGCTGTCCTGGATGACACCCAAAGACCTACAGTTACATAACTGACAAAAGCCGTAGAGACTACTGGAGTCCAGGGTAACTTCTCTAGGCAATGGGAAAGTCTATGTCATTTTAATAGATGTACAGGCCATTTGGATTATACCTATAGCTATAATTTATCCTTTTCAGAGCTCTGAAGATATTGAGTAACTGTAGCTTTAAAAGCAGCAAGCATACTAGCTCCTCTTCCAAGGCTCTAGCTTCCTGCTCTTCAGAAGTAAAAAATCAGGCCTCACCTTGTTACCAAACTCTAAAAAGAATAAACTCACAAAACAGATTTCAAAGTATCTTTTCACTGTTCTTTATTTAAGGAACCTTGCTTTACAATGACTGTTCTCAGAAATCAACTACACATTGTCTCATGTTAAATAATTGGATAAAAAAAGTTTAAAGGTTATAAAAGTTCTGAAAGTCTAAGAAAATGCTAAATAAAAATGTTTCAAATTTCTTTCCCTCTCTATGCTATTGTTATATTAATACTCCAAAAGTTCAGAGTTTTAATATTAATCAATGGGGTTCTAATAAGCTATTAATCCAGCTCTAGTAAGCACTGATTACTATTATTATAATCACAAGGTCAAAATTTTAAATTTCATTTGGTTGTCCTCTAAGTATAGACATAAAAAATGCTTCTCTCTCATACTAAAAACATCTCTGTCCAATCTATATATCCATCCCTCTGGAAAGTGTGTTGTGTCCTTTTAAACCAAAATCCTTTTTGGGTCCCCAGGCTTTTCCTATGACTAAAAGGCATGAATCTACTGCCTTTTCTACAATGTGGATTTCAGGAGAGATTGCAGGCAATGGTAATGCTAACATATCTGAAACATTTGTCTCTTTTTTATAAACGTTAAAAAAAAAAAACTTGAAATCTACAAGGAATCAACTTGAATCCACATCTTGCAGATCAAATGGACTCCAGTTAAGTACTGTCAATCAACAGGCTGCTTCCTCACTAAGAGGTCCCAGCCCCATAAGTTTCTCTGCAGATGCGGTAAACCAGATTAAATAACCTGAATTGAAAAAAAAAATGTATAACAACAGGTATGTTGAGCAAAGCAACTCCTGGGTCTGTTTTCTGGTTCCGAGATTGAGGACAGAGAAGTCAATTGATAGAACTAAAGCAGGAATGTTTTATAGATTATAGGTGAGGGGTGATGACAAGTCTACCACAAGCTAGGTTGTTGCCCAAGTATGGTCAGAAGCTCAGCCCTTGGGTGGACGTGTAAGGCTGGCAACTTCAGGGGAGGAGGCTGCAGTAGCTGCCAAGAATACAGAACTGGGCTTTTTGGTGCCTTCCCTTTGTTCAGAGACTCTCTGGGTACATGGGGTTTTGGGAGGAGAGGGAGAGAAAGAGGGGGGAGACAGGGGTAGGAACAGGGCTTTCTAGACTCTGCAGGGGTGATACTGGAGGCTCTAAGAGAACACCCACCTGTCTATGCCTGATGTGGGATCTCCCTCCCTTTCTCTGGTCTTAGGACTCCCCATCTTTCAGGACTGTGGCCCTGAATGTACCAAGTGTACATACACCCCCAGGAAAAATGTTCCCCTAAACCCTTAACTTTACCTTCTCTCCCTAGTCCATCTGTTCCAGAAGAGTTCAAATCAATTGCAATCTGCTCAAGCAGCTGTCCAACTCCAAGTTTTTCCCCACCATGTGCATCCTGGACAGCTTCAAGATGGCTAGCCCCAGGTGGTAAAGTCTGACAAACTTCTCCAGTACTTCTTGTACCCCCTAGCCCCAGATACTTCCATAGAGCCTGGACAGGATGTGAAATAGTCTGCTCTTCTGGAACACAGCGAGCATTCCAGCTTTCCTGATCCCCCACCACCAATAACGTGCCAATGTCAGCAGGAAGTAGTCATAGAGAAGATTATGTCACCCTTACTATTTATTAACAATCAACAAAAGCCTCGTATGTTAGGTTTTAAACATAGAACAAAGGGCAGAGTGCCTATTTAATGTAGCAAAGTGGACCTGGCCACCAGGTTCTTTCTAAATCCCTCAGTTCATATTTGTTATAAGGACTTCCTGCTTGAAATACACTGCCCCCTACTCCATAATTTCTCCAGCCCCGTAGCTGGGCTGCCCTTCCCCCAGCTCCCCTTCCCTATATAACCCAGCCCTTTTGGTTACCCATCCTCTTTTGAGCCTCCTGGTTCCCCTCTCACTTTTCTCTCTTCCCCTACTCTTTCCTCACATGAATCAGGGCCGTATCTACTATGGACTCTTTCAGATATCTGCCTCTGGCTATACTCTCCCTCTTAGCTACAACAAACATTCTCCTGCACCATACCTAAGGCCAGCCATATCCTTTTCTTTTACTTCATTTTTTCACTCTTCCCATTCCAATCCTCTTCTTCCAGCTTGAAGGCAAAAGCTACATTGCAACATTACTGAATTTTGGGATAATTGTGGACATGGTGATGATGCTATTAGGCTGTTAACTAAATGTTACCTTACATATCTGCTCCTGGATTATATGAATCTGGAAGCTAGGTGAAATGTTAGCAAGGGAAATTATAGTGCAAACAACAAAAATACCACTGAGCAAATACTGTATTGGAAATTTGATTAAAGTAACTGATAATTATTTAGTTCAGGTTTACTATCATGAATCCCAACATTCTATATTTCTCAATGATCCCAGGCGATGCCAATGCCAGGCTTGGCAGGGTATACTGGAATTAAAGGGCTTCAATTTTCTTATTGTCTAATTTATATTAATAGCAATGAAAAGGTAAGTCAGCATGGAGTGATTGGATCCCCATATGGCAGTACCAACAAGTATTGGGGCTTTAAAGAATGATGAGATGTTTAAATTACTGATTTTCTTATGAAAAAGATTCTTGCTCACACAGAACTGGTTCCCACAATTAGTGGATTTTTGGTAACTTGATACAAAGTACTGACTTTCAAAGAGGGAAGCACAGTTGTGGTATTATCTCCATCAGATGGTCTTACAGTTGTGTCTGTGGGTCCCGCTTAAGGATTAATGTGGAATGGTTCATCCCTCCTCCCCTCTGTAATCCTGGAAAGGGTTGTATCAGAAAGCAACCCGAGACAGCCTTGGGAAGCAAGCCAATAACCAGCATTTCTCCATGGCTTCTGCTTCAACTCATGGCCCCAGGTTATTGCTTGGATTCTCTCTATAATGGACTACAACCTTAAATACAAACAAATCCTTTCATCCTCAAGTCGTTTTTGGTCATGGTATTTATGGAGGCCAGCCTTGTCTACAGAGGTAGTTCCAGGATAGCCAAGCCTCCACAAAGAAACCGTGTCTCAAAAAATCTAAAAGAATGAAAGGAAGAAAGAAATCAAGCAAATATGCTAATATACTTCATCTCACCTTCTTCTCCCTGCTGTGTGTTATGATGTTCTTCTCACCATCAGCTAGAACCTAGTGCAGTGCAAATAGCACTGTAGATAAGACAATTTCCAGAACACAAGTGAAATAAAACTCCTTTAAAAATATAAATTATACAGTTTCAGGTATAGTATGATAGCAATAGAAAAAATAAAGAGGGACTATGCTTTATCTAATAGAAGACATACACTTATTCTATTTAGTCTTTTGAAGAACACCATTGTCTGTACTGTTTTCTTATGTAGTCATGATAGCAAAAGAGGAAGGACATTTGAGTTTGAACTCAAGCAGAAATGATCACAGAGAATTGACCTGATATCACACAAATAAAAGAGAAACATTGAAAACCATGTCTGCCATGTTGGAAGAACATGCAGATTTCAGTAAACAAATGGAAAGAGGGTTGTTTGTCTTTATTTTTAATTTCTAAAAAATTGTACTCATTTACTTTTTTTCAATACATTCAGAACACAATTTCCCTTCTCTCCATCCCTCCCAGCCCCCCTTGCCCACCCCACTTCTCCTCTACTAACAATACAACATTGGAAAATGCTTTTTCCCTGACAAGACTGTTAAAGAGGACAGCCAATACCTCTTCACTCCTTCCTTTGTTATCCTCTTGGCTCCTACTCTGAGTGCCAAGAACAAGCCCTCCAGGCCATGGGAACCATAGTTGTCATCTAAGGCTGGGTCCTTCTACAACACATGTACTCTATCCCTGATGCTAAGCAAAGCTCTTACTGACAGCTATTCACAAGTCCTTTCACACTGGGTCTCAGCCTCTCTACTGCTTTATTCAATCACTTACTGTGCTTCTTAAGGCTATCATCCAGGGATGCTCCAGCTTCTCTCAAACCTCCCTAAAAGGGAGCTTGAGAACACCTCCTTCTCCAACAAACATCATTTGGGGTACTGTTCTGGAGAATGACTGACTGACAGATAGGCTTCACACACATGCCTCCAAACAAGATAAATAAATATCTTCTCACTATGGTACTAACTTTCTCAGGATGGGTAGAAGCTTTCCCTATTATATCTGAGACGGCAGATGTAATATATTCCAACCTCATGAATGAAATTTTACCCAGAATTCGACTTTCTAGATCTATATAATCAGATAATGGCCTGTCTTTTATCCCTAAACTTGCTAAGTCAGTTTTAAGGGTCTTAGGAGTACAATGGCACCTCCACATTTCCTACCACACCAGGCCTTGGGAAATGTAGAAAGGGCTAATGAACTTATTAAGACACTTCTCTCAGAACTGTTTTCTGAACTTTATTTTCCTTTTACCCAACTCCTGCCTGTAACCCTACTACATTTGGGCCATACTCTGACCCTCCATCTTCAGCCCTAATGAGTTTATGTATGGCTGTCCTTTTCTTTTAGCACTTTATCTCCTCTGGAAACAACCCCTCTCCATGGCTACTTTCTTTTTTCTCACTGTCTTAAGATATCTTCTCCAGGAACTTGATGGTTGTCTATTCCTCCAGCCCTCTACTGATCCTATAATTCAATCTATTTGAGGAAGAAGATTCTCTAAGCTCCTTAACTTTCCCTTCAATTCATAGTCTATATTTCTCTCAGCAGATTTTCATCCAGCTGGTAGATACCATCCAGGAATCAACCTCAGCCCTGCAAATATCCTAAAATCAGCTCTGTGGTCCTGGAAAAAATCATGGGCCCTCTATTTGCTGACTGCTGAAAAAGGAGATCTTCACCTTATTAAAGAATATTGCAGCTACGTGAACCTGTCTGGCCGTATGGTAGAAAAGACTGAAAACCGACAGACAGAAATGGCTTTAGAGACTACAACCTCTAGGGATTAACTCCATCTCTGGATTCTCTCTACAGTCCTCTCTGCATCCCTGACTCCTAGCCCTCCTCTGCACACAGTTCTCTATCCTTATAATAATGATTGCTTCCTATCTCTTCAAGTTCCTCCAGCTGTGAATTAATGAAATTACCTGAAGGTCAGTTAACCAGATGCTGCTGATGGGTAAACAGGATTTTTATGGGATAAACTAAAACCTAGATTCATCATTTCTCAGGAATCATATACGGTTTAACATAAAAAACACCACCTCCCTTATGTGCCTCAGTGGACAACTGAAAAACCTTTTTCCTGCTGATTATCACATAAAATGCACTTGCTTTCCCACCAAGTTGCTGTCCTTTGTTCTCAGAGGCAGACTGAGAGCTTGTTCCCCCAATAAACTTTTCTTCTACCCACAGAGTGGTACACTTTGGTGGTTTCACTGCATCCTCACTTTTCATGTATAACCAAAATTACTTGAATTAGCTATTTATAGGGCTGACATGACAGCTCAGTGGTTAAGAATTCTTGGTGCTCTCTAAAGGAACTTGAGTTTGGTTCCTAGCACCCATGTTGTAACACCCACACCAGCCTATAATTCCAACTCCAGGGGATTTTGAGCCCTCTATGGCCAGAAGCACTGATACATATCACACACACACACACACACACACACACACACACACACACACAAAATAAAATAAATAGTAAAATTACAAGTTAATAAGAACCTCATTGCTACTAAATGAAACAAGATGAGTTATGAACTATTAGAAATGTCGGTGTGTGTGTGTGTGTGTGTGTGTGTGTGTGTGCTGCTATGGATGTGTGCACTTGTGTATGCAGGTGTACATGTGTACAAATGCATACAGAGGCAAGAGATTGATATGAAGTTTCTACTTCCATTGCTCTCTACAGTTTTTTGGAGACAGCATCTCTTATTGGACACATAGCTCAATAACTCAGGTAGAATAGCAAGCCAATGAGCTCCAGGGATTCACTTGTATCCATCATACACACTATAACCCTGGAGTCAAAGACTTAGGCTTCAGTGTTTCTGATTTTTGCATAGGTATTGGAGATCAAAATACAGGTCCTCTTGCTTGCACTTCAGACATTTTATTCACAGCCATCTCACCCGCCTCCTCACATTGGTATATGATAAACTTCATTTCTTAATATGTTAATTTAGTATTTATTAAGTAATTATCAAATGCTATTCGAAGTGAGTTGGCCTACTTATTTACCATTGGAGAATTTTAAGTATTATCATAGAGAATTCATCATGGTTATGTTTAGGCTTAAAAATAAGTTAAAAAAAAAAACCTGACTAGCTTAAGTTCTGTTTTTATTTTTTCATATTTATTTCTCACTTTTCAGTAACCCCCTTTTCTGGCTTAGATTATGAAAATTCCTGGATTCTTCCCCTATCTGAAGTAGCATTCATACCCTATTCAGTGGAAATGCTCTGCCAGAAGCAGAGATAAAGAGCTGTATCTTTAATCCTACAAGCTGTCTCCTTGCACAGGATCAGACAATTTTTCTTTTGCCACTAGTCAGCATGCTTGACATCTGTCACAAAGGCTTAGGCTCTATTTTTATTTCTCTATTGAAATCATGGTACAACACCTGCCCCTTTGATACTTGTGGCATGAAAGAACTGAGTGATTTTCAATAAAAGAACTCACCATATTTTTTCTCTTTCTTTTGTGCTACAAATATAGAAATAAAAAAAATACCACATAGGTATGCTATGTGGCAATAACACAATCAAATAAACCATATGGTTAATATAATAACAATTTATCCTTAAAAAGCAATATATAACTGTTATTAATATATTTAATTTTTACCAAAATATAACAGTTAATATATTCAAAATTGTCTTTTATCATACTATACTACTATTATCAAAGTATTCATAGTAGTATAAAGTATAAAATTATATATTTATCAGTTGCTGTTAAGTTAAATATGAAGTAACAAAGTGTTTTAATAAAATTGATTGTAAATTTATGACTTGAAAAGTATCACTTTGCATCATTATTGCTCAAAAAAATGATGGAAGAAAAATTAAATGTTTAGATGTTTTAGATAATAAAAGTAGGACAAATGCATCCATATCTACCTAAGCCTGGGGACAAAATCCAAGAGGAGATTCTTTGAGACATTGAGACATTCAACATTCTTCACTGTGTGAAAACCTCAAAAGCCAAATACCAGCACAAGGAAAACCTCATGCTAGGGAAAGACTGGCTGTGAATGAAAACTGGAGAGATGATGTTTGAACAGAGACTCAGTGGCTGATTATAATTTTAGGCCTGTGGATAGTTAGGACTGTTGCAGGTTCAAAAGCTTCTCTTGAGTTAGTTTTGCTTCAGAGTAGCTATTCCTTGGGACTCTATATTGGGACTAACATTTTGTGACTAATAGATAAAAACCTTTCAGAATACATTAAGTTAAAAGACTACTAGTTTCCAACACTTTAAAGGCTAAAAAATATCAGATATATCTATCTTGGGCCTATAGAAATGCTTCTCCAGCCTCAATGTGTCTGCCTTTGTGATAAACTTACTTAGTATTCTTTTGTTGTTGTTTTGTTTTTCTAGACAGGGTTTCTCTGTGTAGCTTTGCTAAATGTGTCTGCCTTTATGATGAACTTACTTAGTATTCTTTTGTTGTTGTTTTGTTTTTCGAGACAGGGTTTCTCTGTGTAGCTTTGCGCCTTTCCTGAAACTCACTTGCTAGCCCATGTTGGCCTCGAACTCACAGAGAAATGCCTGGCTCTGCCTCCCCAGTGCTGGGTTTAAAGGCATGTGCCACCACCTTAGTATTTTAAACTTGCCTTGATTTGTGACTTTCTTTGTTCTGTTAAGCTATAAAAATGTCATGAAACTGCTACCACATTAAAACATGAAACTTGGGGTAACCTAAATCTATGTTCCCAGGCCATCATCACCTAAAATGGCTACAGGATTTTCACATATGCATACAATAACAATTATTGGGGGGAATGCTGTGGAATGTCCTGTATGCTGTGAATATATGTTGCTATGATAGATTGATAAATGTGATGCTGATTGGCCAGTAGCCAGGCAGGAAGTATAGGCAGGACAAAGAGAAAGGAAAATTCTGTAAGTGGAAGGCTGAGGCAGAGAGACGCTGCCAGCTGCCATGATGAGAAGCAGATGTTAAGATACCGGTAAGCCACGAGCAACGTGGCAATTTATAGATTAATAGAAATGGGTTAATTTAAGATATAAGAACAGAGAGCAAGAAGCCTGCCACAGCCATATAGTTTATAAATAATATAAGTCTCTGTGTGCTTAATTGGGCCTGAGTGACTACAGGAGCCTGGTGGACACAGAAATACTCCAGTTACATGGAAAAGACCATGGATTTAAATGAAAGTTAGGGAGGTTTATGGGGTGGTGTGGAGGGAGGAAAAGCAAAGGGGTTCAATGTTATAATGAAATTATAATCTTGAAAAAATAATAGCACACCATGATTGAAAAACAGACCAGTGATGAAACAAGAAATTAATCATCTATTGATTTCTATAAATAAGGAGATTCAGATATCAGATTTTCTTGAAAAAAACTTCAAAACAGGACTAAAACCTCAGGGAAAATGGGGAAATAATGTCATATATAATTTAAAGAGAATATCAATAACAAGGTAAAACATAAAATTAGGAATTACATGTAAAATCTAGGTAGGAAATTGTAATTAATGAAATAAAAAGTCTGAGATGGTTCAATACTAATTTGAATAGAGAGAAGAAAGTAGCCTGATTGATGATAGGGCCATTGAAAATTTTCAGTTGAGGAACAAAAGTACAAAAGAAGTTAAAACTATGAAGTTTAAGTGTCTGAGTGATTTGTGATTTGTAAAACACAAGTTGATGAGCAGAAGCATTGCTATTGGATTCCCAGAAAGACTTTCCAGTATCCAGTTACTGTCTTTCCAAGCAGTGTAGGTCAGACTGGCCAAAAATAACAAACAAACATTGAAAGGATTTTTAATGATATTCTGCTATATTCATAGATAGGTGCTTTGGCCATTCCTCCTCAGAGAGGCTTTCTCTAGCCCCAGATGGGAGCAGTTGCAGAGACCCACAGCCAGATACTTTGTGGAGTTAAAGAGTCTAAGCTGCTAAATTGGAGGTTTCCCCATTGAGTTGCTCCCCTCAGAATTCAGGGAACCCCTCTGAACCCCTCGGACAAGCAAGAGGAAAGGTTGTAGGAGTCAGAGGTGATAGACGACATCAGGAGAACATGGTTCACTAAATCAATTTAAGCAGGGCTCAAATGGGCTAAGAGAGACTAAGAGAGCCCTGCAAGCTCAGCACCAGGTCCTCTGCATAGATGATATAGCTATTACCTTGGTGTTTCTGTGGAGCTGTGAAGAGGGAGAGGAAAGATTGTAGATGCCAAAGGGGATGCAGGGCTTAGCTAGGCTCAGAGAGGCAAGCAGCAAGCACGATTCTGCACCAAGTCCTCTGTGCATATTTTATGGCTGTTAGCTTGATGTTTTTGTGGGACTCCTAACAGTGGGTATAGATGTTTCTCTGACTATTTTGCCTGCTCTTGGGACTCTTTTCCTCCAATTGGATTGTCTTATCCAGCCTCAATATGAGTGCTTTTGCTCTGTTTTATTGTATTTTGTCTTATCATGTTTGGCTGTTGTCTCTTGTAGGCCTGCTCTTTTCCGAAAGGAAATGGAGGGATAGTGAATTTGGGGGAGAGAATTTGTGGTGTGTGTGTGTGTGTGTGTGTGTGTGTGTGTGTGTGTGTGTGTACGCACTGTGTGTGTGAGTGTGTGTGTGTGTGTGTGTGTGTGTGTGTGCGCGTGCGCACGTGTGTGTGTGCACTCACACTGGGAGGATTAGAGGGAGGGAAAACTGGTTAGGATATACTTTAATGAGAAAATTATCTTTTTTCAATAATAATAATAATAATAATAATAATAAAGAAACAATATTGTCTTAAATGTCCCACATTCCATCAAATATAAGAATCTAAATCTAACAACAACAATAGCTGCTGTGGGATAATCCTCTTGTATGCAGTAAAGATTTGTTTAATTAGTTTAATAAAACACTGATTGGCCAGTAGCCAGGCAGGAAGTATAGGTGGGGCAACCAGACTAGGAGAATGCTGGGAAGAGGAAGGGCAGAGTCAGGATTCCCCAGTCAGACACAGAGGAGGCAAGGTACCAAGCCACATGACTGAAGATAGGAAAGAATTATGGGTTAATTTAAGTGTAAGAGCTAGTCAGTAATAAGCCTGAGCTAGTGGTCAAGCATTTATAAGTAATATTAAGCCTCTGAGTCAATTATTTGGGAAGCAGCTGCTGGGTATTTGGGAACAGGCAGGAGGGAGAGAAACTTCTACCTACAATTGGCCTCTTAAATTTAACTGAGACTGATGCCTAAATAACTAAAAATAATAAAAAAAATTAAAAAAATAACTATCAAAGGAACAGACCAAGACTAGAAAGAATTAGCACAGCTCAACAAATACAATAAAATCAATTTATTTCTTATCAGAAACTACAGAGAAAAGATAGCTTTGGAATGATATATCTAAATTACTAAAAGATAATGTTTCTATATATGAAATGAAGCATGCTTCAGGAATTACTTGTATTTAGAAATAAATAAATGTGGAGGGAGTTTGTTGTACTAGAGTTTTCATAAGGAAATCACACTGAATCTTTCCAGTTAAAGATATAAAGGCTATTGGATGCTAACTCAAAGCCATGAACGAAGTCTCTAGTAAAGATACTTGAACATGTGGTCAAGTATAAATTTTTTTTTTTCTTGTATTTTGGAATTTTGTTTGAGGATTGAATTGTTTTTCTCTGGATTAAGAAAGGTTACTATACCAAAATTTGGGAAAGATTTTGCTATTTCAACACAAAGATATGATTCATGTCAAATGATATATGTGAAACCGAAGAAGCAGTATTTATTCACAATTATTGGTATGTGTCAACTCAAATTCCACTGTTATAATTTTGGGATGTTAGTATAATACTCATGGTAATGACAAACATGTCTTTACTTAACTATGTTAAATATGAACTGTTTAAGAGTTTTCTGATTCCAAAGTAACAACTTTCAAACAAACTATATATTTTCTAAAAAATAATGACAATACCAAAAGACAAAATAATGTGGAAGGGGGGAATGTCCGATGGTGCCACCTCTAGACAAAGAACTATAGGCAACTATTGACTACTGAGAGAGCAAGAATTAGTCTTCCCCAGAATGAGCCTCCTAACTGGTTATCCAATATAAAGTTGTCAGCACTGAAATCATACTCATACAAACAACACTAAAGGGACACAGCAATTGTACAATATGTAGTTATGTGTGGGTATGTATGTTTTTCTGTGTGTAGCAGTAATAGTAAAAGATAAAGAGGTTATGAATTGGAAAGAGAATCATGTGAAGAAGTGTTGGAGGGGCCTGGCACAGTGGTGCATGACTTTAATCCCAGCACTGGGAGGCAGAGGCAGAGGAAGGCAGATTTCTGTGAGTTGGAGGCCAGCCTGGTTTACAGAGTGAGTTCCAGGACAGTCAAGGCTGTTACACAGAGAAACTCGGTCTGAAAAATACAAACAACCCTCCCCCATAAAACAACAACAAAATGGGTTAGAAGGAAGAAGGGAAAATGGATAAAAAAATTAGATTTAAAAATTGCAAAAATAATATTTTTTTAAATCCTTGAAAAGTGGAAAAAGAAAATAACAAACAAGAAACGTACACATATATCTGTGGAACAAACAGAATGGAAGGAGAATAATGATTAAGCAAATAGTAATTAAAAGATGTTTGTGTAATTATACAAAGTATAGACAAAGACCTTAAGTTAAACTGTTAAAGAACAGCAACATATATTATAGAAAATTTTAGTTTTTTTAGGAAGATAGAAGATTTACTATATGTCATCATGCTTTATTAAGTAATCTGCAAACATTATCCATGAAAGCTATGAGAGCTAACAGAAAAATGTAGCAAACCTGGAGAACAGGTACACATGTCAAATGTTTCCTCATCCCTAGTAGGAACATTCCAATATATAATTGAGGAAGCTATTTTATTTATAATAAAATAATGAAAAATTTAGGGTAGGTGAACCACTTGTATATTGGAAACTGAAATGATGGTGAAAGAAATAAAGATGAAATAGATAATAAATATATAGCAACATATTCTAAGTTCATGAGTCAAATGATGGCTTTATGTCAACAATAATGTACTGTTCCTACATGGTCTGGTTAGTCCATTCTTTTAATTTTATTTTAAAAACATGCCCTCAACTGCATGTACCAGGCTCTGCTGACTCCCCATGAGAGGCTTTACCTTGTCAAGGCTAAATAGTCCAGTACAAATTTGTTTGACCCATGGAGGAAAACAGAGTGGTGTGGCCTAATTATGTTAGAATTAGCACTTGATTTTCAGACATAGTAACAAGAACATGAGACACAAACAATATAGATAAATTCAATTTGAACAAAATTAAAAAAATAAGTACATCAAAGAACATGTTACTTCTAATACTATAAAAACTGTTTGGAATCTTACATAATACTGCTGTTTGAGATCTGCCCCTTTAAGTCATATGTCTTTGAAATTTATCCAGACTGTTGAGGGAATCAAAAGTTTGCTCCTAGATTGGGCATAGTGCTACATACCTTAACTGTAGCACTTGAGGGACTGAGATAAAAGTACAGCAAGCTTTTGTCCAGACTAGGTGATGTAGAAATACTCAACTCAAAAGTGTCTGTTTATGCATTTTATTACTGTGTCAATAGTATGCCTTTTTGTTGTTCTTAGGGTCAGGGATTTTTTCTGTAGCCCTGGAGGTTTTGGAACTCCTCCTGTAGATCAGGTTGGCCTCAAACTGAGAGATTACCTCCATTTGCCTCTGAAGTGCTGGAAATAAAGGCCTTCACAATGGCCTGATACAGTGTGTTTTTAAATAAGTTTTTTTGTTGTTGTTGTTGTTTTGGAGACAGGGTTTCTCTGTGTAGTTTTGGTGCCTGTCCTAGATCTTGCTCTGTAGACCAGGCTGGGCTCCAACTCACAGAGATCTGCCTGGCTCTGCCTCCTGAGTGCTGGGATTAAAGGCATGCGCCATAGCTGCCTGGTTAGTTTTTTTTTTTTTTTAATAATATTTCATCTGAAAAATTTTATTTTAAACTCATATTGGTCAAATTTGTCATTTTCTTTTTCCTTTTTTACATGTAACAGTATTTTATTCTATACTAATTTGAAGAAGCTTGTCCTCAAATGTATTTTTTTATTTCTGCAAGATAATTATTTGCTGAGCAATATACTATTACAGAATGTGTTATTTGTTACTCATTTTTGAAGAACATTTGGCTAGTTTCCACTTATCAGCTGTCATACATAGATGTGCTTTAGAACCAGACAAATCATCTTTGTGTCAATATAAATTTTCATTTTAATGTGGAAAAGGAATTAGGAATAGAACTACAATATAAAATGATAGGATACATTTAGCTTTATTGGATGTTGTCAAATACTTTTACAGAATGGCCAACCTCTTGAATTTCTACAATTGATGTATAATAATTTGAGTGCTCCAATATTTTAGGTATACCTGACATTGAAGGTGTGTAATGTTTTTTTTTTTTTTTTTTTTTTTTTTTTTTTTTGTGTGTGTGTGTGTGTGTGTGTGTGTGTGTGTCTGTGTCTGTGTGTGTATGTGTATGTTACATGGAACCATTCTAATAACTCTGCATGTACCACATATGCTTCTACCTCTGTATACAGATTACTTCAGGTCTAGTGATGAACCCAGGGACTTTCACATGCTTGCTATGTACTCTGCTAATGAGCTTCATCCTCAACCCTGGCTTGTACTTCTTTGAAAGCTATTGGTCAGACTTTTGTAAAGATTATGACATTGGATCTACTTTTTTTCTTTTATTTTTAAGTGTTAGTCTTTCCTAACATGGTCTTTATGTTTTTCAACTGAGCTGCTTGTTTTGAGCATACTTCATTTATCATTGATATAAGTCATGTACTAAGATATGTAAGTTTCTAGTATTTTTTCTCATGGCATCTTATCACTGTCTCTAATTCTATATTTCACACATTTACCATAATGACGTTTAGTTTATGAGTATTTTTTTCTTTTGTGAACTCTGTTTTGGGTCTATGTACATGCAATTTTGATTAATTTATATCATGTAGATTCTTTGCTGTATTTTCTGCTGAATATTTTATGAAGTTATATAAGAGTTGAGAAAATATCATTTTGTTACCTTCCATTTTTGCATATAATAATATATTTTAAATATTACTCCACAAATGCACTTGCTTCTTATTTTTACAATGATTAAAAAAACACATTTATGTATTTATGAAATATACTGCATACATTTAGAGACATAAGACAACACAAATTATGCTTTTACATGTGAATATTTCACTGAGTTAAAAACAGCTTTTGATAGGATGCTGTTTTTATCTATGGGTTGTTAAAGAAAATCTGTTTATGTTCCTTCCCCAGCTTCTAGAAATGATCTAAATACTTTCTTATAGGAATAATGTTACTTTCAGTTCTTATCCTATAGTTGCTTCTGCTTTCCAGTTCTTCCTGCTATCATTTTTTGAAGTATTCTAATTAATCAGCTTTATTTTGGATTTTTTGACATTCGCTTAGATTTTGGATGTCTAATTCAAGGATATATTTTTTTTTACATTTTCATTAGCATTTACTAGTTGTATAAAATAATGGGGGGTCACTATGACATCTCTCACATGTGTGTAATATTTAATCACCTACTGTCACATCTTGTGCTACACTTCTCCCCCTTCTCTACTTTTGAGTTCATGTTTTACTTTAATGTATTCTCTACTGTCTTATATTTTTATTCAATTAATGATTCCTGTGATTAAATTAAATTTACCAAGGTAATCTATATTAATTTCTCCATCTCAAATTCCTTAACTGTCACATATATGAAATCCCTTTCCTTGGGATTGCATGAAGAATTTGGAGGATTAGATGTAGACATTTTCAGGGTTTGCATTCTGTTTCCAATATGGCCAGAGAAAATGCTAGATAGAATTTCACCTCCTTCAATTTTTAGGATTTCTTTTATGATCTAGGATAGGTACACACTTCCCTTTTCTGTGTTTTTCTAACTGTGTTTTTAATGCATCCTAGTATATTGAATGGAATCCTTACATCTGATTTTATATTCAAGTTTTCATAAAATTAATTAAAATGCATCTTCCATTTAGATTATTTTAATCAGGTATTCATTGTGTGTCTCCATCACAGCTCCATAAGACACATGTTCTTGCTCCACTTCATTATTGTGGGGATTTGAATAAGAAACGTCCCCCATAGGCTTCAGTATTCAAACACTTGGTCCTCAATTGGTGGCACTTTTGGGGAGATTTAGGTGGTTCAGTTTTGCTGGAAGAAATGTGTGACTGTAAATGGACTTTGAGATTAAAAGCCTTGGGCCACATCCAGTTTACTGTCTCTGCTTGGTTTTTGTAGCAGAGGATGTGAGCTCCCAGCATCCTCTTCCTGCCATAAAGCATATTGTTTCCTGCCATATCACCTCACAATGATGGAATTTTATCCCTCTGAAACTGCTAGCCCAAATAACCACTTTGTTTTGTAAGTTTCCTTGTTCCTGGTGTTTTACATCAGCAACAACAACAAAAATAACTAAAACATAAAGTTTTACTCTGGCCTCACAGAGTCTTATTACAGTGACTTTTTTATTTGTTTTATGAACTTAACCATGAAACTTGCTTTTCATCAATTGTGCTCACTTATTTAGGCTGTACAATTCTATCCTCCCTACATTTGGGCCCAAAGAACCTACATGACACTGTCTGAAGTCCTATGGGAAAGGGAAGTCAGTAAAGGAGATCTGAGCTCAACATTTATTTCAAAGACTCCATAATGAATCACGTGGAGTTGGAATATGCAATAGATTGACAGAATGAAGACTGTGGTATAGATGACTCTGGGCTGCTGTGGAATGTCGTTCTGTATGCTGTGAATGTGTGTTGTTCTTCATTGGTTGATAAATAAAATGATGATTGGTCAGTAGCCAGGTAGGAATTATAGGTGGGCTGAGAGACAAGCCGAATTCTGGGAAGAGGAAGGCTGATTCAGGAGTCACCAGCCAGACACAGAGGAAGAAAGATGACAAGGCAGAACTGAGAAAGGGTACCAAGCCACATGGCTAAACATAGATAAGAATTATGGGATAATGTAAAGTATAAGAGCTAGTCAGTAATAAGCCTGAGCTAATGGCTGAGCAGTTATAATTAATATAAGCTTCTGAGTGATTGTTTTATAAGTAGTCCACAGAACTGTGGGGACTTGGCGGGACTGGAGAAAACTTCCAGCTACACTAGGCTATTGAACTAGTGGTTCATTTTTAATGCAATATTAATGAGGTAATAACCGACAAGACCCATGCAAAAATGGAAAGTTTGTTAATTAACATAATGACTAAAAGGTGAGTTCTTCACAGTGAAATGTCTACGTTTATTTACAGAATAAATAAAGTGTACAAGACAGAATATACTTGTGTCTTGTCAAGTGTAGTGAATAAACATGGCAGTGTTTCAAACAAGAATGGCAATTAATTTTACTACTTACATCCATATGTTGTTGACTTTATAGAAATATATAGTTAAGGTCTAAACACATAAAACAGAGTTTTACTACTTTCACATTTTGTTTTCTTACAATTCATTTGAAAGTCCTTAGTATCACTCTGTGTAGGAAGGTATCCTGGTTTAAAATGTCCTCCATACACACATGTGTTTGAATACTTGGGAAGTTCATGGGATTTTCAAGAGGTGGAGCTTTGTGGGAGGAAATACATCATTGAGGATTTTTTGGCTGGCCTTGTTTCCTGTTTCTCTCTTTCTGCTTCCTGAGTACAGATGCAATGCCAGTTTCTTGCTCCTGCTCTTGCCATCATGTTTTCCCTGACTGTTGCAGTGTCTTTTATACCATGATGTATCTATACTTCAAAGTCTAAAACAAAATAAGCCTTCAGGGCATTTTACTATAACAACAAAAAGTAATCAACAAGGACAGCACTATGAGCACTCGATACATTTAGCATTCTTTGACTGTAGTGTCCTCCTTAATGCATGATGAACTTACAAGACACTGTAAACAATTATTCCATCAACAACTGAAACATATTCTTCATAGTACATTAAAAATATAAATACTATTGTCCTAGTTAGTTAGGGTTATTACTGCTAGGATGAAACACCATGAGAAAAGCAAGTTAGAAAAGGTTTCTTTTTCTTATAATTTCACATCTTAGTCCATCACTGAAGGAGGTCAGGACAGGAACACAAGCAGAGCTGGAACCTGGAGGCATGAGCTGATGCAGAGGCCATGGAGAGGTGTTGCTTACTAGCTTGGTCATCATGCCGTGCTCAAGCTGCTTTCTATAGAACTCAGAAACACTAGCCCAGACACAGCACCACCTACAATGAGCTAGACCCTGCCTTATCAATAAGACAATAACCTATAGGCTTGCCTGTAACCAGATCTGCTGGAGATATTTTCTCAATTGTGGTTTCCTCCTTTCAGATGACTCCAACTGTGTCAAGTGGATGTAAAACTAGCCAGCACAATCACCAATAAAAATCTAGAGTAAATCTGAAAAAAAGTCAGTGATTTTGTATGAATCTGAATTATCTGTTTTAAAAACTGGTAAAACTATGGAGAGTGGAGTTGGCGTTATAGCAGAGAGAGAATTGCAGTACAAATGATCTCCCAATTGAGCAAAATTAAATGCTTTTAGAACATTTGGTATACTCCTGACTACTACAAATTTAAAAGGAAAACATACAATAATTTAAAAATCTTGACAATAGAAATATAGCAAAGAAAATACAGATTGATTGAAAATGTTTTGAGTTAGCACACCAGCTATACAAGCCTAAATTCCTTTGTCTTACGTTCATTCATTTCTTAAAGGGTAATATTCATAAAGAAGGAAGTACTTGCTCCCCTAAACACATTTTAACTCTAACCTTATTTCAATAATTATATCATCAATTCAAATAGCTATCTCAGAAAATATTCAGATGCTAATTAAATGACATTGAATGGGTGTATCCTAACTCTCAGAAGTATTTGAAGAACCTCTTTTCTGTTCAGTTAAAATGAATTTTTGTAATGGAATTGCACTGAAGCATAAGCTTATAGATTCATATAGGGTAGCAGAAGTAGTTTGTTTCAAGATATGAAAATGATACTTTAAACATACTTCTCAATTCAGATGAACTGTTTATATTGGTAAAATAACTCCTTATTGAACTGATGATGTTGCCTATGTCTCTTTATTCCTGGTGTTGATGGATGCCACTAGTTAGAGCTTAGTTTAGAGCTTCCAGTTTAGATTAAAGTATGGGGACAATATCCTTTAACATACCACATAAGCAGAGATAATAACCTTATGTATGTTTATTAGTAGTTACTGAACATTTTAGTATTTCTCTCAATATATGTGTATTCCCCCCACACCCAGGAGAAACTGGTCTCTCTAAAAACAGATTTCTGTCTACAGTCTTTTCTAATTTAAGTAAGCCTTTTAGTTAATATCTTCAGTAAAAATGAATTCTCCTGGAATTTTTTTCATTCCCTAGGATTTGGGGCTGATTTGTAGAATACTGGTAACTGTGGAAGAACAGAAGATAACTGGAGTACACACAGGGAAAAAAAAACAAAATAACAATTAAAAAAACAATACAGGATTGTGTTGCTTTTTACCCACCAGCTTCTATATCAGGACCTGCATGAGGTTTGCACTGAGATTCTTATCTGTTACTAATGTCTGAATTACTGAACCTACTGTGTGTGAATTTGGCTCACCTACTTCATTCCCTGATCTGTCTTACTTTTCTTTTATTTTGCAGCGCTGTTGACTTCCCAGAATTTATAGTTGTGGGTTTTATTTTTTCCAGTGATATCAGCTGTGTTTGGTTATTTTAGATGAAGAATCTCAAAAGACTCACAAGCTGTTCTCGTGCCACACATGAGTGAGAGCATGAGAAGCAGTTCTAAGATCTGCAGCCATCATTCTGTGTGGCTTTGAGGACATGCAGCACCTTCTATGAGGCACAATGATGAAAACCAGAACAGATGGCTACTCATGTCAGCTCATTGAAAAGCCTCCTAGGGTGGTAATGTAGTTCCCTGCTACGAGTTTTGCCCCTTTCTAAAGGGATCTGTCTTATCTACCCTTTCCTTCCAGTGTATATAAAGCCTTGAGCCTTTTGTCTCTTTGTTCTTTCATGAACCTGTTTGAAAAAAAAATCCTCACTGGAAGACATAAGTCAGAGAAAAAGAGTCCCAGAGTAAAATAAAACCTTCCCATCATTCTCAGAGAAAGATAAATGTAAAAGTGAGATATGAAAATCATTTGCACTTCTTCTATTATCATAAAAAACAGAAAATATAACCTGAAGTCTATGTATCTCAGTGTTCTATGAATTCCATTAGTAAGAATCAGTATTTTCAAAGAGTATTTGAGATGCCATGAAGAAATAATGCACAATAATATACAAAACCAAAGGCCTAGGACCTTAGACCCAAGACCATAATGTCTTCTCAAAGGTAATATGTGTATATGAGGATATGAGGCTATTTTATAATAGCCACATAGACTTCTATTGGTGCTTCGAACTACAAAATTTTAAAAGTGTTTTGCACCAAAATTATCACAAATGTCTTTTGTTTAATTCATGATGTCTTTGATTCGAATTTTTCATCCTAAAAGAAAATAAATACATAAAAATTTAAACAGAGGATTCCAAGTTTTCTCTACATTGGGCCTATTGTTTTTAAGAAAAGATAAAATTCTTAGAGCCTTTTGTTTCTACTATAAGTAATGCAATACTAGTACCTTAAGTGTGTAAATAATGATTTTTAAAAGTAGGTTACTGTAAAACCATTTACAGCTTTTAAAGTAGGTTACTGTAAAATAGTTTATTAATGAAATTTATCCACTAGGAGACATCAATATAAACTAAATACTGTGTGCCAAATATTCTCCTGCTACTCTGAGATTTCGCTAAATTCCATTTAATTATTTATCCAATAACCTATGGGAAGTTCAAGGTCATTGGGTGATTTCTGAAAACAGAAAAGGTCCATTATCATTTCTCTTTGAACAAAGTGAGTTTGAGTTTGTTGCCCCTGTAGGATCCCGATACTTCCACGGTCTGTTTTCCTGTCCTTTTGTCTCCACCTTTCCACAACTATAATGTCCTCAGCATTGATGACACAATCACCCGCAACTCCAGTTCCAGAGTTTTCCCACACCTCTTTCCTCCAGAGACATGATAATCAGAGCAAACTAAAGGTTAAAAAAAAATTACAAAACTCGGCTGGGCGGTGGTGGCACAAGCCTTTAATCCCAGCACTGGGAGGCAGAGTGAGGTGAATTTCTGTGAGTTCGAGGCCAGCCTGATCTACAAAGCAAGTTCCAGGATAGGTTCCAAAGCAACAGAGAAACCCTGTCTCAAAAAACCAAAAAAAAAAAAAAAAAAAAAAAGAAAGAAAAAAATTTTAAAACTCAAAATCACAAACATACATACAAACACACACACACCTAAATCATGTGAGTATGTGAGTTCTTTCAAACTCCTTTCCAATTTCAGTGAAGTATTTTTTCATCGGGAATATTTAATTATTTTAATGTGAAGTAAAATAGAAAAGTAGTGCACATGGGGCTCGATCCACTATTTATACAATGTCAAGTAGTATGTGATATTTACATAATTACATATCTCAAAACTTTAAAAAACAGCATTTAGGCTACTTTTAAAAGAAATGTATGCTTGAGCTACTCCTTCATGACCAAATAAAAGTGTCATTCTTTTTTAATTTTTGGGTTAAATTTAAACACTCTGATCAAGATAGATTGCTCCCCACTATGGCCATCCACATCTGCCCTGGGCCAGGAAGATATCTCAGCAGCTAAAATCACTTGCTGTAAAAGCCTGATACTCTGTGTTTGATTTCTAGAATCTCCATGGGATAGTCTAATTGAATGGAGCTGTCCTCTGATTCTCACACATGGTGGGGCATGAGTGTGCACCCACCACCATAACATGCACAAATCCACAACAATAAAGAAGATAACTTATACAAAGATTTTATTATTTAATGCATTAAATCAAGGTAAATATGTCCAAGATACTATGTCTTCAGTTCTTCTTTATACATTTTGCAATAGCTTATATATTTATTTTTAAATTTCAGAAAAAAATTATCACTTTGAGCATACAAAAATTTTGAAGCATTTACAAATAAAATATATTACTTTCATAATGTTTACTTTTACACATACTATTTTAACATACCAAGCTTATTGTTGCTAGTTTATGCATTTATTTGACCAACAAACATTGATTTCCCAAAGGAATGTCACATAAAATGACTATAATTCTTTATATTATTTCATCTATTTGAAGTTCTTTTCTATTAAATAAAATGCCCATATGTCATGAATATAGTACTTATTATTATCAGGATATAAAAGTAAAAGTTATAGAATATGAAAGACATGCCCTGGTTTGGGTAAAAAAATATTAAAATAGCTGTCAGTATTTGTAATAAATATGTTGCTAGAAAGAGCACAAGCTTTGGGAATAAAGATTGCAAAGTAAAATCTATTAATTTCATAATATCAGTTTGTCTTAAAATAGCTGAATAAACCCATAAAGAGAAATATTGACCTTATGAATGTGCTTCTGTCTATACTGTCTTCTCATATTCATGTGAACTGTTTCAGGACAATTAACTTGTACTGTGTGTTAAGCCCTCTGGTCTCTCCTTGCTTGTTTTCAAGAACAATTTAGAATGTGCACAGGAACCACAGTTACAACATCTCAAGATATGGTGAGGGTTGCCAAAATACCCCTGGTTTTCTTACAGAGTTCTCCTACCTTTCACTGACCTGTAACAGAATTAGCCCAAGTTATTATCCTGCTATTATGAAGCAAAGACCCAAATAGGCTGCTTTCTGGAGGCTCTCATCTTTGGTCCAGGTGGGATGCATACAGCTGGAGCTACATCTGCTCTTGGCAGCTTTCTGAGTTTTGTTGGACCTGATCATGCTGAATACTTGGCTTCTTCTGTCCCTGGCTGCTTCTATACAAATAATGAACCTGTTCTGTGTAAACTTTTGTGTGCATAGGTGTTCCGTCTCACTGGACTCAGGCAAGTTAATAAGCAGTACACTGTGAACTTTCTTCACAGTTTCTTATTGAACTATGAGACAGGCAATTGCTCTCAGGTAATGAAGAATTAATTAATTAATCATCATCCTTTACAGAAACACATTTAAAGCTTGGGGGATGGAACTCACATGTCCTTGAGGAGAGAAATTTAGAAAGCAGAACCTTTTTTGAAGAAAAATATCTCCACCATTCTTCATGAAGGATAATCCTGAACCCCAGGTTCTATAACAAAAGGGTCACCATAAATGTTCACTGGTATTTTTAGTGAGGCTCAAGCAGAAGGGAATGCCTTTCCCAGGAGTTGTTTTCTAGATTGATAGTTGCTCTTTGATTCCTATTCATTCACCTTTTAGATATATCCTTTATGATGGAAAAAAAAAGATATCTGTACCATAAAAAGAAAGAAGTTAATTTGAAATAAGAGGTTTGCAAAACAAAACAAAAACAAATCTATTTTGTTCAATAAAGAAAGATGACAAATTTCTACAATCTCTACCCACACTAGTGGAGTGTTTACCACATGCCATACATTTCCCAATTCCCAGTTACTCTGGTTCTTGCAAACCATATCCTTTCACTTATTGAGACTCCTCATCTGTCTTGTATGATAGAGGTCTGTGATGTTTCGAATAAGAAATGTACCCTATGTTCTCAGGCATTTGAATGCCTGATCACCAGTGGATGGTGTTATTTGGGAGTTGGAGGTAAGCAAGGGCATACTGGAGGAAGCATAACACTCAGGGTGAGCTCTAGGTCTCTTTAAGTTTATCACACTTCCTGTTTGCTGCTTTATCTTCTTCAAGATTCCAGATGTGAGCCCTTCCTGTCACCAGGCCTGCTGTCTGCTTTCTTTGCTCTGACATTATGGACTCTAACCACTTGGAACTGTAAATAAAAATAATTCGTTCTTCTATAGGTTATCTTGACCATGATGCTTTGCCACAGCATTTTATTTATCAACAAATCAGAGTAACAAATTCACATCATACAGAGCACCATCACCCATCAGTAGCCTAAGTACATGAGTAACCCCTAAATAATCAGCCAATGTCCTATTAGACAATGTTAGTTAAAGACTACCTCTTAAAAAACCAAGATGGAGTCTATGATGTTGTTAACAAAAACTCTTACCCTGGGTCTACCACTCAGAAATGATAGAAAATTAGTCCACAATGTGACCTCCCAATATCTCTTCAAAGTGGCAATCATCTTTCCTTTATTACCGAGATCACTCCATCTGTCCCTAAATCACTAGAAATTAGATATAACATTATTTTTCTGAGTCCCCAGTCCTTAAACAAGGTAGACTTTGCTAATGAGACCTTAAAGCAGTCTGTTAAAATGTTTCACATGAGACTCATCTGACATGGATATCATTGTTACCCACAGCCAACTTTAGAGTTTGTGTAGGCCTTCATTCACTTCGAAGATTTAGACAATTTGAGGTGCTTTATCCAAGCTCTTTTCTGCCTTCAGAACTGTCCTTAGATGATGAAGCTCCCTCTTGAAGACATTTCATCTCAGGACTCAATAAGTTCCAACAGAGTAGGAAAGAAAACTCAATGAGTCTGTGAATCTTTCTGAAGTGGTAGAATAGATGCTGGTTAAGACTTAGGGCACTCCCAGTCAACAACTGACTTTGATTTCAAAATCTCCTTTTCCTCTATTTTCTTCTTTTCCTACAGTGCTCAAGGCCCCAGAGTTTGCCAAATGAATTCATCATTTCTGAGTAGAAACTTAAAAAGAGATAATTATATTAAATTGAATACATCCCATAACCATTTGGGAGAGTCAACAACTAGATCACTTTCAAGGTTTGTTCAAATGAGCATATGAGCAAATATTTTACTCTTTTCCTCCTCCCCTTGTTAAAAGAAACACCTGTATGTCACTGGTTTGAGTCAGACATTGGTTTTCAGCTTTTATTATTTAAGTAAAAAACCCATGCATTATTTGTGTCTAAAATTATGTCTAAGGTCATTGTAAGTCAAGTTCATAGACTTACAGTGGTTCTGGACTCCAATGAAGATCATTTTCTCTTCATGTAGGTGGTTAGAACTGGATATAATAGTATATTAATCAGGAAAGAGGTAGTAATTTGACATTAAGTTAAGTTATAGGATGAGATGTTACTCAATGGTGTATTTACTAAACTCAAGACAAAAAAAGGGACATGGAAGACCTTTTCAAAGGAGGAAACAAATACAATGTTCCAGAAGTCAGACCTGACAATTCAGTACTTCTCTCCAGACAGATACCCAAATAGATATTGAGGAACCAAACAAAATATCAGGATAGATATTTTCAGAATAAGTAAGAACACGTATTTGAACAATTCATAAACATGTCTTTAAAGCCAGAAAGCTCAATTATGCTGAGAATTACCACATAGTTCTTAGAGTATCCCAGTGAAGCCCCATGTCTAGGATGGATCTATTGACTTGTGAAACAATTATTGCTATTTGTTTACCAGAATGTTGTGGTACTGAGTGAGTTATGAGGATAGGGATACACTGAGCAGTTTCTAATAGAATTTAAGGGTTCATTATTACTAACTTCTAGTTTTGCTATTGTACAATGTAATGTAGGATTTCCTTAGGTATGTGGGAAATAGCCTAAATTGAGAATACCTCTGACAAGTTTTCTATTTGAAAACAACTTCATACAGAGATGTTTTGCTAGATTCAATGGCCAAGGACCATAGAGTCTGACACAAGTGTTGGGAGCAGATTACAGTTTGATGTTGCAGCAGTACTGGTCAGTGTTCTTCATATAGTGTTGGTTTCTGCTGGTGTGAAAAACCGAAGAGTATCTAGGAGGCTTCTATTGGGCATCCAGAAAGCTGCTTAGATCAAGTTATGTGGGACAGAGATTCCTTGCATGAGAGCTGTAAAATAAAAAAAAAATGTTGAAAGCCAGGGTGTGAAGACACCATGACCATGGTTTGAATACCTATCAATCTGTAGGCAAAGAAGGAAACCAGCCTAGGAAAGATAAAACATGTGCTTCATGTGGTACACATAAGTTTGTGAATATTCAACAGGCTCTTGGAACATGGGTATTTCCACACCAGTTCCAAATATCAGACATGGGATATCAGTTTGGTGTTCACTTTGCTGGGGTCAACATTGATTTTGTCAGGTTATTCTTACTATCTTTATCACAATTCTCCCCTTTTTGAATAAGAACATCTATTCTGTGTCATTATATGCTGGAAATACGTAATTTGATTTTGATTTCATTGGACCTCACATGAACATGATTGTCTTAACTCAATAATGATAGGTCACACATGTAATCTGTACTCTGAAGGCTATTGATAGAGGCTTGTCACATGTTTGAGATCCACCTTAGCATTACAGTGAGTTTCAGTCTAGTCTGAGCATTATGAAATGGATATGAATCTTTCAGAGATGGGGGAGAGATATGTTTGGATGACAGGTTGATAAGGCATAAAGATGTCAAACCCAATCCTGAGTGTTGAATGAACTGTATTTGGAATCACTTTGGAGATACATCTTTGGAAGAAATTATAAGGGTGGTTTCAGAGTGTTTTAATTGAGAAGGAAAGACCCTGAATGTATGTGGGAACATCCTATGTGCTGAGAACCTAAACTGAATAAAAAGAGAACAAAGAGAAAGAGAGCTGAGTGCCAGCCTTGCTTTTTTTTCTCTCTCTTCTTCCTTATCCTTCATTTTCCTGTAACATGGCCTTGCTTGTTATGGTAGTCAGTATTCTAAAACTGGGAGCAGAAATAAACCCTTACTTTGCTGTGTCACTACTGTTAGGTATTTTCTCATAACTGAAGAACTGAGTTTGATCCCTGGAATCCGCATGGCAAAAGGTGAGAATCAGCTACCACAAGTTGTCCTCTGAGCTCCAGATGTATGCTGTTGGGGCATCACAGCTAAATAACCAAAAATGCAATTAAAAACTCATAGCAGCTGTTGTTGCCTACACAAAACCAAATAGTTAGCATTCCCACATGGGGGAGGAGGAACTCATGAGTTTCACCACTGGCCGATGACCTATTGGTGGTTTATGGCTTTTGAGAGGTGAGTCAGTTTTCATTAAGGGTGTGGCCTCCAGTTAGATAAACCTTGTTCCAGTAGATGGTTCCACACCTAGAATATATGGGCCACACAAATTAAATGTACTACTTTATTAAGGAAAAACAAGGAAGGAAATAATGATGAAGAAAGAAGAAAAGAGAGAGTGAAAGAAAAGAAAGAAGGAAAGAAAGAAAGAGTACATGGAACATGAAGTTGAAAGTGAGGTGGAGGAATGAGGATTCAATCTGGGAGTCATTAGATAGTAAATGGTAAATATGATCAAAATCTA
This sequence comes from Peromyscus leucopus, assembly GCF_004664715.2. Taxonomy (NCBI): domain Eukaryota; kingdom Metazoa; phylum Chordata; class Mammalia; order Rodentia; family Cricetidae; genus Peromyscus; species Peromyscus leucopus. The sequence continues at coordinate 51,653,565 of NC_051068.1, forward strand.
TAGTATGCATAAATTAAATTATCAAATTAATATTAATCAATAATACAATTAATATTATATTAATTTTAATTTCAAAATAAAATGACGTTAGAAATATTGATTTTTTTAAGAGTATAACTTAATTTCTTCAGTGTTGTAACAGTGCATAGCATATGTCTGGTGTTCCAGGAAGAGGTGGGTCCTGCTTCTCTATATCAGTGAATATACATGCTTCTCTATATCACAGTGAATATGAAGATGGAGGTGCCACTTTGAGATTCTACTTTTGATTTTGGGGCCATGTATACTCAGATGCATAGTTACTGCATCATGTGGTAGGTGTATGTGTGTGTGTGTGTGTGTGTGTGTGTGTGTGTGTGTGTGTGTGTGTGTGTGTGTTTTAGAGGAACAGAGATAGAAGCAGAGACAGAGACAAAGAGAGATATATACCTATATATAATCTATAGGTAGGTTCTGGGGAGGAAAAGCATGATGTTGCATGCACACCAGGCAATTACTGTAGTACTGAACCATATCCTGAGCTTTGTATTTGTTTATTTGTATTAATGAACCTACAGTGTCTCTACTGGAGATTGACCATAGAACTTAATGCATGCTAAGTATAATCTACTACTGGGCTTCTATTCCAAATCCTTATATTTAAGTTTTCATTGAGAAGGAAGTGCATTTTCTCTTCTCTGGTACTCCATTCAATTTACCACAGCACCCTTACTATTTTGTATTCCTAAAATTATAGTGTTTGTGGGCATGCTTCTGGCATCTTTTATATATTTAAGTTATATATTAAAATTTGAAAACAACGTTCGAGCTGTGGTGGAAATATTATTAGACTGTAAATGCTATTCTAACACATACAGAGTTCAATGGTGTCCCAGAGCACTGACATTGACAAAAGAAAAGACTCTCCAGACTGTTCTCTAGTGTCTTCCACAGTTTGATTTCCTCATAGCAGACTATAAACTTGCCAGATGACCAGCGTTGTCACTAGGGCGCTTTCATAATTTGTATTTCTGATGGTAGTCATTCTCTCATCAGTGATATGTCCAGTTTTGGTCCCTTGTTACTCAATGAGTATAAAATGTGTGTTAGTGAAATATATTCCAGAGACCCATCACACAACATACTGTTTATATTTAACAATTCAGATTATAATCTTGAAAATGGTGGAGTGTATCCCAGGTTAAACATCCACATCCAAAAGTAAAACAAAATGAAACATAAACCAAAAACTAACAAGTAAAACAAAACTCAGATGGTCAGGGGGAATCTCTGTAGGGCATGCCTTCAGGTATTGTCTGGGGTGTATAGTTGGTTAAAAATAGATTATTATTTTTTCCAAATTTATTGAAATGTGTACACTTAAATTGTCCACTTCTAAAATATATCAATAATATAAAGTAAAGTTCTTACAAATAACTAAGAATGCTGAAAATAACCTTAGTTAATTAAGGGGTTATAGAGATCTCAAGCTTTCCTTTTATGAAGCAATATTTAATTCCTTTGGAGAAAATATCAGCCTTATTTTATCTTTTCTCTGAAAGTTATGTACTATTCTTGATTTCAATAAAAGGGAAATTCAAGATTTAATATGTAATGTAAATAAATTTAACAAATGCTAAATATCCAAAATTGTTGTTTTGCTCTCCATCCCTTCAAAGCACTCTTTCCATTTTTATTAAAATCCAGTCTATGGGTTTCTTTCTGATTTAAAATACTAATGTAAATGATAAACAAAAGTCTTTTGGATTCACAATAAAACTAACATTTTTAAAAACTCAAAATATTACATTTGTTACCAAGTTCATAATTTTTTTTTCCTTAAAAATTTACATTAGTGCTTTACTGAAGCTGAAAGTTTTCCTGTGTCCTGCCTGGCCCATGGTCAGGACAAATCTCTCTCATCCACTGGTCCCACAGATACTCAGACCCAAGTAAATGCACAGTAAATTATATTAATTAAAACTGCGTAGCTGTTAGCTCAGGCTTACTACTGACTAGCTCTTACACTTAAACGCAGCCCATTTCTGTTAATCTACATGTCACCACATTGTCTATGGCTTTACCTGTTGTCATTACATGCTGCTCCCTGGATGACTTCCTCTTCCCAGCATTCTCCCTATCTGATTATCCCACCTATACTTCCTGCCTGGCTACTGGACAATCAGCATTTTATTAATTCAGTGTACAAAAGCATTTTCCCACAGCGTTTCCCCTTTTCTGTTAATTAAAATGGAAGGTTTTAGCTTTAACATAGTAAAATTACATATAACAAACAGTTACCAAGCAAGAATTACATTTGTCTGTTTGTATTTGGCAAAATAAAAGAAAATATCCTATCTATCCTGTATTTGTGAGTCTTTGGTTTCATATCTACCTTATCTTTTATCATAACCAAGGAAAACCATAATTATAAATATCTAGTCTTCATCTACATCAAAGACCTCAGAAGAATATAATATTATCTAAGTAAATAGGAAGAGCAAAAAATCTAGAATGACAGAGACAGCTATCTGCCTAAACAGCCATCCAAAGTTTCTCTGCAATGTTGGGGCATCTGTTTTCCACCCACAGGCCTAGAGTCTCTCAGTTGCTTCTTCTTTGTGTCCTGTAGAATGCCTGGCAGTTTCTTCTGTGAAGCAGGAACTGAAAGAACATTTTGCCTTGCAAAGTTCAGTGGTCACCTTTCTGTGGTTCCTGTATGCCTCATCAATACAACATTTTGTCAAGCAGTCCAGGCAAAAACAGTTTCTTGCCCAAATCTTTTGCCAAGAAGAAGATAAACTCCATATAGAGTGTCTTTGACACCCATCCTTCTCTCTGAAGTAAATTGGTGCTGCCAGGAGTGGATGTGTCTCATTGTCCAGGAAAGTCTAAGTTTTTAAAACATTTTAAATGCCATATTCTGTAGGTCTTTGAAGTGTTTGAAGATTATCTACCTAATTAAATAATATCTATGTACACCTAGAAAACTTAACATGACTATAAGTTTGACAATCATATAAGACTAATTATTAATATATATTTCTTAATTATCCATTACAATTTAAATGAGCTGCACAAACATACCTTAAACAAGAGTAGAAACATACATACAATGTGACAAAATTAACTTTAAGTTTGTATCAATAAACTAAAATCTATAGCAATTTTAAACATTTTATATAAGTTGTTGCTCTTTAAATGTAGATTCAATAATCTACTGTTTCATCTTATCATATCTATATCCTATATTTTTATATCATATCTCCCTTTCTTCTTTTAGAAAGATATTGACTATGACCAATAACAATTTATAAACAACAATCTAAAAACAGACAAACATGCATAATCCATTTTTTGGAAATGTGGGCATAGTTTTCTAGGCTACTTCCTACTGATAGAGGGTGCTGGTAGTCTTATGGGGATCCTGAGAAAATTTGAGATAATGGTCAAGTACTTGGAAGACTGACTATAACCTTTGTTGATAGGTACCATCTGTTAAGGTTCAGGAGGTCTGGCTTGATCAAATCTGATCCACCTTGACCTGGAACAAATCCATAGCTCCTTGCTTCCCATGGAAACAAAAGCAGAGCCTCCTTTCCAAAGCAACATGTCCTTAGATCCAAATTCTGAAGTCAAAATACCTTTAAAAATATAGGTATTGGTTTAACTGAGCAGCCTTTATAATTAAATGTCTTTCTGCAGTAAAAAATATCAAAGACAACACTGTCCAGATTCTCTGTGTAATATACATCTTTATGTGGCTTATTGTTTATATTACCTTTACTGCCTCTTTGAAGACTTAATTTTTAAAAACTATTTCTTCATGTAACTGTCTATGTTCCTTTTACTCTCTCTTACAAGCCTATATACATTTTTACACATACTGTAAACCATTAGAAGTTTATTTAATCTGAATCTGACTTATTGTGAATATATTGCTTTAAATTGTAGAATGACTAGGACTGAAATGGCAGCTTTGGCTGTTGGCTCTGCTTACCTCAGCTTCACAACATGGCAGAACTACATTTACAGCCTCTGGAAACCATGCTCACTGCTGACTCTGGGAAGCAGTGGGCCTATGCCTCCATTCAGCAGCATATAGCCCAGAAACCCTCCATTTATTTATTTTTATTTTTATTTTTTTGTAGCAAAATCTATATCCACCATGTACCATGTTGCATGACCTGCAGACAACTCTGTGTAACTCAGCAGGAATCTGCCATGCTGTAGGTCCAGGCCATATGCTGCAAACCCACCACAGCCAGGGGACACATTATTGTACCTAGGCCCACAATGAGTGACATGAACTAGGAAGGTGCTCTTAGCTACATTTATAATCTCTTCTTAAGCTCTCTCAGGTTTTAGGTGGAAACTCTTGTCACTATGTGTGGGAGCCATTTATAGCTAAAGTTTTCCTGTGTCCTGCCTGGCCCACAGTCAGGACAAATCTCTCTCATCCACTGGTCCCACAGATGCTTAGACCTAAGCAAACACGCAGACGCTTATGTTAATTAAAACTGATTGGCCATTAACTCAGGCTTCCTATTTACTAGCTCTTACACTTAAACTCAGCCCATTTCTGATAAACTATATGTCACCATGTTTTTCATGGCTTTATCTGTGCCATTACATGCTGCTCCATGGATGGTAGGATGCTATCTCCTGACTCTCAGCCTTCTTATTCCCAGCATTCTCCTTGTCTGCTTGTCCCACCTATACTTCCTGCCTGGCTACTGGCCAATCAGCATTTTATTAAACCAGTGTACAAAAGCATTATCCTACAGCAGTATAGTGGTGAATTATATTAACCCTAGCTTCTGGGGAGCTGAAACACATGTGACTTGGCCTATGAGTAGAAGGGAACAGAAAAATGTCAGGGGAATTACCTTAATCAAAATAACAAAACAGAAGTTTTTATATAAATTTTCAAAATTTTTCTATCAACAGATAAATGACCAGAGTAGTTTCATATTGTTTTGAATCTCTCTTTCTTCCCTTTCCTTTATTTGATAATCAATTATCCAGTCAATGACTCAGAAGCACATTATTTTTTCAAGTCACCCAAATGTAAGAGCAGAAACAATTATATAGTTTATTTTAAAACAAAGAAAGAAAACAAAACAAAAACAAAATACCCAGCTTGCTCCATTTTAAAAGTTAATAATAGCTAAATTCTGAAATTGCCATTTCAAGGCAATTTTACCCAGTGGGGAAAAAGCACAATGTTTCACAATGTAAGTGTTTTACCCTTTCCTAGTTTTAAAAAATAGCCTTTATATTTCCTTTTGACTTTTAGTAACTTATTAAGATGGTCTTTTCCTGAAAACTTTGTCTACTAGAAGGTCAAGAAAGTGGTGAAAACCACTTAAGAATTTGTTTAGGTTAGATGTTTAAGAACTTTTACTAAGAAAATGATCTAGTTAAGATGATGTATGTACCTCAATTTATAGAAATTTTTGAGTCTCTTTAGGAATTATTTGAATACTCTGGCTTTGTAAGAATGAAAAAGAAAAGGCAACTTAATTTCAAATAGTTCATTTCTTCACTCCCTGTCATTTGTTTTATTAACAAATTGAGCCAAAGTGTAAAAGAGTAAATCTACCTGGGAAAATGTCAAAATTGTGATCCATAAATTATTTCAAACATCACCCAATACCAGAATGTGATCCTATGATTCTAATGGTGGAAGTGCAATACCTATTTCAGTCTGATTCTATAGTTGTCTGCCACTATCTGTCTCTCTATGCATTCATTCAATGCGGGTTAAACTGTACAGGTGTGTTGCTGGTACACTAGAAAACAGCTAGTTCTTCATTTCTTCTGTTAAAAAACAGATGGAGAAAAAGATGGACTACATGTGCCTTGTATCAAAGGGCTCCCTTCTGTTTTGCCTTTTTCTGTGACACCATTGCTAAGGTTTCAAGGTTTTTTGTTTTTTGTGTTTTTTTGTTTGTTTGTTCATTTGTTCTTTTGTTTTTCAAGGCCAACTGTCTCTCTGTAACAGTCCTATCTGTCCTTGAACTCGCTTTGTAGACCAGGCTCACCTGAACCTCAGAGATATCCACCTGCCCCTGCTTCCCTAGTGCTGGAATTAAAGGCATGTGCCCACCCTGCCCAGTCTTTATTTTTTTAATGGGTAGCTCAGGCTCCTGCTTCTGCCTCCTCCACCAAGTCCTACCAGAGTGCCCCAACACAAATGGCAGGTTTCAAGTTTTAATAGCCTACTAGGAAATGGAGTTTAGTTAAGCATTTTCTTTCTCATCCTATGTTTTTTTTCCCTATGCTTTATCATAGTTTGATCATCATCTATAGGTCTTTAATTCTCAATACAAGTGTGCAACTGTTTATATATTCAATATCATGGGTATCCTGTGATGATGGATACATTGTTAATATTAGCAATAAGAAAGTTGTATTAGAGTAATTATATTTTAAGCAAAGTAAAAATTAAAAATGCAATGAAATCTAGGTGATAAACATATGGGGGAATCATGATACGATGCCTTGATCTAAAATAATTAAGTATGGTGGTTGAAATACATCAGGACTATAAATATATACATATATTCAGTATGTTTATACTCAGTATGTACATGCATACACTGAATGTGTGTGTGTGTGTGTGTGTGTGTGTGTGTGTGTGTATGTGTGTGTGTGTACTGAAAAAGAAATGGTAACAAATGTGAAAGTATTTCAAGGAGAAATCTTAGTACTTTATCTTTCTTACTCAACATACTAAAGAGAGATTATAAACACATTATTTAACAATGTAAAGGTCCTCATGAAAAAAAGACAAGAGAAAAGATAAGTATTGAAGGTATTTGCTTCAATTTAAACATCAAATTTATCCCCCATGTATTTTTATATTATGTGATCACTTATATTTATGTGATGACATGTTTTGGTAATATTATACAATGAATACTTGCCCCTCCCCATTAGTGGTTAAAATAATGAGCACACAGAGTTAACATAGCTAAATTAGTGTGGCTCCAGAGACTGGAGTTACTAGCTTTCTGGTGCTCATGAATTTCATTTTGGAGGCCAAAAGCAAAGTAAGTTGCTAATTGAGGTATATGCTCAAAATATACTTAGGGTACATATGCCACTTGCAAAAACAGATCAAACTTGTGCAAACACATGTCCTAACATTCCATTTGTATAAAAAGAATGACTAGTCCATGTCAAAATGATAAGAAATAGACTGTACTCTATGACTTTGGCAAAGGGTAGGAACAAATAATTTATATTTAGTAGAGTGAAGACTAGGATCAATAAATCAATTTATTATAAGTTCCATATAGATACTGAAGCATAGTAGTAGTTCCAAGGTTCGAAATGAATGGATAGAAATAATGCCTTCCCTAAATTCTCTGACATTTTAAACCTTTTCTACTTTCATCCTTTCAATAAGATCCAAAAATAATCATTATTTATGGAAAGCATTGCATAATATATTTTTTTGCATACCATATCAGTTTGAAACATATTGAGTAATCACATTGTAATTCTCTTTAGTTCCTTTGTGAATGTCCTTTATATGTGTTTTTTGTTGTTGTTGTATGATACCCTTTTGCTCCACCTATAATACCCCATATCTCACTTTTTCTTTTAAAGACAAAGAGTCTCACTATGAATTTTCTGTTATCCCTAAACATACTGTACAGTCAGCCAACAGCAACCATCTTTCTCTATAGTTTCCCAAATGTTTTGATTACAGGCATGCAACCCATGCCTGGGCTGACTATTCCTTCACTACTACTTAAGTATTATGTGTCCTTGCATTAATTATCTTTGTGGTTGTCATTTATAGTTGCTTCACACTTGTCATGTAAAATAATCAACTATGCCACATTTATTTATGTACTAACTTTTCTTCCCTGGAAAACTGTAGTTCACAGGAAATGATTCCCTGGGGAAAAAAACATTAGGGTCACGTATCTAGCCAAGCATGTTTACAGAATGAATAGTTTTATCAATGTTTTAATATATATAGTTTATCCTTTGCTGGTTTCACATAAAGCACAAAATGTGAAAAAAAAAGTTTTAATTTGTTTATAAACACTTTGTTAAGAATGTGACACACATTAATATTGTTAGTATTTTTGTTATGGCAGCTGTAATTATTATTATATTTCCTTTATTCAAGAATGCTTATTCTTTTATTTAATGTATAAAATCTGGTGGCAACACACTGATTTATGATAACATTAAGATATATAAAGATAGTGCTTGCTTCGGCAGCACATATACTAAGATATATAAAGATAAATGCAATGTTAACAATAGTGTAGATACACTGAAATATCATTTATATTACCAAGAACTAAAAATTGTATACAAAGTGTCCCATTTTATTTTTACCATGCTATAACAATGTAAGCATTTTATGTAACCTGCATGCTATTGTTTTTCTTTATATGTAGAACAACACAAGAGTCAAGAGAATTCAAACTTATCTTTCACCTACCTACATTTTCTGCTGTGATATATTCTGAAGTTTACTTTTTCTTACTATGATAAACACAGACCAAAACCAACTTGAGGGAGTTAAGGGTTGATTTGTTGTGGATTACAGTCTATTACAAAGAAAAGACAGAGAAAGGACTCAAGGAATGAATCTTCATGCAGGAACTGAAGCAGAGCCCATGTAGGAATGCGAACTCTCTGTTTCATGTTCACCTCTATTTCCTATACAGTCTGGGCCCACATGCTTTGAAACAATACCTCTACCTGTCGAATGGGACTTCCTTTATCAATTAGCAATAAAGAAAAGACCTCACAGACATCCTGCTTGCTAATATGGTGGATTCCTCAACTGAGATTCCCTCCTTCCAGATTTCTCAAATTTACAATCAAGATAGCCTCACACATGATAATTTTTGTTAAATTAGTCATTGCTATAAAATTAATTATAGAATTAAGTCACTTCTTTCAATTTTGTCATTAATTTCCCAAGGATATGTTGAACATTCTGACATTGGGAAAGAGAAAGTTTGGCATTGTTAAGAATAAATATCAGGACTTCATACATTCCAGGCTTCATATGTTATGGAGAAATCTATTAACTATTCTTAATTACTATGGAGTAATAAATAAAATGCAATTTGTATTCTAGTAGAAAAAATGAAGATATAAATGCACACACACACACACACACACACACACACACACGTGTGTGTGTGTGCATATAAGTGTACCTATTACTCATCAATAATGAGCCAAGATGTGTTTGGATGATGTGACTGATTTTGTGTGTTTGTTTTTGTTTTTTGAAACAAGACCTCATTATGTAGCCCCTACTGGCCTACTACTTGCTGCTATGCAGAACGAGATGGCCTTGAATTTACAGAGACTTACCTGTCACTCTCTCCGGAGTGCTGGGTTTAAAGGCTTGTGACCTCAAGCCTGGGCCATGATGTTTTTTTTTTTTTTTTCTTTTTAGAGAAATGACTGCAAAGTATTGTTGGAGGAGAGGTATTTGAATGATAGTATGGGTGAAGTCAGGAAGCAAACACCATGAATAACAGAAGAAAGAGCATCAATAAAAAATGATGCTGACACTATATTATGAGACACTGAGAAATTCAGCTTTGTGCACTGTATTCAATAAACAAATTATAAACATAAGAATTGAAATGGCTTCAAATATTAACATGCTCCTATATCACAGTGTGGCTGGATAAACACCAACTGCATCTGTTTTCCAGAGGATTTCAAAAGGCTCCAAACTCTTGAAGAGTTACTCACTGGAATATGAAGCATCTGCCACTGTGATCCTCTCTTGATTTATTTGGCAAACATTAGGAATGAGAATGATTGTTGAAAGCTACTTGAAGTTGTTAACAACTAATTAAAATTTCAGGAAAGAAAATCTGTCATTAAAAAAGCTAAACCATTAGAGTATTAGGCACTTGAAGTTGAGTAAATCTCAAAATACTACCCAATGGTGTCTAAACAAGTCAAAAGCCTTATTACAACTGCTCTTATCCCCTGACATTTGCACTGATTATAAAACTCTCCACTTTCTATCATCTCAATATCTGTGTGTACTTTTGTAGATGATTCATTCATTTGTTTGTTGACATACATTATGTTCTTTTTAGTTAATTGGTTTTTGCTTTGTCTGAGAGATTAACTCTGCCAGTGGCCAGGTCAGCACACTTACCGGCACCCTATATATGAAGAGATTGAAGGATCAAGGTGGAAGAGACATCATGCAGGAGATAGTTGAGGAATATTCCTGAGAGAGACACTGGGAAACAGTAGCAAAGCTTGATACTATTCTCATGCAAATATTGTGAATATATAAAAATCCTTATGGAACAAAGAACTTTCATCAGGATTTGTTGTTTGTAAAGTGTGAAATGAAATGGGATCAAGGATGTAAAACAATTATTTTAAAAATCAAGCAATCAAACAAACAAAAAATATATAATAAAGCAATGCAGCATTGCCAGGACAGTGTCTCTTGCAATCTGTCTATATGTCTGGTTTTAGTTAATGTCTGAGTTCTGCATTGGGTAACTTTGTACTAGTTAAAACTTTAACCAACCACAATGCCTCAATAAACAGCTTCAGTGAGGACTGGCTCTCCTTGCAGAAATCAATGCCTATTTTTACTTGCAAGAGCATTTTCAATAATACCCTCTGAATACATGCTGTTCCATTCAATGCCTTCTCTTCATCGCCCCATTAGGATAGGTTGGCCACTGCTATGTGTAGTTTATATGGTTATCTTCAAGGGGCTGCCTGACTAGGTGGCTTTCCTCTTTTCCTCTAGGAAGAAGGGAGATATGTGCTGGGAAAGTAATGTATGTTTACATCTCTTTGAAAAATCCCTTCCACAGACATAATATTTCCAAGCATGAATTTGACAACATACTGTGAATTCCATCATGTTTACAAATGAGAATACTTCAGTTACCAAAATGAAAATCAGTTTTGAAACAAACATTACAACAACGACAACAAAAAATAAAGTAAAAATGAAAAATGAATCCAAGAGAGTAGCCTGTACTATAAACAAGAATATAATGATCTTCATATTTTAATATTTTTAGCTTTAATGTTTAATATTATAAAAATATAGTAACTCTTTGTAAGACAAATTGCTAAACAGTCTTATTAATAAAAAACCCAGAGCCAGATATTGGGGGTAAAAACTGAGAGATCAGGAAAGCAGAAAGAAGCCAACCACATTCTTACCGCTAGAAATCCTCAGGCAAAGAGAGACCTACTTCCTGTATAACCACACATATATATGCTTCCTGTCCCTGCCATCTCACTTCCTCTCTCCACCCAGGTACATCACTTCCTGTCTGTCTCTACAGACCTCCAGACCTCCATGTTTAGTGCTGGGATTAAAGGCATGTGCCATCATGCCTGGTTCTGTTCTCAGTGTGGCCTTTAACCAAGAGATATCTGCCTCATGAATGCTAGGATTAAAGGCATATGTTACCATTGCCTAACTTCTATGTTTAATATAGTGGCTGGCTTTTTCCTCTGATATTCAGGTAAGTTTTATTGGAGTGCACAAATAAAATATCACTACATTTCCCCTGTTTTGTCTAAAATAAAAATATATAACTAATATTAGAAAAACTATATACAATAAGGAAAATAACTATATACAAAGTATACAGGCAATAAATACATCAACAATGTCTAGTCCATTTGTATTTGACAAATTCAGCAAAAATATTCCATTATCTATCGTATTTTGGTGATTCCAAAATGTACCTAATTCACTTTCTGTTCTAACTTGTATTATCAACCAAAAACTATCTTTTGATATCTTTCAAACTTATATACTTTACATATCTTAGTGAGTTTTTTCTGAGTCCCTTAATAATAAAAACTATAACTATCTAATCTCAGAGACCTGAAAAGGAAATAATATTACCTGGTTAAAAAGGAAGTACAATCAAAAATGTTAGTTATGACAGAAACAGGTAGCTGCCTGCACAGTCACCTGAGGTTTCTCTGCAACATTGGGGCATACTCTTCAGCCTACAGGCTTAGAATGTCTGACAGACTCATTTGTGAAGCAGGATTTTCTAAAGAGCCTTCCTACCTTGTCTTGGCAAGGAAAGTCAGTCCTTTGTTTTGTGTCCTGCTTTTCAATTTTGGACAGCATACTCTCAGCAGTCAATGCAAGGGCACTTTCTTGCACAGTGGGTAAATTTTGCCACAGTGAAAGTAAACTCCATATGGAGTTTCTTCATTGCCCATCATCTTCTCTGAAGTAGATTGGTGCTATCAGAAGCAGATATGTCTCATAGTCATAAAAAGAGAAAAAAAAACTATGTTATTAAAACATCTTAAATACTATATAGATCAATGAAGTGTTTGAAGATAACATGTGGATCTAAAAAAACTCTCTGCTTTAGCTTGAAAACAGAGCTAATATGAATACAAGTTCAATTGTAATGACTAATTACTAACTTTCATTTCTTTTTATCCTAATTAGTTGGTAATAATAACTTTCAAATTTCAATACATTGTTATATGAACTGTATAGTTACAATACAGAGAACAAGATTAGAAATTTACGTATAGTACTTTCTAACAAAAATCAATATCAAATTTGTATCAATATGCATAATTTGTATACAATATGCAAAAATCCAATCCAATGTAAAATATTTAAAATTAGTAGTTGTCTTCTAAAAGTAGATTCAATTATCTATCTTTTTATTTATCATATCTATATCTTCTTTGTTCTTTTCAGAGTAGATTCAATATTCTGCCCTTTATTCTATCATTTCTATGTTTTTTCACATAGTAGATTCAGTAATATACTTCTTATCTATATCCTCTTTTTTCTTTTTTTTCAAACAAGAACCTTAAATTTAATCTCCTTTGTTTAGCCTTTTTCCTGACCATTAACAAAAAAACAGCTTGTAACCAACCATTCTTAACAATGACAATTATCCAAAATGCATTGAATGACCAAAACCCATGCACCCCACCTCTTAGGAATATTGGCATGATGTTCTTAAAATTACTTCCTGCTGTCTAGGGGTGAAGGCATCTTTAGAGGATCCTGAAAAAGAAAAATTTTGAGTTAATTGTCAAGTCTTGGGAAAGGTAGCTGTATCATTTGTTGTCTAGTCTCTGCATAATGGGAAAGTGCAGAGCTTGTCTCAAGTTCTTGCTTGAGTAGTCTGTGAGGCTGGATCATCTCAGCTAGCCATCTAGAAGATTGTGCTTAGCAGATTGTAGTCCAAAGCTGATCTTTGGATGGTGTTTATCAGCTTAGTGGTATTATCGTCATCCTGATAGAATGGGGCTATATAATCTTTCTGAGACTTCAAAGTCCTGCAGAAAATTGATAAGACTCAAACATGAAAACATGCATGGGCAGCTAGATGAAGCCTTTTTTCTAGAATTAGTTAATGCTCTATATAACCATTAATATCATGACAAAAGTTTAATGTGTGTGTGTGTGTAAACCTTATAAAATTTGATATAAAATTCATACCTGAAGAAAAAATTTTTTAAAGAATCAAAATAGAACAAAGGAATTATGAGATTAGTGGCAATAGAATAGTCTTTTAATTTTGATTTTTCTTCTGTCCCATATCAGGTGGTTATGACACGATACAGAGATTTTTGCATTTTCTTTTAACAACAATGCTTGGGTTTAGAGAAGAAGAGTGCCATGCTCCAACTCCAAAGCCAGCTTTAATTTTTAATTGAACTAGACTACACCTCTTCTTCAGTGTGATGAATGTAACATGGGCTCATTCATACTAACTTACAAACATGACATCAAAATGAGGAAAATTTAACAAAGTTATAAAATATTCAAGAATGGAAAGGACAGAAATGAGTTAGGATTTTTCAAAAATATTTAATTTTGCTTGAAATCATTTTATTTAAGATAGAGTTGCATATAACCCAGGTTGGACTTGAACTCCTTGTGTGGCCAAGAACAAACTTAGGTACTAATGCTCCTGCTTCCACCTGTCTGGTGCTATGGGTACAGGCATGTGCCACTATGTACAGATGATCCAAATCTGAGGATCAAACTTAAGGCTGTGCATATTCAAGGAAAGTACTCTACCAACTGAGCTACATTTCTAGCCTTTCAAAAATTCTATGAGAATGACATAGAAGAGCATAACAGGTGAAATTACAGCAATTGTTCAAAATGATTATGAAAATGAGGATTAAATAAGCTCTACAGACCTTGTAGGAAGCTCAGTTCTCAGAGATCTCTGTCTGACAGCTAAGTAGAATGAGACAACAAGGGTAAGTTTAACTAAGGAGACAGATGTGATAACTAGAGTTCACATAAAAATAATTATCTTTAAATCAAAAGATCTAGGACAGGCAAGATGGTGTGGCAGATGCACAGGTAAAGCCTACAGACTCAACTGGATTCATAGAACACATCTAAAGCTTTAAGTAGAGAAATGATTCCACAAAGTTCTCTAAGGATATCTACATGTAGTTGGGACATGCATACTGCCTACACACACAGAAGGCATATGTTTATGCACACACACACACACACACACACACACACACACACACACACGCAACACAATCTCACACTAGTAATAATTGAGATCTGAAAAATCATACCCAGTGAGGCCTGTCCCTAGGACCCATTTCTGGCCCCATCCCTTGCCCAGGAACACCCACCCAACTTGGCCCCAGTTGCTGGCCAGCATGCAGGGCTCCTGTGGGAAGGCTCCCTGTTCACCAAGACTCCTCAGTAGCAGACCCTGAAATCTACATGCCCTGCCTCCATTCCCATCTGCCCGAGACCATAGCCACTTCCTGAGGCTTGGAAACCAACCCCCAGGGCTATTCTGACATAGAGAGCTCTCTCATTGGGCCTAGAGAGAGAGCTCTCATTGCACAAAGAGCTGTCATTGTACCAAGAGTAACCTCAGCAGGCAGTGAATCTCCCAGCCCTCATTAGGCCAGGAGGAGCTTTCTGAGAAGTAGAATCTGCCACCACTCTGTGGACCAAGAGAGGCTTCCTGAAACACAGAATCAGTCAGCTCTGACTAGACCAAGAGTCCTGAGAAGACCAAGAGAGCATCTGTGACCCACAGAATCAACTAGTTCGTGTTGGCCCTAGAGCAGCTCCCTGAGACACAGAATCTGCCTGCTCCAATTAGACCAAGAGCTAAGATTAGACCCAGAAGGCCCCCCTGAGACACAGACATAACAAACACAGAGTGGACCAAGAGCAACTTGCTCAGACACAGATACCTCTTATACCCATTAGAAGAGGAGATGGGTAGACATCAAGACAGAAGTACATACAACAACATAAAGAGCAATACAGCATCACCAGAACCTACCCTGCTCCAACAGGAAGTCCTGAACATCAGGAGGTAGTAGAAGCAGAAGAACGCAACCTTAACAATAGCATCATGAAGATGCTAGAGGCCTTTCAAGAAAAACTGAAAAATGAAATGAAGGAAAAGATAAACAAAAATGTGGAAGAAATCAACAAAGTAATTGAGAAAAAGAGAAACAAAAATTGGAAGAAATAGAGGAGAAGACAAATAAATTGGAAGAAAACAATAAATCCCTTAAAGACAATCATGAAAAAGTAATTAAACAGATGAGGGAAACAGTTCAAGACATGAAAAAGGAAATAGAAACAATGAAGAAGACACAAACAGAGGGAATACTGGAAATAGAAAATCTGAGTAAACGAACAGGAAACACAGATGCAAGCATAACCAACAGAATACAAGAGATGGAAGAGAGGATCTCTGGTGTAGAGGATACAATAGAGGAAATGGATTCATCAGTCAAAGGAAATACTAAGCCAAAAAGTCATAACACAAAATGTCCAAGAACTCTGGGATACCATGAAAAGAACAAACCTACGAATAATAGGGATAGAGCAAGGAGAAGAATACCAACTCAAAGGCATGGAAAATATATTCAACAAGATCATAGAGGGAAAACTTTCCCAAATTAAAGAAGGAAATACCTATGAAGACACAAGAAGCCTATAGAACACCAAACAGACAAGACCTCCTAAAAAAGTCCTCTGGCCACATAACAATTAAACAACTAAACATACAGAATAAAGAAAGAATATTAAAAGCAGAAAAGGAAAAAGGCCAAGTGACGTATAAAGGCAAACCCATTAGAATAATAGCTGATTTCTCAATGGAGACTTTGAAGGCCAGAAGGACCTGGACAGACGTAATGCAGACACTAAGAGACCATGGATGCCAGCCTAAACTAATATACCCAGCAAAACTTTCCGTCATCATAGATGGAGTGAACAAGACATTCCAAGATACAACTAGATTTAAACAATACCTGTTCTCAAATCTAGCCCTACAAAATGCACTAGAAGGAAAATTCCAACCTAAGGAAAACACAGGCAATAGATAACCCAACAGCAGTAAACCCCAAATAAGAGAAGTACATAATACTACCACCAAAAGATAACAGAAACTAACAAACACTGGTCACTAATATCCCTTAATATCAATGGACTTAATTCACCTATAAAAAGACACAGGCTAACAGAATGGGTATGAAAACAGGACCCATATTTCTTTTGAATACAAGAAACACCCCTTGATTTCAAAGATAGACACTACCTCAGAATAAAAGGCTGGGAATACTCTTTCCAATCAAATGGTCTTAAGAAGAAAGCTGGTGTAGCCATCCTAATATCCAGCAAAATCAATCAAAAGAGACCAAGAAGAACATTACATACTTATCACAGGAAATATCCACCAAGATGAAGTTTCAATTCTGAATATTTATGCCCCAAACACAAGGGCACCCACATATGTAAAAGAAACATTACTAAAGCTTAAATCACACATAAAACCCCACACATTAGTAGTGGGAGACTTCAACACCCCAATCCCACCACTGGATAGAACTGCAAAATTGAAACTTAACAGAAAAATAAGGGACTTAACTGATATTATGACTCAAATGGACTTAATTGATATTAACAGAACATTCAAACCTAACAAAAAAGAATATATATACCTTTTTCTCAACACCCCAAGGAACCTTCTCTAAATCGACCACATACTCAGCTACAACGCAAATCTCAACAGATACAAAAAAATTAGAATAACCTCCTGTGTTCTATCATATCACCATGGTATAATGTTATATTTCAACAACACCAAAAATTACAGAAAGCCTGCATTATCATGGAAACTTAATAATGCTCAATTGAATCACCAATGGGTCAAGGAAAGAAATTAAAGACTTCCCAGAGATCAATGAAAATGAAGACACCACATACCCAAACTTATGGGACACTATGAAAGCAGTGCTAAGAGAGAAATTCATATCACTAAACACCCACATAAAAACGCTGGAGAAATCTCACACTAGTGACTTAACAGCACACCTGAAAGCCCTAGAACAAGAAGAAGCAAAGTCACCCAGGAGGAATAGACACCAGGAAATAATCAAATTGAGAGCTGAAATCAATAAAATAGAAACAAAGAGAATAATACAAATAAGCAATGGAACAAAGAGTTGGTTCTTTGAGAAAATCAATAAGATAGACAAGCCCTTATTCAAACTAACCAAAAGGCAGAGAGAGAGCATCCAAATTAGCAAAATCAGAAATGAAAAGGGAGACATAACAACTAACAGTGAGGAAATCCAGAGAACCATCAGGTCATACTTCAAAAACCTGTACTCCACAAAACTGGAAAATCTAAAAGAAAAGATAATTTTCTGGATAGGTACCTGTAGCAGGAATCTTAAAAGTTCTTATTAATAAAAATCAAACCTGAGGCGAGTTATTGTGGTCCATGCTGGTAGATCAGAGAGACAGAACAAGCCACAGCTATCTCACCTCGCAGGATCCTCAGCTCGTCTTGTCTCCTCAGACTGGAGGCCTCTGTGTCCTCATCCGGAATGGGTATCAGCTGAATTACTGCTCAAAAGCCTGAATGCTTAACCAGCCAAAATCTTCTAGTTTCTGGTCCTCACGCCTTATATATCTTTCTGCTTTCTACCACCACTCCCTGGGATTAAAGGCTGGCTTTCTGAGATTAAAGGCATGTGTCACCATGCTTGGCAATTTACAATGTGGCCTTGAACTCACAGAGATTCAGAGGGATTTCTATCTCTGGAATGCTAGGATTAAAGGTGTGAGTGCCACCATTTTCTAGCCTTTGTATCTAGTGGCTGTCTGTTCTCTGACCCCCGATAAATTTATTAGAGTACACAATATTTTGGGGAACACAATACCACCACAGGTACCACATACCTAAGTTAAATCAAGACCAGGTAAACTATTTAAATAGACCAATAAACCCTAAGGAAATAGAAACAATCATTAAAAGTCTTCCAACCAAAAAAAGCCCAGGATGAGATGGTTTCAGTGCAGAATTCTACAAGATCTTCAAAGAAGAGATAATAACAATACTCTTTAAAATGTTCCACACAATAGAAACAGAAGGGACATTTACCAAACTCCTTCTATGAGGCTACAGTTACCCTGATTCCCAAGCCAAACAAAGATGCAACAAAGAAAGAAACTACAGACCAATCTCCCTTATGAACATTGATGCAAAAATACTCAATAAAATACTGGCAAACAGACTCCAAGAACACATCAAAACAATTATCCACCATGATCAAGTAGGCTTCATCCCAGGGTTGCAAGGGTGGTTCAACATATGAAAGTCTGTCAATGTAATACACCATATAAACAAACTCAAAGAAAAAACCCACATGATCATCTCACTAGATGCTGAAAAGGCATTTGACAAAATCCAACACCCCTTCATGATAATGGTCTTGGAGTTATCAGGAATACAGGGAACATACCTAAACATAATAAAGGCAATTTACAGCAAGCCAACAGCCAACATCAAATTAAATGGAGAGAAGCTCAAAGCGATTCCACTAAAATCAGGAACAGGACAAGGCTGTCTGCTCTCCCCATACTTACTCAATATAGTACTTGAAGTTCTAGCCAGAGCAATAAGACAACATAAGGAGATCAAGGGGATACAAATTGGAAAGGAAAAATTCAAACTTTCACTATTTGCAGATGACATGATAGTATACAGAAGTGACCCCAAAATTTTGACCAAGGAACTGATACAGCTTATAAACACCTTCAGCAACATAGCAGGATATAAGATTAACTAAAAAAAAATCAGTTGCCCTCCTATATACAAATGACAAACAGGCTGAGGAAGAAATCGGAGAAACATCACCCTTTACAATAGCCACAAATGATATAAAATACCTTGGGGTAACTCTAACTAAACAAGTGAAGTACCTATATGACAAGAACTTTAATTCCCTGAAGAAAGAAATTGAAGATGTCAGAAAATGGAAAGACCTCCCATGCTCAGAGATAGGTAGGATTACCATATTAAAAATATCAATGTTACCAAAAGCAATCTACAGATTCAAAGCAATCCCCATCGAAATACCAACACAATTCTTCACAGACCTGGAAAGAACAACACTCAATTTCATATGGAAAAACATAAAACCCAGGATAGCCACAAGAATCCTGTACAATAAAACAATCTCTGGAGGCATTACAATCCCTGACTTCAAGCTCTACTATAGAGCTGGAGTAATCAAAACAGCTTGGTAATGGCATAAAAACCGACATATGGACCAATGGAACTGAACTGAAGACATGACATTAATCAGCACACCTATGATTTTTGACAAAGCCAAACTCTATAGCAGAAAAAAAGAAGCATCTTCAACAAATAGTGCTGTCATAACTGGATGTCAACATGTAGAAGACTGCAAATAGATCCATATCTGTCACCATATACAAAACTTAAGTCCAAGTGGATCAAAGACCTCAACATAGATCCAGTTACTCTGAACCTGATAGAAGTGAAAGTAGGAAGTAGTCTTGAACACATTGGCACCAGAGATAACTTCCTAAATATCACATCAGTAGCACAGACACTGAGAGAAACAATTAATAAATGGGATCTCTTGAAACTGAGAAGCTTTTGTAGGGCAAAGGACATGGTTAATAAGACAAAATGACAGCCTACAGAATGATAAAAGATCTTCACCAACCCCATATCTGACAGAGGACTGATATCGAGAATATATGAAGAACTCAAGAAATTAGACATCAAAATATCCAACAGTCCAATTAAAAAAAGGGCTATAGAGCTAAACAGAGAATTCTCAACAGAAGCTCAAATGATTGAAAGGCATTTAAGGAATTGCTCAACATCCTTAATCATCAGGGAAATACAAATCAAAATGACTCTGAGATATCATCTTACACCTGTCAGAATGGCTAAGATCAAAAACACCGAAGACAGATTATGTTGGAGAGAATGTGGAGCAAGGGGAACTCTCCTCCATTGTTGGTGGGAATGCAAGCTTGTACAGCTACTTTGGAAATCAATATGGCGCTTTCTTAGAAAATTGGGAATCAGCCTTCCTCAAGACCCAGGTATTCCACTCTGGGGCATATACCCAAGGAATGCTCAATCATACCACAAGGGCACATGCTTAGCTATGTTCATATCAGCATTATTTGTAATAGCCAGAACCTGGAAACAACCTACCTGCCCTTCAACTGAAGAATGGATAAATAAAATGTGGTACATATACACAATGGAGTACTACTCAGCAGAGAAAAACAATGGCATCATGAGGTTTGCAGGCAAATGGATGGAACTAGAAAAAATCATCCTGAGTGAGGTAACCCAGACTCAGAAAGATAAACATGGTATGTACTCACTTGTAAGTGGATACTAGATGTAAAGCAAAGGATAAACAGACTGCAAGTCACAACTCCAGGGAGACCACCTAGTAAAGAAGACCCTGAGAAAGACACAGGGATCGCCCAATGACAGGGAAATAGATGATGAGATCTACATGAGCAAACTGGGGTTGGGGGGCTAATGGAGGGCAAGGGGAAGGGGAAAGAGAGCTCAGGGGAGCGGGTGGTCCCACCTGGATCAGGAGCAGTGTGGGAGAATGGAGAAGAAGATACCATGATGAATGAAGACCCTGGGGAATAGGAAAAAGCAGAGTGCTAGAGAGGTCCCCAGAAATCCACAAAGATACCTCCACTTCAGACTACTGACAATGGTCAAGAGAGTGCCTGAGCTGACCTGCTCTGGTGATCGGATGGCCAAACACCCTGGCTGTCATGATAAAACTCTCATCCAGTGTCTGATGGAAGTGGATGCAGAGATCCATGGCTGAGCCCCAGGTGGAACTCCGGATCTCCAATTGGCTAGAGAAAGGATGGATTGTATAAGTGAGAGATGTTGGGACCATGGTTGGAGGAAGCACAGGGACAAATACACAAACTAGTGGAAGCACATGAACTGTGAACCAATGGCGGAGGAACCCCCATGGAGCTGGACCAGGCCCTCTGGATAAGTGATACAGTTGATTAACTTGAGCTGTTTGGGAGGCCCCCAGGGAGTGGAGCCAGGACCTGTCCTGGGTGCATGGGCTGACTTTTTGGAGCCTGTGGCCTATGCTGAGACACTTTGCTCAGCCTGGGTGAAGGGAAGAGGGAACTGGACCTACCTTGGCTGAGTCTGCCAGGCTGGGCT
This sequence comes from Peromyscus leucopus, assembly GCF_004664715.2. Taxonomy (NCBI): domain Eukaryota; kingdom Metazoa; phylum Chordata; class Mammalia; order Rodentia; family Cricetidae; genus Peromyscus; species Peromyscus leucopus. Next base: position 51,675,095 of record NC_051068.1, read on the forward strand.
GACTCCCCAGGGGAGAACTTGCCTTGGAGGAGGTGGGAGTGGGGGTAGATTGGGGGGATGACTGGGGCGTGGGAGGAGGGAGGATGGGGAAATCTGAGGCTGATATGTGAAATTAAGTTAATTATAAAATAAAATACTATAAAAAAGAAAACCCAGTGTTCAAAAAAAATCTGAAAAATTGTAAACAAGTGATTTGAATCTTCTAATAAAACCAAACTGTGGACTGCCTACTTTGTAGTGAAGAGTGATCTCTAAACTATGGAAATCACACTGAAAACTTAGGCTATCATTGATCTACTCATGTAACCAATCTTAGCCTGGAGATGTGGCATTTTCTAAAATAATCCTTTGTATCTATTTTTTCACTCTCATATGTTTGTGTTCACTGTATTTCTTTAAGAAGTTGTTACTATCCCAGCAACCAGTAGTTAATTATCATTGAAAAATCCAAGAAAATAAAAATAAATAAAAGAAAAATATCATAAGGAATATAAATGGCTATATGAATAAGAATTTGGCATCATTATTTTGAAGGAATATTAATACATTACTATTTGAAAGAAACAGATATCCAATGTGGAATCACATATGACACCTCAGAGTGAGGGCTTAAAACATGCCCTCACTCTGAGTAGTGCATGATGCAGAGTAATTTTCAGTGTCATAAGACATTGAAGTAGATAGTATTTTTAGAAAACCAACGATATAACAAATGAGAAAAACACTAGAATCTAAAAATCAGTAACTAACTTAGGAAATCAATAAAGAATTGTTTAAGTAAAAAATATTATCAGAATGCCATATGCTTGATTTCATTGGGAAATAACAATCGATCTTCATTTATTTTTCAATCCCAAATTTACAGAATAAGAAAATGTCATGGGGCTGGAGAGATGGCTCAGTGGTGAAGGGCACCGACTGTTCTTCCAGAGGACCCGGGTTCAATTCCCAACACCCACATGGCAGCTCACAACTGTCTCTAACTCCAAGATCCGACACCCTCACATAGACACATGCAGGCAAATCACCAATGCAAATAAAATAAAAATAAATTATTAAAAAAAGAAAATGTCATGTCTCTGCTATATTTAGAAAGAGCATCTAATTAAATGAATATTGATATTACTAAGCCTAAATTTATTCACTGTTATAGGCATATAATGTTGAGCTCCAGGCCATCTAGAACTACAGAGGGAGACCCTGTTTTAATTAAGAGTAAATGATATTCTTACAGTTTTAATCAAGTTAAAATATATTTAAATATACATTTAAATATGTAATAAAGATTAACTTAGTTGGGCAGTTCAAAATCAAATTTTACACAAGTAATTTTTATGTATCTAAATCTTTCACATATATTTCTATTAAACTTGAAAATGTGAATATCAATGTTTAGTATTCATTAGCCATTATTCAGACAATCTTAAGAATTAATGGCACTCTTCATCATCCATCATTCCACATGTGTTGTCAGTTTAGGTGACATATGCTTGATTTAATCAATAAATATATAATCTGTGTAACTAGAAGTAAAGTTGTGACCCATTCATCTTAGCTTTGACCAGTACCAGTGCCATTTTTACATTTACACGTATACCTTCAAGGATATGCTCTTTACATAGTGGTTGGTAACAAATAAAACATACCCTAAATGTTACTGAAGAAATAGTAAAATGAGTTTTCCAGAAGTTACTTAAAATAAACTAGAGTCAGGACTGTATATTTTGCCTGTGGCAGTTTTAGCAGTATTATTGGCGGCTTTGATATCAGGGATAAAAATAAAAATTGTGTGTGTGTATTCCATACTATGCTCATAGATTCATAATTAGTTATTATTTAAAGGTTCTAAAATATATCATTTTTATTTTATTTTTTTTTCATTTTATTCTTTTTTATTTTTTTAGTTTATCAAAACAGGTCTCGGTGTAACAGCTCTGGCTGTCCTGGAACTCTCTTTGTAGACAAGACTGGCCTCAAACTCACAGAGTTTGCTCTGTCAGCTGAGTGCTGGAATTAAAGGCATGTGTCACCACTGTCTGGCATAATATATCATTATTAAGAGAACAGAAAATGATGATAAATTTATTGATGATGATATCATAAAGGGAATAAAATATTTCTTTAAACTGAGAAATAATGTTTTAAAAGAGATATTATTAAATCAATGTACATAGTCAAAATGAAAGTAAATTAAGAGCCAGAAAGAAACATTAATGCCCAGAATTAAAATAGTGATTACTATTTGTTCATGGCTTTCAAATTCCTTATGTTATATATAAATATTATATGTTGTAGCTATTAACACACATGGGAAATTGAAAACATAATATATGATAAAACTGATAATATAATCACATGAAATAATTATTGCCATTCTTATGGACTGCATACATTCTATAGAGCTTCTACAATTTTAGTTGGGTTTTTTTTTTTGCAGAGAAATTTTAGATATATGGGCTGAATTTTCTTTGTACTTATCCTGCTCCAAGTGTATAAAACTTCTCAAATCTTCACATTAATGCCATCCATCAGATTTCAAAATATCTTAATCATTAATTTTAAAGTAGTGCTTCTGAGTGTTTGTCTGATTTTCTTCTTGGATCCTGCCTCTGTAGTATAACCTTTAAATTGGTCTTGGGAAAAACAACTCACATTTTAGCACCAATTAAAAATTAGGAGCTGGAGGGTTAGATAAGTGTTAAAAGCACATAGTTCTCTCACTGTAGACTCGTGTTTAGTTCTCAGCACTCACATGGTGGCTCACAGAGGTCTATATATTCAGTTTCTGTGGATCCAGTGCCTGATTCTGACTTCCAAGAGCATTTGACTTCACATGTACACATGAATTCTTACAGACCCTCAGACACACACACACACACACACACACACACACACACACACACACACACACGGCTTAACTTAAAACCAGTGTTTTAAAAAATATAAAAATTTCAGAATAATAGTATAGAAGCTTTCCAACTGGTAAAAATTAAGTAAATTTCTCTTAGTCTAGCTGCAACTGAGGCAAGAGTAAAGGAAACAATTATGAAACTTCTTCTCAAGTGCTAAAACATAAATAAGAGTTGTAAATTGATTAATACTGTTTGTGCTTGTCAGAAGCAGGCTCTGAGGGCAAGAAGGCCCTTTTGTCTCACTAGTAATGTTTCTTAAGTGTCACCCAAAACTCTCTGTTCTGGGCCAGGTTCTGTAATATCGAGAAATGAAAACAACAGATAAGGGCAAGAAACAATGTATTTTTGAGAGCAGCTTGGAGGTAAACATTATACTTTTGTTTACCTCATGGCATAAATATGCCTGTGCTGAGAAAAAAGAAGCCAGAAGGTAATTCACGGAGAGAACACTGCTCTGTTTGAAAATCTCCCGCTTGGGAGCTCCTGCATGATGTTTCAGCTGGGCTTCCCCAGTTACTTAGCTGCATGTTGAAAGGACTTCACTCAATGGTACTTTAGCGGCTCACATGATTAGGATGCTTAGGTTGTTATGGTGGATCCTGTTAATGTCCAATTTGGTGTTACTTTCCATGTGCTGCCTCTGTCTATGTGCTATTTTGTGGCTATATGCTTGATAAACTCAGTCACAAAGAAACCAAAATCAGTATTACAGCAGATCATACTGTGTGTACAGAACAAACATCAAAACAGAATCTTAACATTGACTATATGATTTAGAAGTTTACTACATAACATATATTTTGAAATTATGCAATTCAGACTTTGTCTATGCAGTGGGTGAGGCAAAAACTTTATTTTCATGGCTTGGTGAAAATTGTAATGAACTCCCAAGCCTCATTTCCTGCATTTTGTTAATTAGGAAGTATGAACAAATCTAAGTATAATCTTCTACCTACATAGAAATGAGTTTTAATTCTGCTTCTCTGATAGACCAGATCACAGTCTTATTTTAAATATATATAATTTATATTCTTGAATAGTTTTACCTAACTGTATGCAGAGGTCCCAACTGAAGAAAGCAAAAGCTAGTTATGTCTTTTCCATTTTCTCTCTTTCTCATCTATTTCTCAGTTCCAAACCATCCCAAAAAGCACACGTATTACTTGAAGAGAATTACGTTAAACTTTGTATTCCATTATGGATAGAAAACAAGCCAACATTTCTCTGCAAAGCCAAGTAGAGGGTATTTTCTCATTTGTTTCTTACAACAAGAGTGTGTTTCATGACACTGTAGTATAACAGTGCTTTGACTAGTTTTCTGCCACATCGATTATAGAATACATTCTAAATCAGAAATGAAAAGAAATGTATGCACTGACACAGAGAAAATATACAGTGAGAAATACACATAATTTTTCTGTTAGTAAAATTTTGATTATTTGGATTTTGAAATAAGTTGAACACTTTTTTCTGGATTTAAATTTTTCTGGATTTAAATTATTACGATTTTAAGATAATGTAGGTTTAAAGATTGAAATTACACATTTTAATTGTAAATTTCCTGAAAATCAGAAAATTCTACCCTATCAATAATTTTTGATGGATTATAGAAGAAAAGACAGATACTAAACACTGACCTGAGCTTCGATGTGGAATGAGAATTTTATAGAGCTTGTGATTTTACTACAGAATTTTAAAATTTTACAGGTTCTCGTAAGTTGTTATTTAATGTTGACATTGATTGTTTTCCCTACATATTAGAACCCTTTGAACAAAAGCAAAACTAAAAGCTTAAGTCTAGACATGAGGTCATCATTTTACACAGCACTTTCTATGAAAAACTGTAATCCTGATGAGTTAAAACATAGATGCATATTGGTAGATACTGGCACTGAGATCTTACTTATCTTTAATTCATTATGATTCCTGAATCTTAAAAGTCTGGTCTATACAACAATTTGAAAGATCCTACCATATTATCTTTCCAGACAACTGTTATTTTCAATTCTCACTACTCATGCCTTGTATCATTACTTAAATTGATATTGGCCTTTCTTACAGCTTTGTAAGACAATGCTGCTCCAGCTCCAGGATCAACATGAAAAACTTGTTTTGTTTCTTTGAATTGGAACCCGTTCTATTGTAGATTTGCCAAGATGAAAAAGATCCAGGCTTGACAAGTAAAACAAATTAGGATCTGTAGACACAGTGACATCTAGGCAAGTAAACATGAGTGCTCTTCTACATAATACTGCATTAAATGTGATTTTTTATCCTCAGTAGACAAAAAAAATACTTAGAACAGAGATCTGAAAGGAAAGAACATTTATTTCACAGGTGACCTGATTTCATACTTAACTATCTACAAATCTTACCATGTATTTCCCTGGTTTTCATTTTGTTCCTTGTAAGAACGGATAGGACTGATTCTTCTGACTTTCAAGTGTTATGAAGTGCTATCCTCCTTATGACTTTGGACTCACCATATAACTTCTGAATCACCCACTTGGTACTTTCTCTGATGAACAGGTAACAGTTTAAAATGGTGGAAGCAATTAAGCAGGTCTTTTCCCCAAAAACTTTTAATCTTAGTCTGGAAATGGAGTAACTAGCAGACAGTTATAAGTTGTCATACAGTTGCTGTGGACAAAACCTGTGCCCAGCATAAGAGCAGTAAATGCTTTTAATTACTGGGCCATTGCTGCAGCCATAGACTTTACTTGCATTGCTTTTAATAATACATGTATGAGTGGATATATGTGTTGACATGTATATGTGAGTGTAGTGCCTGTGGAGAATAGATGTGTCTGATCCCCCTGAAACTGAAGTTCCAGATAATTTTGGGCAACCTGACATAGGTTCTGGGAACTGAGCCTAGGGTTCTCAGAAAGAGTAGTACTTTCTATCGTTTTCATGTTTGTTTGTTTGTTTTTTCTTCAAGACCGGGTTTCTCTGTGTAGCCCTTGCTGAACCAGAACTCACTCTGTAGACCAGACTGTCCTCAAACTCAGAGATCCCCTTCCCCCTAGGCATGCTGGGATTAAAGACATGTGCCGTGCCTGGTGAGTAGTACTTTTGTAAAGAATATTATTTTCTCATATATTACATCACAATTGCAGTTTCCCTCCCTCTACTCCTCCAGTGACTCTTTCTACCACCTCCACTCCTCCAGTGACTCTCTCTGCCACATCCCCTCTCCCTGAGATCCACTCCTCCATGACTCTCCACTGCCTCCCCTCTCCCTGAAATCCACTCCTCTTTTCCCTTCAGAAAAGGGCTGGCCTCCCAGGGATATTACCCAAACATAGCATATCAAATTAGAATAAGAGTAAGCATATCCCCTCAAACTAAGGCTGGACAAGGCAGCCTGGCAGGAGGGAAAGGATCCCCCAAACAAGGAAAAGAGCCAGAAACAGCCCCTGCTCCCACAACCATAACCCTTTGAGCCCCGCTTAGTTGATTCTGTGGGTTTTCCTATGGTGTCCTTGAGCCCTTTGGCTCCTACAATCCTTCCTCACCCTCTTCCACAGGATTCCCCGCGTTCTGCCTAATGTTTGCCATGGGTCTCTGCATCTGTATCATCAATTACTGCTTGCTGGATGAAACCCCTTTGAGTATGATTATGCTAGGCTCCAGTCTACGGGATAACTTTGCAATAAAAAATGACTTGTAAAAAAAAGAAAAAAGGGGGAAAACTATCATTTACTGTAAGGAATTTCAAATTGGAGGCTGTTTGATAATCCAGTGATTTAGAATGTACTACTCAGCCAGTCTTCAATCCCAACTTTGGAGACAGAGGCAGGCTGATCTCTATGATTTCCAGGCCAGAGTGAGTGACAGGACAGCCAAGGCTACACAGTGAAACCCTGTCTCAAAAAAACCAATTAAATAAATAAAAGTAAACAAAGAGACTGTACAATGGGAAAAAGAAAGTATCTTTAGCAAATGGTACATTCAGACCTCTAATTAGACCAGTACCATTTGCTAAAGATATTTTTTTTCCCATTGTATATTTCAGGTTTCTTTATATATAAAAAAATAGTCAGCTGAAAATTGGTGTGTAAATTTTTTAGTAGTACAGTCTCTTTGTTTGCTTTTATTTATATTGCAAAGTTATCTCAAAATTTATTTTTATATCCCCAATTTGGTGTACATGAGAATCATGTACTAACTGTTTTCATTGACAATAATAAACAACGGTACTCATTGCAGCTTAAGCAATATCCTAAGTTTTTCCTTAGGGGCAGAATACTATGAATTGCAGTTGAAAACAAGAAGACAGACCTGTCTCAGGTTTCACAAATATGGTAAAATATCAGTATTGCAAATGCTTTATCCCTGTCATCTCATAATAAGGAAGCAAATGTGTGAATTGGTACATTTTTCAATGAAATAAATGATATATATTTGACCCTTTATCAATGTAGTAAAGGGTTTTAAATTTCAGTCTTAACTATTGTTGAAAATGTGTTCAACTTAATTTCAGTTATAGTTACAAACCCTTAAGTAAAATTTCAGGAGAAACTTTATGAAGCAGAAACCTCATGACAAGTTTGGGGACAACCTGCTCTGAACAATGAATTCAAGGCCACTTTAAACTTCAGTGTAAGATCTTTTCTCAAAAAAAAAAGTGCTGCATATTTCTATTTATAGATGACATGTTTTCTATTAGTGGCATGTGCTCAAATGCTAATTTAATTTCCCTCTTACTATCCCATGACCGACTGATATGCTAAGATATGTGTATTTTAATCTACTGTAGACAAATATACCTCAAATTAGTTTTTGATGTCTTTTAATAATATCTTTAATTTTGAGGAGTGCTTAATCTTTTAATCTCTAACAGTACAAATCTATCAAAAAAAAATCTAGATTTTTCCTAAAACTCAGCAAGGCAGTTGGCTTCATTGAGTCAAATAAACGTGCAACTGTAGCATGTGAATTTTTGATGCATTTTTTTCTTTTTTATTATTATTAATCATCTAGAAAATATATCAGTGGCTATTTTTCCAAACAAAAGATTTTGTTAGCTTGAGCATTCTTACTAAATTGTGTCACAAGGTATTTCAAATAACATTTTAATTTCTTTTATGATATGTTATCACATATAAGATTTCCCAATTCACTTCAAATATCTCTTAGAAATAATTACTTATATGTCAATATTGTGATATGCACAGAATGAATATCTCTTCTATTATTATTCTGTAATATGTTGGTTGATATTATCTTTTTTAAAAATTGGTTCCAAAGTACACTAATCCTAGATACCAATTGACACATCTTCCTGTTTGATTTTTTTCTAGGATTATGTTATGTACCTAAGTGAATATTTCAACATTAAAGCTTTGTCTTCTTGTGGTAAATAAAACTATATATTTAATAATAATACAAACTCATTAATATAGTTCTCATTATCCTTGAAACAACTAACACTAGAAAACTCAATTTAGTTTTCAGATTAAATTTAACTCTTCACTGCTACAAAACTATGAGAACAAGATTAGACATGGAATTGTGGTGTACTGAACAGGCAGTGAATAGGAAACTGCATATTCCATGTTAGCTCAATAGAGAAATGATGGGAAATTAATACAAAATTAAAATTAAAAATATAGTTCTAATCAGGCTAAAATCTAATTACAGGTCATATATATATGTAAATATATATATTAATATATATATATATATATATATATATAATATTGGAGGATATCTGAGCTATATCACCATCCTTTTTTTTTTGGCTTTCTTCTTTAAATTTTGAGGCAGACTCTTACTAAATTGAGCAGGCTGAGTTTAAACTCATTTTATAGCCAAGGCAGCTTTGAGACTTATCTCATACTTCAGGCTTTCAAGTCCCTAGGATTACAAATCTCTTGACCACCAAACCCGGCAAAACTAATCACTTATTAAAAGTGAAATAAAGACAAGAGAGATAGCTCTGTGCTTAAGAGCCTATAGAGCTTTTGAAGAGGATTGAATTGGATTTTTAGTACCCATGTTAGGTGGTTCACAGTCACATGTAGCACAGATGCAGGGGATCTTACTGTCCTTTTTGACTCTGTGGACACATGCACATATCCACATGCAAACACATACTTAAAAAAAAATCAATCATAATAAAAGGAGAATGAAAAAGGATTCAGGGTTGACTCAATTAGATTAACTTAGTAACTAGATATAGATATAAATTAGTACTAGCTAATGAGTATATTATTATCAATTTATGAAATCTGACATTTGTAATTAAAAAATGAAAATTTCTCTTCTTATATTAGTCATGATATATTAATATAAGTGATACTATCCTTTCTCTGTAGTTAAAAATACATCTCAGTCATAAAGAATATGAGATATTTTATGCAAAATTACATGGCTAGAATCAAGAATAGCTGGAAGGTGAATCCTTCATTTTCAATAATAAATAAAATCTTCTTTCTACCATACCTATGGACATTTCTGAATCAACATCCTTCTAAAGTCAAGGATACATTTGAAGAATACTAATGGTGTTCATTAACTTCCATCTCAAATATGGCTTCTGAAACCTATTTTTTTTTTCCACCAAAAAACATTCCTATGAGTTTAACTGTGTTGTGCCTCAGTTTCTTAGAATTATGTTGTTGGCTCATACAGTCAGATCTGTCCATAAAAAGTTTTGTCTTTCTACCAAGTTTTTGGAAGTTAAGTACAAATACTGTGGAGAAGGGTGTGTGTCTATTTACTCTTGCAGTATTTCCTCCACTTTTTTTTTTTTTTGGAAATAAATAATGCTGTGAGGAAGAAAATGCTCCTTTTACACACTGCCAATCCATTCTGGATTAGTATTATTTTTTTTTTCCTTTTCAATTTTAATTTTACTCAAGGAATGATCAAAGCATTATAAGCTACCTAAATCATATCCAGTATGTCACTGCAGAGAGGCTCTAGAGAGCAAATCATTCGCTCAGTCATCTTGGTTTCTTATTGGACTTGGTTCACAGTCTCTCTCATGCTTTAATGGCTAAAAGTAATCCATGACACTCCCTTCCCTCCAAACTCTCCCATATATCACTTCCTGCTCTCTTTTAAATTCATGGCCTTGTATTGTCGTTATTGGTTGTTTTGTTCATATATGTACACACACACACACACACACACACACACACACACACACACACACACACACACGTACATATTTCTAACTATGAATTTCTCAGTTTTTGTAATGTTACCTGTATGTATATACTTTCAGAGCTAACCATTGATATTGGATAGCCAATTGCTGAGCTCTTCCTGGGGAAGACTTCCACCCACTCTCAGAATCTCTTAGTTGCCTGTAGTTTTTTGGATATGGTTGAGGTCTCATGATCTTTTCTCTGACAATTCTGGCCTGTCTATTGTTGTTTAAAATGTATTTTATGTGCATGTGTCTGGACCTGAGCTTATGTATATGCACCAATTTTGTGCAGAAACTCCTGGGGACCAGAAGAGTTTGTTGGACACTTTCAAGGTAGAGTACAGACTGTTCTGAGCCCCTGAATGAACTGAAGTCAGATGCTATTCAAGAGTGGCTAGGGATCTTAACCACTGAGCCATCTCTCCAGCTCCTCTTTGTCTTTCATTGTTATATAAAGGTAAATGATATTTAAAAGTATATATTTGCTTCAATGTTACTTACTTTTCCATTTTTCATTAAATGATAAATTATTATCCATATCAGAAATGACTAACTTCATGATACAGATATTTAATGCTGGCAAAATTGCATTTAAAAACTAATTGTAGATTGAGACTTTCCAAAATGAAGCTCAAATTGTTTGATGCTCAGAATTACTTACACTTGTGATTTATTTTAATATTTTCTAACAGAAGATATGTTGAAGATAATTCAGTAGTTAACATATGTGAGCTTAGGGTGATGTTACAATTTGGTGTTCCTCATATTTGAGACTATATTAATGTTACTTTCATGATTGTTGAAACATCTCCATTATTTGTATATATTCTAGTGAATGGATCTCAGAATTACTATTCAGTTTTATATCAAATGTATACTGTTTTGAGATATTAACTTGTCATGGCAAAGTCAAACAAGCTGAAGTGACAGCAAATTCACATATACATTGATGGTTAATGGTTAATCACTTTCAATCTCTCTTAATTATAATAACTCATATAGCAACACTATTTTTTCTTCAAAATTTTTTTATTGAAAATAGATTCTTGTCCCATACTAACCAGAGTTCCCCCCTCCTTCCATGCCTCCTAGCCCCTGCTTCTCCTTTCTCTAGATCCATTGCCTCTCCATTTCATATTCAGAAGACAGTAGGCCTCTAAGAGACAACAGCAAAACAGGACAAAATAAGATAAGGAAAAAAATCCTCATGTCATGGCTGGAAAGGCAACTCAGTAGGAGGAAAAGAGTCCAAAGAGCAGGCAAAAATAATCAGAGACATCTGCTCCCACTGTTAGGAAGCTCAGGAAAACACCAAGCTAACAGCCATCTATGCAGAGGACCTGGTCCAGACCCTGGCAGGCCCCGTTTTAGTCTCTGGGAGTCAATGTGAGCTCTGGTTATTTGATTCTGTGGGCCATGCTCTCCTGACATTCTCCATTCCCTCTGACTCCTACAATCTTTCCTCTCCCTTTTCCCTGGGTTTCCTAGAGCTCTGAAAGGAGGAATCTGATTGAGACCTCCAGTTTAGAATCTCTCTGTCTCTGTCTCTGTCTCTCCATAGTATCTGGCTGTTGGTCTCTGCACCCACTCTCATCCGTTGCCGGAGGAAACCACTCTGATGACAACTGGGCAAGACACTGATCTATTTAGAAGTTAAGAACAAGGATTACCTTAAGCTAGTATCAGGGTTATTGATGAAGTGAAGCTGTTGGGAAATTGAAAGAAACTTATAACATACTTCCAAAAGTAACAATACAAACTCAGAACTAATGATAATATTTTCCCTTGCACACCCAATCCACTTCTTGGCACTATCTTTGGAGCATTCTTTGCACTCTTACTGTCTTATGTAAGTAAATATTTTACATTATATTCACAGCGAAACCACTTGGCAGTATTTAAAGCCAAATATCCCTCATTATTTTCACCGCAATAACTTGACTTTCTCATATCTGTGAGTGAATAGTTCAAACCAGCTGCCTACATGTCTTAGAAGATTTGGACATAATTATACAATAGTGATTTATTGTATGATGAGGAACAGTGATTGCTTTCCAGAATATGTCTGGTGCTAGTGGACTGAAGCAAGCTCTAGTAATTTGCAAGGTGAAAACTGGAGGATGAATTGTGTTAAAACTCAATATAAGATTGGTACATGTTGGTGTTCTCTAGTTTAAATTTTAATTATTGGAGCTTACTGAATAGGATTGAACTTGATGTTTTACAGAAATATATAAAAGGACAGCTAATTTTGCTCTTTCAAGTGTCCCATTTAATCTATTAATTTACTCTACAAGTTCTAGGAGGTGCATGAGGTTTTTGTTTTGTTTTGGTTTGGTTTTTGTTTGTTTCATTTTTTTTTAAACAAGGTTTCTCTATGTAGTCCTGGAACTTCCTCTAAAGACTAGGCTAGCCTTGAACTGCGAGATCTGTCTGCATCTGCCTCCTGAGTGCTGGGATTATAGACAGGCACAACCATTGCCTAGCAATACATGAGTTTATATACTAATGATCTACCATGCATTGGCTGTACAAAGCAGACCTTTGCCAAGCACACAGATATGGAGGAAATGAGAAATTGTGTTGTTATAGTGCTATAAATCATTTGATAATAGAGTAACTGGAAAATAAAAAGTAGAAATAATATTTTTACACTGAAAAATAGTATTCCTCCTAATAGAAAAACAATTCCTAGTCTACAGTTTTACATTTTCATTCTTCTTTTATATGAAGGCACAATATTTTATATATGGTCATGCCAAATACATATAAAAATATGGAGATAGTATGAATGCAGATCTCTACCAATTCTTCATTAAAATTAATTCATCACCAAATTTTAATTCTTGCTGTGCTTTACACAATTTAGTGTCTTAATTAAAATTTTATTGCTATGACGAGACACAATGGCCAAGGCAACTTATAGAAGAGATCATTCTTACAATGTTTAGTCGATAATAATCATGATGAAAAAAATGTGACAATAGGCAGGTAGACATGGTGCTGGTGCAGTAACGAGAACTTACATTTGATTTGTAAGATGGAACCTCAGAGTTATCCCCACTGACACACCTTCTCCAACAAGGCTGAGTCCAACAAGGTGAACCTCCTAATCCTTCCTGATGCGTTCACTAAAGAGAACCAAATATTCAAATATATACACCAATGGGGGCCATTCTCATCCCAACCACCACAGTTAGTATAGATGAAAATAAGATTCTGATTTCCAAAGAATACTGTGAAGCAGGCAAACATATATTTTGAGAGGAAATTTATAGTACTATATGGGGCAGACCTGTAAACCAGGTGAGTGAGTTCACACTCAGGATTTACCATCCATTGAGTGGGTAAACCCAGGTAGTTTTGTTTATTCTGCACCTCAGTTTTGTCACTGAGAAAGTGGCAGAGTAGCTCTAATAAAATTAATGATGACTCCATAGTTTAGTTTGTGGAGGAATGAACTAACAGTAATAGATGTAATCAAATGAACAATCCTCAATAAAAGTTAGTGACCTCTAGAACAGAGATGGTTGCTGAGATTCCAGTCCTAAGTGCCCTCGAGTCCTCAGTTATGCCTTCATGTATCCTTCAGTTCTAACAGTTTGCTCTTTCATCATATTGAGAGACCACATCTTCATTTGTCTATGGACTGACAATTTGAATGATGTTTTAAAAACATCAGTAGGCCGGGCGGTGGTGGCGCACGCCTTTAATCCCAGCACTCGGGAGGCAGAGGCAGGCGGATCTCTGTGAGTTCGAGGCCAGCCTGGGCTACCAAGTGAGTCCCAGGAAAGGCACAAAGCTACACAGAGAAACCCTGTCTCGAAAAACAAAAAAATAAAAAAAAAATAAAAAATAAATAAATAAATAAATAAAAACATCAGTAGGTGATAGTGTTGGTGCCTCAGTATGAAAAGGCAAGGGCATGAACATATTAGTACTAATTATTATATTCTTCACTGTCATGCACAAAAATCATAAAGAAAAGGAAACTTCAGTTAAGAAGGTACTTTAAGTGGAAAATTTATTAATTGATGTTATTGAACCTGTACCAGTAAGCATGTAGAATTTTAAATAGGAACTACAAATACAATCAGCATTTTTGTATATTCTTCATATGATTGCAATTTTAATCAAAAGTTGTACATATGAGTCTACACTGAACTAGCTGCTCAACTTTTTTTTCCCCAAAAGACAGCATGATTACTTGAAAGAGGAAATACCAGATAAAGTGTATAATTACGGATTTGGCGTTTAATAAGCATATTCTTTAAAATAAACAAAGCCAGTCATATTAAAAAAAAATGACAGTACTTGTTGCCTGTGATAAAATTGGAATTTACAAGTGAAAACTAACATTTAGAAAATATGCATCTAGCAATTTGTTTCACAAATGTCTAAGAAATAAAGCCATTTCTTGTGAGCTTGGTACAAGAGACATTGTAAGCAATGTTAGATGTAGGCATTTGAAAGGTTTGCACAGCTCATTGAATAGCACTTTCAAAATGCTTGGTGATTAATATCCATTATTTGAATGATTTTAAATTCAGGATGGACTAATGAATTTCATGACACCTAAAATAAAAAAGCCAAAATGTGTTTTTTTTAAGAAAATGGTAATTGAAAACCCTCAGCATCATTAAAGAATATTTCCTCTCGCCTAAAATAGTACTCAAGAATACTTGTTTCCTACAATATATTAGAATATGGCTAGAATATTTATGTATACATATATGCAAATAGAATTGCACAATGCAGCTTAAATTAAGAAGTTATAACTATGTTTACAAATTAATTGCAAATTTACAAATTACTTTGAATGTTATTTTAATAGTATGTAGTTGATTTGTTATGATTTTAATAAAAAATATTAATTTACAGTTCTAAAGAATGAACACCAATAGACAAACTTAGTTTCAATAGTGTGTAAGAGCTGTATCCTCATGGCACTTGTAAGAATTTTGATTCAACTGTCAGCAGTTCCAAATCTAAGATCATAGCAATATTTACTTCATTTAAACTAGAAATGGTAAAATTTAGGACTTTAAAAAATCCAGGTTATCAAATTAATTGACACAGAACAAACAGACCTTACATAAACAGAAACTCAGCAGATTTTTCAGTAACTTTTGAGAACAACCTTTTTTTAAAGATGTAAATATTTGAAACTGAATTTGATAATAATATATGGATTACATTATAGTTAATGACAATTTCTAAGTTTAAATATAGCTTGTATAAATTACTGCTTGGAGTTGTGCTGCAAAACATGTTTGTGTTATGTACAAGACCGGATATCATATGAACACCTTCCAATCATCTACATCAATTCAATACATCCTATGATCAGTTTCCATAGATGTATGAAGTATGTAAAAGGAGTTGTGGGGCTTGTGATCTTTGACCTAGGAAACAGGTAGGTATACAGTAGTAACTCTCAAGAGGTTTTAAATGCTGAAAAAAATCTGCATGGACATGCCTCAGAGCTGAGTTGTGAATGGGTGCACCATGCAGGTGCTGAGCCAAGGGATGAAGTTATTAGGCTAGTGGAGGTCTGGTCTCCGATTGGGAGAGCTGGTAGGGACTCCAATAGGATCTTGACATGTAGGAATCTGAGCGCTCACTCTTAGAGTGATCTCTAACACTGTGGCTGTGCAGGTTAAGCAAAGTTCTGATACAGAGGACTTATTGTGCTAGGAAGGACTGAGGGGAAGACACTTCTTGTAGTGCAAAAAGATGCTTCCACAGAGGTACGTGTGGGGTATAGTTGGAATGCCAGAGAGAAAGGGAAAGGAGAACACTATCTGTGGAGGAGGTGGCTGTTTGACTTTGGTTTTCAGACAGCAATGTGAGGTGTTGTCAGATATTCTATCACACTGAGTGAAAATGTGCCCCTGTTTTATCATGCCTTCCTAAGGCACCTGATTAGTTTAATAAAGAGCTGAATGGTCAATAGCTAGACAGAAAAGGGTCAGTGGAACATCCCAGGAGATAGAGGAACTCAGGACTAGAATCTAGATGTGCGAGAGACACCAGTGAGAGACTGAGGGAATCAGATGTACAGAATGGAGGAGAGGTAAAAAGCCATGTGTCAGAAAATAGATTAATAGAAACAGGTTAATTTTAGTTGTAAGAGCTAAGTTACAACTTAGTTAAACTAAACTAAACTAAACTAAACAAGCCTAAATTAAAGGTCAAGTTTTCATAATTAATAAAAGTCTTCATGTCATTATTTGGAGCTGGTGGTCCTGATGAGAAAGACCAACAATAGAGAGGCTAAGAACTCTAGCTGTTTTGGTAGAAGAAAGCCTTCCAAGAGAGTTGTGGGATGGCAGGTGTTGAGTGCTGAGAAAGAGCGAGGAGGGTGAGTTCTCTACCTGCAGATTGAGCAAGTAATCAAGACAGATCCTCAGAAAGCAGGGTTAGAACTCCTCAGGGAGGAGGAAATAAAGATTTATCCTGCAAAGCCACATGGAGTTCTGCAAAGTTTGTGAAGTGTGTCTTAAGATTGACAATTAGAGTGTCTAAGGGAGAAAGCAAGTCTTCTTGGGAAATAAGTGCAGAGTCAAAGTAAACATTGAGAGATGGAGGCTGGAAAGACAGGCAAGTTCACAGTGTCCTAGGGAAGACAGAGAATAGGAGAGCTAGGGTAACATTGGTGGTCAGTAGAATAGCTTCAGGGCTGGGAAAGAAGACGTGGTTTGGGGAGTTAGTGAGGAGAAAGGAGAGAGGTCAGCCAGGTGGTGCATCCCGTGGAGGTCCTGGGCAAGACTTAGGGTATCTGAGAACCTCCACCTTAGGACCACTGCTGCTACCTCTGCTGCTGTCATTTTGATGTACGATCACTGCTGCAACCATGTCATTCTGCCCCTGCTCTGCTGCCCCATGGATCTATCTCTCCTAACACCAGGTGTGTGGTTCTCCTGAGGCTCACCCTCTAAGACTGTTAATGCCAGGCTTTTTTCATGCCTCCCCTGATTCTGTATCTTGGCTACTTTCTGTGGCTTTCCCTTTCTTTCAGCTGTCAAGCTGCTGGCCACTTCACTGCACCTGTAGCTTAGTCTGTGGATGCTCCACTTTCATCATAGCTGCTACGCTATGTTGTTTTGGCTTCCTGTTTCCAGCTCAGGACACTCCGACTAAAAATACTCAGGAAACTGGAGAACAGCATTTTCATTAGAACTGGCAAGGACACCAGGAGAGGACGTCCAGGAAGTTGTTTAGCATCTGGATCACAAAGCTTTATATAGTGAAGAAAGCCGTGCTTAAACTAATCCCAACAAAATTTCTTGAAGATGGAGGATTATGCTCACACCAATAATGGTATCATCCTTTTATTCCAAGCACAATTGTCCTGGAGTAATTGAGATGTCGTCTCGCCTGGCCCGAGCAAAAATGGTTGCAGAGACATCTTTAGTTGATCAAGACTTGTGATTTTAAAAGCCCAGGAAAACTGAAGCAGTACTGGATGGATTTCATCTTCTGGAGCCAGAGCAAGCAGCTATATCCTTGTGTAGCTGCCTCAGAACAACCAAAGGCATCATTAAGGTTGATTCAGTTCCCCGTTTGACTGACAGTTATTTTCTCAGTGTAGCTAAGGAACCAATCAGTAGTCTAACACCCATTAAATAGTAAGTAAAATTTTCACATCCTCAATATTATTTTTTCTCATTTACAAAAATATAAGCATCAAAATGGGTGTTTAACAGTCTGTAACTGTTAAATATCTTGGAACTAGTTCTTCTCCTCTGTCTTGAAGCAATCATTGCTTAAAAGTTAGTGTGACAGACTGGCTTTCTTACATTGTCTAGAACATAGCAAGAGAAATAGTAGAAATTGCACCTACTCCATTTTTTAGAAGTTAGAGTTAACTGATAGTCTACAAAGAATATCTGATGTTATATTATGGCAGTTCTACAATTTTAAAGCTTATTTATATGCTTACCATTGAGTTTGCTTCAAAATCCCAAACAGAATAATATTTTTTTTATTTTGTAGCCTATACATTTTATTTTGTTCTTATTCTCAAAAGTTCTATCAATCTTTCCCTTTTAAAAAATCTGCCCCTGTCTCTGTCTACCTCTCCTCCCCTCCTTTCTGTCTGTCTGTCTGTCTGTCTGTCTCTGTCTCTTGTGTGAGTGTGTGTGTGTGTGTGTGTGTGTGTGTGTGTGTGTGTGTGAGAGAGAGAGAGAGAGAGAGAGAGAGAGAGAGAGAGAGAGAGAGAGAGAGAGAGAGAGAGAGAGTGTGTGTGTATGAGTGTGTATGTGTGTGTGTGTGTCCTATCTGACAGGCTTCAGGAGGAAGTAAGAGAAAAAATGAGCTGAATTCTCTTTTTCTTTCTACATTATGAGTCCCAGGACTCAAGCTCAAGCATCATTCCCACCCCCCTTTTTTTGAGCTGAGGATCGAACCCAGGGCCTTGTGCTTTCAAGCATCACTTTTTGACAAATGTCTTTACCCATCGAATCATCTCATCTTCTCAGTTATGCTAGCATTTAATAAGTTTACCAAATTTCTTCTTCAATTTATTTTACCCATTGAAGAATGGATTTTGTTTATGTGAGGTGAGTGTATATGTATTTTTTAAGATAATGGGATCATTTTTGCACACTATTTCACAATTTACTTGTTGAAAATTATCTTTTCTTATGTCCTTGCCATCTTTTAGTGCAAATACAAATGCATGGCTGACAGTATCTGGAGAAAATATTTGGAAGCATCACTGCTAAAATCTGCATCTCTTCATTTACCATTTTGAATCTTTCCTCTTCCTCTGTGGCACATGCAAACTATGTAAGTATTACAATACACCAGCTTGTTTCACCCAGCTTGCTTCATTTGTGGTAGAGCATATTTATCCAGGCAGGGATTTAGCTTTCAGAATAGTGTTTGCTTATCTGTTCACAGGCTCATAAATTGTACTCCAAGTTTGGTCATGACACCAGACTTGTTCTAAATGCCACTTCTCATTTCACCATCTCACACTGTGGCATAAATGAAGCAGTTTGGATTTTTGCACCTGTCATACTTTTTAAAATCAGAGTCTAGTTAATGAGCAGAAACTTCAAACAAAGAAGATTGCAAAATTCACAGACAGATTGTTCAGCTGCTGCTTCTCTATACACCTGTTAGTTTTAGTATTTAAATAATATCTACTTTTCCAGGCTACTCAGAAAAGAAGCAAGCTTCAGCATCTGTGGCATCAACGTGCACTTTTCATCGTTATGAAACAGGAGGGGAACTGACTCCTAATTGACTTTTGATTTAATTATAGGGCATTATGCATAGAAAATTCAATAATGTGGATCTTATAGCTGTTCTGTATCAAGTCTTAAAAGTTAGCTCAATTTATAATAAAAGTATATTATGACTAATCAACATGTATTATTATTATTTTCTAATTTGTATTACAAAGAAAAATTATGAAAGGAATTTGAAAATCTGATGAAATACCTTAGTGAGAAAAGGTAGCTGATTTTACCTTTAAAACTATATTTAATCTACAGATTAATTTTAGAAATATATATATCCACTGTGTCATTAGGTTTCTAAATCTTTTATGAAATTTAACTCGGGTTGTCTTCATTTTAATCCTGTGAGGTAGATCCTATTAGGAGCTATGTATTATGAATGAAGAACCTAAGGCACCGAGTGGTTGCGCTACTCCAGAGGATACACAACTAGTATGGGAAATACTTGGGTACAGAAATCATGGAGCTCAAGAATTCTTCCTTTTCTTTTAGTCTTTTATATTTCAATCATTCATATCCTTCACAAATAGCACACTTGATACTTAAATTATAAAAGAAGGAATCAGTCTGTTGACTTAATAATAATTTCAGGGCTGGGGTGATAGCTCAGTGATTAAACTCCTTACTATGTTTGAGCCTGAATTTGAACCTCAGGAACTGAGGTAAAACTGGACAAAGGAGTTTGTGCATCTTTAACTACATCACCTTTATGGGAGGTAGAAAGACAGATCAGGAAAATCCTAGGAAGCCAGATGGGTAGCAGGCCTATCACTTACAAGGGAAGAAAGCAATAGAGTGTCTCAAAGAAAAAGAGAAGGTGGGATCTGACGCCTGTTTGCCCTCTAACACAGGAGTCCCTAGGTGTCACACAACTTCATTCACATACAGAAATGTGACCCTACACGCATTAATCACATCCATGGATGTGAAGATATCCATGAAGATAAAAATTTCAACAAAATCCTCATTTGAAATTTTATTTTATGCATTTCTGCTTCTCTTTTTTTCAATATGACTTTCCTAGTGCTGAGAAAGAAACAACACTCCCTTTACTGTAGACCAACTCTATAAAGAATACTTTAAGATATAAATTTCCTTTCAAAATGTCATGGAGTTTTATATACAGTCTTTTCAACTGCAGTGATTTCTCTGGTAAAAAAAAAAATAATTGACATAGTCTGTTATTTAAATTTATTTGTAGAAGCAATAAAAATTTTAATGTCTTACTGCAATTGTCTCTGGCAACTCTCATTTTATTAAAGACAAATTAAATGATATAATGAACTAATATATATTTATATATACATCCTGAAAAAAAGATGGTAGATGAAACAATGAATCTCCTTAAATGAAGAAATATATATTTTTTAAATATAATGACCCACAAAGTAGGAGTTTTCTTCTAACTCTCTAGTTGTAGTCTGTTGGGTAAATGAATGGGAGAACACAGAGAATGAAACTGAAAAGCCATGAGAACAACAGGAAAGCTATATCTGAATATGAAAAATACATATTTTTATACCATTAAATGATCTATTTCTATTCTGATAAGCTTTTGAAAGCAGCACTTCCACAATTCATGTAGGACCCAGAGTCTTTAAAGCTTCCATTTTATTATCAAAATGCATTAATAACTCTCATTTTCCAGAATATCACAGATACACAAAACATTTTTAGATAAGGTTTCAAAGTTGGTTCAGTCCACATCCTGGAGTTTTGGTTTGTCTTCCTTCCAGAAGAAACGGTCTTCACAACATAGGAAATGGTAGTATAAGATCTTAAAATGTTTCTAAACTAGAACCTTTAACTTTTTAGAGTGTGACTTTACCACAATGTGTTTGCATATTATAAATCAATGACCATTACTGGCAGAAGAGAGAGAAGTATTACAGGATTCACAATAACAGATTGACTGAGAGGTCATGAGATCATTGCAGGCAAAATCTTGAAAAGGATTATTAAGGTATTCTCAGACAATGAATTAATTATCCATAAGACAATCTACCAAAAACTACAATAACCATAACAAAAGGAACATGGATTTTGAACATTTGGCCCCTTACCATTCCTCTTTGTCTTCTGAAGTTATCACTGCGGAAAACTCAACCTGAATGACCCTTTCTAGGGGGACAAACATTGGAGATATTATTTCCCCCAAACTGTGAGCAGAACAAACTTCCTTTCCTTTCTTCCCTTTTTATTGAAAATAGATTCTTTTCTCATTCAGTATATCCTGATTACAATTCCCCCTCCGACTCCTCCTCCTAATCCCTCCCCTCCTCCCTTCCTATCTGGATCCACTTCATTTATGTCTTTCATTAGAAAAGAATAGACTTTGAAGAGATGACATCAAAACATAACAAAATAAGATATAATAAGATAAAACAAACCTCATCACATTGAATTTGGACCAGGCAAACCAACAGAAGGAAAGAAGAGAAGGCACAAGAATCAGCCACCCACTCCTTCACACACTTAGGAATCCCAGAAAGATAGAATTTATCTTTCAAAGAGGACCTGGTGCAGGCCCTGTGCCTGCTGCTTCAGTTTCTGTGGGTTCGTATGAGCTTTGCTTAGTTGGTTTAGAGGACCTTCTCCTGGTGTCCTCCATTATCTATGTCTCTTATACTCTGTCAGTCTCCTCTTCTGTGGGGTTTCCTGAGCTCTGAGGGGAGGTGTTTGATGTAGACATCCCATTTAGAACTTTGTGTTCCAAGGTCTCTTTCTCTGTGGAACACATTGCCATGAGTCTCTATATGCTCCATCTGCTCCAGAAGGAAGCTTCTCAGGTAATGGTTGAATAAAGCACTGACCTATGAGTTTAGCACGTTGTCATTATGAGTCATTGTATTGCTATTTTGTTTTTCTAGCAATACAACACCAACCTACCAGTAGTGATGTATTCTTTAGCAGTCATTCAGTAGATTTGCAAATTTTCTAGAAGGGTTGCTATCAGTAGGACTACTGCTGTGTTGGAAAGATGTTACCATATGACACTTGACCACAAGGCTAAGTTTACTACTGCTGCTTCCACACGCCTCCATTTTATTAACTTGAATTCCCGAAGAAAAAAAAATAAAAGAAAGAAAATTCTCTGTTTCTTGTAATTTAAAAAAAAAATGTGCAAATTTTTGAAATTATTTTCTTGGAGCAAAACTTTTTTGGATTTAATGGTAACATTGGTGAAGCAAACAATGGAGAGATTCTATGTAGGACTTTGTGGACGATCTCCCACTATTACTCTGAAGAATGTTGAGGGACTAGAAGGCGTATTCTCTCTAGACATCAATCTGCTTGACAACAGTTGCTGGCTTTTGTGTCTATAAATACACGAATGAAGAATGTCATATGGAAGCTGAGAGTGAGTTTCACACATAACATGTTAAGATTCTTGAGAAAAGAACAAATGAACAGGATTGATTTTCAAATATAATGTGCAAAAGCTGAGCTGTCTAACCCTGCTCACACAGTAAGGCACCTCTGAGTTTAGAGCTTATTAACAGTGACACTGGTTTACGTGACACTTTTATTTACAGACAGGTGGCTATTTGGGATTCTAAAAAGTGAATTATAGTTCCATTGTTCTTCTACTGAATTATGAGCCTGGGAATCATTCAACATTATTAGAGGTTTTTCACTCAGAAGTTGATTGTGTGTTCTCTTTTGTGTGCTAATGAAGTGAGGGATTTCTTGCTTCTGTGGTATAAGTTGAATGCCATTTTGAGAATTCTTTTTTTCAGGTAGATTGAATAATTCATTGTTAGTTTTCATAGGAAACCTTTTAATAGAAAGATAATGTTATTGACATAAAAATGCAGGGGAATATTACAGTTACTTAACTCATTCTCAGACTTTAGAAACCTAATTTAAGTATTTTGTGACTAATTTAATCCAAGAGGTTATAAGAAGGGAAAAAATAAAATAAACTTTAGAACTGGAAATGGAAAGAGACGTCTGTCCTTAAACATACAAGCAAGCATAGATATTATCTGCAATAAAATGTTATCATTTTTTTGGTTTTTTGCTCCATATAATTATTTTATTAAGCGATTTTCTATTCATTTTACATACGAACCCCAGATTCCCCCGTCCTACCTCCTCCCGCCCCCCAGCCCTCCCTCCAACCCACCCCTCATTCCCACCTCCTCCAAGGCAAGTTCTCCCATGGGGAGTCAGCAGAGCTTGGTACATTCAGTTGAGGCAGGTTCAAGTCCCTCCTCCCTGTACAAAGGCTACACAAAGTGTCCCACCACAGATGCTAGGCTCCAAACAGCTGGCACATGCACTAGGGATGCATCCCACTCCCACTGTCTGAGGGCTCCCTATACAGTTCAAGCCAAACAACTGTCTCACTTATCCAGAGGGCCTAGTCCAGTATCAGGGGGTCTCCTCAGCTACTGGTCCACAGTTCATGTGTCTCCAGTAGTTTGGCTAGTTGTCTCTGTACTTTTACCAATCATGGTCTCGATATCTCTTGCTCATGGAATCCCTCCTTTCTCTCTTCGATTGGACTCCTGGAACTCTGCCTGCAACCTGGCCATGAATTATTGCATCTGCTTCCTTCGGTCACTGGATGAGGGTTCCATGATGACAGTTCTCATTCCTTGTTCTCCCACTTGCTCCATATAATTTAACAGAGTCAATGCTGGTTTGAAAATAATGCAGTGGAAGCACTTTCTATTGTTCATACCATTCTATGCTTATTGGTGACTATGTTATAAACATGAGAACTTTGAGTCATTTTAGTTCATTTCATTGTGATGCTATACTGTTGTTGCGAGAGTTTGGTAGAGTTTCTTTGTGGTTGCTAGGTGTCTCAGGGAAAGTTCAGATATACTCCTGAGTTTCTACTTTCATTAATGAAAAGATTCAAGAAAAGACTTGAAGAGGAGAAGGAGGAGGAGGAGGAAGAGGAGGAGGAGGAGGAAGAGGAGGAGGAGGAGAAGGAGGAGGAGGAGGAGGAGGAGGAGGAGGAGGAGGAGGAGGAGGAGGAGGAGGAGAAGAAGAAGAAGAAGAAGAAGAAGAAGAAGAAGAAGAAGAAGAAGAAGAAGAAGAAGAAGAATTCAGCAAGGCAAGCTACTTACCTCTGCAGGTGCTTAGAGAAGAATGGAGAGATGAGAAGGGAATCTAGGCACCCCATAAGTACCAGCAGGAGGCCTACCACATTTTGGGGGTGGGGGAGAGTGATTAACAAGAAGGAAATCTTGAGTACAAAAATTACCATATGTAAGTTCAGTCAGCATCTGAAATTGAGAGAAAATTTAAAAAAAAGAAATCTAAGTCAGAAGTGGGGACAGACATAGCCAAAATTCATGGCTTATGGGCTTTTAGGGATTACAGTGTGGGGATAGAGTAGGAATTCTGGAAAATAAAAGTGTCTTATTAAAGGGACACTGGTCGATATATTATACACCCCAATAAACTTATCTGGGGGTCAGAGAACAGAAAAGCCATTATATTAAACATAGAGGTTAGGCAGTGGTAGCACATGCCTTTAATCCAAGCATTCCAGAGGCAGTGATCCATCTGGATCTCTGTGAGTACAAAGCCACGCTGGATACAGCCAACCATAGTGACACACGCCTTTGATACACACCTTTAATCCCAGGAAGTGATGGCAGGAAGCAGAAAGGTATGTAAGTCGTGGAGACTAGGAACTAGAGTCTCTTAAAGCTTTTAGCTTTTAACAGCAGTTCAGCTAAGATCTATTTGGATGGGGACTCAGAGGCTTCCAGTCTGAGGAACAGGATCAGCTGAGGAGTTGGCTAGGTGAGGATAGCTACGGCTTGTTCTGCTTCTCTGATCTTTCAGCGTTCACCCCAATACCTGGCTCTGGGTTTGTTTTTATTAATAAGATCCTTTAAGATTCATGCTACAGAATACTTATTAGGTCTACATCTTTAGTATAGCTTAAGGTGAACCCAACTTCCTATGGGTGGTCACTTGGTCAGAAGATTGACCCCCCTCCTACTATTGTAATGTTAGACCTCACCCAGGCCAGAGATTCAATTCTCTTGGCCAGACTTTTTTTACTTTCCTCCTTCCTTCCTTCCTTCCTTCCTTCCTTCCTTCCTTCCTTCCTTCCTTCCTTTCTTTTTTTGTTTGTTTTGTTTCATTTTGTTTTTTTGATACAGGGTTTCTCTGTGTAGATTTGGTGCTGTCTTGGATCTCGCTCTGTAGACTAGGTTAGCCTCAAAATCACAGAGATTCACCTGGCTCTGCCTCCTGAGGGTGGGGATTAAAATGGTGCACCACCACTGCCCGAACCAGGAGATTTTTTTCTTAGTGGATCTTTACTCCTTCTTTTACATTGTGATTATATTCGGTGTGATAATTAGTCTTAACTGATATTGTATGTGAAGAGTTGTCTATATACCAAGTATTAGCTAAATACTTTATATACATGATTTTATTCTTCATTATGATCAACCTAAGGAAATAAGCAATTTGGTTGCAGTGGTTCTGGAGAAAGCTGTGTATGCTTAAATTTGTTTTGTATCAAAAATGAGTTTTCTGATTTTATTATCTTTTTTCTGTGTTAGTTATCTCATCAATTAAACCAATCTCAAAAAATACATATTATTTTTCATGTAAATTAATATATCTGTAACACTGGGTATGGATTTCCAAGCTCCCAGAATGCCAGATAAACAATTTATTACTGAACTTCATTCTCGTGGCTCCAAGTAGTGATTTTTACTTTGCTACTATTATTTTTTTTTATATATAATACATTATTTTGAGAATGTTTCACTCCCTAACTCCATTGAGGTCTTTTGACATCCTTACTCACCCAATTTCATGATCTTTCTCTCTCTCTCAAAAACAAACAAACAAAAAAAAACAAAGTTAAAACAAACAAAAACTGCTTTGGGATAATGCTTTTGTACATTGGTATAATAAAACACTGATTGGCCAGTAGCCAGGCAGGAAGTATAGGTGGGATAAGCAGACAAGGAGGATTCTGGGAAGAGGAAGGCTGAGTCAGGAGATGCCAGCCTGCTGACCAGGGAGCAGCATGTAATGGCACACAGGTAAAGCCACGGAAAACGTGGCGACATATAGATTAACATAAATGGGCTGAGTTTAAGTGTAAGAGCTAGTCAGTAATAGGTCTGAGCTAATGGCTAAGCAGTTTTAATTAATATGTGCCTCTATGTGTTTATTTGGGTCTAAGCAGCTGCAGACTGGGTGGGACATAGAAAAACTCCAGCTACACTAAAACAAGTAAAAGGAAAAAAAGAACAAACAAAATGAAAATCTAGCATACATGCACCCACACAACAAACAAAACAAAACAAAATTCAGCAAGGAATCTGATTTGTGTTAACCAACTACTCCAGGGCATGCGCCTGTCCTGAAGTTTTTGATATACTCACTGACACTCCTTTAGTGAAAACTGAATTTCTCTTTCCCATCAGGTATAAATTGCAAATAGCTTCTTGGTTATGGGTGGGACTTTGCCTCTCATCTCCTTTTCAGTGCTGGGATATACTATAAATATCATTATGAAAACTAATAAGTTCTTGAGGAAGAATAAACAATTATAAAATGACAGATGTTGCCATTAAAATAATTAACTCCATTGTACAGTTGAGAAGAGTGAGATTTAAGCAGGAAAAACTGCTGTTAAGATCTTCCTAGTATTTGAAAATATTTCTCTAATCTATAACCTATTTGTTTAAACATTTTCAAAATGTTAACTGTTTCACAATGTAGAAAAATGAAGTATATATGTACAGGGGTTAGATTATTTTTAGTTTAAAATAATTAAATTATGGAAATATGATTTATGTAGTATAAATATTATTATTGTCTATACTTGTAAAGGAGAAAACATATGTGTGTGTGTGTGTGTGTGTGTGTGTGTGTGTGTGTGTGTGTTTGTGTGTGTGTATGTTTAGACTCTGAGAAATGTTCCTTTGTAGAAATTCAAGAAAATGACAGTATTTCTTGTTTGGTTACCGAACTGAACTTCTGAACACCTGCATGTTTTCTTACAGTAACATTGAAGAATAAATGTGTTAAGGTTATTGAACTATAGCAATGAAGAACTATGACAGAGTACATACATAGTAATATTGGATTAGCCATTGACAGAGAATATGTTGATTTTGTTTACTTATTGCTACATTAAGCATCAAATGTTCTTTTCAGTCATCATTGCTTCATTTTTAGAGGAAAAAAAAGGTGTTCATAGATGATGGATAAATTGTGAAACATCATAGAAGTGGAACAAAAGACTAATAGCAAACAATAATTTAAAAAGAAAGAAGTAATATGTTTTATTGAAGTTAGAAATATGTGCCTTTTTTTGCAATAAAACCTAAAAGTCACTTAAAATGATGCTCTGATAACTGAGACCCATTTATGACAAACATCCCTTAACATTGGTAAACTGTTTAGATTGATACGATCTGTGGTAGTTTCAGTGATAATGGTTTCCATAGGCTCATATTTTGAGTACTTGGTCCCCAACTGATGGAACTGCTTGATAAGGATTAACAAGGTCTAGCCTTAGAGGGCATGTGGCACAGGGAGTGGACTTTGAGGATTCAAAAACTCACACCATTCCCAAGATACTCTCTCTGCCTCTTACAGATCAAGATGTGAGCTCTCATCTGCTCTTGCCACCACACTTTGTTCCACCAACATGGACTTGAGCTCTCTGATTCCATAAGTCCAATTAAAGTATTTATTTTATAAGTTGCCTTGGTCATGGTATCTTTTTCACAGCAAAGTGTAAGTAGAATACCAGCACACCTACAAATCAGAAATGAGCTTCATGTTTTCAGTATCATTAGAAACCCAGGTATTTGATCTACTCTCATTTTACTTTAATACTGAAAAGTAGCATACTTATCAAGTTGCTACGTGCCTTTTAAGGAAAATTAATTGCACTTAGTTAACTTGATCTGTTGGAGATTACTTAACAAATTATTAAAAGTGAGATTAAAAACTAATCAAATTCAGTTTAAAAAAACAGTCCAGTCAATAAATAATTCACACTACACAAAAATATTTGGGATTATGTCAGCCTCATATATAATGTATGCAAAGAAATTGGGAGTGTGCATCAAATCCTTGTATTTCTGGGTAGAAAAATCATTCAGTCAGGTTATAATACCACATAACACCCATTATGAAGGTGGTTGAATTCAGTCTGTTTTTCTTGAGATCAGGGAATTAGGGGATGGGGCATGAGAACAGGAGGGAACAGGATGGTAGTGCTGGGGGAGGGACAGAGTGGGAGAACAATGAAAGAGATATCTTGATAGAGAGAGACATTATGGGGTAAGGGAGAAACCTGGTGCTAGGGAAATTCCCAGGAACCCACAAGGATGACCCCAGATTAGACTACTAGCACAGTGGTAAGGGGGCCTGAACTGGCCTACTCTGATAATCAGATTGATGAATTCCCTAACTGTCATCATAGAGCCTTCATTCAGTAACTGATGGAAGCAGATGCAGAGATCCACAGGCAAGAAGCAGGCTGCGGGAGTGGAGAGGGTCAAGATCATAATAGGGAAATCTACAGAGACAACTGAATCAAGCTAAAAGGAACTCAGGAACTTTAGACTGACAGCTATGGAACCTGCATGGGACCAACCTGAGTAGACCCTCTGCATATGGGAGACAGTTGTGTAGCTGGATCTGTTTGAGGGGCCCCTGGCTGTGTGATCACAATCTATCCCTGGTGCAGGAGCTGGATTTCTGGATCCCATTACCTATGGTCGGATACCTTGTTCACCCTTGATGCAGCAGTGAGGGCTTTGCCCTGCCTCAACCAAATGTACCAGGCTTAGCTGTTGCCCCATGGGAGAACTTACCCTGTTGGAGGAGGAGAGGAGGTGTAAGTAGTGGGGGAGGGGAAGGCGGGGCGGGCGGGAGGGGGGGAGGAGGAATGAGAAGGGAATCTGTGGTTGGTATGTAAAATGAATAAGAAAATTTTGAAAAAGAAGCACATAAGCCTGTAGAAACAATTGTTTAATTTTCTAAAAATCATCTTTCCCCTCTCACTCTTTCTCTTATTTTCTCTCTCTTCTCTTTTTTCTTTCATTCTTCCCCCTGTCCCTTTCTTTTTGGGAAAAGGTTCACACTGTTATTATACTTACTGTGTAATGTCCTTTTTAGACATTTTGGGAGTTGTGGTAGAAACTGCACCTAGTTCTTAAATAATAAATTCTCTTCCTTCATTTTATAATAAAGAAAAAAATACTATCATTGAAGAGTGAAAAAGTGAAAGGAAGGCTAAGATTGAGACTAAACAGAGAATCATCAAAGCTTACACATCACTCAATATTTCTATTTCTGTTAGAGAATTGCTATTTCAATTTTGGAAGATGCAATATGCTCACAATGGAATGTCCTAAAACTTGATGTGATCATGTATAGGATTATACATAAGGTTATTATTTTTTTAACTAAAAACTTTTCCACACAGATGTACAATGAAAGCCTCCAGTTATGCATTATATTAGCTCCATCATGTCTTCCTCGAGGAATACATAAATAATGATCAGCCCAACCACAATGTTTAAACACCCTGTCTCTTGTTAGCTGAAGCTTTTAGAAATACCTCTTTGCAGAGCTGAAATTCTTAACAGAAACTGTGTGTGTGCTTTGGGACTAAGAGAATCCAAATTAAAATGTAAATCAGTAAAACTTGCAATTTCTGCAGGCAATATGCAAGCTAATGGCCTGCTGACTTTATTCAATGTGGTTCAATTTATTGTGTTGCCCACAGATAGTTCTTACCTTGGGGCCACTGGGATCCTTTCCAGGCAATGGAATTCTGGGGCTGAAGCCAAGCAAAGTGGGGAGGAAGACCATGGGGAGCCTTATTTTCTTCTTTACCTCTTGATTTGAAATTGGCTTTAAGTCTGTG
This sequence comes from Peromyscus leucopus, assembly GCF_004664715.2. Taxonomy (NCBI): domain Eukaryota; kingdom Metazoa; phylum Chordata; class Mammalia; order Rodentia; family Cricetidae; genus Peromyscus; species Peromyscus leucopus. The sequence goes on from NC_051068.1 coordinate 51,705,308, forward strand.
AGTGCTAACCTCAGAGAAGCCCCACTGGCTAAGCAGTGTGGACCCCTATTGAGTCCATAATTTGGGATAGAGATGATTTACATTATTGACTAAATATTAAGAAAACATAAACAGCTACCAAAATTTATATGATAAAATGCAAACATAGTTGAGCACTTGGAAAAAGTCTGTCAAAAGATTTAATTTATTTATAAATTTCCAATATTTTGGTGTGGTTTAAAATTTTATTCTGAATTTAATAGTAGATAGCACTTTTTCTTCTTTGTATGCATGGAGTATGTTCTGTCATACTATTTTTATAACAATCACTTATTTATTCATGGGTAGTGGTGGTGTGGGTATGTTAGGGGACACCTTGCTGAATTCTGTTTTCTAATTTACCATGTTGGTACAAGGATTGAATTTAAGCCACAGGCTTTAGCAGCAAGAAATTTTAACCATAATGATAAACCTGGAAACTAACTATTTTTATTAGTCTTATATTCATTTTTAATAATCATATACTTTAGCAAAATCATGGTAAATGACTTGTGTTTTAATATATTTTCATTCTCATTTATTAAATGGTCACACTAATTAACTTTAACACTGCCAAATATGAGAGCTCTAAGGTAGATTTACATATTAACCTTCACTTTATAATTCATTAAAGTTTAATTAGTGTATCACTGTGCTACAGAAATATGTCAGCTATTTATACGACTTTATATTTTCATATGTTACTATGTAAATAAAACATAATATTTTAAATATGCTTTTGTTTTGCAGGCAAATTATTTCAGCACTTTGCATAAACATTTGTAAATAAGATGCTTCATATTATTATTATTTCAATATTCTTTTCTTTTCAATGACATGACATGACAGTTTGGATTCCTTACATTTCAGTTACTTAAAAGTCACATATCTGTCAAATTTAAACTAAAGGCCATATTAGATCAATAAAGGTTAGAGGGTTAGGGCTATGGTTAGGGCTTTAGGTTAGCATAAACTTTTAAAAAAATATTACTTCCAGCAATTTTTTAGAAATTTTGTGGTTTATAATTTATTTTGTTCCTGAAATTTACTGAAAATGCTTAACAAAAATCTCACTACTTATAGCCATGTCTATTGACTTAGTTTATCCTTTAATTACTATTATGAATATCAAAAAGCAATTGCTTATGAAATCAAGGATTTATTCCATTAATTTTTTCAACAGCATATTTCCATTAGTTAAGAAAACATTGTGCTTTTAGATCCTCGACTTTATTGGTCAAAAGTATTGCAATTTTATAGGCAAAAAATAACTTCAAATAACATTTTCTTTCAAAGTTATTTCTTGTTTTAATTGTAGAAGCCTTTCTCTTTCTTAAGTGAATTAATGTGATTTAACAAATATAGATAGGATTTCTTTCCCTTCTTTGCCACTAACTCAAGCAGTTCCTTGAAATAGCACTTTGTCTATTTATGAATATTTATTCCTTCTTTCACACAAGTTTCACACAAGGAAATGTTTGTATAATGTTTATTTCTTATTTTTGAAGGAAGACAAAAGATCTATATTTCTTTCTCTCACACAACTGTATTTTCAATTTATTTTTCCTCTACAAACATTCTCAAAGTGGTTGGGTAGTCATTCTCATTTGTGAGTAGATGTTATTCAAATGAATTATTTATTTAATGCAGTGATTTCCAACTTCAATCCATTGGTTACATGATTCCTTATTGCCTCACTGAAGCATTTATAGTAGAGCGAAGGAAACAGTTCCTTTTACTATAGTTTCCTGTATGGGATACCAGAAGTTTCTAGCAGGAACAAATAGTTTTATTTATTTGTTGAAAATTTCAGACAATGTATTTGTATCATATTTACTCCATCTCATCCCTTTCACTCCTCCAGGATCTATTCCCAAATTCCTGCATCCAACTTCATGTCCTCTTTTTGGTTGTTTAATTTGATAAGACACTAGCTCTAATTTGTGTTCTCCATGTACCCAGCCACACACTCTCCTGGAGGGTCTTTGAAGCTACTTTAAGAATCAAAATAGTCCCCACAGTCACAGGAAAATAGGGCATCCTAGGTACAACTTTAATGTCATCTTCTTGTTAATTTCTAATTAGAATATCACTGAACTTAGCTGGTACAATTCCACTGGACAGTGATATCAGTGTAGGGAAAGATGGATCATGAGCACAATAAGCATCCTCTGGCATACATTCTCAGCTCATTTCTAGATGAAACTCTGAAAGAAATGCTTTGTTGAACTGTGTCACAGGCATCAGACTTCAAGTCAGAGTACCATAAAAGAGAAAATTAGAGACAGGAAAATAAAATCCAGAAAGATACTTACTCATTAAATGAACAGTTAATATAGAAATCAATCTGCAAACTTAATTAAATGTCATTTACTGGATTTAAACTTAGATAAAATTTAGTGGATTTTTCTTCATATGAATGAAACTAGAAAAAGGAAGGCTAAAACCTCATGTTTCTGATATGAATCTTAATTAATGAAGTAAAAACTATGGTACTTGCTCAATGCTCTACAAGGATAAGATGGAACCTAGAAATGTTCTGCATTGAAAGTAGGAGTTTTAGTGATGCTTTGATGTATTTGTGAGTTGTTGTTGTGTTCTTTCCCCACAGATAATATTTTAGAGCTCTAACATTCCGTATCTCAAAATGAATTCTTAGTTCATATTCTGAGCCTTATAGTGGAAATGAACACCCAAGTATGTCAGTGGGTTAGCCGCATTGAATATGACTGGAATCCTTATAAAATGGGAGATTTTAACACAACAGTACTCATTAAAGAAGATGTGAATACATAAAAGGAATACTAGATGTAAGACCTTGTTTGAGGACTGAAGGCAGTTTGGAGAAGGGCAAGGAATTCACTCTCTATTGTTTTCCATCAAAAACAACCAAACTGGGGTGGGCTAAATGCTTGGCAAACATGCATGACATTACTTGAGTTCAAATCCATGTAAAAAGCAGGCACATACTTATATTCCCATTGCTAGGGAGGGGGTGGAAGCCCATCCAGTGGACTTGCTGGCCAGCCTGTCTAGCTGCTTTTGTAATCTCCAGGTTCCATAAGTTCTGTCACAAAACATAAGGTGGAGAGCAATAGAGAAAGATGCTTGATGTGGATCTCTGGTCTTGCATCCACACCTCCGCACACATGTTCAAATTCACATAAATATACATGCCTCCTCTCTCTTTCTCTCTCTCTCTCTCTCTCTCTCTCTCTCTCTCTCTCTCTCTCTCTCTCTCTCCATGTTCCCCCTCTCTTTCTATCTTTTGTAGCAGGAATCTTAAAAGTTCTTATTAATAAAATCAAACCTCGTGCTAGTTATTGGGGTGAATGCTGGAAGATCAGAGAGACAGAACAAGCTAGAGCTACCTCACCTTGCCAGTTCCTCAAGTTATCCTGTTTCCACAGATTGGATGCCTCTGCGTCCTAACCCAGAATGAATCTCAGCTGAACTGTGCTGCTCAAAAGCCTAAAGGCTTAACTAGCCAGTTCCTGGTTTTCATGCCTTATATATCTTTCTGTTTATGTCATAATTTTCTGGGATTAAAGGCTCACTTCATGTGATTAAAGGCGTGAGTCACCTTGCCTGGCTGTTTCCAGTGTGGCTTTAAACTCACAGAGATCCAAATGGATCTCTGCCTCCCAAGTGATAGGACTAAAGGCTTGTGCTACCACTGCCTAAGCTCTATGTTTAATATTGTGGCTGTTCTGTTCTCTGACCCCAGATAAGTTTATTAGAGTGCACAATATTTTGGGGAACACAATACCATCACAGTCTTTCTATTTCTTTTCAACATAAAACAACAAAGCCTAAAACTACAACTGTATAATCCTGAACTCAGACTTCTTGCTTCAAAAAAGTTGAATTAAAGGAAATTCCCATTATGTAAGTCACATCATATCTGTTTAATATTTTAAGATAACCTTGGAACTAGTCAAAGTCTAGAGCCATCTTTCCAGTATTTATAATTTTCAACTGATCTCTTTTGTCAAAATGATTTATTTATTTATTTATTTATTTATTTATTTATTTATTTAGTGTGTGTGTGTGTGTGTGTGTGTGTGTGTGTGTGTGTGTGTGTGTGTTTGCCTGATGGTAATTGTCATATGTTTGTGGATGTTAGCAGAAGCCAGAAGAGGGCATCAAATTTCTCAGAGATGAGTTAGAGGTAGTAGTGAGTCATTAAGTCTGGGTACGTAGACTTGAACTCAGATTCTCTGGAAAAGCAGCAAACACCCTAAACCTCTGAGCTAGATCTCTAAACCCCCATCTACCCTTAAGTTTTTATTCATTGTCATTTCAATTTGCTGATTCTTGAAATTTTTCTTGTTGATTTCTGAACTCTTCTCAAATCTCCCAGCATTCTGCTATCCATCTGTCTGCCTAGGCCATTAATACCTTTTCTAGTGAACTCCATACCCCCTGAATCCTTAAGTATGGAAAAGAAAATGTTAAAAACCGTTACTTTTGAATCTAGTTTAAATTCAAGCCACTGGAATTGTGTGTAAATCACAATATAACTTAGGATAAAGCATTGTATCCAAAACATTTTAGTATTTAACAAACAATGCTTTACCCCCAAAACTAACAAAACTTTAAAAGTAAGTGCTGAATATGGCTTTTGAGTAGGAACAGGTCCTTTATGAGTTATGTCAGTATATTTCTTTATGTAGGACACATTTTTAAAGCTTGAACAGTACAAATAACTGATTTTCATTGATGCTATCTATCTTTTCTCCAGCTGATTAGCTCCTTGCATTATTTATATCAGTGAGTTTGTGATGGAAACATAGGTTAAGAGTCATGAATCTTTATGCCCAAGTTAACAAGGCACCTAATACATCACTAAGCTGCAAAATTCTTGTTAAACTTACCTGTAAACTTGTAGTGTCAGTCCTGAATTACTTTTGATATTGAAACTATTGATGAACCGCAAAGGTTAAAATTAAAGTGTGATTTATGACTTGATTAAGAGCACAGTGTTAGAGAACCAAGTGAACCGTACAAATTAGAGCCGCAAATACACACCCGATTCCTCTGTGCTGCTCTGCTGTGAAGCTCCGAGTTTTCTTTCTTTCTCCCACCAGGAGATTCCTTTGGGTAAGCGGGCTGATGAAAACCTGGCTCTCAGGCAGATACAACTCATGAACAAAGCTTCTGTTATTTCTCTTCCTTTGTAGTTTAATTCAGGTGGAAATTTAAGTCTTTGAAGAGCTACATTTGAACAATACGATGTGTGTTCTATTTCTTGTAGGCAGGTATTACACATCAGAAAAAAAAGCACTCATGCTATTTCATGGTGCTTCAGAGAAGTTTGAGATCTCTTGTAGTTAGGGAATTGGTGAACCATTGAAAGAATTGCTTTCCCATATTTCTAGGCTCTATGTGAAAACTGGCATATCAATTCTCTGTGCCTTATCTCATTTAAGCAGACAGGTTTCAGTGATAGCAGGCTATCCAGAGTCATGTGGGCATAGATTAATACAAATGTGAAAAATAAGAATCAACCCACTGTGTCACAGTGGAAGAATATCAAAGGTTGGGCTTTTTTGGATTATCTTAAATGTAAATGAGTAAATATTATCAAGCCTGAGGATTCTGACAGTAGGAGTCTGAAATACCATTACTTTGTCCCTAATTTTAAGTATGACCTAATAGCCCATGGGGTTGTAATAATCGTTTAATCATATTATCTCTGAAACAGATGAATAAAAGATATTTGTTCTCTGTTCTATAAGTTAAAAAAATACCATTTTTCTTGGTTTAACTCCTCATTTTTGCCTAGTTATGAATATTACTTGAAAAAATATTTAAATTCAATATGTGCTATCTTTTTATTTATTCATGTTTTGCTCTTATGATAGACAATGCAAGGAAAATGCATATTGGTGATTATAATAAATTACATGATGTAATGGTATCCCTTATCAGACTGTGAACTAATTTAAAAAAATTTATATTTAGCAAACATATAAATGGTCAAATGCCACTTATAAAAATGATTTGGAAATGAATCATTTTGGTCTATTGGGAATATGTAAGGTTTACAGATATATAACATTAAGAGTGTTTCACGAGGGGTTGGTGAAATGTCTCATCAGGGTAGAATGCTTGTTGCACGTCTAGAGGACCTGATTCTAGGTTCCCAGAACCCATGTTGGTTAGCTCACAATCACCTATAACTCTAGGCTCAGGGAATCTAATGTCCTCTACTGGTCCTTGAAGGCACCTGTACACATTCAACATACAAGTCCTAGATACATTACCATAAAAAATAAAATTAATGTTAAATAATATTTTAAAAACAGTTATATCACTTAAAATCATTCAAATTATTTCTATAGTGTAAATATGTAAAACTGTATATGTATTCTGACTGATATTTGTCCTGACTCAATGAAAATAAATTATATTTGACAATATATGATGTTTTTATTGAAAAAAATTAACATTTTTTATTTTTTACAAAGGAATGTATTTCATACATAAGTATAAATATTTTTGCTGCCAGCTCCTAAAAATCTCTTGGTACAGTAATGCAATATTAAATTTCACTGATAACATTTTGTGGACTTATTATCACATACCTCTTCTTCCTCTCTTTATATTCATGGCTTCTCTTTCTTTTAATTGTTGCTATAGGCAGTCATGTTGATGAGACTTCCTGGGTGTAGCTTCTGACATTACTAGGAGACACATTCTTGCAGCAAATTCCCCCATCCTCTAACTTTTGCAATATTTATGACCCATCTTCTTCAATGAAAAAAATATTTAACATTTTAATAACAGGCTTTATAATCTTTGTCAATATTGGGGTGGGAGGCATAGTAGTTCCTCTGAGATGAGAAGTATAACTTTTACAGGAGTATATTTTCCCCTTTTGTTATTATGAATGAAGTAATGAATCCACAGTTTTTGAAATGAAAATCTAAATTTCAATCATTCAATAAACATGATAGAAAATAACCATATAATGATGTCATAACACTTATTCTGTTTATTAATTAAATCTTAGTAGCATCATTATTAAATGAGATAAGATATTTAAAATAACTCCATATACATGCTATTTCTACCATAAACCTATTTTCTACTTTTACATATAAATGAACTCATAGGTGATTCACAGAGTGGTCCTTTGTAATTGTGTTACTGTGGCAATTCTCTATATGGCCAGTCAGTCCAATGTTGTATGATGTCATGCTGTGCTCTCTTTGTGGAATGAACATCTTTTCTGAAAAAGAAAATGACATCCTTCCTGACCTCACTCTTGTCATAGAATAACTAGTCAATGAAACACATGGGGTTATATGTATTGAACATAAACCTCATCTTTAGGCCATCTCACTAGATGCTAGACACATACATATAAGTAAGGTAAGATCCTTTCACTCTGGTTTAAGATAATGTCTAGATGAGAAAGTTAAAATCTGTTTGTAGCGTTGAACATGGTAGTATAATTCTTATCCTTGGACTCAGGCATGAGGACTGAGATTAGGACAAGCCCAGCTACATTGTGAATCCATGATTCAAATCAAGCTGTGTGCCTCCCCCCTCTCTCAACCTCTATGATCTATCTGTATATATCTATCTCCCTACACATCTCTTTGTAGCTACCAAATACTATATGAAAATGCAAGCATGGAATAATACAAATCCAGGTTCCTCAGGTGTCATTATAGATCAGTATAAGATGGGATTCTCTGGAGGCTAGAAGTACCTATATTCCTATAAAATATCCAGAAAAAGATAGTGATATGGTTAATTTTGCTCACTTGGGTATGTGGAGACAAATCAGATTGAGCCACTTAAGAGAAATTTATTTTGGGTCAAAAACTTACCTAATAGTGAGCCGGGCGGTGGTGGCGCACGCCTTTAATCCCAGCACTCGGGAGGCAGAGCCAGGCGGATCGCTGTGAGTTCGAGGCCAGCCTGGGCTACCAAGTGAGTCCCAGGAAAGGCGCAAAACTACACAGAGAAACCCTGTCTCTAAAAGCCAAAAAAAAAAAAAAAAAAAAAAAAAAAAAAAAAAAAACTTACCTAATAGTGGATGAGGCAGTGAAAGAACCATTAATGCATGTTTTCACTTACTCTTCTTTCCAAAAGCCCCCTGTAGTCTAGTCAATGGCTGTATGTTAAATCTTGTCCAGGGAATTTACGCATAAGTGATATGTGTCATCTTTAGTCTGGGCATTTATATCCATTGTTAGTTCTCTATGTTACTACATCAGCTGTTAGAATGAAGACAGAATCAGTGTGTTGAGATGTTTGAGAGCCATAACATTGTAATGGTAACAAACAAGAAGTACTACATTAAAATTAACTATGCTGGAAAAAAATCAGGTCTGGCCCAAGGTGGTAAAACAGAGTGACCTGCTTGTTATTACAACATATCTATTATATTCTAGCAAACATAGCAATGTTAGTTCACCTGTGAAAATAAAATCCCAGCCAGAATGGACAAAAGCAAAATACTGCAGAAATGGTTATTTTCTATAACCATTTCTATATCTCAATGGTGAATCATCTGAACCACAGCAAATGTTGAGGATACAGATGAGCCTTGTGAGTTCTTGGAAATGGGATTTAGAGATCTTATAGTCTTTGATTCTCGTCTCAATTCTTTTTCATAGTAACATTCTCTTCATTTGTAAGAAGTGTCTTATAGTAGGAAAGAAATATAATTGTTCTGACACTTTTTTTTTTTTTTTTCGAGACAGGGTTTCTCTGTGTAGCTTTGCGCCTTTCCTGGGACTCACTTGGTAGCCCAGGCTGGCCTCGAACTCACAGAGATCCGCCTGGCTCTGCCTCCCGAGTGCTGGGATTAAAGGCGTGCGCCACCACCGCCCAGCGTTCTGACACTTTTAAAAATTTAAATTTGAAATGTCTCATCTATGTCACTTAAATGTCCTTCTTTCTTTAGCTAACAAAAAAAAAACCACACAAATAAAAATTCCAAATGGGATCTACTATCAGAAAGAAAAGAAAGAAAGGTTTCTCTTTGGAAAGTGTTAGAATGCTTCTGTTTCTGTAAAAACATGCTATAAACTTAGGAGCTTTTATATAAATTTAGAAAAGACACAGGAATAAAATGTCTAATAGTTACAGGTATTTCCCCCTGAAATGTGAAGTTATAAAGAGAAATCACACTTTCAGGACTTTAAATAATCAAATTGACCTGAAGTACAAAATTATATAATCCCAAAGTCTTCTATTTTAAACACAATTTTAAATAGTGTAATCACTGTAGAGTAGGAATCTGGGGTTTCTGTAAATCACAGAATGCATTCCTACAAGTGATTTTAAGACTAATCCAAAATGTTAGAAGAGTTTTTTATCAAAAGATATTCAGACAATTATAAGACAGATATTGTCCTTACTTTATTTTCATTAACCAAGTGTTAGATTATACTGTTGAGATTCATTTTGTGCAAGGAAGGCACAGATAATATGCTGAAGACATTTTCCTCCATACTTATGCTATGCATAGGAATTTTCAAAATCCCATAATATGTATTTTTTTCCTGAGCTAGAGGAGGTCAATATATTCAGGTTTAAAGAGAGTTAAATAAACAACTCAGACTTACTTTCAGACTAAAGTTTCAGAAAAAAACTCAGTTGCTTCCATACTATCACATCATGTGATATCAGTCTGTTATCACCAGCAGAGTATCCTCACAGCATTCATCACTCCCTAATAATTAAGTAGCAGGATATATTGTTTACTGTTATAGGACTTCCTGGGGCATTTTAGGGTCATGGAAAAATATTACATTTTCTCTGTGATACATTTTATTTTCTTATAGGGTGAAACCAAGTAACAGCAGTGGAGATGACAGGGATGGGAATTATTCTATTCTCTAAACTTTGCCTCAGAGTCACTGAAGAGATTAAGAATATAAAGTTTCCATGGGTGACAGGGACAGAGGCCATGGAGAGGGGGAATTACAATTCAATTCAGTCTCCATTGATTCCACTAACATAAAACTTCAACATAAACAATATAGCCACCAAGCTGGAACTTTCTAGCTTTCACTAAATTTCATTTAGCCTGGCATCTTTGACATATTAATAGGCAAAAAGCAAATGATGTCCAAAGATTAAAAAGGCTCCCTTAAATTTGTTACATGAATACAAGGCAGAAATAAACAGATTTGTGGATTTCAGGGCTAAGGATGTAATACTGAGTATTATTTGTAAACAATGAATGTATACTCATTTCTTGTACCTTGAAGGAATTTAAAGTATCAAGCAACAATGTGTTCTACTAATTTTGTGTAAAAAGTAAAATAAATTTGGTGTGTATGTTCTCTACTTACTAGTGTCTGTGCAGATGCAATGTATATGTGTAAGAATGGGTGTGAAGCCCAGTGGTCAGGAGTGAGTGCTTTTCCTTGATAACTGTCCATCTCTATGTTTGATACTGGCTCTCTTATTGGCTATAATGACTGGCCAATGAGTTTCAGAACGCCACCTGTCCCTGAACTCCTGGTGCTGAGATGAGATTACAAGTGCACACTATCACATCTGGCTTTGTCCATAGGTTCTGAGCTCAGGTTCCAAATTTAGGTTCTCACACTTGCAGGGTAGGCATATGAATGACTGCTCCACCTCCCTAGACCTAGAACCTTCTTTCTTTCTTTCTTCCTTTCTTTCTTTTTTTTTTTTTATTTTTCAAGACAGGGTTTCTCTGTCTAGCTTTGCGCCTTTCCTGGATCTCACTCTGTAGACCAGGCTGGCCTTGAACTCATGGAGATCCGGCTGGCCTCGAACTCACAGAGATCCGGCTGGCCTCGAACTCACAGAGATCCACCTGCCCCTGCCTCCCAAGTGCTGGGATTAAAGGAACCTTCTTTTAAAAATATGTTTTTAATTGAAATAGAACTACATCGTGCCAGGCAGTGGTGGCACATGCCTTTAATCTCTGCACTTGGGAGGCAGAGGAAGGCAGATCTCTGTGAATTTGAGGCTAGCCTGCTCTACAGAGTGAACTAGTAGACAACCAGGGCTAAACAACAACAACAATAACAACAAAATAATTATATCACTTTCCCTCTCCCTTTCCTCTCTCTAGCCCCCCACTCTACCTTCACCCCCTCCCATGTCTCCACCCTCTCAAATTGATATCCTCTTTTTCTTTTACATACACACTCCACACAGAGAAACATGAATGCACATACAGCATAGATCTTACATCTATGATCCAGGGAACGTTCTGAATAGGGTATGAAAAGATTGTAAGAGCCAGAATGCCAGGAAGTCTGTTTTGAAACAGCTTCTCCTAGAAATGATTGCATAAACAAGACCCAGAAACTTCTTAATTGAAGGCCAAATTTTCTCAAAGATGGTGTGTAGTATAGTGTATGTTTTTAAATAAGCAACACATAGTGTGGTCACTTAGGGTCCTTTTATTACATTTTGTTGACAGAACCTTACTGTTGGATCTGCTACCCAAGGAGACAATTAACGTCTCTGGAAGCAGGGGAAAGGACAAATAGCTGGAGCCGTGCTGCTCATAAATTGCTGGCTTCTAGTGGGTGCATTAGAATTTGGAAGTCTGTAATAGCTAAGGATCTTGGAGACAGTTGTTTCAGTAAGATATGTGGCGGGGTGGGATAGTTAGAAATCATATAATCTAAGAATTAAAAACAATGGTAAGGCAATGTTGTGGGCAGTGCCTTACTGGGGTATGTCCTCCTTAAGTTTCTTATAGTGGGAGGGCATCATGAATGAGGAAAATCTGTTAAGGGAATCAATTTCAATATTGATGAGAACAAAGTTACATAGAAATAGTATCACAGGATCCTGTGCCCCAACTATTGTTCCTATTAAATCTATTCAAGTAGAACTCTAACCCCAGGAAATGGGAATATTGACTATGAGTAAATCAGCCAGGGTAAAATAATCTAGTCTATATGCTAGTGGAGAGTATGGAAATAGAAAATTTGAGGTTTTCTACTAAATAGACCTATAATTTTCTCTAGACTGCTGTGGAATGGTCTGCATGTGCTCTGATTTGTCAATAAATAAAACACTGATTGGCCAGTGGCCAGGCAGGAAGTATAGGTGGGACTAACAGAAAGGAGAATTGAGAGAACAGGAAGGTAGAGGGAGACACTCCCAGCTGCCACCATGAGCCACGAGCCACGTGGCAAGGTATAGATTTATAGAAATGGATTAATTTAAGCTATAAGAACAGTTAGCAAGAAGCCTGCCACGGCCATACAGTTTGAAAGCAATATAAGTCTCTGTGCTTACTAGGTTGGGTCTGAGTGGCTATGGGACTGGCGGGTGACAGAGATTTGTGGTGACAGAGATTGGTCCTGACTGTGGGCCATGCAGGAAAACTCAAGCTACACGAGACAATATTTAATATTCAGGGGTTTTTTTGTTGACTTTTGACAAATAAGTTAAATACTTTAGGGTAAAAATCTATTAGAAAAGTTTTTGTGGTTTATCTGAAAGTTAAATAAAGATGTGTGTTTTTTGTTTTCTTTTTGGCTAGCTGTGGTGACATATACCTTTAATCCTAGCACTGGGAAGGCAAAGGCAGGCAGATCTTTGTGAGTTCTAAGCCAGCTGGGACGACACAGTGAGACTCTGTCTCCAAAGTTTTCTTTTGGGGTTGGAGAGATGACTCAGCAGTTAATATTGCTGGCTGCTCTTCCAGAAGATGCAGGTTCAATTCCTAGCATCCATATGACAGCTCACAACTGTTTGTTACTAGGACTCTGACACTCTCACATTGATACACATGCAAGTAAGGCACTAATAAAGTAGACAAATAGTTAAAAATAGGTTTAAAGAGTTTCCTTTTCTTAGATATTTGTAAATGTTAAAAATATTTTAATACAAAATTTTGAGGTTATATAAATAAAGGATTAAATATTCTAGCATCACTTACAGCTGATTTAAGAGTTACTCAAGGGAAAAAATAACTATGAAAGCAAAACTAAAATACAGATGTTCTTCAGTATATAAACCTATAGCAAAAAATGCTAACCTGTGTATTTCACAAAAGTGAACTCATTTTCTCTTCTAGGCCTTATTGTGCATGAGGTTCAGGATATGCTAGCATACTTATGCATTTGAGACTATTTGGTTATATCAGAACTGCTCATCTATGTTCAAATGACCAGAAAATGAAAAGCATACAGGAGGGGCAAAAGCTTATTTAATTATCCTCCCCTCCAGCTTACTTAATTATTATATTTTAAAAATGAGTAGATCCTGACACAAAGAATATGATTTTTAAAGATTTTTTTAAAATACCTTTGTAGAATAGTTAGCAAATCATTACCAGCAAAAACTCACATGACATTTTCTGACATTTAATTATGTTAAGGTCTAGAGTAATGCAATGCACAATGTTGACAATTAAAAAATAGATTCATAAAGGTTGCATGCTTCAGTGTAATCTATTTCAGTGTCTGAAAAATTGGTTTAATCAAAAAAGTGACTTCCTACTCCAAATGGTCAATTCTAGCAATTAAAATGAGAACAAAAATACACTTGCTTTACTCACAAGTGGCCCATATTAAACAGATGTGTATAGAAATTGAAAGGCCTTGCAATGTGCCTTAAACGTACTACACTCCTGATACCACTTTCTGTATTGGCTCATTGAAAAAATAGTTTATAAGGCTTGGAACTGTGGTTAATTAAAACAGGCAAAAAGAAATACCAACTGTTCAAAGCTTTTCTGAAATTCCCAAGCAGTTCTGTCTCATTCAATTTCTGAAATGCTGCCTCATAACACTTTACCTCTGCTGGCAGTTTGTAGAACAATAGCTGAAGACCTTTTAATAAAGAAGCCAGGAGTGCGTATAGTTCAAACATTGACACATTTTTATAACAGACCCTTTTGTGATTATCTAAAATTCAAAATGATTTGTTCTTCTGTCTTAATGAAAAGTAGTACGTAAATAAATATGGCACAAGAAGTTAACAGTGGGTTTTGATATCTCTTTCCTAGAGCCCTAAGTTTTGAAGCCCTGGTTTTATTGAATTTGACTTGACAAGGAATAACAAAGCCTATCAGGTGGATCAGTAATTGTGATGGTTACTATTGTCAACTTTGCAAGATGGAGAATTCCTCATTAGAAAAAGCTCTGCACACACCTGTGAGAGATTTTCTTAATAAGAGTAACTGAAATGGGAAGACATACCCTAGAATTGGAACATTCCACCTGCAGCCTAAGCATAAGGGCGAAACTGTTGCTGATGGCTTTCTTGCTGTTACGTCTGTTACTGACAATGCCTACCTTTTAATCTTGCCACTGCTGATGCTGTAGCTGCCATTCTTAGTGACATTAGAAGCAAACTTCTCCAGTCTTCCAATGAGGACTGAAAAAACAGTGACATTACAAGAATTTGCCAACCCTTCAACATCACATTGGGACTGCTAAGGCATTCTACCTAATGGATTGAGCAGCTAGCTACTCATTAGATATTTCAGTGGGGTAAACTCTGTGGTATATACCATAAGGACAGTTCATACAGTTATCACAATTAGAGCATTTGTAGATCTAATTTATTTGGAAAAGAAGTTGCCTGGAATGCACAAAGTTCTGAATTTAATCATGAATGCAGCATAAACTGATCATGGTAGGGACATACCACTAATCTCAATGCTCTGCAGGAGCATCAGCAGGAGATTGAAAAGTCCAAGTTTATCCTTAGGTCCAAAGTGTTAGAGCAGCCTGGGTTACCTGCGATTCTGTCATAAACACAAGCGCGCGCGCGCGCGCGCGCGCGCGCACACACACACACACACACACACACACACACACACACACGAGGCAGGCAGCAGTAATTAGGCTCACTGTGTTAATAAAAAGGGACATGAGGTTGGGGGTGGGAATTGCACAGGGAAGAGGTTGGGAAGAAGTTGGAGAAATGGTGAATGTTATGAAGATACATTTCATAGATTAATGAAATGTGCAAGAAATAAAAATGTATTTAAAACCCAAAGAAAAAAATTTTGGACATGAGTTTTAAAAAAAGTAGTTATTTTCAAAACAACACATTGTTAAAAGAGAATTCATGAGAAAAGGAAGAAACAAAGTGCTAAAGAGGCCCACAGAAATCCACAAAGATACCCCCACAAAAGACTGCTGGCAATGGCCGAGAGACAGCCGGGACTGACCTACTCTGGTGATGGGATGGCCAAACACCCTAATAGTTGTGCCAGAAACCCCATCCAAGGACTGAGGAATCTGGATGCAGACATCCATGGCTAGGCCCCAGGTGGAGTGCTGGGAGTCTAATTAGCGAGAAAGAGGAGGGTTTATATGAGTGAGAATTGTTGAAACCAAGGTTCGATAAAGCACAGGGACAAATAGCCAAACGAATGGAAACACATGAACTATGAGCCAAAGGCTGAGGGCCCCCAACTGGATCAGGCCCTCTGAATAGGTGAGACAGTTGATTGGCTTGATCTGTTTGGGAGGCATCTAGGCAGTGGTACCAGGTCCTGGGCTTGCTGCATGAGATAGCTGTTTGAAACCTGGGATTTATACAGGGACGCTTGGCTCAATCTGGGAGGAGGGGACTGGACCTGCGTGGACTGAGTCTATCAGGTCGATCTCAGTCCTCTGGGGTGGCCTTGATCTGGAGGTGGTGGGAAAGAGGGGTGGGCTGGGGGGAAGGGGAGGGGGCAGGAAGGGGGAGAACAAGGATATCTGTGGCTGTTATGTAGAACTGAATAGTATTGTAAAATAAAATAAATAAAAAAAATTAAAAAAAAAAGAGAATTCAGATAACTAACTGAAGGTCTAGGCAATGAATAAACTGTGACATACCACTGCCATGCCATCTGTATCTGATGTTATATTTATGTTTTAATTTGATGAGGGTGATTTAGTTATTGTGTACTGATTTTTAATAATAGAAAATTGTAAGACTTATCAGTGAGAGCTTCTGAATGAAAACAAAATTTGAGTAAGTAGTTTATGAAAATGAGATCCTTTATGTGAATGAATAAAAGATTTAGAAAAATGTCTTTTTACTTGCCTATTTTGAATGAAAGACATTGGTATTATTAGTTTATGTTCCCTTTGAATAAAATTTGCACCATGATCAACTTTGTTTGTACTCTACACTTAGACTAGAAGGGTGCCACAGGTGATGCTGTGTCCTTGGCCTGCAAATTCCAGGACTGGAGGCTTCATAACATCTACTATCTTGTGAGTCAAATCTTTAGTCTAAAAGGCCTGTGCCTCTTTTTAATATGGTAACATGATACTGTCATCAACAAATGTGCTGGTAAATAGTTATAGTTATCCTGGAATGCATACAATCAGTGGGACTGCAGGTTAGATGTTCCTGATTTATTTATTTTTATTATATAAACATGGTGTATTTATAACTATAACATTTATATATATATATATATATATATATATATATATATATATATATATAAATTCATCCATTCTGTATCTCAAGAGAATCCAGGCTCATACATTTCATATATTAAATTTTAGATTGTATTGGAAAGAATGTCTACCAAAATGAACTTTTAAATATTTCATATTTTTTACTGGTGGTTTTATTGATTTTCAGTTTATCATTACATGTAACGGTCAATATTAACTCAATTATTGTTAATTATTATCATGGGATCAATTTCAAAATACCTTCTCTTCTCTACTGTTGAACAAAAGCAAGGCTGAAGGGGATCTGCCAGCTTCAAATGAACTGATTTATCACATCATTACCCAGCCCTCCTGCACCTGCCATTTATTGTTGGAACAGAGTATCATGATAACAGATCACCAAACACACAACTTCTGTTGTGGAAAATCTGAGAAAGATGCTCCCACTTACAAAAACAAATATTCTTAATATTCACTTAGAGTGGGATTTTGTATTTGCTGTGCTCATCAGTATATCCAACCATTTAGAATGACTTAATCTCTAAGATGTTTTATTGACAGCTAATAACAACAAAAGATGATAATGATCAGAATAACAGGAACTCCTACAATCATAGTAAAATACTGATTAACAATTTCTTTAGATTTTTAATCAGATTACAGGATTTAACATATTAAAATACTGTAAAATTACTCTTTTGTCATAAGTATACTTATTTCACTACATTATAAATTTTCATCTATGAATTTATGAAGAATTTTTGATAAAACTCAATATCACAGTGAGATTTTGTTTGCGGACTAATAATTATAATTCTATGAGTTGCCTGCTTGGTTTTAATTTTGGACAGTCTTGAAAATACTTTAATATTACATTAGTGAAATGTAATGTATATTTGATTAGATTTTCTTATTAATTAAAAAACATGAGGACTATCTTCAAAACTGAAGCTGACAAAACCACCACAGAAACATTCAGTCATTTTGTCATGGTAAATTGGCTTTATTGATTTCAAAATAGAATTGAATATAGTTAACAGCTTATTTTAAATTATTTGCTCAATCTGTTTGGTATAATTTCCAATTTATTTTAAGAAACCAAGGGGGAGTAGCTGAGTAGCTTTTACGAACATTAGTCTGTTAGAAATTTACCAATGTTAATTGTTCCTATTTAAAACCTCGTACTCAGGCTATTACACTAATTACAAGGGATGGAATATTCTAACAGAAGCATTTACCTTTCGTTTTATGAAATTTTCTCATTATCTTCTGGTATCTCCATGAGTATTTCAACACTTCCTGGAAATCACGCAAATTATTATATAAAATTGCTGTTAAAGCAACAATACCAAATAAAATAAAAAATAAGCTCATAGAGTTGGTATCCTGAAGTGCACAGAGCCAGCATGGTAAACACTACATATTTATTTATTTATTTCACACCCATAAATTTATGCTATTGAAGATGACAGTGTATTTGAAAGAGTAACAAATATTTGTCTGAAGATATAAATATTTTTTCTTATTTTTTTCTGTGGGACACTAAATTATTTAAAAATGATTCCATGTGCATGCAAAGATGTACATAGAGGATAAGACTGTGCTGTGATATGTTACAACAAAGACTGATCATCTGAGGATTTCAGTACCCACAGTCCTGAACCTATCCCTTTAGCATACCAAGAATTGTTTCCCAGTCACAATTACTGAAAGATATCACAGTTGGTATTCGTAATACTATTGGATTCTAAAACCAATCTTAAACAAGATAAATTTTATAGCAGGTATATTAAGAGATCCCTACACACAATATGTTCATAAATATATCAATATACATATTTATAATTAAACAATAGATTCTAGATTTGGTGAGGGAAAATATATACAGTTGTGTTAACTTTGAAAGGTCACGTGTGATCTATTGACCTACAGCTTTTGAAATTATTTTTTTCAGGGCTGAGGATTATCACATCCATTATATAACATAACAAGCGCTACTACTAAAATGTCACTAGTTTGTGGATGATCTATAAAAATGGAAATTAGTAGTTATCAATTAATATTAGTGTTATCTTAGTTGAAACGTAAGAAATCTTTTATTTTTTTTATTTATTTAAATTTTTGTTTTCATTTTATATGCCAACCACAGTTCCCCATCTTATCCCTTCTCCTGCTCCACCTCCACCTCCCCTCTAATCCTCCATTCATTCCTCCAAAAGAGTAAGACCTCAGCTTTGATGCAGAGGGGAGGGACTTGGATCTGCCTCAACTGAATGTATCGGGCTCTGCTAACACTCCATGGGAGTCCTTGCTTTGCAGGAAGTGGGAATGGGGGGTGAATTGAGGGGTAAGGCTGAGGGTGGTTGGGAAGATGGAGGACAGGGGCATCTGTGATTGGTATGTAAAATGAACAGAAAATTTAATAATAATAATAATAATAACAATAATAATAATAATATAAAAAGCAAAAATGTAAGTATTTGGTAACCATCTCAAAATGCATTTTCTTTCATTTTCATTGTTTTGATATTATTGGGTAATACTAGAATTTATTTTACATATATTCTTCTGTCCCTTTCTCCAAAGTTGCATATGAATGTACTTGCTCCCACCTGGTGAACAGGAATTTGACTCTATACTCATTAAATTGTTATTTCATACTATACATCTTCCTCAGACAAGTCTTCATATGATTTGATTTTGTGTCTTTTTGTTTTCTTTAACATTTCCATTTATCAGTTGCCTCTAACAGAATGATAAAGTAACTCTTAATCCAATAAACTGGCATATTTGATTTTTATTTAATGACATTAGAAAAATCACATTTTCTTTTTGCAATTTTTTTTGTTGTTGAGAATTTTATGTATCTGTGTTTTTGATCTATTTCAACTATAAAGAATGTCAATGTAAACTAAATGCCAATATAATACACATTTCATGAATTTCTCAAAGAACTACTGAATAGATCATTAAACTTTACAAAGCCATTAAGGCAATAAGATAAAAGGTACAAGAAAGAAGAAAAGGAGGATAAAGTGAGAACTTTAACTTTAACAAAGAAGTAAATTCACAACACCTTTTTGAGACTATACAAGCTTTAAAACTATACAAAAATTTGTGTCCAAGAATTTCTATAATATGTGATGACAAACAAAAGTATGACATAGGAACAATGGCTTCAGTGCCCTTGGCTGAAGTTTTGCTCTGTTTGACATATTTCTTCTAATATTGAAAATAATCCTTTTGGATTTTTTCTTTATTTGAGTCATCAATATAAAACTACTTCCCACTCCTCACATATTTTACCCTCTAAGCATTCTCTTTAAGGACTTTTAATTCAGAAGGAATATATTTTATTGGAATGGATATTTCTACCAAATAAACAGAATAAAAACTGAGTTGATTTTAAAAGGAAAATTGAGACTCCATCAATTAGCAGTAATAGACTCAGCAGAAATTGGAGTACCTTTAACTAAAGATGAATTGACAAATTATGGGCAGAAAGTGAACCTTGGAAAGAGCTTGCAGTAATTTTTTGGGAGAGATTAATAGCAAATATCCCCAAAGTGATAGAATTCAACTTATAAAGAGAGTTAATTAGATTCTGCCTAGCATTGTATGGGAAACATCCATATCTGGAAACCCTACATTTTAAACAGATGCAAAAACCAAGGAAAGACAGGTTACAAATCAGAAAATTAAAGTGGTTCAAAGTCCTCATAATTCTGTCAAAAAACTCAGAATTATTTCCCATTCTGATGGTATTAATGGGTTTTTTTTGCAACCTCTCAACATTGTTACTGACTCTTAATATGCTAGAAGAGTAGTTACATATTGAAATTGCAAGATTTATCCCTGATGAGTCAGAATTAACTTTGTTCTTCATTCAGTTACAAGATATAATCAGGAAAAGGAAGCATCCATTATATATAACTCACATCCGATCCCATATGTGTCTGTCAGGCCCTCTAGCACAAGGTAATGATGAGATTGGTAAACTATAGGAAATGTGCTGGGAGCCTCAGAATTTCATTAAAAAAATTATGTCAATAGTAAGGGTCTTATAAAAAGATTTTCCATAACCTGGAAACAAGCCAAGGAAATTTCCTACTTGTTCTTTTTACAGTCAAATTCTACTACCCTCAGGATGTAACCCAAAGGGTACTCAGAAGAATGAAATCTGGCAGATGGATATGTTTCATTTTGTAGAATTTGGAAAATTTACATATGTATACCATACCTGTGGGGCATTTACCCACCACCCCCACAGTTCCCCAGAGTTTTCTTGAGTGCGAGCAGCAGGAAATATTAGATAGAACGATTTATAGTAGAGAATCTTGCAGAGATAAACAGAAAATAAAGGATAGCCTCGAGAGGGCCTGGAACCTATTCCAATGGGCCCCGACTGTCTTGCCCCAGGGTTTTTATAGAGATGCCAAGGGGTGGAGCAAAAGACCTCCTCCCCCAGCACAGCTGAGTGCAGACCATCTCAGACACCTGCACTCAGGCCCGTGGTCCTGATCATTCTCTATTCGGACCTGCTGGGTAAAGCCAAAAGGAACCCGAGAATGGGCTCCCACACATACCATTGATACTTATTCAGGATTTCAATGGGTAACTGCTCTGAGTTCCAAAAAGGCTGATTCTGTAATCACACATTTGCTAGAAGTTATGGCTATCATGGGTATAGCTGTACAAATTAAAAATGATAGTGCTCCAGCATATGTCTCTGGTAAAATGAAACATTTTTTTGCTTATTACAATATAAATCATATTACAGGTATACCACACAATCTTATAGGCTAAGCAGTCATAGAAAGATCAAATAAAATTCTAAAGGATATGCTAAATAAACAGAAAGGGGTAACAAAAATCCCCAGAAATAGAGTACATAATGCTTTATTAATTTTGAATTTTCTCAGTGCTAATGAGAAAGGAACAATAGCTGCAGAGAGACATTGGATAATAGAAAAAAACTATAGAATTAAATCAGCCAATATATTTTAAAGATATGCTAATCTTAGAACGGAAACCAGGATATGTGTTATATTGAGGATACGATTTTGCTTTTGTTTCTATAGGAGAAGAAAAGCTATGGATACCAACAAAATTGATAAAGGTTCGATTTGAACAAAAAAGACCTCTTAATTAGAAGTGGTGATTAATCAACATGACCATTCAATTTAAACTAGTTTATACAATTAACAATTGTTTCTTGTTTGGTCAGATATAACTTACAAAGAAGGAACTTCCCCAAAGCTAGGGTAGGGGAAGGGTTTTGTTTTTGTCTTTCAGGAGAATAAAGGCTAAGAAATCTGAAGAACACTGGGTAAATGAGACATCTGAAGAAAAAGGGCAAATTATCCAGAAATAATGTCCCAAGGAAAAGAGTAAATTGAGCTATTGGTATATCACATATCTAACAAAATAAAATTTCACAAGTCTTCCTAAATGTCTGTTTCTGCTGTTCTCTACAGACACATAACACAAATTGTCTTTATGTAGTCCCAGTCCAATTAAAAATTAAAGCTGGCTTTGGAGCTGGAATGTGGCTTTCTCATCTAAACTGAAACATGCTTGTTTAAAGGGAAATTCAAAGTCTCTGTATCATGTCAGAAGAGCCATCTGATACGAGACAGAAGAAAAACAAAATTAAGGGACTATTCTATTTCCACTAATCTCTTAATTCTTTGGTTCTATTTTCACTCTTTAAATTTTTATAAGTTATGAATTTTATATCAAAACTTATAATATATATATATATATATATATATATATATAATTTTTTTCATGATATTGATGATCATATAGAGTATTAACTAATTCTGGAAAAAAGGCTTCATCTAACTGCCCATACAATTTTTTTGTGTATGTTTGAGTCTCCATCAGTTTTCTGCAGGAAATTATGACTGCACCTAACAGCAACTTTGTAGTCTCAAAAAGATTATAGGGCGCCACAACAATGATTCCATCAGGATGATGGCAATATCACTAAGCTGACAAACACCTCTCAAAGATCAGCTTTGGAGTAAAATCTGCTCAGGACAATTTTGAGATGGCCAGTTGAGATGTTCCAGCCTCACAGACTACTCAAGCAAGGACTTGAGACAAGCGCTGTACTTTCCCATTATGCAGAGAGAGACTGTACAAGGAATGACACAACTACCTCTCCTAGGACTTTACAATTAACCCAATGTTTCTTCTTTTCAGGATCCCCTAAAGATGACTTCACCCCTAGACATTACTTCCTAGTAATTTTAAGAACATGATGCCCACATTCCCAAGAGGTGGGGTGGGTGGTTTTGGACTTTCAATGGGTTTTGGATCATTGTCATTGTTTAGGATGGTTGGTTACAAGTTGTTATTGTTAATGGTCAGAAAAAAGTCTAACCAAAGGATATTAGATTTAAGGTTCTTGTTTGAAAAAAAAAGAAAAAGAAAAAAGAGGATATAGATAAGAAGTAGATTATTGAATCTACTCTGAAAAGAAAAAAGAGAGGATATAGATATGGTAAGATAAAAAGATAGATTATCAAATCTACTTTTAGGAGGCAACTGTTAATTTTAAATATTTTACATTGTATATTGTGTACAAATTATGTATATTGATACACATTTGATATTGATTTTGCTAGAAAATACTATACATATATTTCTAATCTTGTTCAAGGTAGTGTATCTATAGAGTTAATTTAACAATGTAACACAATTTACTAATCCTTGAAAGTTAATATTACCAACTAATTAAGATAAAAGGAAATGAAAATTAGTAATTAATCATTACAATCAAACTTGTAGACATATTATGTATGTTTTTCAAGGTAAAGCATACCTATATTTTAGATAGACGTGTCATCTTCAAACACTTCAGAGATCTACAGAATATGATACTTAAGATGTTTTAATAACAGATTTTTCTCACTTTTTATGACTATGAGACATGTCTGATTCTGGTAGCACCAATCTACTTCAGAAAAAATGATGGGCATTGAAGAAACTCCCTATGGAATTTACTTTCTTTGTGACAAAAGTTAGGCAATGGGCAAGAAAGTGCCCTTGCAATGATTGCTGAGAGTATGCTGTCCAAAATGGAAAGTCAGGACACAAAACAAAGGACTGCTGTTCCTTGCCAAGACAAGGTAGGAAGGCTCTTTAGAAAATCCTGCTTTATAGAAGAGTCTATCAGATATGCTAAGTCAGTAGGCCAAAGATGATGCCCCAACATTGCAGAGAAACCTTGGGTGACTGTCCAGGCAGCTAGCTGTTTCTGTCATACTTACATTTTTTGGAAGTTTCTTGTTTGCACTTCCTGTTTATATAGGAAATATTATTTCCTTTTTGGGTTCCTGAGGGAGTTCAAGATTAGATAGTTATAGTTTTCCTTGTTATAAATTCAGAAAAGAAATTCACTAAAGATGTGGAAACTTTATAAATTGAAAGATACTTTTGGGTTGGTAATGCAAATTAGATAGAAGATAAATTAGACACAACCCTTTGGATTCACAAAAATAGTATAGAAAATGGAATATTTTCTCTGAATTTGTCAAATGCAAATGGACTAGACATTATTGATGTATTTCTTGCCTGTATATATTGTATATAGTTATTGTACTTCTTATATATAGTTTTTCTTATATTAATTATAAGGTTTTTTTACTTTTACACAAAAAAGGGGAAATACGGTGATATTTTATTTGTGTACCCCACTAAAGCTTATCTGGAGATCGGAGGACAGATCCAGCCACTATATTAAATATAGGGGTTAGGCAGTGGTAGCACATGCCTTTAATCCTAGCATTCAGGAGGCAGAAATCCATCCTGATCTCTGTGAGTTCAAGGTCATACTGGGAACAGAGTCAGGCTTCGTGGTACAATCCTTTAATCCCAGCACTAACCATAGAGGTCTAGAGGTCTATACAGACAGACTGGAAGTGATAGAGCTAGGCAGAAAAAGGAAGTAAGATGTCAGAACACAGTAGGCTTTGGATTTTTTAGGTGTGAGAACATGGCTGGCTTCTTTCTGCTTCTCTGATCTCTCAGTTTTGATCTCATTATCTGGCTCCAGGTTTCTTATTAATAAGTCCATTTAGCAATTTGTCTTGTATCCTATGTACAAATAATAAAACACATATCTCCCAAAGATAAATGTTGCTCAAATTTGGCTTACCCATTAACATTTCAAAACTTCTTCCACATTATTTTTCAAAATTATTCTGAAGTTCTTGGATTTCACTTTGAATACCAATCTCTATTGACTATTTTCATTTACAATGCCTCATTTAAATTATTACATGAGAATGTGGACCACTATTCAATGATCTATTAATAGATTTACCTTATGTTTTTTCATAAGTGGTGCTATTTGTGCATAAGTCAAATTTCAGGAAGCATATACACAAATTGCACAGATGTGAACACCCTTCCTTTATTTAATGACACATAAAGATTGACAGATAGATCATGTCAGTACACAATTTGTGTGCTGTTCTAGAGATTGGTGGATACTTATACACATACACCAAAACAAACACTATACAACCTAACATCCCCATGGCAGTGTTTTAATTATTTTCTTTTTAGAAAAATTCTATTAAGTATTCCCTTGTAAAGTAATTAGAAGTATTCTGACATTACTGAGATTACATGGGACAAAATTAGAACTTTTTATTTTTCTTAAATGCTTTCAAATGCAAAATGAACTTGCTACCATTTTGGAAATAACCATAAGATTTAGACATAGAAAAGTTTCATCTTTGTAGATATAGAGATACATCACTTACAAAACAAAAAGTTGTTGAACCACAGATTTAATCCATTATTGTTTGTTTCAAAATTTGCTCATAAGAGTATTACTATGAATGTTGGAGAGACTTCTCAGCTATGGATCATGTTTGCTCTTTTCTCATATGCCTTGATTTCAATTCTTATCATGCATGTCTGGTGTCTTATATCACCTGGAATTCCAGTTTCAGGCATTCAGATGCCATTTTCTGGCCCCAGTGAGAACCTATACACATGTGTACACACACACATACACACACGCACACACACACACACACACACACACACACACACACACACGTATAGTCACAACCATATATAACCACATGTGCACATACACATTAATGAAAATAAATCTTACAAAGAGTAATTTTGCATGCTGGGCATGCCTTAATCTCAGCACCTAATTTTGCAATAAACTGCATTGTGCTGTTAGATTGGTTTGCACACCCATAGGAAATATGTAAAAATAAAATAACAAATCAAATAGTTTGTGAGCTTTATATTTTAGTTTTCATAGTTACTACTCCAACCTCCTTGAATTGCTCCAATCTTTCCCATCATCCACCTAAGCTAAGAATATCTATTTCCTTAAATATCTCAAAATCCAAAGCATGATGGTTTTGAGAAAGATAAGCAAATATGTCCTATAATTCCTTGAGGCTTCTACATGCTGCTACAGAGAATGATTTCTTATAACACCTCTACATATTATCACAGTCTCTAATAATACTCTGTTTTCTTAGGCATTCATTGATATTTTATGAAATTGATAAAATATAATAGACTGATGTTATTTTTACATTTAAGAATATGTATCTTTTATGCAATGTCTTTCAGATACATATTGTTATAACTTTGTGGTTTTTCATATCTACTACTTAATTTTTAGTTATGCAATTTCCCATCATATAAAAATACTCAAATCTTAAAATAGTATGTAAAATGTAAGCTTTATCTTTTTGGCTATTTGTTACATTGATAAAAAAAAACACTACCTTCTTTAATGTTAAGGCATAAGTACTTATAGTTTTTTGGGGGGTACATACACATCTACAGTTTCTTTTTTAACTTTTTAAAGTTTTGATCTTCCTGGAATTCACTTCTGGTACAGGAGTGTGATGGAACCTCACATTATTTTGTACTTTTTGCATCTTGGGTCTCTAACTTTCCAAGAACTGTGAACTGTTCTTCTGACCCTAGGTTTGTAGTGTGTTTTAAAGTACTGGAGAGCAAATTTTCCCCAAATTTTGTCTGGGATTGAAAGGCTTATCTTAAATTTCTCTCTCACCCCAAATTTTTTTACTAACTTTTCAAAAGCAAAAATGTAACTGACAATATAACTTGTAAATATTTTATTTGAGGTCTTGAAAAAAATTGATCTCCACTTAACTGTTAATAGTGAAAATCTAGAAGGCAGTATTAGTTCTTGTACGAAAACTTAGCGTTTCCATAGGTTTACATATAGAAAAATAGGAAGTGAAAAATTAAAAAAATACAACTATGTTTACACAGTGGTTGGGTCATTTGAGCTTATGCATGAGAAGTGTTGTTGTGTACCAGCACTGCAGTGCACACACCTGGCTTGCTTATAACTCTTGTTACTAAAGAGTTGGCTTCCTTGAGCACACTCATATGGTTTCTTAACTTACTCCCAATATCCCACAAAGCTTCAGAAATATTTCTCCAGTAATGATGATTGGGATATTAAGGTGAGACTCCTTTTTTAATTTTTTAAACACTTGACCCCATTGAAACATATTTTTTCTATCCATATGTGTATTCATGTCACTAAGTGATCCTATGATAGCTATATTTAAATAGACTCTTAGATATTTCAAGATCTCTTGGCTGTAATTACCTTACAATAAAAATATCAATTACTAAATGAACCTTACAAAGTTTAAGTTTAAAACAAGCTAGATGCTGAATGAGATAAAATAAATATAAATATGACCCTTATAAGCAGTTACTTGATTAACTTGGCCTACGATAGATTTTGCCTTTTTAAAGTCTAAATTCTAGCTGAAGTGTTCCCATACACAAAAAATTTTTAGTCCATTTTGGTATAGTAAAGGTTACCTTGATAATAAAACAAATTTGAGGCCATGGAAAGATGGTGGTTGGTAAATTTTCTTACTGCATGAGTTTGGTCCTGGATTCTATTGCTAATGCCTCCCATATAAAGTCTGGATAAGGCAGTTGATACCCTAAGAAGTTAGAGATGCAAAATTCCTGAGGCTTCATGGCAAGCCAGTCAAACGTAATTGACGAGCTACAGGTCCAGTGAAAGACTATTTCAGACAATAAGCTGGGGAGTGATAAGGGAAGACGTCCTATACTAACCTATGGTCTCCTTATGTATATGCCCACTTCAAAGTATATGCATACATATGTATAAGTATGAACTCACAGATACATACATATACTACATATGCACACACTTACATACTTAAATAAGGGGATAATTCAGAGTCTTAATATTTGAACAAATAATTCATGAAGTAAAAGCATAAGGATAGCTGTGTTTAAAGATTTAATTATACAGAATGGAGACAGTTTAAAAATTAATAACCCAAATTAGTGGGTACAGAATCCAGTCCTAACTATTCAGGATGCTGAAGTAGGAAGAACACAAAATTGAGAGTCATTGTGAGCTTCATATTGCATTCAGGCCAGGCTGCACAGCTTATAGTGACTCTACTTCAAAATCAAAATTTAAAAAATAATCATAGTAGGACAGGGTATAGTAGAAAGTGCATCCTGGGTGCATGAAGTTTGGGGTTATATTCAAGGGCTAAAATTAAAAAAATATTGTTACTCTCAACACTACTTGGTAAACATTCCTTTCCTGAAATCGTAATCAGTTCTTTTGAATATCTGTTTGTTAATCTATGTCCCACTTGCCAACCCTGAATTTCTTTCTTTGCTGTGTCTGATACTTACAGCCATGAGCTGTGCCCTGAAACTCACCATCAACCAGCCCTGTCACTTCCTATATTCAAGTGTCAATGACAATGAGAGCATCTTTTAGTGAAAATTCTTTTCACCCACATTTCTCTCAAATTGTTCATATATAATTTCTTTTCTTCTCATCATATCAAAGCTACTCGAAAGAGTTGTATATAAAATCTTGGCTGTTAAGTTTTCTCCTCTTAATGACTCCTAACTTCTTTCCACAAGAACCTCATGGTCAAGCCCTTGGAATTTCATGGTAAGCACTTCTTATTTATGTGAATATTTTACATCTTTATGATTTGAGAATGTGTGTCCTACTTTACTCTCCGTATTTTGTGTAATTATGATGATAATTTTTTTTCGGAAAGTCTTTGTGAATAATTTTATCTCATTTTTTTTTTCTAAAAGTTTAACACATCCAATATTTTAAAGTTGGAGCACTCGTACATGTATATTTTTTGTTAATACCATCCAGGGACTGTGTCTTCTCTCTTAGGTTTATTGTATTTAACTTTGCAATCATAACATTGTATTTCTAGCCTGAAGACACTTTCTGAAATCTAGGCATTTGTCTATGTGGCTATATCTAAATTTAGGTTCTTTAAAAAAATGTCCATGCTGAGATCAAACCTAAGCCCTTTGCCATGTTAGGCAAGTCATCTACCATTGAGCTACATCCTTAGCCCTTATATGTGAAGGGAGCTTCAAAGCCACGGGCCATACTCATAACTAACTCAGGCAGATTGCTATTGTTACTATGCTGCAAGTCCATCCTCACATCCACTTGTTCTAAAGCCTCAGCAACTGTTCAGTTTTCTCCTTTCCTCACATTTGTTATTAGGCAACTGGCACAGTCTTCAAGGCATCAGAACATGACCAATTCTGAATATCTGCATGGTCTGTTCTGAAAACAAATGCCAATCTTCTCTAAGCCATGGCTACTATTCCCCTGGTTAACTGTTATACAGTTGTTACTATGTCTCAGATTCCTAAATGTGCTGGCCTGTTTTATTCCTAGAGGGCAGCCCGCACCACAGGATCTCAGCAACTTCTTTAGTTGGAACAGAACTTATGAGTCTCCTGTATGAGTCCCCAAAGTGCCATCCCAACACCTGTTACATGTTTCAAATTTTGTTAATTCCACTTTTTGCACTTCTTAATTCCCTGATATTTTGAAACATGTTTTATGTATGTGGCACTGGAGACAACTTGGAATGGATTGTAGCCAAGTTTCCTAACCCTGCTACTACCTTCAGCTGTTTTTTATAATCAGAACCACTTAGAGCATACCCAAGAAAATTGACCTCATGGAATGATTTAATGTCATTTTACTTTGAATTTTAATTATTTTAAAATATTCTTATTGTAAAATCTAAGAATTTTATTAAAATAAAATCAGGTTGACACATGTAAGAATAAACATGAAGGCAAAGTGTGGGCAGAGTTTTTCTGTCCTGGCCGTGGATCCCAAATAATCACACAGAGACTTATTATCAGTTATAAATG
Organism: Peromyscus leucopus; assembly: GCF_004664715.2. Classification (NCBI taxonomy): domain Eukaryota; kingdom Metazoa; phylum Chordata; class Mammalia; order Rodentia; family Cricetidae; genus Peromyscus; species Peromyscus leucopus. Next base: position 51,734,953 of record NC_051068.1, read on the forward strand.
CTCCAGTGATATTTTAAACTTATCTCTAGTCAGCTCTTATAACTTAAATCAACCCATTTCTATTTATCTATGTGCTGCCCTGAGGCTTGTTTACCTCATCTATGAACTTCCCATGCTGCTTCTTTCCAGTGTGTGGCTTCTGACTCCTCAGAGTCTGCCCTTCTTCTTCCCACAATTCTCTCTGACGCAAAAATCCTGCCTAGCTTTCGATCAATCAGCTTTTTATTAACAATGAGAGCAACACATTTTCACAGTATACAGAGGGATTATTTCATATCAGTGAAGAGTACTGCATTTTCTATCTCTGGAAAACAGAGTAACTTATTTCAAGGCTGTATCTTTTACTCAATAAAATAGTGTTAGTTTAGATATAACCCAAAATCTACAGAGCAAATTTGTTGGCCAATGTGGCTACTGGACAATCTATGTTTAACTGAGCCATGTTTGAAACCTGTAGATTGCCTCTTCTAGCAGAAGGCAAATGTAGATCAAAATCTACTTCAAATTCCCTCCAGGTTCACATGTAGACAATAATCTTAAAATATAAATAAATAAGAAAAATAGATGAGGCTGTGCCATTAAAAGTGGAAGCATGCATCATTTCTAGGAATGAGCATCTCTAATAGCCAGTTAGTCAAGAGGTGAATTTGGGAAAGTCTCAAGTCCAGGACAAGCCTACTCCCTCATAGACATGGTGTATAAATTTTAAATTAAAAAATACTCAGTAACTCAATTGCAGAGAAAGTGCTTAGTACATATGAGACAAAGTACCTAACCCACAGTACTAGAATAAAGTGAAACAGGAATTTGCCATAAATTGAGTTGAATTGAACTGAACTTTAATCTTGAATTTTAGCAGAAGTGTAATATAGGATCACAGAAATGTAAAAAGAAACCTTTATATTTTATCTCAGGTAGATATTATGGATTGTTACATGATTAGAAAAAAGGTAAAGAATAATTCATAGCACTTACAGAAAATCAGTTGAGGAAAAACACAAAGACATGGCATCCATCTTACTTTTAAGAACTCCGTGACTCTTGATTCCTGCATTTTATCAATTTGATGACTAGAAAGTAGCTATTATCTGAGCAAAAGGCTAATTTGATCATTTGGAACTGAGTGTCACCATGGTGACAACTATTTCAGCATTGGCACATTGTTATTTTAGTTCTCTGCTCATAATTAAATGTATGCCAAGCATTTTTACAAAATGTAAATGTGTTCCTTGTTTCTAGTAACTGCATATCTAATTTACTGTGAACAGAAGATGCCAATATTGCATCTGCTCTCATAACTAAAGAGCAAATCTGAAAACATAATATAATAATATATATTTTTTTTTTTTTGGTTTTTCGAGACAGGGTTTCTCTGTGTAGCTTTGCACCTTTCCTGGAGCTCACTTGGTAGCCCAGGCTGGCCTCGAACTCACAGAGATCCGCCTGGCTCTGCCTCCCAAGTGCTGGGATTAAAGGCATGCGCCACCAACGCCCGGTACAATAATGATTTTTAACATTTCCTCATACTTTGCTAATATTTTGGGGACTTTGCAAAATATAGTTATTTTTAGCCAAAACTGAATCACTTCCACAGTTTGGAACAAATTTTATGTGTTGTCATAGAAGAATAGCTTATTTTGAACAACCTTAGTCTCTTATTGACAGGTATGTAAAGAATGGAAATATTTTAACATGCATCACAGAGTTGAGAGAAAACATGCTTAAATAATACTGATAAAGTTTTACTTCCTTCTTTTATTTTTCCCTCCCCATTATGACCCAAGAGAGAAATGTGGACGAGGAGAAGTATTTGGAAGCACATTATAGTGGCAAAGTATGTGTGAAGAAGGGCTTGTTTCATTATAGTTATTTTCTCCATTACTCATAGGCCAAGATGCTTCAAGGAAAATTATCTTAAGCATAAAGCTGACTTTTGGTCCACTCAGCATGAGTATGGAATCATTGGTTAACCTTCAGGGATTATTGGGTAGATACCACCTACTTCATTTTAATAAAAATATATTTATGTTACATGATACCTTGAGCTTTCAAATATATTTATAAAATGATTCATTGGCTTTTCTAATTGTGGTGTATTAAGCACCCAACACACTGAAAACTGACCACTTCCTAAAAATCTCCAAGTAATTAGTATATGTTAATTTCTTTTTTTATTTTTAAAATTTATTTATTAAATTTAATTTTACATATCAGCCACGGATTCCCTTGTTCTTCCCCCTCCCACCCACCGCCATATTCCCCCCAGCACACCCCCCATTCCCATCTCCTCCAGGGCAAAGACTTCCCCGAGGACTGAGTTCAACCTGGTAGATTCAGTCCAGGCATGTCCAGTCTCCTCCTCCCAGACTGAGCCAAGTGTCCCTGTATAAGCCCCAGGTTCCAAACTGCCAGTTTATGCACTGAGGACAGGACCCAGTCCCACTGTCTGGATGCCTCCCAAACAGATCAAGTTAATCAACTGTCTTATTTATCTGGAGGGCCTGATCCAGTTGGGGGCTCCTCACCTATTGGTTCATAGTTCATGTGTTTTCTTTCGTTTGTATATTTGTCTCTGTGCATTTTCCAACCTTGGTCTCAACAATTCTCGCTCATAATTTCTTATAGTGAATGTGATTTATTGCTATTAATATCATCACTCTCAAATATCAGAATAGTTAGGTTGCAGTTATTCAATAGAATTAAAAAAAAGCACAAATGTAATTATTTTGTTTTTACTATAGACAATTACATGAACATGATTTTTAATTAATATGTATGTTTTTCTTCTCCTAATGTCTGTACTGTAATTGCTATGATTTGTATATTTTGTCTTTCTGAAATTGAAATTTTATATTTCATAAAAAAGTTATAATAGCCAGGCAGTGGTGGCACACGCCTTTAATCCCAGCACTTGGGAGACAGAGGCAGGCAGATCTTTGTGAGTTCAAGGCCAGCCTGGGCTACCAAGTGAGTTCCAGGAAAGGCGCAAAGCTACACAGAGAAACCCTGTCTCGAAAAACCAAAAAAAAAAAAAAAAGTTATAATATATATAATATACTAAGAAGTATAATCAATTTGAATCCTTATTTGATGCTCAGAATCTCACAATAATACATGTATTACTCTAGTCATTGGATTAATGTGTTGTCTAGAGAGTGAGGCCATTACAGAAGTCCATTGGGCTGTGTAGGGTTTTTGTTTGTTTTGTTTTTCTGTCTCTCTATTTTTTGATCATATAGTCTATTGTCATGTCCTGAGATTCAGTCATCAAAGCCATCACCAGCTGCAGATCTCTGAACTTAAATTATCCTAGAATTTCAAGCCAACTTTCATCCTTATCACAGACTCTGCATGATATTTTGTTACTAATAAAACAGAAGTTTGATTTATCTTCTATGTTATATTCTGCAAATATTACAAGTAGCCACTTGATTTCCAATGTTCTCTATAACTCCTTGAGTTCCTCGTTTCCTCACCCCTCATCACAATGTACTATTATTAATAGATGATGGCATTTCTCTAGAATGGATTATATCTCTGTAATCCCTGCTGCAATGTACGAATAAATTCATAAGATCCATGTAGTATAATGCCTCTGTCATCAAAATACCTGGAAATGGTATTGTTCTTCCAAACTCTACTACTCTTGGTTATCTCATCTTACAGAACCACACTCATTCTGTTGAATGAAAAGTTTATAGTGGTATTTTATTTGTACTGAAATGTGATTTTAATTGTATGTTAATAAATAAAGTTGCCCGGGGGTCAGAGCTATTAGAGCTATAGCAAGAGTGTGGTGGTGGTGGCGGCGGCGGCGCATGCCTTTAATCCCAGCACTTGGTAGAAGAGCTAGGTAGATCTCTGTGTGTTCAGGGATACAGCCAGCATTGGAGACATACGCCTTTAAGACCTGGAGGGTGGTACTTACAGGCAGTGACGAGGCAGTCATGTGTTTGGGTTTACAACCAATGAGAAGGTAGAACAGAAAGACTGTTTAAAGACAGACACACAGGAAGTAGCTCTCTTTCGGGGAAGCTAGGAGCACTGCAGGAGGTAAGATTTTAGCTCTGAGCTCTGACCTCTCGGCTTTCTCTTTTACATTGGTTTTGTGTTTTATTTTAATAAGACTATTGGTTACATCTACACTGTTTGATGAAAAGTTTATAGTTCTCACTTTTTATGGACCTAAATTGCAATGAATTTTTGAATTACAGACAGTTGGCAAAGAGTTTTGTTTCACTTTTTGCCTCATTAGTTTTATAGGAGATACCGTGAACTCATCATAACTCAAGAAATATATTCCAATTGATCATAATTTGTTTACATTGCTTAAATCATAGTTATAACCTCTGCTTTAGCAAATTCTTCTATATTTTTATTCACTTTAGTTACTAAAAACAGGCTTTATAAAGATTCAAAATTTATGTAAATTGTGATGGTCTAAATATATTCTGGGTTGAGATTGGTATCATACATTGTATCTTACTCAACATTAAAACTAAAGTCAAAAGAGTAGATTATTTCTGTAAGTGTGTGTGAGTTTATGAATGGATGAATGCATGTTTGTATGTATAAATTTTATAGTAGTTGGGATAGAATCTGGTGGCATTAGAATATAAAAATGGTGCTTTATAATTGAGCTTTATTCATAGCCTGATAATTAATATGTCCTGTTGAAAATTTTCTTAGGCAGAAATTAAAATGTCATATCAAATCCATTATATTTTTACTTGAAGTATTTAGAAGTAAAGATAAAGAAGTATATTATTAAATTACATTTGAAAACATATATTATTTCATCAAATCCTTATTTTATTTCATTGTGTTCTTCAGACAAATGATTTTTTCTTCATACTATACAGCCCCACAAGAACACTCTGAGATTATTCATTAAGCTAGAACATAGAATAATAAAAGAGAAAAGATATTAACCCCTAAAATTGTGATCTATTGGATCATTTATCTTCTCCCAAATTATAGCCTATTACTTTTTTTATCAATAGTATATATTATCCTATAATCCAGTGTTAAAGCATAATTATAAATCTCTCATTATATACACTAATTTATAAGTAAATATTAAATACATATGCAACATATACCAATAATTCTTATTTAAATTTTTTGTCTTTTTAAAAATTTATTCTATGTTTCTTTCACATCATGTATCTTGATCCCATCCATTCCCTGTCCCTTCTCATCTGCCCTCTGTCCCTACACCCCCCTCCAAATATAACAAAATTCAAGAGAAAACAGGTCGAAAATAAAATGAAAAAATTGGGGAAAAATAAAAAAAATCTCATCATGGAATCTGCAGTGCAACCCAATAAGTTGCTTCATATACTCCTGTGTCCATACATCTATACTTACAAGTGTTCATTGGAAAGAGTTATTGGTCTGTTTTCAGGGTCCTGGACTCTGCTGCAGGATGATCAATGCTGGGCCCTCACTAGGACTCTTCTAGGACATCCTGCTGCGGCTCTGTGTTGTGGAGAACCTGAAGTTTTGGGTCAGGTTCCTTCATGTGCTCCAGCAGATGATAGAAACTCTAGATGTTGGGTAAGGCTGAGTCATAACCCTGGATCTGGGCTTGGGCAGCTGTAGGGTTGGTCCGCCAAATGGGAAATGGGGACAGCTCTCCTATGGTCACAATTTCGGGGCTGGCTCACCCACACCTACCCTAACCATGTTGGCTCTATTGTGTTGCCCTGGTGAGTTGCAGGGCCTGCTCTTCCATATAAAGTATACATCTTACATTATGTATATTAATCTATGAGAAAATGTTAAATATATATGCAACATGTGCAAATAATACTTAACAAATGTTAATTAGCATTGAACCATGTGCACTATGGGTAAAACAAACTCGAATTTTACTTTTAAAATAGCATTTAGATATTTTAATCTTATTTTAATTACTAATTTCTCATTTAATTTTATGTATTTATTAATCCAAGTAAAGTCATGAATATATAATAGGCTCAAGCTGGTTTATATACCTTATATACTTATATATTTAGTATGTATTATGTCAGAAGAGAAACCTCATTTTGAGTAGTTGGTCAGAGTAGTCCAAGTGACTCCCAAAGTAATATAGATTTATGTAGTGCTTGATTATCTCTCAGTGGTTGAGAATGGACTATTGTTGAAGACACCACACACTTAAGACACAAGACTCAAGTAATTCAAGCTGAATCTTACATGAAATCCTTTCCAGCAGTCTAACTTCAACTGTTCCAGAAAATACTAAGCAACATGTCAAGGGAGTGAAGGAATTTAACAATCCTAGTCAGTTTCACCAAGTCTGACCTACAACAATTGCTAGCATGGCAACCTGTGCATACAGGTGCATTGAATGGCGCTCAATTGTTGGTGGTAAACAACAGTCTAAGAGGAATGAAGGCCACTCAACAGGTGAGAAATCATGCCTGATAATGGAAACCTTGACAGTTTCCTAGGATTACTGGGGTCATGAAGCTTAGAAAACTATTCACTGTTATCTTAGCTCTTAGTTGTGTATTAAATAATTTTGCTTACTTGAGTATTTCCAACTACAAAGTTGTTATATATTTATACGTATTAAAATATATATTGAAGGTTGAGGAGATCACTCAGGTGGTAGATTACCTGTCAAGGTACCATAAAGACAAAAGTTTGAGTCTCATTATCCATGTAAAAGCTAGATGTGTCAGTATGTATTTCCAGTGCTGGGAACGTGGTAGATCTGGAACACACAAATGAGCAAACCTAGCAAGTAGTTGAATACCAGGTTCAGTGACAAATAAAAATAAAATGTAATGGCTGGAGACATGGCTCAGTGGTTAAGAAATGTTTACTCTTGCAGATGACCACATTTCTGTTCCCTGCACACACATAATGACTTGAAACTACCCTTATATGCAGTTCCAGTGATCAGATATTATCTTCTGACATGTCTATACATCAGGCATGAATGTGATTTATATATATATAGCATTCAGACCCCCCTAAATAACATGGATATCCATTGAGGATAACAATTGGTACCAATCTCTGTCCTCCACAGACATATGTACACATGTACATGCATGTGCACAAATACATACAAAAGCACATAAACAGACATTTACACACATACAGAAATTGACATCAAAGCTCTGATTCCAATTATAAGTAATTTATTTTCCTCTTTTCCTTAAAATTAAAATAACTCTCCTTATATGCTTCTTTCCCAAGTAGGTGCCCTGCTTATTAACACATGTAATAAAAGAGCAGTTCCTATCTCAGTTACATATCGGATGTCATAGTTTACATTGTCATTAAATGTGTCTTAACTTAATGAAAGAGTATGTTCCTAATTTCCACATACTTGGCTGCTATCCAGACTACAATTTTCAACATAGACATACAGTTTCACAGTGGATTTAGAAATGTTGTTAAATCATAGCATAACAGTCCAAAAAGTACCATTATGTTTTCACTGATACTTGGTACAGATAGCATTTGGGATAATACTGAGCCCTCATAAATTGCTGCTGCTCTGCTCACTCCAACTTTGATATGTAGATTGTTAACATTTCTATCACTTTCCTCAGCTAGCTTTCTTTTTTTTTTTTTTTTTTTTTTGGTTTTTCGAGACAGGGTTTCTCGGTGTAGCTTTGTGCCTCTCCTAGAACTCACTTTGGAGACCAGGCTGGACTCGAACTCACAACGATCTGCCTGGCTCTGCCTCCCAAGTGCTGGGATTAAAGGCGTGCGCCACCACCGCCCGGCAGCTTTCTTACTTAAATTAATCAACCTTATATTTTTCAATTTAAAATATAAACCTATATAATTATTTAATTTCTCATGTTAAATACATATTTAAACTTAAGAGGAAATCTTATGATTCTCAAATAATCACTACAGTTTCATTCAGCAGTCATTCAAATTTTAGCCATGCATTAAATGACTTAATTATACAGATAGAAAAAAAACTTAAAATAGCTTATATGAAAAAATATTTTTAGTACGTCTTGAATTATCTCATGTTAATAGTGTATTCCTCAATGAATTATTTTCACCTACTTTTAAAATACTATTCAGAAAATGTATATGATTTGTGAAAAAACTTAAATTTGATTTTTTCATTATGTAGTATTTGCAACAGATTTCAACCAAACTTCCAGGTGTTTTGGTCACATGACTTTAAAATGCTAGGCATGTTTTATGCTGAGACAGTGACTGGTGATTTAAAGTTCTCTGTCTAGTTGGAAATAAGTGTAACCAAAGCCTCATACTTTCCTTTCTCTGCTCTTATTTATTAGGCATTCTTCTTCACTTAATATATGGGCTTCCAGCTTCGGCAACAGCAGAGCCTTTCCATTTGTCATTTAGTTAACTTTCAGTCCTCTTGAACCCTCCTGCTGATAACATTAATTTCAAGTGCAGTTAGCAGATTTCATTTCTCAGTGGCCAGCTCCAATCTGTGACATGTTGTTTATTTAATCTACCTGTCAACATGGAATGCTCAGTGATAAATCACAGATCCATTTCTAGGCTATGCGCTGTCATATCATATTCCTGTTCGTTGGATTAAAAACAACAGTGCATGGGGTTCTTCAGTTTCATAGGTGTGTAATGTAACTTTTGGGGCAATGGTACCCTGGACATGAACTGGATTGTGTCTATTAAGGAAAAACAAAACTTATATTTCCTAACTCTGATAGTTTGATTGTCACAGTAGCATTTGTGGTTCATAGCAATTGTAACCCAGTATTCATTCCATTTTCTAGCCACAAATCTGACCTTTCTTGATATCTATTGTTGATATTGTTGTGACAATAAATCATCCCAGAAAAAAATGATAATGAACTTTGAGTCCAAATCAGCTCTGGCTATAGGGATATGATTTACATAGATAAGTTACAATGTTAAGTTTGTTTAAGGTGTTTCATTATTCACTACATCTCTATAGTTTATTACTAATAAAGTTAACTTGATATATGGGACATACACAACATGCCTTATTCTACATTTAGGTACCATAATTTATTTCCCATTTGCATAAAAATGACTTAAAATTTAGGAATTATACTAATGAATTGCTTTTATAAATTAGTTATATGTTAAATATAATCTTATATATTACATTTTCTTTAAAATGCATATTTTATATAGGGTATAGCATAGTGCATTAGAAACATATTGCATATTACATACAACTGTTCTTTATTTTAAATATAAATTTATATAAATATATTTTACAGGTCTCCCCTGCTCTCTTTAATTGTCCTTATCATATAGACAACCTAATTTAGGTAACTAAATCTTCAAAAATCCTGACAAAATAACTCTACTACATGGGTAATTAACCAAATTAATCACCCTAAAATAAACCAAACAAAAAAATCAATCAAAATACTAAAAATATATTTGCATTAGATTGATGGACTCCATTTCAAAGTAACTTTGACACAATTGACAGGCAACTAGAGAGAATGAACCTATTTACAAAACTTTCTATGAATTTTTAGCTTAATTGAAGTTGATTTTTGGACTTGTTTGAAAATTTTAAAAAAAGGATTTTGTCTACTTTTTCCCATGACACCCCCAAAAACCCAGTGTAGCAAAGTATTTGCAACTGTTGTTGAATAAAGTTTTAGGGTTATATGATAAAATAATACAACAGTGAAGGCATACTGTTCATGTGTTTTGTTTACCCAGACATTTATGAAGTATCTCACTGGAACTGGAGATGTGTATTGACCCTATGAGCTTGTGTGTGTCTACAAACCTTTGAAATATATCCCCAGCACTCTAAGCATCTTTAAGTCAAATGAAGATTGAACACTAGTTTATCAACTGTGTGCATGCCGTAAAGTTACAAAAGATATGACATTATTACTGAATAATTCAACAGATATTAAAGATTCTATCATATTGTGATTAAAATTTATTGCTAAAGACTGACTGTATCTGTCTATACTAAAATGATTATGGCCAATGAGTAAATAGTACTTTGGACTCAAGAAAGCCATTTATTGTCTATAATCTTAATATCTAGTTTAAACCCAATTCTCCAAGTAATCAATCCCTAAACATCTTCAGGATATTTCTCACATCTCAAAGTCTACTATGAAGCTAGTCAGTGGTGGCACATGTCTTTAATCCCAGCACTAAGGAAGCTGAGGCGGGTGGATCTCTATGCATATGAGAATAGCTTACAGACAAGAGTTAGTTCTAGGACAGCCAGGGCTACACAGAGAAAACTTGTTGCGAAAAAACAAAAACAAGCAAACAAAATACAAGTCTACAATGATCAGATTTTTTTGTTATGGGTATATCTTTGTATAGTACACTGCAGTTCAAATATGAAATATTATTTGTGGTTTTCAAATATTGTACATTATACAATACATGTGTAAAATCTGTTTTGATTTGGTCCTGAGGTCAGCTGTTAAGGGCTGGGTCTGGAAGAAAATACAGCTGTAAATCACAAAGCAATCAAGAATGCATATCTTCATGAAGCTAAGGGTGTTAAGAAGCCTTATAGAATAAATAATGCATAAAAATAAATAAAATTTAAAAATATCCCAAACCATGTGTACCACAAATTGGAATGCATTAGTAATAAAATTCTAGGAGCTTGTCATTTTCCATGGTCCTTTGTCATATTTTTATACAAGAAGTTTTTATATGCTTCTCTGGGGAAGTAGCCAATACTCATTATCTCAATACTACTCAGTTAGTGTTATCAAATGGCATAACTTCAAAGAACTGATCCTCTTGAAAACTAAAGCTCTGGATACCTTCTTACAACTAAGTGTCATATCAAAAGCAGAGACTTTGATGAAAATATTCAAATGACATATTCACCTGATAGGAAAATTGCATATGGAAGCTGAGTCACTCTATCCTGAGTTTTAAGACTGCAATGCAGAGGGCTAGAGAGACGGTTCAGTGGTTAAAAGTACTGACAGCTTTTCCAGAGGTTGAAGAGTCTATTCCCAGCACCCACATAGGACACACAACTGTGTGTAACTCAAGATCCAGAGAATCTGGTTCCCTTGTCTGACCTTTGGGTCCCTAGATGCACATAGTGCACAAATACATGCAAGTAAAACACCCATAGTCATAACTAACTAACTAACTAACTAACTAACTAACTAAATACATAAATAAATAAGAAAAAGAAAAGAATTTATTACAGAATAAAACTGACTAGAAAATGTATTGTTGTCTCTTGGGGGCCTGCTCTTTTCTAAAGGAAAACAGGAGCAGGGGTTGATCTTCAGGAGAGGAGACATAGAGGGAGGTGGGAGGATGGGAGGGAGGGAAGCTGTGGTTGCATTGTATTGTATGAGAGAAGAATTTCTTTTCAAAAAAACGAAAAAGAAAACACATATACATGATTAATAATGTCACTTCTAAATAAGCACCTTTGTATTTTGCTGTTGCTATGTGCCATGTATGAGTGTGTTAAATGACAGGGGATCTGCCAAGACATTTAAAAATAAAGGAGAAAATAGCAGAATGAGCTAATTGTTGTATAGAGAAATGATTGATATGTAGATTAATATGTAGGTTTACAGAAGATTATTAAGATTGCACTATTACTTAATACTTGCAATGCACAGGCGCACACCTGTTTTAGATAGTAAAACTAAATAGACTTTTAAAAATCTGAATTGGCTGTTTTGGTGTTTATAAATGGAGAAGTAATAATAAGATTTAGTGAGAAATCAAGCCCAGCTAATGAGCTCCTTCCAGTCAATGGCTTGGAGTATTGGACTTAATTTCTTCGCAATGGTTAGGTCAATGGTTAGGAAATAATAAATGATAAGCAAATATTTAAAGAGTGAAATTGAACTAGTTTCTAATGAACATAATCATCAGTCAGTCTCGGTCAATGCTTAGATTCATCTAGTGGAGCTGCCTTGGAAAAAGGTATTTGATGTATATTTTTTTCCAATTTTTCTTTTTTTTAAAGTAAGAGTGTTTTTCCCTACGTTTTCATATTGCTGTATATTCAGTTGAGGTTATAGACATATGGAATAAATCTGGTCATAAGAGCATGTTGTTGGTATATGATGGTGAATTCTTTTTTGCTATCCAATATGCTTTTTAAGATGTTCTTAAATCAGCACTACTTCCTAAATATTAGCTACAAGATCTGCTGGACCAGAAAGATCAAATTGCAAGATCAAAAGTGAGCATGCTCCTCTCTACAGGAAGTTCCATAGCACTCATTTTACATTTTCATCAAGGAAATTATCAAAGAATAGTATTTAGATTGTGAGAAGAGTCACAAGAACCAACAAATACAGAGAATTTCAACTCCCAGGGCTGCTTTTAAAATGAAAAGATTCAGATTTGTGGTCCTGCAAACCTATGCAAGCACCAATGGTACCAAATTAATACTGGTGAGATTCCAGTTGGGGTAAGAATGGTTTCTTCTTCTAAAACGCTGTCGTGTGACTTTTCTCAAAGACAATGTGCCATGAGTCAAGCCTGTTATCAGCCCCACACACCTTCCAGAACTGCAACACATCATGAGGCATGCAATATTACTGTGGTTCTGGAAAGAACCATCAGCATCAACTATGCTTCTGAGCTGTGACATTCTTACAGTTGCTCTCTCATGAATTGTCTATTTGGGACATACTTTTTCATTCTACTTGAAAGTACTTATTCTCCCTACTAAAAAAGTGATGTCCATGCTAAAAAGAGAGAATGCTTAAACATTTACAGTACATTACCAAATAAAACACAGCTGGTGTGGAGAACTGAAATCAGTTTATTCTGTCCTAGCATTATCAGCCTCGTTCATTGTTTAGAAACATCAGCTGAGAAACTGTGTAGTCTCTGTTTAGTGTCCTTGAGAACTTGTAAGCTTTCTAGAGTTGTTTTACATTGGCATTTCATTAGTGAATAGGTCATTTGTGTGTGTGTGTGTGTGTGTGTGTGTGTGTGTGTGTGTGTGTGCACGTGCATGTGGGAACATGTGTGTATGACTTAATGACAGAGGCCAACCTCAGGTGTTGTTCTTCAGAAATCACCCCCCATTTATTTATTTGCTTGTTTGTTTGTTTTTCAGACAGAGTATTTGTTTGCCAGAAACTTCTAAAGAGACCAGCAAGCCATGAGAATCTTACTGCCTTCCTCTCCCTACACTCCCTAGAGTTATTTACAAGGACATGACACCACATCTGAATTCTTCTGGTTATTGTTTCTAAAGATTTCTCTCTTTATGATTCTATCTTGTGTTCATGCATACATGCGTATGCTTGATGTTTGTATGGGCACCAGTGCAGCCAGGTAACTGGAGGTAAGAGGAGGGCACAGCTTTCCCTGGAACTGGAGCTATGAGCTGCTGTGTGCTGGGAACTGAACCTGGGCTTTCTGAAAGAACAGCAAGTGCTTATAAGCATTGAGATATATCTCCACAGCCATATCTAGATTTCTGGGGCATGAGAAAGGTCACTGTGAAAGTATGGTGAGCATTTTACCACCTGAGCTATTGTCTCAGCCCTCAACAAGTACAATTTTACATAACACACGTTAACATTTATGACAAAACTGAATCCAGGGCCTTGAGCAGGATAAAAATGTAATTTACCACTGAGATGTGCCTTTAGTCGGAAATTAGTTATTAATCATTGAACCAACAAGTGACTCTACATGTATATTTGTATGGAAGTAGTTAGGTGTGTCACATACAATGTATGATTTTGTTATCCTGGAACCTGGTATCCTTTCCTATCTACTATTTAACATTCTTCTAGCTCCTCTCTAAGTTTCTGCTCCTTTTATCCAATAAGCCCTTTCCCAATAGTGGGTTGCTGAAGTATTCCATATTTGGAATCTGGACAAAAATTCTAATACTTTATATATATATATATATATATATATATATATATATATATATATACATTTAATTTGGACATCTGTAAGATATTGGGTGATGTTTTCTGACTATGAATAATATAATATTCAATAAGTAAGGGTTGTTAGCTTTCCTAGATACTTTTCATTTGGACCTCTATGTAAGTATGAGAATATTAGTCAGAATTACTCTGTAGGCTAACTGAGAAGAAGGAAAAAGTAATATAGAAAAGAATTTTCAAATAAAACTTAAAAGCCTCATTTTAAATCAGCAATGGCATTGTGAAGGAAGTTTGATTCAGATTTAGAGAACACTTGTGTTACTCAGAAGTCCCAGAATCCCTTATGAGGGAACACTTGAAAAAGAAAATAATAAAGACATGAATTGAACACAGAAATACAGAAAGTGCAAAATGATAAGGAAGATATGCTTAGATGCACAGCTTGTGTTGGTCCTGAAACTCAACTTTGGTCAGTAAGACAGACTAAGAGTGTAATAAGGATAGTGTGAATTTTCCTTCTATCTAAAAATAAATTAAATAAATTGGCTGTCATTGCCCCTTTCTCCTTTATTCTGGGTTGAGCATTGATCTGAAAGAAGTTGTTAGAAAATTGTTACGGGAGAGGAGAATGGAACAAGTTGAAGGAGGACTTGTTGAAACAGGAGGACATGGTCAATGACATCATCAAAACTATGAAGCAAGGTCAGTGCTGCACATGTCCTAACTTGGTGTGAGATCATATATAGTGATAAAATGTAACAGGTTTCAGAATAGATGTAAGTATAGTTTGATAACTTTTGTTTTGAATTACTGTGGAAATAAGTGGTATATAAGCATCTTAAGTGTACCATGAATCTTGCATTTCATGATTAAGATTACAAAGTATTACAAAAAGCCAGTCCGTTGTCTGACAATATGTGTTTAAATAAAAGTAATATCAATGTCTGGCTATGTCCACTTGGATAACTTTGAGAACCTTAGTGTCATTTGGGTTTAGGAGTTTCCTAAATGAAACAGATGAAATGTAAAGCATACTAAACAATGCAACAAGAAACCCTGGCTTACAGCCAATTCTCACTATTTTTATTTGTAATTAATTGCTATATATGTATACTTTTTAGTATATATAAGATTGGAAAAATATCAATAAGGAGAAATAACTCTAACCATTATGCCTTTAAACTATGATCCTGCATAGTTGTTAAAGCTTTAATGTATTAGTATAGTTTTCAGTGCTGGCTCTTGCAAACAGAGATGATTAAGACAGGTATTTTAGGCTATCACTGTAGCAGGAAAGATAAAGATTGAAAAAAAGCATTGCAAATACTTAAAATTAGTTATGATTATGCTATGGGAGATGTAAACAGAGAACTGCATTGGATACTCTTACAAATAATAGTCAAAGTCTGGTCAATATTAGAACTGTAAAATATTAGCTAAAGTGTAGTAGAATGATATTTAAAGGTGTACTACATTTGTTTAGGTTGCATTTGTTTAATTCACTGAAGCTGTGTTACTGTGTCTCTGACCTGATGGTCTAATAAAGGCTTATTCTTAATTATGAATGCCTGGCCTTAGCTTGGCTTTGATTCCAACCAGCTTTCCTTAACTTAACCTATCCCATCTACCTTTTGCCTCTGGGCTTTTCTCACTCTTACTTCTGTATCTTATTTTTAATCTGTGGTTTGCTGTGTGTGTAGTTGGGTAGCTGTCCCCTGAAGTCTTCCTCCTTCTCCAGCTCCTAGCCCTTTAGATCCCAATTCCCAGATTTCTTCTATTTATACTCTTTGCCTGTCAACCCTGCCTATCCTTTCTCCTGCCTTGCTATATAATTAAGAATAAGAAGCAGAGTGCTAGAGAGGTACCCAGGAATCCACAAAGATGACCCCACTATAGACCACGGCAATGGTCGAGAGGGTGCCTGAGCTGACCTACTCTGGTGATTGGATGGCCGAACACCCTAACTGTTGTGATAGAACCCTCATCCAGTGACTGATGGAAGAATATGCAGAGATCCACAGCCAAGCCTAGGCAGAGATCCAGAAGTTCAATCGACGAGAGAGAGAGGAAGGATTATATGAGCAAGAGATATCGAGACCATGATTGGAAAATATACAGAGACAACTAGCCAAACTAGTGGAAACACGTGAACTGTGAACCAATAACTGAGGAACTCCCATGGAACTGGACTAGGTCTTCTGTATAAATGAGACAGTTGTTTAGCTTGAACTGTTTAGGAGACCTCCAGACAGTGAGACTGGGACCTGTCCTTAGTGCATGAGCCAGCTTTTTGGAACCTAGTGCCTATGCTGAGACACTTCGCTCAGCTTTGGTGCAGGGAGGAGGGGACTGGACCTGCCTCAACTGAATGTACCAAGCTCTACTGACTCCCCAGGGGAGGCCTTGTCTTGGAGGAGGTGGGAATGGGGGCTGGGTTGTGGGGTGGGGTGGGGATGGGAGGAGGGAGGACAGGGGAATCCGTGGTTGATATGTAAATGAATAGAAAAATCTCTTAATAAAAAGAAAAAAAAAGAATAAGCCTCTGTGTGTGATTTACTTGGGAGCTGGATGGTTCCCCGCCCCCCCCCCAAAAAAAAGGAGCAAAAACCTCCAACAGTACTAAAGGAATAAAAAAGAAGATGGCATTTTTAGCCAAATGAAAAGCACAAGTAGTGAAAGTGATACCCAACTTGGCAACACCTTGTAGAAAATAAAATTTTCTCATGGCCGTGTCACTGGTGTATGTAGCATAAGAGCAAGGGTAGATAAGAGCAAGGATAGCATTGTGCACATTCTAAGAGTCAGGTTATTAATGGGCTCCTAGAATGCATAAAGCTCCTTGTTTATGTTTTGTTGTTATGATAAAATACTAACTTGGGATTTATTTTAGCTGATAAATTATAATCCATTGTTGGGGGAATCCATGACAAGTTCTCATGGCAGGAATCTGCATGTGGCATCTGGAGGAGAGACCACGAGAGAATACTGCTTACTTGCTTGCTCCCAGACTCAAGTGTTCAGCTACTTTTCTTATACAACCAAGCCCTATCTTGGGCAGCACTCTCCACAGTAGACTAGGCTCTGCCACATCAGTTAGCAAGAAAGTGCCTCACAGACATGCCAATCTGAGGGAGACAATTCCTAAACTGAGTTGGCCTTTTCCCAGGTGGCTCTAGATTGTCAATTTGACAAAATCTAACTAGCACAGTCAGTATAAAGAGTTGTTTTCAAATCATGTGCTATAGAAACCAAATGATTCCCCAGAAGACAAACAGATCCTCTACATCTTCTGAGAAACAGGAAAACAGCTGCTGTCTTAGGATTTAGTCATAAATGAAATCAGTTGCTCTGTTGTTGGTATCAAAGCTCACACCCTGATGCAGGTTGTCATTGTACCTGATGACTTCTAGCAAGGGAAGAACGTTGGAACTATGTCTGATCCTCAAATGACATGGTGGTATTTTCTACACATAGTTTATTCTGGCAAGGATTTAGAGGATGCTGTCAAGAAGGATGCTAACAATCAGCTTGAAAATGAGGTAATCTTGAGCAAAAGTCATCATCTGAAAATGAGGATGAAGAAAAGTTTGCAGTTCTGAGATTCTTGATAACTACAATCAATAGTTTAAGAGATTTAATTAAAAATACTGGAATATTTTTCTCATGCCAACCAAAATAAATTTAAGATAGCTTGATTGATTATCATGTCAGTTCCTTTTTTTTAATCTGAAGCACTAAATATTTGAAAATATCATTTTTAAAGAAAAAATACTGTGATAAAATATATCCAATAAAATCCAAATTCAATATCCATCTAATTTCAACTTTTATTCACTCAAAGTACATTTTGAAATGTTTCAAGAAATACCAAAGTGTCACTTTACACATATTTTGTGTATATTCATTACACAAAATGATGAGTTACATAAAAGTCTATCATGTACTTGGGTCATATTCATCCCTCCCTAAACCTTCTCTCACCTCCATCTTTTTCCTGGTGAATTCTACTTACATATATATGGTTTCATAACTTGGCTAGTGAAGAAAACCACCATGAACACAAATGTATAGGCATCTGTATAGTAAGTATGCTGATTTAATGTAACTCAGCTTACACTGATAAATTATTTACTTTTGAGCATATTTACTTTAGACTTTTGGGGTAACATCCAAACAAGTTTTCATAGTGACTGTACTCATTTGCCTTCCTTACAGACATTTACATGTGAGTTCCCTTTATTTTGCATCTTAGTCAGCATCTGTTGCTATTGGTTTCCTTAATGATAGCAATACTACTGGCAAGAGGAGTTTCAATGGAGCTTTAATTTGCATTTCCCTTATGGCTAGGGATGTTGAACAATTTTTAGTATGTTTGTTAGCCAACAGTAATGCATTTTTTGGCAATTGTCTACTCATTTTATTAGAACATCTATTAATTGTATTGTTTAGTTTGGGGATGTTAGATTTTTAAGTTTTTCTTTTAAAGAGTAATTTATTTGTAATATATATATATATATATATATATATATATATATATATATATATATATATGTATGTATATGGGTGTTTACCTGCATGTATGTCTGCATACCATGTTTATGCATAGAAGAGATCATTAGGTCCTCTGGAAACTGGAAGGAAAATGGTTGTGAGCTGCCAGGTGAATGTTGGAAATTAAACCCAGGTCCTCTGAAAGAGTAGATCATGCTCTTAACCCCAGATCTGTCTCTCCAGACCTTCTCCTTTCTCTTTCTTTCTCTCTCTTTCTCTTGCTCTTTCTGTCTCTGTTTCTATCTATCTATCTATCTATCTATCTATCTATCTATCTATCTATCTATCTATCTCTATCTCTATCTCCCTGAGTTATTTATATATTCTAGAGGATTAGCCTCTGCCTGATGTACATTTGGAAGCTTTGCTCGCTTACTATCTCCAATTGTTTTCCTTGCTCTGGGGATTGTTTTTTATTTCATGTAGCCAAATCTGTCGTATCTTGGCTCTTTTACCCTGAGCTATTGCAGTTCTTTTCAGCAAGTTCTTTCTATGCCTAAATCTTAAACTCTTTTTTTCCTAAAGGAATTGTAGAATTGCAGGTGTTTTTTTAAATTTATGTTTTTACTGTGTAAGAGATAAAGTTTTGGCTGGGTTCTCCAGGATGTAGAGACTCGACATTCTCAACGTAATTTTCTGAAGACAATACAATTTTTCCAATGTCAGTTCTTGGGAGTTCTCTCAGAACACAGGTGGCTCTAGCTGTGTAAGTTTATTTGGGGGTCACATGCTCCATTCTACTACTCTATATTTCTGTGTTGTGGCTGTGCTATGTGGCTTTGTTGCTATCACTCTTTTCTGTCAACTGGGATCAGGTTGATTGTCCACAAGACTTCCTTGGCAATTTGGAAATGTTTATGTGCTCATATGAATTTCAGATTCTGTAAGGATTGTCACTGGTTTTTAATACCTTTGAATTGTGTGTATGTATGATAAGCTTGTGTGGGTAGGCATGGCACTGATTACTAGAGGCCACAAACAACTTTGAGGTGGATTCTGAAATAATAATTCAGTTTTCCAGGCTTGTGTACCATATGGTTTTAACATTTACTCATGTGTTTATTTTGCCAGTCCACTGTCATTGGGAGTTTCATAAGGATTATACTGTATCTTTAGATTGCTTTAGGTAATATATTCCTTTTCAATCTATATCATTTAGGAGCACTCCAGTCCACAAAGCTCAGAAAGTTTATAAAATAATTATTGCATACTATTAATGTCCTAATTATGAAGAAACACCAAGATCAAGTGCCAATAGATAATGTCATAATTGATTATGGATACAAGTACTGAATATATCATGGAGAAACCAATATACTTAAGATCGTTAAGACCTGAGTGTCCGAGATACATGTGGAAATAAATTCTAACATGGAAGCTCTTCTCTTTTGTTTTTCTTTCTACAGAATATTTACTGATAAAGATGATATACAAGGCCACAAAATAATTTAAAAGCACAAATTTTGCAAAACAAAGCATACAATAAAAAAAGAAATTGTAGCAAAATAAGTCAACCTTGAAGACATTTTCTGTTTTTTAATCTTCATGTGTATGATGATTGCAAGAGCAAAATGTAGATGTTAGAGAAACCTGCCTTTATTTTTTCCCATTTTCTCTTTTACTGAAAATAGATTCTTTGATCATACTTAATATACTGATTATAATTTCTCTTCCCTCTACTCCTCTTCCAACCCCTCCCAGACATATCCATTTCCTTTCTGTCTCTCATTAGAGAAAAATAGGCTTCTAGGACTACTAAACCTGACAAAACAAAATATAAGGTAAATAAAAAAACACATCAAGTTGGACACAGCAACCCAACAGGAGGATGGGTTTGGACCAGATCTTCTGAATATATATTATAGGTTTCAGTTTAGTATTTTTATAGGAGAAACCCATTCTAAATTTGATCATATGTCAACAATGAGATAGCAGTAACCTGGATATTGGCTGTCAAAAAGAAAAGAAATTGGTAACTCCCTCTATTTGAAATCATGAAAATCTTCAAGTCCAGTGACTATGGAAACAGTGAAGATAGGCCACCCATTGAAAGATTCCAACTGTAGCCTCAAGGACATCAGGTTTTAGAACTATGGAATGAATCAGTTAGTAGAGTTTATTACACAAAGCATAAGGACTTGTCTTTGGATTCCTGTTACTAAGTTGCAGCACAACTGTAGTGTGATGGCAGACTCTGGAGGATTTCTGGAACATGGTGGCCAGGTGGTAGTTTACCCAAATTTATGGACTCATTGCATGGTGAGAATTCCTGTCTCAACATAACATAGATAGTGATTGAAAATGATGCCTGGCATCAATCTCTAATTTATATATACAGGTACACTATTATTGCATCTTTTATTTTAACACATTTACCATGAAATTGCAAAGCATGTGACAATAAAATTAATTTTAAAATTATAAAAAAATAACAGACAATGGCTAAACCCGTGGAGACCCAGACACTAACATTTGTCTAAATATGTTATAATGGCAATTGATATGTCATAGTAAAACTTTCAAATATAAAAGCATAGTAAAAAAAAAAAACTAGAATAATAAATTCAGAGACAACCAATGGAATTCAATTTGATCCACTGTAGGGAACTGTGAGTGAATGTGTGCTACTGATAACAGCCAATGCTTCCTATCTATGGGAACTGACAAGAGTCTTTCTACTGGGTGAGGATGGCATGGCAAAGCTGATCCGAATACTGTAGTAGGAAGGTTTCTCCGGTCTCACCAGGACCCCACAATCCTGTGGCCTGCTTAAAAATAATCACTCAGGAGCTTAAAATAATTACAACTCCTTAGCCATTAGCTCAGACTTATTACTGACTAGCTCTTACACTTAAATTAACCCATAATTCTTATCTATATTTAGCCACATGGCTTGGTACCTTTTCTCAGTTCCGCCTTGTCATCTTGCTTCCTCCATGTCTAGCTGGTAACTCCTGACTCAACCTTTCCTCTTCCCAGAATTCTCCTCACTCTCCTCCCTACCCCCACCCACCTATACTTCCTCCTGCCTGGCTATGGCCAATCAGCATTATATTTATCAACCAGTCAGAGCAACACATAATCACAGCCTGAAGAATGACATCCCACAACAAAATACAACTCTTTATAAACAATCAACCAGTGCCTGAAAAAGTTAGCCACTGTAGTTTCCTTTTGCTGGATGACTGCAGCCTGAGATGGCTCTCCATTGGAGCCTCTCCTGATATAATGCCTCTCTGTGCTGTATGAAACTTCCACAAGTTCTCCTGCAGTGTTGCATAGTTGGTGCCTCTCCTCCAAATGAGTAAGGTCTACACAATCTCAGCTTTTATGAACATTTGTTTGTCCTTTCTTCATTCTGTTATCACCCCAGTCAGATTCCCTGCCATGCAGGACATGATGAGCCTTGAGAAAAACCTCTCCGTGTGTATCCCATCATGATTATCGCCATATAAATATAAAAAATGAGATAAAGGCATTATCTAGAGACACATTACTAGCAATTTTCAGAAAAAAAAAAACTACAAGAAGTCATCAATCCACAAGTCTGAGTTTCTATGTATAACATTTTTTGAAATGCCAATACAAGGAAATACTTTAATAATACAGGTGAATTCCAGAAGAGGACAGACATTTTCAAAACAACAACCCTAAAAGACATGAACCCAAAAAGGGGTAAGTTTATCAATTACTTCTTAGCATAAACAATAGAAGATGAATGCCACTGGAATGTCAACTCTAAAGGCTGAAATAAAAGCAGTAGCATGTGATGAACTTTGAAAATATTAGGGCAAATATGGTTTTTGAACAAAATAACTGTAGTTTTCCAATACAAAAGTAGTATTAAATCTGTATTGACATAAAATAATAAAGAAATAAAAAGGCAAATATTGATCAACGAAGATAAATAGTTTTATTAGTAACTAAAGGTAAATATCATAAGTTATGACTCCCATAATCAATAGGACAAGCTCATAACAAAAGAGAAATATGAGATAGATGAGCCATACAGCTAAATCAAATCCTAATAGACTGACATGGAACATCACAGTCAACATCTGCAGAATGTGTGATTCCTTACTGTCTCCAGAAACTATGTAAATACCAACAAGACAACCAATCTAAAATGAGAAAGCACTTCGCTTGAGACACTTGACAAATAGGAACTGTTAACTAAAATGAAGTGTATAGATATTTATACATACAATCTGCAATCAGGTCATATTTGTTATTATGAATTAATTCCATATTTGCTAATAAAAAATTAATAATTTATAGTTCACATTCATTACTTTCTTGAACAAGGACACCAAGTAGCACATTAGCATCATCATTTTATGTGCAGTGAGGAAGCTTCAAAACCAATTGGCATGGAAGGAACATATATGAGTGTCTTCATGTTTGAATGCAGATTAAACTCTGAGATTGTAGAATAGATTTCATAGTTTAAACTTGTTGGCAGAAGGATTACATTCAAATTGACCTCATTGTGTGCTCAAAGATTTCCTTGTGAAGCTGGCAATGAATTTTTGTCTTTTTTTCTTCATAAAATTCAAGGTAGCAGCTGTCACTGTCCTTCAGCCAAGGATGACCCTTTAACTCCTACAGCTGAAGAGGTTAAGGTTAAGTGTGACAGTAATGATGTACCACCATGTGCCACGGGGCATCTCCAAAAAGGTTTCTACATAGAAAGTAGGGGAAGATTTGATATTTGGGTGGGATTTCAAGAAAGTAGCCCTGGAGTCGGTGGTATCAAAAAGTGGTTCACATTTTCTGAATGGATATATAAGCAGATGTTGTGTTTAATCTAGATAACAACAGACAGAATGAAATAGTGATTCTGTAAAAAGACAAAGTCACTTTTTGCTAAGAGAAAGATATGACCACTTTATGGGTGACAAAGTAACATCATTTTCTCTCAAAGCAGCTGTGTGATATGGAGGAAATATGTAGCTTCAAACCTATTAGTGCTTTAAGTAACACCAAATGAATTTTCCAATAATGATATTCCAACACCGACACAAGTCTCTTATTATTTTCTTAGTATCAGACCTAAGGAGCCTAAGGTAGTTTTGAAAGAGTCACATGAATTCATATGATTCGTTAGAGAGTAATGCATGCTAGTATGGATAGCAAGGGGAAGGGACAGCATTCAAGAGTAGATCATCATTGTAACATAAGGCAGGAATATGTGGATTGATATAAACATAGATATAATAATGAAACAATAATTTCTATATTAGCAGTTCTCCATAAACATGGAACCAATATTTTGTTTGTAAAGAGCACTTTGAAGAAAATATATTGGACCTTTTTAGACAGTCAAGATGGAGCTATGCCTGTAGAAGAGGATGCAGAAGGAACACACATGGAAAAGGTGAGAGATTAAGTTAAGCCTGCTTAGTAGAGAGAGTCACCGTGGGAATTTGTGCATCCCACCTTGCAGTGGTATAGCATGGCAATGTGAACCTAATCACATTTAGTCATGGACAGAAATGGGCTCCAGTAAAGGGACAGCCTTAGTAGATAAAGCAGCAGAGGTATTTTTCTCAAATTTTTGAATCTTTTAAATCTGAGATCTTTCAAAGTAGCTGAAAGCATGATAAATAAGAATAGTATTTTGAAAACAACAGGAATTTTAAATTTGGATTAAACATATTTTAGAAATGTAAGGCCATGTTTCAAAATGTCTATTTTACTTTTGTGTAGCTAAATAAATATTAAACTGCAAAATTGTATACTTTATAAATATAGAAATATAACAGATTATTTGGCATGAATTCCCACCCTTTGCCAAGAGAAACAATGGACAATTAATAGCTTTTTAGAAGAGGGAGAGCCAGCTTTCTTTGAGAATTCATCCTCGGATAATGTGAGAATACTCCAGTGGAGAACCACACAAGAATATATGGTCAGTGCTAATTGGACTTGATATGTCTACAAAAATGCTTACGAAGTTGAATGGGTAGAGAAGCAAGGGTGGAACCAACGAGAAATTGGGGATAAGTGAAAATGATCTAAGCATATTGAACAGAAAAAAATGTACCACTATAATATGGAGAAAAAAAAACCCGAAGTGTTCAAAGTCCTCATCTTTAAAACAGTTACTTTGAAGATGTTCATGAGAAAATAAATTTAGAAATATTGGCAAAGGAGTGAGACCTAATAGAAAAATCTTGGGGAAGAGCTAAGCAGTTAAGAAATGTTTGATACCTAGGTCATGGTTAAACATGTGAATGAGAAGCAGGGTGACTAAAAAAAAATGTTACATTCATCACTTTTATTGATTTCTGTACACACTGTATGCACTTGAGTGTGTGTGTGTGTGTGTGTGTGTGTGTGTGTGTGTGTGTGTGTTTGATTTTATTACTTCCATCAGAGGAAAATAAGGGTAGCACTTG
The DNA here is from genome assembly GCF_004664715.2 of Peromyscus leucopus. Classification (NCBI taxonomy): domain Eukaryota; kingdom Metazoa; phylum Chordata; class Mammalia; order Rodentia; family Cricetidae; genus Peromyscus; species Peromyscus leucopus. The sequence goes on from NC_051068.1 coordinate 51,759,752, forward strand.
TTGCAGAGTTTTGGCCCTCAATATTTGATTATTTTGAAGTATGGAGAAACACAACAAAATTTTGTGTTGACACAGTTGATTAACACAAACAATCACAGTTTCCCACTCTCTTCTGATCTAGCTCAGATGCACATAGGCGAACTACAACAGTGAATGAACTGATAGAACTTCATAACTGATGAAACTTCCTTCTCACGGTGGGGAAAGAGTTCCAAGTAATAAATATTTAATGTGCTAGTCCATACAAAGTGTTACAATTAGATATATGACATTGAAAAGAAATTTGTTACAGAAAATAGAAATTATGGTATTATAAGTTCTGTATATTTCAATATTTAGGCAAAGAATTAGCACTCATCAGAATGAGTTCAAAGCAGGCAAAAAAAGAAATCACCTGTTATTACAATAATAAAAAAAACTGAAGTAATATTAAACCAAAAATTAACCTACGAATATTAAATTGTTTATACACTTGTTACACTCAGAATTAGGTTAAGTAATAAGTAGGTCAAGTAAAATAATACTATTACGAAAGTAAAGTAACCAGACTGAAGGTAAACATCAGTCCTAATACATGAATTTAGGGGAAGAAAATTTTCGTGCTCAGAAAGAAAAGCAATTTCCAAGTCTGCCTTAGCAGACCCAGGAGTACTGCCACAAGCAGGGAGATACATTTGTTCAAATCAATATGAAAATGTGCCATTCAGAGGCACCATCACTGTCTCGTGCTCTCTCTGTAATTCAATGGAGCTAACGGGCACCCCCTGATCTTGTTTGGCGCTAGAGAAGCAAGAATTTATCTTCATGCCAGATCAGCCTTTTAAATCACTGCTGCATCATAAAGGTCTCATTTGATTATGATAATTCCTGGGAGGGACAAGCAGCCATCCCAACATTTAAGGGGCATAGTTATTTTCCTCTTGGATTCCCTCTGATACTGCTTTTGTATACTTTGTGCTCATTCGCTGTCTTAGAGCCTTTTAGACTCCGAGTTTCCCACAGGAACCAAGAATCGAGGTAAAACATTTTTGAAGTAATAATAACTGGCTATGTGTGTGACAAGAAGAGCAATCATGAGCAAAAGCATAGAATTTTAGACTCATAAATGATACAGTGACACTTTGTCATTGCTCAAGTTTTTGAAAATGGTTATCTGTAAATTACCAGCCTTACATATAAATACTATATATGCGATTCTACCTAAAAAAAAAAAAAAAAAAAAAAAAAAAAAAAAAAAAAAAAAAAAAAAAAAAAAAAAAAAAAAAATCTGTTGCCTCTGAGTGAAAAAAAATGGCTACAGTGGCTCATAGAAGGAAAACAACATAATTGAAATGTCAGGTCTCTGAGTGGCAATTTCGACTCTTCTTTGCTGCCTGGCTGCCTCTCGACCTTGTGCCAAGCCTGGCTTCCCTGCCCCTTAATTTGTCCATTTCCAAGTGAGCCAAGCACCAGCACACAAAGCGCACAAGACTGTTGTAAGGAGACTTTAATAAAAGTGCACTTTTCAAAAACCTTGCATAAATGTTAAATAGAGGAAAATATATCTCACTTTCAACACATTTATGGAAGCTTTGTGTGTGGTGTCAGCTTTAATAATGAGAGCCTCTCCAAGCTTTAGCAACCTTTGAAAATACCAAAGAGGCTATCTTTTAATGACATAGATACAAAGGCCATTTGCATGTGTCTTTTATCCACACCAGAGAAAATTGATCATTCAATACGGCTGTGATATTCATATATAAACGACTTCATAATTCACATTAATTTAAAGAATACAGAATAGTGACTTACTGAGAAGAAATATTCTTTTTCCTGTTTTCATGTGAGTGAAAACATAAAAGTTTTAGTACAAAAATTTGCAGGAATTTGGCCTTTAGAGAGATTGTAAGACTTATGTCTATATCAAATTAATGAAGCAAACTTATAAAAGAATTAAGAGCTTGGAAGTCCTAAATTTATATTGGCTGAAAATAGACATTGCATTATTTATTTTACAAGAACTAAGTCTCAGTCAGATTGTACATATTAACATAAAACTTCTATATCATGCTTCAATTGAAAATGAATCTATGTTTCTAACTCCTTTCCTCTCGTGCACGTATATGCGTTCTTTTGTTCTTGAACTCCTAAAGTGTTGCTACCTGAAGAGAAACTTAATGTTTCATATATATATATATATATATATATATATATATGTGTGTGTGTGTGTGTGTGTGTGTGTATGTATATACACAAATATATGCATATGTGTGTGTGTGATTCGCAATATAGTATTTATTTCAAATATTTTGAATTCCAGGATATGAATGCAGATAAAGCTCTAAGCTGGACACTCACTGATTAATTAAAGCTGAGTCTTGCATTTAAAAAATTAATTTCTCCCTGATTTTGCTATATAGACCTTGTTGTAGAAATCATTACTCCAATCAGAGTTTGTTGTGTGTGTGTATGGAGAAAATCACTTAGTTCCAGAAAGCTCAATATAATAGAGTAAGAAAATGAAGCTAAAGGCAAAACTGAAACAGAAGCTCAAGTCTCCAGCACCTGGGACTACATCCTCACATGTGTAACAGAAAGGCAAAGTGCAGACTAGCCTGAAAATTCTAAAGATTGGCACTTTATGTGTGTGTCAGGGCTCAAACATCCCTGATTCTACACACATGTGGTTCACATCATTCCATCTCTTCTTTGACCTGTCTCCTGGCATGTTTAATATTCACACGAGTATATGAAAGCATTTAATGCTTTTAAAACTATGTTTTTTAGTGCTGCTAACATATAAATAACATCAAAATCACTTAGTAGAAGGCCCGAGGTTTATATATATTCATAACATTGTGCAACCATCACTCTTATCTCTTTTCTATACCGTTCATTTTAGAACTGACACTAATGACTAATTGAATAATACCAACACTCTCTGGCATCCCTCATGCAACTTGCTGTCTTGATGACTTATAGATCTCCAAGAATCATATATAAATAAACTAAATGTTTTATAACTAGTTTATTTCATTAACATAATACCTTTACTTTCATCCATATTGTCACAAGAAAGAATAAAACCTTCATTTTAAAGCTGAGTAACATTCCATTGAAAGTATGTATCATGTTTTGCTTTTGTAGTCATCCATCTGTAGTAGACACCACAGTTTCCACATTTAAACTCTCATGCGTTATGCCATCCACAATAGCTCTTCCCTTGATTTTTAAGTTTCATATCTGAGTCCAGAAGTATCACGGAGCACTCACACAAATTGTTCAAAACAATTATATCATATTAAATTAATAAAAATAACCCCACAGAATTGGGTGCTAATTTACACATTGTAGCTAATTCTTACTTTCTGTGTTTGCATTTGTTTTGTTTTTTGAGATGGAATCTCACAGCTTAACCTGGCTAAGCCTGGAATTCACAATGAAGATTAAGATGGCCTTGCAATCACAAAGAACTACCTGCCTCTGCCTCCCAAGTTATGAGGTTTAAAGGACCACCATGCTTGTTTGACTGTGTGGTAATACATACATTCATTCATACATACATAAATACATACACATATACATGTATGCATATACATATACATACATGCACACATATATTTGCAGAGTGATAGTTTATTGTAGCTCTGTTTTCTGCTTTGCCATTTTACTGCTTACAAGTGATTCTGTGAAACTATTATTTAATAGTGGGAATTTAAACTTGGAAAATGACCAGGTGCAGTCTTCTCTTTGTTCAAGGTCTTGATTACAGATTCAATCTCCTTCCACACTTTGGATTTTTCTTGCTTCTTTCTTATTCTGCTTCACTAACTCTGGGAACCTTAGTCAGCCTTCTTCGGGCAAAATAGAATGCAAAGTCAGAATAGGTAAGTGTCCTTTTATGCCATTTTTAGAGACACACATTACCTTGGATGTTGATATAGGCAATAAGAAAGGACCTTAAAAAGAATCCACATTATAATCTGCACAGTCACAAAATGTATGTGAGATTTGGTGAAGAGCAGTTTTTCTTGAGCCTCAAGCACTCATTCATCAAGCAAATGTACAGACTACCTCTGCTCTAACTATTGATGGTGCTGGAAAGCCTATAAGTCAAAGACAGAGATTGTGTCTATACCATACACCAGAGAGATCAAGATACTCTATCCTTTATATAACAGGCTAAGTTAGAAATCAATAGCATTGGCCCAATAATGCCACAGTAATAAAACAACAGGTTCCAAAGCATAGCCACATGCTTACTGGCCTGGCCTTCCTTAGTACATAGGGTTTCCTTGATACTTTCCTTATATTAGTAGAGGTAGTGCCTTGGGCACAGAATCAGCTGCTCCACTGCATAGCCTAAAAGTTTCAAGGTCCTTCACGGTTTCCATTGTACCCCGATTCCCTCAGTACACCTGTTGATGGTGAAGCCTGCAAGTACAAGTTTGTTTCACTGAGGCACAGGTCTCTGCCTGATGACAGACAAAAAATCTATAGGCTAGACTACAAACACTGATAGCCCATGATGGCTGGGTTGTTTATTGCTGGGAGATGGGTGATGACCTTGGCTGACAAAGATTATATGTATCTAATTTCACAATAAGAGTGACCCTCACAGTCTCGGGGAGTTTGTGGCCCAGATCCATTCCAAAGCCTAAAGTAATTCAGGTAATAACTTTATTTGTTTCATTAACTTCCAGGTCTTTCATGGCATAGAGCATCTTAAGAATCCATTTATGAATGCTGGATATGTGAAGGCCCTTTCCATTCAGTCTCATGATAGGTAATCTCAGTGAGCAGGCAACACCTTGACAGAGGCCTGTGCTACAGTATATGTTCGCCCCAGAGCAAACAGCATTTCTTTATCTTCTATGACATGACGGTGTTTGTTTAGAGTTCAACTTAATGTAGTTACTGAGGCTTATTCCTCAGGCTGGTTAGGAACAGTTTTGTTCTCTAGATGGTTTAAAGTTTGGATTGATGGTGTCAGACACTCTGTCCCCCTTGTATTCTTTAGAAGTATGTATATTTAAAAAAAATACTATATTAAAACAAGGTCCCAGCCGGGCATTGGTGGCGCACACCTTTAATCCCAGCACTCGGGAGGCAGAGCCAGGCAGATCTCTGTGAGTTCGAGGCCAGCCTGGGCTACCAAGTGAGCTCCAGGAAAGGCGCAAAGCTACACAGAGAAACCCTGTCTCGAAAAAAACAAAAAAAACAAAAAAACAACAACAAAAAAAAACAAGGTCCCACCACCTCTTACTAGGTTTTCTGATCTCTTCTGAGGAAATTTGGGCAGAGATGAACCTGACAACTTTGTCTATGGGCATAGGACACTGAAAGGTTTAACTAGCCCTTATCTTGCAGGAGATCACTTTAAAATGGAAGACACAAATAGGTTGAAGATAAAGGACTATACTGTAAATAGTGTAAATGCCAAAAAAATAATGCTTATTAGCAGAAAAACCCACATCATTTAGAAGAGCCTTATAAAAATGCTAAAATATATTAATGAAAGATTTCCTACATGAAGAAGATAAAAAAAATCTATAAATGTATACACATTCAATAACACTTTAAAAATTAATGAAGAAGAAGAAGACTAAATTAAAGGCTTAAAAAGTTCTACACAGTATTTACATACTCTTCTACTTCCTCTATAATAGCTAGGACAAGCTGCCAAATGCACAAGAAAGAAGAAAAATAAACAACAGAAAGTTAACAGACCCCATAAAAGGGGCAGTACAATTATTTGTAAGTAGCACACACAAACCTCTTTAATATATTTTGTAAATGAGAAAACACATACATCTGAAATTAGCATAATTCATCAGGAGTTATGGGGCACTACACCAGGAGTGTTAGAGGGAATAGATCAATAAAAGCAAGCATTCAAATGCAAAGCAAGAAATATCTGAAATCAGCCCATAATTTCAGAAATCAGGGAAAGAGGATGAAATTAAAGAAAAGGATCATTAACAGACAGGGGGACAATCACATTACATGAGTGATAGCTAAATTATAGTATAAAATTAAAACTAGTTTCACTAAAAATTTAAAATCAGAAGAAACAAGGAGAAACCACTAAAACTACTATCAATTTAGCAGAAATGAGCAGTATTCTATCACAAATAATAAATATACATGAACAAATAAGAGAATCTATTTGAATTGAGTTGGTTACCAGAAATACAGACCCTACATTTTACTGTTTGTGCCTGAGGAATGTAGGAGAAGTATCCCCAAATCAAAACACCAAAGCAAACACCTGATATTAGATGACATTATCAGAATAAATAAAAAAGTGAGCTTAATATCTATCATAAATTGAGAAGCAACAATTGTAAATTTATGCTGTTTTGAGAATTTCAATTACATTTTAATTAGCTCAGTTAGAATTTCTGTTCGTTTCTAATTCCTTTATGAAAATTAATTTCTGTTGTCTTTCACATGTATGTGTGTGTGTGCATACATGGATATCTCTTTTACTTCTATGGAAAAGAAAGATTACTTTGCCTTTCTTCACTCTAAGTAAATGAAGTAAATGAAGAACTGGCAGATTTCAACCAATTGCACATGTTACTGACTGTGCATTTAGAAAACTCGCTGTTTTGCTTCCTAAATCATATCTGAGTACGTCATTAAATTTGTAAAGTCCAGGATAGTAATTTATTCTGATATGTATTCTTTATGTTTTCAGTCAGTTTATTTAGAATGAAGAGTTATTGTGAAAGCATTATTATCACATAAGTTTTTTAAATATAAACACATATATGAGTCATTTCATCTTCAGATTTTTGATTGGGCAAAGGAAAAATGATAAACCTGATCATTTTTATAAAAACTATTCCAAGATACAGATATTAACTGCATCAGGATGCAAATATAGTGTGCAAACGAGTCCATATAATTAGTGTAAATGTGTTTGAAATAATGCATGATGCTCTTGAAGAAACTTGACTGACAGTGGGAGGCTGAGGTGGGAATCATCAAGAGCAATGAAAGTCCTCGGGTGTATGATAAGTTTGTAGCCAGTCTGGATATAGAGCACCCCAATATGAAGAGCAAACACAAGAAAATAAATTTCTCTCAGCATGGAATAGCATATAGTTAGAATATTAATACATTTTCAATAGACAGTTGCATTTTCTAATTATTTTAGTAATCTCATGATAAATAATTTTATAAGTTTATTAGAAAAATTAATTGTAAAATATCTGGAAAGCATGGATATTATCTTTATTGAATCAAAGTTGCTTTGTGGTGAAATCCTTAAGATCAGCAGCTTCTTGTTCTTCAGTGGGAAATATTTTTAAATGTTCCTGTGAATCAGTAAATTTGAAATGAAATATCAACTGAAGAATCACAAGTATATTCAGGTTCATGCTTATGATAATGTGTAATTAATTTACTGAAGTTTACCTGAATAAAGAAGCTTTCACTTTTGTTTTATCATCTAGACTGAGGTTTCTGAGAAATATTTTCTGCTACCCTGAAAATATTTTCAAAATCATAGCAAGAGATAAGCCCATAATACTCATGCAATATCCAGGGTAAATATAATTTATAATTATAAGATTTATATTTATAAGATTTATTTAATTTATAAGATTTCTTTTCTTCACTAGTATATAAACATCACGAACTATCAACAGAGTAGCTTGAAAATATTGATTAAAATATCAAAAGTCTCTTCATTTACCATGGAGGTTATTGTTTTCTAACCTTTCTCTGACAACTTATGTCTTCTTGACAAACCAGTTAGCATCAATGACTTGCAGCTCTCTGCACCCTGCATTTAACACAGTCAGTATCCACACTTCAGATTGCCACACTCCATTATCATGTTTCTGTATGTCAGATGTGTCTGAAGGATATCATTTCCTTGAAGTGTAAATTCCTCTATTTGTCTTTGAGTGTCAGTGTCAAAATCTGTGATCTTTGATCACTAATCTAATCCTTTATGAAGCTGTAAACAGACAAAAACAGTGTCATAACTTCATTTTGATTGATAGATTACTATGTACGATTTTAGGATTCCAATGAAGAACAGAAATTGCTTATATTCTATGTCATCTAGAATCAAACAAAAGTATTTTTACAGAATTCAATTGCTAATGCTCAAATATTTTCAGCAACTTATCCTTTTGACATAGCCTTCAAATACAGGTTTCAGAGAAATTATTTTGCAAAGACAGACTAAATAATAGACATTGAGGCTTTTTGTAATTTAAATATATAGCAAATAGAGTCTTATATGACATATGCATATAAAGATTAGATGAATAACTTTTGAATAATCAACTAAATTCTTGACACTTAGTGTCCTCATCCATCTAAGAGAAGAAATAAATTTAATGAAAGTAGATATCTGTGATGATAATCTCATCTCAAATATTAACCATTGATGGCCACTGGCTTAGAAACTGTGTAACAGAAAATCAACGATGCTAGATACCTATGCTTAGCTATGACAAGCACATATTTACAAGTAAAGATAAACTAATAGGAATTGAACTATATATTAAACAATGAATAATGTAACCAATCATGCCATGTCAAAAATGTATGTGACAACAATATTTTGTTTTTCATAACAAAAATTGGTTTACTTTTCACATACAAAATTAGTTATTTTCTATTTGTTGATGAGTTGGTATTAATGTCTCATGAGAATAAATAATACAGAAAAACATGAAAATCCATTATAAGCAGAAATTATTAAAGTATTTTTTTACAATGTAAACTTAAACATAAATTAAGAAGACACATAAAACCAGATGGATTTATGTGATAAAACTCTTTCATCAATATCAAGGGCTTTAATACATTTTAACAAAGAACACATATGTCATTCTGCTACCTGTAATAAGTTAATAATAAAAAGAATGTATGCCTTGTAGCTAGAGTTTCACCAATAATGCATTGTTCCTCATTCTGTCAAAGGATGAATGATCTGATATATAAAATGATGTTAAGAAATCGCATGTGCCAAAGATATGTTATACCCTGAAAATACTCATCATCTCTTGAAGGCACAGAGACTAAGCAGGTACCTGAGACCAGAACATGTGGGATATCTGAACTCCTAAATGAAGACATTAATGCATAGTCTTTACTTTGCTAGCAGATAGTTATGAACCAGAATTCATTACCAAATGACCAAAATGATTGTAATGCAAAAGGTTTAATGGGACAATTCACCAAATCATACTTTATATTCAAATACCATGACATTATGTATTAGAAAATGAATTACAGTAACTGTGGTCTCATAAAATGAATTTGGCAATGTTCTTTTGTTATTTATTTTATGGAATAATTTGAGAAGTATTGGTATTAGCTATTCTTTAAAGGTCTGGTAGAATTCTGCACTGAAACCAACTGGCCCTGGCCTTTTTTTGTGAGTTACTGACTGCTTCTATTTCCATGGGAGATATAGGTCTATCTAAATTGTTTATGTGATCTAATTTAATATTAGTAAGTGGCATCTAGTGATAAAATTGTCCATGTACTTTAGATTTTCCAATTTTATGGAGTACAGGTTTTTAAAATATGATCTAATGATTATTTGATTTTCTCATGTCTTTTATAATGTCCCACTTTTCATTTGTGATTTTGCATATTCCTTCCCTGCTTTTTAGTTAGTTTAGATAGCAGTTTGTCTATCTTTTCAATTTTCTAAAAGAATCAACTCTTAACTTCTTAAACTCTTAATTGATCATCTGTATTGTTCTCTTTGTTTCTATTTCATTGATTTCCTTCCTCATTTTGATTATTTTCTGCCTTCAATTCCTCTTGGATGTGTTAGCTTCTTTTGTTCTTATGATTTCAGGTGTGCTGTTAGGTTAATAACCAACATCAAATTAAATGGATGGAAACTTAAAGCGATTCCACTAAAATCAGGGATAAGACAAGGCTGTCCACTCACTCCATATGTATTCAATATAGTATTTGAAGTTTTAGCTGGAGAAATAAGACCACTAAAGGAGATCAATGGTATCCAAATTGGAAAGGAAGAAGTACAAATATTTCTATTAGCAGAGGATATGATAATATACATAAGTGACCAGAGAAATTCTACCAGGGAACTTCTACAGATCATTAATACCTTCACTGAAGTGGCTGGATACAAGATGAACTCTAAAAATTCAGTAACTCTCCTATATACAAATGATAAATGGATGAAAAATGAAATTAGGGAAGCAATACCCTTCACAATAGTCACAAACAATATAAAATATCTTGGGTGTAACTTTAACCAAGGAAGTGAAAGACCTGTATGGCAAGAACTTCAAGTCTTTGAGGAAAGAAATTGAAGAAGATATAAGAAGGTGGAAAGATCTCTCATGCTCATGGGTCTTTGAATTAGCATGGTAAAAATGACCATCAAAAGAAATCTACAGATTCAATGCAATCCCCATTAAAATTCCCCTACAATCCTTTATAGACCTTGGAAGGACAATACTCAACCTTATATGGAAAAAGCAAAAAACCCAGGATAGCTAAAACAATCCCATACAATCAAAGAACTTCTGGATATATCACCATCACCAATATCAAGCTGTACTACAGAGCTGTAGTAATACAAACTATGTGGTATTGACATAAAACTAGATGATGAATGGATCAATGAACCGGATGATCAATGGAACTGAATTAAAGAACCAGACATAAATCCACATCCATATGAACATCTGATTTTTGATAAAGAAGTCAGAAATATAAAATTGAAAAAATAAAACATCTTCAAAAAACTGCACTAGTCTAACTGGATGTCAGCACGGAGAAGTGTTGTTATTTGTTTTTGCTCATTTAGAGGACCTGCCACCCATCTCCCAAATAAACTATACATGAAGGCTTATTCTTAATTATAAGTGTCTGGCCTTAGCTTCATTTGTTGCTAGTCAGCTTTACTTGACTTTAAATTATCCTATCTAACTTTTGTCTTTGGGCTTTTACCTTTCTCTATTTCTGTGTATCTTTCAATATTTGTTCATAGCTGCTGTGTAGTTGGGTGACTCACCCCTGATGTCTTCCTCCTTCTCTGGCTACTTCTTCTTTTCTCCAAGATTTCTCCTTCTATTTCTTCTGTCTGCCTGCAGCCTCAACTACCCTTTTTTTCTGCCTCACCATTGGCTGTTCAATTCTTTATTAGACCATCAGGTGTTTCAGACAGGCACAGTAACAGCTTTACAGGGTTAAACAAATGCAACATAAACAAAAGTAACACACCTTAAAAAAAATATTCCTCAACAGAGAAGTTAAATAGATCCACATGTATCACCCTGCATGTAACTCAAGTCCAAGTTGATCGAAGACCTCAATGTAAATCCAGACACATGAAACCCAATAGAAGAAAAAATACGGAATAGCTTTGAATGCATTGGGATGGGAGACAATGTCCTGAAAACACCAATCATATAGGAACTAAGGTAAAAAATTAATAAATGGAACTTTATGAAAATTAAAATCTTCTGTGAGGCAAAAGATCATGAATAGGATAAAACAGTAGCCTACAGAATGAAAAAACATCTTCATCTACCTCACATCTGACAGAAGGTTGATTTCCAAAATATATAAAGAACTCAAGGAACTAGACATCAACAAATCCCATAATCCAGTTATAAAATGAGGTACAGGTCTAAACATAATTCTAAACAGAATAATCTCAAATGTCTAAGAAACACTTAAAGAAATGTTCAACATCCTTAGCCATCAGGGAAGCAGATCAAAACAGATTTCATCCTAGACCTGTCAGAATGACTAAGATCAAAGCAGAAGTGACAGCTAATGCTGATGAATATATTGATCAAGGGAACACTCCACTGTTGCTTATGGGAGTGCTCACTTGAGCAGCCACTTTGGAAATCAATATGCTAGTTTGTCACAAAATTGGGAATTGACCTTCCTCAATATCCAGCTATATACCCAACAGACACTGTACTAGATGACAAGGACACTTAAGGACTAATCCAGGATATGGACACTGCTTGAGTGACCAATATCTGAGACTAAATAGCCCAGGGACATGGGGGGGGAACCAAATGCTACTGTTGTATATTTTTTTAAAAATGTAGCAGTAAATGACTCTTAATGACATTCTTCTAAGCTCACATAGTGCCTTTCTCAGCCATCTTCATAGAAGAGACCCACAACCAGACTTTTTGCAGAGAAAGAGAGACTTTGGAACACTCAGCCTTAAATGGGATGTCTCCACCAAATCCCTGCCCTCAGGCCTCAGTGAACCCTGCAGAGCAGGAAGCAGCAGAAAGAGTGTCAGAGCCAGAGGGGATGAATGACAGTAAGAGCTACTCTCCACATTAGGAACTTGCAGAGACTGAGCAGCATTCACATGGCCTGCGTTGGATCTGTACCAGATGGAGTCCCAGAGGTGAAAGGAGACATGGACGCATACCCCCATTTCTAAGCTATCTCCAATTGACAACCACTGACAAAGGAAAATTTAGTTTTTAAGAGTAGGCTGCATGGCCAGCAGTAGATTACCAACCGGAAATAAAGTTAATGCCCAATGGCATTTATGGGGATTCCCTATTTCAGAATATTAAATCAGTGCTTTTATGTTTTTGTTCTTTTGTTCTCCCTGAGACTACATAGGCCACAGAACTAGGAGAAAACCAAATACTGTTGTTCTGATACAGGAACAAGGCAATAAAATGACTCATCTTGAAATTCTGCTCTACCCATCAATGTCTGCTCAGCCATCATCGGAGAATCTTCTTCCGGAAGTAGATAGGAACCAATACAGAGGCCCAGAAACAGAATATGCAGAGGGAAGGATTTTGGAAAAGTCAGTCCTGGAATGGCTTTACCACACCTCTCCCCTTAGGGCTCTGGGGGGCTATGGGGAAAAGAAGCCAGAATGTAAACCTAGAGAGAATGGATGCTGCCAAGGAAACATTCTGGTAAAGTTATGAACTGACCCAAGGTCGTTGCTCTCTGGGCTCCACACATGCATTGCCAAGTGAAGGTATGAACATACATGCACACACATACACAGGCAAACAATTCACATGAAGAAACACATTCACAAATGCACATACACATGCACTACACACAAGCATACACAAGCACACACATGCACACATACAGACACACTAAGTAAATCTAAAAAGTAGGCTTTTGCTTTGTTTGTTTCCAGAAACATTTTGTTTTGACCTAATCTGTTTCTTTTCCCTAGACATAAAGTTTCAGCTAGCATTAATTTTTGCTAAATTCATTAACTCTGTTTGTTCTTATCCAGCAGGAAGCTGTCTAAAATTATGGGGCCAGGAAAAGAAGATCCTTTATTCACTCTTTGTCAGAGGCAAAGTGACCTTCCTTTTAGTAAGAAGCTTGCAAAAGATTTATCACTGAAATATTTTTATCTTTTTTTATTTTTCAAGATTTGAGGACTAGAGGCACCTCGTTTTTCTACCCTGGCTAGGTGACAGGTTTCTGGCTATTATTGTCTTATATTCTGCTTGAAAACTGTCAATATTTCCCTGTACCAGAACTCATCTCTCATATTTAGTGCTCTAGTAAAAGCTGAAAATAAATACTAACAAACATGATGGTTGCATTTTTTCCCAACACTTCCCACACAGCTCAAGTTTTGTTCAGGTCCCAGATTGTTTTCCAAGTTGTCAATCATGACAATATTACAAACCAAGCTGTCATCTCCTCACTGAAAATGAGAACTTTAGTTTTCTAGTTGCTAATAACAATTGATTTGCAAATTGTCAATAAACTACTCAGTATATATATGTCTGCCTCTGGTGCAGGGACTAGCTAAAACTGACTGTTTTCCCTAAATTGACAGCTTTGCTTAAGTGGTGATTGCTTAGTAGGAGTACAGAGCAAGTATAGATTTCCTAAGGTTTGTGTTTTGGCATGTACCAGGCATCAGCAAGGGCAATTGCTCTCATGATCCCAGTATTTTCATTAGCTCCCTACTGTCAGTAGTGACAGAAGACCATAAAGGGAAGCAGAGAAGAAGCTTGAAGTGTCCACCCGTTTGTCTTACTCAGTTAAGCTTCGCTTCATAAATGCATAGCTGAGACAGAAAGCTAATGTCTTCAGATGAGACTGGTGAAAACATCTTGATTGTATTGGGTAGACTAGACTACAGTACTACTTCTGCCTTAAGAAAGTGGAAATGAAAGCAGATGACATGAGCTTGTTTTTAATATTGCATATTCTCGAAGCTATTACTAAATTGTTGTGTTTTATATATTTTTTATTCTTCTTGAAGCTCATGCATATATAAAATATATTTTAATCATATCCATCCCTCTTTCTGCCTTTCCCCTAGTTCCTACTGGATGCTATCTATACCTCCCATATTCAGCATCATAATCTTAAAAAAATTCACCAATTCCAATAAATTCTTCAAAACACACATTAGCATGCTCCCCAATATCAGAATAAGACCGTGGGCTGTCAACATGATTTCACAATCAGAGAAAAGTAAAATGGCTCTATATTGCTTCTTCCTCTTCTTTAGAAAACTAGTATATCATTTTATTTTTGTTTGATATTATATATTGCAATGATATTGTAAATGTGGGAATTTGAAAAGTTTTGAGGAAGGGCACGTGCTTACTTGAAAGAACTATGTTTTGTAGCTCTGTATTTTTACATATTTAGAAAGACTGGAGCTATTTGTGTGGCAGTTATTAAAACAACATACATTAGATAACTTCTTTTTGGACTGTCTTTATTGGCAGCTGTAAAAGCTAAAAATATCATTCTTTAGCCAATGACATTTTAGTGGAGGATATGTGAGTCTCATGTTCCATAAACCTATTTAAAAACAAAGATGTTGTAGAAAGGATGTTAAGTTTATATTCAAACAGATAATAACCTCTATGAAGTTAACATATTTGAAAAGATGCAATCCCTGTTCTTTATTTTAAAAAATAGAGAAATAATGGGGACACCTAGCAAGCTCTTGCTTTACCCTCTTCATCCCAAGAATGTGTGGATCAATAAAATTATGACCAAAATTTGACAGGAGATTTTTAAACAGATAAAATGGTGCACATTATTTATTTGCTTCAGCAATCTTTTTACAAAGGATATGGATGATTCCTAGAAGGATTACCATAATGAGTCCATAGAATCACCCCCGGTTACAGTTTGTTTTGGATAGTTTTATGTCAATTTACATAAGCTAGCGTTATTTGGGAAGAGGGACTCCCAATTGAAAAAAAATGCCTCCATAATATTGGCTTATAGACAAATTTACAGTATATTTTTGAATTGTTGCTTAATTTAGGAAGACTCAGCATAAGGTCAGTGGTGACACCCTTGGTCAGATGGTCCTGGGTGCTATAAAAAAGCAGGATGATCAAGCCATAGGGAACAAGCCAGTATTAAGTCCCTTGCATAGTATCTGCCTCAGTTCCCATCTCCAGGTTCCTACTCTGGTTGAATTCCTGCCATGACTTCCATTAATGATGAACTATTACATATTAGCATAAGCAAAATAAACCCTTCCCTCTCTAAAGTACTTGTTTGATCACAGTGTTTTATTACAACAGCGTAAGCTCAAAGATGCAGTGCTAATAAAACCCATAATATAAACCCAATTCTGGATGTAGTAATCACTTGATTTTCTTTCTATAAGGACCGACAACAATAGTATAAAAATTATAACCATAGTCTTAAACTCCCAAGTTATTTTGCTATTTTATACCTACAAGAATTAAGACAATTCCATTACAATTATTTGAAAATTTTGAACAATTATTCTTAGTGTAGTGGTATTAGTGTCTATGTAGCATAGGATTTATTTTTTATGTGTTTAAAATATGCAATTTTATGGTTTTACAGTTATGTCTAGATGTAGATTTTATAGCCATTTTAAATAAAATATTTAGGTTTGTCATAAATTATTTTGAACTGCATAAGATTCATGAAACCTAATTATGGGAAAAACTTTGTGTTATAACATTAAAGTTTACAGTCATGTATTTTTGGGTTGGTAGCATTCTTTTGGTTCATTGGCTTTGAGTTATCAATGAAAATATGTGACTGATCATTACTATTAAATGTCATGAAGTGTGAATATTTATGCCACTGTCTATGAAATGTGACAGGCAGCCAATACTTAAGAGACAATTTCACCTTGTGTGAGGGCAAGGAAAACATTGCAAATACATTCCTCTAAGTCATAATGATTCACACCAATTGGGATGCAAACATGAAGAAGGACAGTCAGAAAATCCCAGCAAGTGTTGTTTATTTGTAAAATCATCTACTTTAGCACAAAAAGCACAGGGTTTATTTACACACAATTCTTAACAGGTTTAAGTTTGTCTATGACTCCCTTGACATTAGAAAACAAACAAAACACATAGATATGTAATCTGGTAAGTTATGTATGGTAAAATTTTATATTAAATATTTTATTAAAATGTTGATTAAAGTGAACTGGGCTCTTTAATATCATATTGCTACTACTTGTCCCTTAACTAAATTTGTAAAGAAAGTTGTTATAAATTAAATATTTCTAGCCAAAATAAATTTTAGAGAAAAAGGAAGGGAGGCATTGGAGAGTGTGATGTAAATCTGAAATGTAAAAATACAAGAAGTTTCTTATAAACTTAGAGATGGAAGAAGAGAGAAATATGGAGAATTTGAGTGTATGTTCATTTAAAATGTGTTTATACAAATATTGATTGTGTAATGAATATCATTAACCACCAAATTGCCCACTCCTTATATTGTTTGTTTGGTTGGTTTAAAGACATTAATACTAACTGGGAAATTTATTCTACAAAATCAACCCTCACAGCTATCTAGTTTTGTTTTCCTTCCAGATCTGGGTGAAATGAGGGGAAGGAAGGAAGAGGGGAAAAGGAAGGGGAGGGAGCGGAAGGGGAAGAAGAAATAATTGTTGATGGAACCACTGTAGTAGCTGCTGAGGCTGCACAGATTGTCCTCCAAGGAATTCATAAGACATTTTATCATGTTCTGGATTGTTTATATTGCTGTCATAAGTACCATGACACTAGCAACTTGGGGAGGAAAGGTTGGCTTGACTTACAATTTACAATCCATCTCTTTGAGGGAAATAAAGTTAGGTACTCAAAGCAGGTAACTAGAAAATAAAGCAAACCAGACACCCTGCAGTAACTCTGCTTACTTGCTTGCTCCTCACAATCCACTAGGCCTGCTTTTCTGTACAAACCAAGGTCATGTGCCCAGGAACAGCAACACCCAGATTGACCTGGACCCTTCCACATTAACAAAAAAAAAAAATGGCCCCCAAAATTGCCTACATGCCAGCCTAATGAAGGCATTTCTTATTTGGGGTTCCCCCTTCCCAGCTAGAGTCAAGTTGATAAAAACACCTGTCACTACAGCTACAGAGACTGCCTGTATCTTAGCTGCTCTTCCCTAATCAATTATAAAATAACTCTGTAGGAATTTGGGGTGGTGCTGTGCTGTCATGGCAGCAGGAGCTGTTATGGAGCTGTTACTTTAAAAGAATGGACTCATTCCTGTAGAGTATCATGGGTAAATGTGTTTTGAAAAGATGACAAATCTGATGAACTAGACAGAGGGAAACGTTCAGCTATGTTGGAGCCCAGCCGCGACTCCCACAACCTCACAAAGAGCACAGAAATGTGCAGTCCAATAATCTTCTGGGATGGACTTTAGGGCTGTGTCTCCAGTTGATCAGCCCATTATGTAATATTCTTGGAGGTGGCCATGAAAGGTGAAGGCTCGGACCTGAAAGCTGTCTTTCCACAGCCCTTGGGTGCCCCGCCTGCAGGGCTACAACGGGTTCTCGACCACCCTAAGGAGGGAATGCAGGGAAAGGAGATACAAAGGAAAACACACATCAAGTCTAGATTCTAATCAACATGCAACTTTATTTTCTTCCAGAAGGGTTTATATAGTTCCTGCAAGGGGGGGGGGAGCAAGAAGCTGTCATCTGCATAAGGTGGGGGCAAGCTAACAGGATGTTTGTATAGGATATTTACAGGGTGAAAGGGTCAAGGGCTCTGACTCAATGTCCTGTTGCTATGCAACCTGACTGTAAGATGATCTATTCCCTTTCTTATTAGGGGGGGTCTGTATTTTTCCACTAACTAGAGATTCTGTCTTTGTCCCTGACACTTGGGTACTTCAGACTGTACATCATCTTAGCTATGTGCAATATTTATGTCTACATGCTTATGTTGATTATGAGAGTAACTCCCTTGGGATTCTACAGGGGTTTCTCCCTCAGGGAAGGTTAAAATAATATTTCACTTTGGTTCTTCCTATTCCCATGGGGTCTTCATTTATCATGATATTTCTTTCCTTGTTCTCCCACTCTGTTCCTAATCCAGCTGGGACCTCCTGCTCCCCTAAGCTCTCTTTACCCTGACCCTTGCCCTCCATTACCACTCCCCTCACCCCCAGTTTGCTCATGTATATCTCATCCATTTCTCTGTCTCTGGGTAATCCCTGTGACTTTTTTAGGGTCCTCTTTACTAGGTAGCCTCCCTGGAGTTGTGAGTTGCAGTCTGGTTATCCTTTGCTTTACATCTAGTATCCACTTATGAGTGAGTACATACCATGTTTGTCTTTGAGTCTGGGTTACCTCACTCAGGATGATGTTTTCTAGTTTTATCCATTTGCCTGCATGATGGATATCATTGTTTTTCTCTGCTGAGTAGTATTCCATTGTACCACATTTTTTATAAATATTTTTATTTTATAATTAAATTAATTTATCAGTCACTATTCCCCCATATGATGAAATGTGAAACACAGAGAGAAAAGACAGACATGAAGTCCTGGTATGTCCTGTAAAATACATTGTAGATATTCAACTTCCCCTCAAAAGGACTGACTTCAGGAAAGCTGTGGCATCTACTATCTTTTTTTTTTTTTTTCTCAAGATACTGGTATCCAAGTTTTCAACATATGAGCCCTTATGGACCATTTATCCACCATAGCAATGAGACACATACAAAAGTCTCTCTGTCTGTCTGTCTATCTGCCTACTTATTTATATTCGTATCTTTTATACTTTAAATTTATTGAAAATAAACTTTAGATTAAATATCATCAGTTTTACCAAATTTGAATAGATTGCAGATTTCTCCACACTTGAATTAACATTCTAATGTTAATTTAAGGTTAATGCTAATAAAGAAAATTCAAGTTGAAAATATGAACTAGACTTTAAGCTTCATTCAAGTTTATGAAAATATGTGCTAATTAGTGTTCACAATATTTCACTATCCATGCTATAAAGTAAGAAGGAGGAAAAACTGGCCTTACTTATTTTTAAAATATTTTCATAGTTGACATTGCTTAGATAAAGATATTTTACCAATGTACATATGTTAAGGAATGTAGCATTAGAATATTTTGGATATTTTTATTCCAGTAGGTATCATGGCATTTCTTTATAATAAATAGAATTTGAGAACATCAAGGGGCTGTCCCACAATGCCACAGCATTGTTCAAACACAGGCCATGGTCACTTGCAGCTGACTGGGGCTGGAAGAAAGCAGGCAGGGTTCCCCTTGATATTTCAGAGATCATGACCTTCAAAGTACTAGAAATCAGAACTATAACAAAATGAAATTCTTTTCCAATCTTTCAATTGTTTTGCGATTATTATGGTACAGGTACAAAGTGGTTAAAGTTAATGTGAGTTGCGAGGTGCATAATTTGCTGCTTGGATCATGCTGGGGATATAGCAACTTATTTTAAAGCTTAAACTATTATAAATTTTTGCCCCTGTAAGTTCTTTGATTTAAAAACAACTTTATAATATTTTAGGCTAGGAAAGAAAGCACAGCTAATGAAAATCAACTGTTGCCTGTCCTCTGTCTGTGTTCCTCTGGTGACACCACCTTATATAAAGTGTGACAGATTGCTACATACAGAAAATGAATGGTGCAAGTCAGTATTAAACAAGGTAACAACACATCAACAACACTTTATCATGTATGTATGAATATGTGCATGTCAAATAACCATGAAATCTTTTCTGATGTGTAGATTCATGCAATACCATATCTCAATTTTAAGTTTTACTACACTTCAAATAAACTTTACTAATACTTGTCAAGTCTCACAAACCTCCAAGCTGTGCTGGGTAGCCACTCTGCTATTCACCTCTATAACTTGGTCATTGCAAGAATCTTCTATTAATTAAATTTTTCCTTTAATATTTTCTTAACTGTAGAAATGATGACAAAATATAATGGTCAGCCATGAGAAAATACATGCAAGCCACATGAAAAAAAAAGAGGTCATGAATGAAAAAGATCTAAAAGATGTATATGGGAGGGTTTGAAGGGAAGAAAGGAAAGGAAGAAATGATGTGATTATAATCTCAAAAATAAAAGAAATAAAAATGAAATCATTACTGAGTAGAACTTCACTGGCTTTATGAGACCCCATTTATTTATCTACTCATTCCATGAGGGATATTCAGTTGTTCCCACTCCAGGGTAATTTACAAATGCAGACATAAGGAAAAATCATAGACATATATGAAATCAACACAGTATTTTCTTTATCTAAAATAAATGTCAATTGTTGGGTTTCTGGAACATATGGTAGTATCTCTTCTTTCTTCTTTTTGATGTTGTGCTTGATAACAGAAGATTTCCTAGAATGGCTATTATTCCATTAAAAAATTTAGGAGAATGCACATTCTTGTTAAATATGCATGGAACATTTTATATAAATATCAAACTGTTTAGGTTGTCTTATAGATTCTGTTGAAGTCAGTTATTTCCTTAAACAATTTTACCTTACTTGCTATATGATTATAGAAAAATAAATGATGAAGTCATTCTTAACACATGACTATCTAGTATTTTAAGACTACTGTCTTTAGTGGTATTCTGAAATTTAGTTATTAAGACACAATCATGTAATACAAAACCAGCCACAGAAAACTTTTGAGATGACTTCTCAGTCTTCAATTCCTCCCTACATAGTGCCTGATAAGCAATGGACTTTATCATTTTAAGTGTTCTCTGTTTAATTGCTTTGTCACAAAAGTTGGTCATTATGTCTTGAATATTTCTACATTATTCCATATATCCTGTACTTAAAATATTCTTATGTTACACTGTTTAACATCGGTCTCCCTCTTTCTTCTATGGTCATTTCTACACGTTTTTTGTTTTAAAAAATATTTATTTAAAAATAAGATTTCTAATTGTACATTTGTGATTTTTTTTTCTTTTTTTGTAGGAATGGGATTTGAACCTAGCACTTATAGGTGCCATACAAGAGCTCTACCATTGAGCTACATACTCAGACTTTCAGTTTTGAAAATTTGTATTGCATCACCATATTCATCAAGGCATTTCTTATGGGAGGGTCAGTGTTGAATAAGCATTTGATAGCCACATTTCAACATCAGAAATCACACTCTACCATCCTGCCACTTTGGTTTTATAGACAAGGCATCTTAATGACATGTAGTAGACAATTTAGAAAACCATTAAGTCAATTAGATCCCCCAGTGTGGTGGTATTATGTTCCCCAAAATATTGTGTACTCTAATAAACTTATCTGGGGTCAGAGAACAGACAGCCACTAGATACAAAGGCTAGAAAATGGTGGCACTCACACCTTTAATCCTAGCATTCCAGAGATAGAAATCCCTCTGGATCTCTGTGAATTCAAGGCCACATTGTAAATAGCCAAGCATGGTGACACACGCCTTTAAACCCAGAAATCCAGCCTTTAATCCCAGGGAGTGGTGGTAGAAAGCAGAAAGATATATAAGGCGTGAGGACCAGAAACTAGAAGATTTTGGCTGGTTAAGCATTCAGGCTTTTGAGTAGTAATTCAGCTGAGACCCATTCTGGATGAGGACTCAGAGGCCTCCAGTCTGTGGAGACAAGACCAGCTGAGGATCCAGCAAGGTGAGATAGCTGTGGCTTGTTCTGTCTCTCTGATCTACCAGCATGGACCCCAATAACTCTCCTCAGGTTTGATTTTATTAATAAGAACCTTTAAGATTCATGCTACACCCCAGTTTCTGCCTCTCAGGTCCTGGTATCACATACTAGGTCCTAGAGGCAGAAATTTAAGTGTGTACTGGAATTTCAAATAAATATTCATAATTACAATATAAGCACCACTCTAAATGAGCCATCTTCAAAGCCCAGGGTGTTTCTTCTAAACCCTTAAAGGCTCTGCTCAAATGTCATCTCCCAGTCTCTCTGCCACCATGTAAATAATTTAAATATAATTATATCAGTCAAAAAAATAAGATTTCTAAAATAGTACATTTCAAGAGAAGTAAACATTCCACAATTTAAATTAAAAGCAATTTGCAAAGACAATTGGCCATTACTTGAATAAAACAAATCACTAAAAGCGATGTTATTCTTAAAGTAGATACACAGTTTGTTTTCACTCAAAGATCCAGTGCAGACTTTTCATCTAAACAAATGAGGATATCTCATAGTTCCCACCTCTCAGCATTCTCTCTCTCCTTGAAGCACTAGAAATGTTAGTGAAGATTTTCATAGGTAAAACAACACAAAACAGCAGATGAGTCAGGCAAATTGCCCTCAGACTTACACATACTACAGCTGAATGAAAAGCACACCTGGCAAATTTTAAGACAGGGTTTTTCTAGGCACCTACATTAGTAGCATTATTAAAACTCAAGAAGGGTCTTTCATTCAGGAATATGTGAGAATTGGGGCTGACATCAAATTTAGAAGCCTCAAAATAACACGGGCTTTGGGTGGTGATTACACTTGCCAGAGTAATCCCAGCCACAGAGTGTGCTCATCTATCGTGATCCATGTACTCTGTTTTCCCAAGAGCCTTTTCTGTCCTTGGGTTTGCAACTCATTTATCTGAATACCTCTGCTTGGGGTGGAATTTCTTCCTTTTGTATCTTCAGTTGATTTTTTTTCTATCTATATTAATTTTTTCTTTGAAATTTAATAATCACACCAAGACACAGAAAGCAGTGGTAAATTTGTTCCTATCTACTACAACTTGGTAAAAATTACTACATTCTGGCTCTTGAACAATGGACAAGCAGTAGGATTATTAAGAGTCAATCCAGTGGCAACACAACTCAAAAGGGACACAGTGCTGCCCTCCCCACCCAGTCCCTGCTTCCTGTCTTATCTGCTCATCTGGACATACTTCCTGCACATGGGCTCGTCACCTCTCAAGATTTAGACTTGATTCTTTTTTTCCATTCGGAATTCACTGCAAAACCTCATATGGTATCAGCATTAAGGAGACACAGACTGAAGCTGATGGAAACAACACAGCGCTGTCAGTGAGACTGTGGACTTTCCCAGCCGCCTGCTCTGTCACTTCCTTGCCTGAGTCGTCAGCCACTGCAGCTTCAGTTTTAAGGAGACACTGATGAGTGTCTGCAGAGCCTCTTGGGAAGAATAGGGACGTCAATCATATGCAGCAGTATTACACCCAGACAAGTCCATTCATAGGACTGCGTTCTGCCAGTCATGTAAAATTAATCACACACACACAAAAATAGTTTGTAAAACAATCTTTCTCTAATTTCTGTGTCTAGTAAGCAACATCATTCACACTGCTTTTGTTGTAAAGTTCAACTTCTGTTAGGATGTTTGCTTAAATCAAGGTAGTTTCAAATTTCATTCTGGGAAAATGTGTGTGTGTGTGTGTGTGTGTGTGTGTGTGTGTGCGTGTGTGTGTGTGTGTGTGTGTGTGTGTGTAATCTATATGTTTTTAAAGTGTCCTTTAATTTCATCTTATTTTCAAAAATGAGCCAAATACTTATATCATTCTTTAAGA
Organism: Peromyscus leucopus; assembly: GCF_004664715.2. Lineage (NCBI taxonomy): Eukaryota > Metazoa > Chordata > Mammalia > Rodentia > Cricetidae > Peromyscus > Peromyscus leucopus. Next base: position 51,783,525 of record NC_051068.1, read on the forward strand.
CATTAAGGTTTATACCCACACAGAGAGAAATGCTAAATTCTTGACTTGTAATTAAAAATGGACCCATTATTTGTCTTTTCTTTTAGCATTTGTGTCTGATAGAATACTTTGCTTATAGAAATAAATGTTTTTCTTCTCTGCCAAAGTGAAATCAAGGGGAAAAGTGATTCGATAATTCTAGTAGCTTCAGCTATTAAACTACCTTATAAAGTAGCCACACTATATTAAAATACAAAATTAAAACCCACACCACTCTATATAATAGAATAAAAACTAAGTCTAATAACAATCATTTTCAATTGACTCCCTTGAGCTCACAGAAAGTAAGCTCCATCAATTGACTATTCACTTCTTCAGACACAGATGGGAGAATCTAACTTCCAGCCAACCACAAAGAAAAGTAACTCTGTGGTTCAAGAATTAATTATATAACTCAAAGCTAAAGTGGATAGCATCAGGATGTTTTAGTTGCTCAGGTTGTAAAACACACGTTTCAGGTGCCAGTATGCTACAACACCATCCATCCATATTAGCTCAGGTATAAAGCTTACAGTAGGCACGCAATCTTCCCTCTTAACTGACAGCCTACAAACGATCAGACCCATGCTGAGTGAAATGGGCAAGGAAAGCTACAAAAGGAGATGTGCCTGGTTATGGCAGTTCAGACATCTTTACTTATAAAGCTGTTGAGATGAAAAACATGTTATATGTGTGTAATTAGTTAATTATACAGTGGAGCAAGTGTGGGAAACACTACCAGCACACACTCAAGGTAACAAATTAAAAATGCCAATAGAAACGAAGACCTCCAGCAAAGATCCCAATCTTTAAAGTGCAAACCATACTTCAAAACTGTTGATTTTCTCTGGCATCTCAGTATTCTTTTTGCCATGAGAGACTGCTAAAATAGGCTGCAGTTTTCTCAAACTTTGGGTAACCTATGATTTCTCCTCTGTATTACACAGCTGCACTTCCATGTTATTTTTAACATGTGCATATTAAAAATGATGCAGGTTAACATATTCTACATAATCATCTAAAATTAAAAATCATCTCTCAAGAGCATCTGGCAAGCTGAAGAGAAAGAGCAATATAAGTGGAAATGAAATAACTCAAACCAAATGCTTCCCAGAACGACTCTTACAGTAAAATGGTGCATTTCTACCCATTTAAAGAATGACTGTTTCTTATGACCAAGGCTATGGCTATATTCACTCAAAATATTTTATGTTCTAATCATCCTTGAAATTATTCAGTAAGTTACTCATTGGAACATCATACATGTAAGGAAATAAAAAAATTATAACTTCAATATAGTGTGTATGCATCTAAATATTTTAATGAAGCATAAAATTTGATATTTTCACTTGATACTGAAAAACTAATTAAATTTCAAGTACATAAATAGTGATAATTTAGTTAACATTTTTGGTATCTAACAAAGATATATAGATATAGATGTAGATATAGATATGTATATATATATATATATACATATATATTTATATTCTCATTCAACAATGTGAAATTACAGTGAAGTTTGGGTTATATATGACCTATATTATTTGTTATTTACTAATGAAAAATTTGAAATGTTATGAGTTTTATCTTCCTTTAAGGGCCACTATTAAAGAAATTCTATTTCTGAAAGTAAATGTTATTATTATTTTTTTTTTTTGGCTACAGAATAAACTCAGGCTAAAATGCAGAATAATAACGATAATATGCAAAACAAATGATAATAAGTCAATTATGTTTTCTTTGTCATATAAATTCTGAAAGCTAATTGCCTGGACAAAATTTTATCCTGACTACATTCCTATATTACATTAACAAAAGTTCATTTTAACTCTGATACATGGCACTTCTGGGAGTTTGTTTCAGTGAGCAATTTATAATAGTTTAAATGTAATAAATTCAGAATGTTATATTAAAACAGATTACTGTTCCTTATAAGAAAAAATAAAAGTAAATTTAAAAATTATGGCATACATATTAAATTTGAAAAAAATCCTGTAGACACAGTGATCTATATAAAATAAGACACTGAATCAACTGGCAAATAGCTATTTCATGGATGAATAAGATTTCTACTGCTTCTTGTAATTTACTAGAAAATTCATTTTGTTTCATGTTAAGAAAAGGTTGCAAAATTCAAGCAGGGAGAATAAGTATAAGGGGAAAAAAGGGAAGATGAGTATAAGGGAAAAACATAGGAAGGGACAACTAAAATGAAGGGATATTTGAGGGATTGTATAGAAACCTACTACAGCAGATGCTTCTGAAAGCACACATATATATGAAAAATAATCTAAATGTAATCACTTTGGGGAAGACCAAACCCTAACTAGTCCCTTCTCACCACCAAATGAAACCTTTAATGCCAGGAATGAGTTAAATCTAATTGAAACTCTCAAACAACTCAGTCTGTTTCCATGATTACTGATTGCTCTCCACAAATTAATGATATGACCTTATTGCTGAAGATAAAACCTACATAACTTACCGAGCATAGAGAAGTCAAGCTGGTATCTACCTAGGGACTTCACCCTTACTGAATATTTATGATAATGGACAGTACTATGTACACTACCAGATGATAAAGGTAAAGGCCAACCTATCTGCCAAACATTTGCTGTACAGTGGTAACCTGTAGGCAAGAAACACTGGAGGAATAACGGCACAAAAGTTGTGGATTAATCAACCACTCTCTGATTGAATTTAAGGCCCACTCCCTATGATGGTACCTGTCATTAGCACTTTTGGGAGGACAAGAACTCGAAACTGGTTAGGGCATTTTTAGCTGGAAGTTTCTCTGGTCCTGCTTGGCCCAGTGGTCAGGGCGAATTTCTCCCACCCAAGTCCTGCAGCTGCTTGGTCCCAAGTAAACACACAGAGGCTTGTATTATTTACAAACTGTATGGCCTATGGCTCAGGCTTCTTGTTAGCTAACTCTTATAACTTAATTCAACCTATAACTTTCAATCTATGTATCACCACGTATTCAATAGCTTTACTTGCATTCCATTACATGCTGCTCCTTGGACAGCGGTTTGGCATCTCCCCTTACTCTCCCTTTCTCCTTTCATTCTCTCTCTTTGATTTTTCCCACCTCATTCCATCCTGCCCTGCCATAGGCCAATGCAGCTTTATTAATTAGTCAATAGGAGTAACACATATTCACAGTATACAGAAAGACATCCCACAGCAGACACTGACCTAAAGAAAAATCAAATATTACTGTTCTGCTAAAGGCATGTGTCAATAAAATAACTCCAGATGACATGATGCTATACCCCTAGATTAGTGTTTCACTCAGCCATCATCAGGGAAGCTTTCTCCCACACTAGATGGTATCAAATGCAGAAAACAACAAGCAGACTATATGAGTGAATGAGAGAACTTTGGACACGTAGTCTGAAGTGTGATTTCTCCATCGAATCCCTAACCTTTGGTCTCAGGGAACTCTTCAGAAGAGAAGGTAGAAATACTGCAAGAACCTGTGAGGAAGAATGATACCAGGGAAACAAAGCTTTGTAGGAAAAACAAACAGGATTGACACACATGAATTCACAGAGATCATGACAGCATTACCTGGCTGCACATTTAGCTCTTCACAATTCTGAGCTGGATGTGGTACCAATGATGAGAGATAAAGCAGACACAAGCCCCCTACCTAACCTAAAAGCTATCTCTTTTTGAGAAGCACTGGCAAAGGAAAGCTTAATTTTCTCAAATGCTGTATCACTGATGTTCAAACAGCCTTACAGACTGATCTCATGCACTGAATGCAAGTGGTTTGCTGACATATATGAAGGCAAAACATCTATGCACACAAAATGTAAAATAAACAAAGATAAAAACAGAGCCTGTCTTAAGCCATTATGTTTAATTCAGGTACTTATAATACACACTCAGAGCTTGTCATTAGCAAGTAATAAAAAGTTACACAATTCATTATGCTTTTTATTTTCTATCTTGGAAAAATACACAGTTGTAGCAAACTGTATTACTCAAGCTACATCAATGTTTCAGCCTGCTGTTTGTGCACAGGCTCCAATAAATTGAACATCCTGTTCACACTAGCTGCTGAGTGACTGACTAAACAGATTACAGCATGGACTAGGTGGAATTAAAGAAAGCCCATCAGCTTAAATTAAATTCAAAGCTTTTTTAATTTGGTATTTTTACTTCACAGTAAATACTGGATAAAAACTTCCATAAGTCTCTGAGCACACTTCCTTTATATCCAGGAAGGAAATATATACCTAGACCCACTTAGGCAAATGTTCCTTAAAGCAGAACAATTCTTTTGCTTGGACAGACATAATTTGAGTACATGTAATCCATCTCAGGACTGTGCTCCTTGTGTTCTTTGCAAAGGATTTTTAATAACAATGTGCTGAAGAATGGCACACTCACACTCAGAGTGATGAAATTTATAATAATAAGCCTTAGGACACAGATACCTGATATTTTCACATGTTACAAATAAGATCCTATGTGGCCTAGAAAGAATAAATTTGGAGTCACGAGTTGTCTTTGGTGGTATTATGCAATCTACTTGCCTCAAAAAAAAAAAATAATTTATTCTGGAAACCACAACCTCAAGAATTTTAAAGGAAAGGATCACTCTGTCATCAAAACATATGCTACAAAAGGAACATTTGGGTATAGGTTAAGAACAAGAGCCCAAAGCAGAGATTAAAAACAAGCACATTAATATTGGTACTAAGGTCAATTATGTTAAGGGCTATTTGTATCATTACCAGAAAATTTGAGTGGGCTAATTCTAAATACTAAGGATCCAGTGTAAGTAGTAGACATAAGATAATGGCTACAGCATAGTTGGTGCCCTAAAGTGTCATCAAATACCCTTGGAGAGTGGAAAAGATTGTTATTGATGTAGACCTACTAGTATGTGTCAATAGCTTAATGTCAACCATTTATCATCTCCTAGCTTCGTAAGTCTGGGCACTGTTTTAAGGGTCCTCTACTAAAGATTGACCAACAAGAACTCCAATGTGTTGCTTCCTCTATTTTATTTCTGTATGGCCTTTATCAACGCACTTGGTTGTGATAAGTGACACAGAAGATTATGAAGAGGCAAGTCTTACACAGGGTCAGATAGATTAAATAAAGATACACATTTATCTTTTTCTAGATATTTTATTAGATATAAGTTACAACTCTTCTCCAAACTCAAGGTGAATTACTAAAGAAGGACATGAACAGTAGACAGAAGAGATAATAGCAGGCAACTGAGATTATCTCCATGACTGAGACTGATATACAATGCAACCATATAACATCAAAGAGAAACACAAGTCTAAAATAAAAATCCTATACAAGAAGTATCTATGGAGAGAAAAGCCATGAGAATAAAGCTAGGGTACTAACTTTTCAGTGCGGTAAACCTTCCAAATAAACTGCCAGCTTTTTCATAAAAGAAGATGAAATCCAAACAGTGATGTATGAAAGAAGACATTATAAGTAATAAAGAAACATTTGCCTATAATCATTTTTTCTTTAAAGGACAAGTATCAGACAGGAAGTAGATAGCAAATGAAACTGGAGGCAAGCATCATATGATGCAGGCCCTTTTACAGGTCTTCAAGGTTGGAACATCAGTTAAAAATTATGGATATTAAACAGTTATTCTCAAATGAGATTCAACCAAAATTGCAGGAAATCTAGGAAATGAAGGTAGATCAAGTACTGAGGAATTATCCAATTAGTAAAGTCCTTTTTGAAAATAAAAAATCTGAGGACCCGAGTTTAGCATAAGAACTCAGTACTAGTTTGTAGAAAAACAACAGCTCATAAAAAATATGGCAAACGTAAGGAATGGAGGACCTGGATAATAAGAATTTATTAAATTTGGAAACCAAAACTATGAACATCAGGCAACCAACTGCTAGCAACTGAAGTAAGACAGTTAATAAAAATCCTTCCCTGATCTAGCACATTAGTCTCAGCCTAGATATTTCTGATTTGTGAAACAGGCCAACTACGAGAGAATGAGCCAGGACTGCTATCCCACAGAACTCTGAGATAATAAATGGGGCTTGCCTTCAGGAACTGAACTTGTGATAATTTATTATGCATTAATGAAAATCTAATATACTGACTTCAGAACTTGCAGATGGAGAGAGAGAGAGATGACAGTAGGTTTTTAATGTCTTGCTTGGTGCTAATAGAGGCAGAGATGAAGATATCATGGAAATGTAGTAGTGTAGATTAAGTCACATATGAAATGATTGATGTTAAAATGTTTTCTGACCAATAAAAGTATTAATTATACATAATTAATCTAAATTTTTGAGAGTGCACTAGCTTGTCCAGCCTTTTATACCAAAAGGCATGACATATGTCATGTGTGTATACAACTTTGGGGCCTCAGCTTGTACAATGGACTCATACAAACAAATATATAATCCTGATGGGAGAATAACATACTCTTCCTTATTCATGATTTTGTTTCTTTATTGAAAGCTGTAGTTCTAGGAAGACAATATGCAGCTTAAACTGTGGAGAACACTAGACTGTAACTAGAGCAGAACTGAAGAGATGGGGAAAATACAGCATATATGCTCTGAGTACAATTGGGAAGATATAATAATTTTCAAAAAAATATGCTTTAGTGCAAAATTAAAAATAAATTTTGCAATAGGTTTTCAAATCAAGGAGCATTTAAAGATATTTATTAAATTGGAATGCAGAAAATTTCATTGAGCTATGAAATTGAGAAGAAAATTTTATTAATTACACGGTTGAATAAAATATTTGGAAGATGTGTCCTTTTTAAAGGTCAGAAGTTAACAAGCAGTTCTGGACTAATTGATACTGGTGTGTACTTTATAAATTGTGTGGGGAAGAATAAATTAGGAAAAGTCTCAGTAAAACTTACAAAACAGATGTGTCAAATGAGAGGACAGGGAAGACAGTGCGGGTGGAGATAAGGATAAAGAGGGATCAACCAGAAAGAAGCTTTGTTTACTTAGCAGCTGAATGTCTGCAGTTCACTTGGCATGTTAGTGAACTTTGAATAAGCTATTTCTAAATAAGAATGGAGGGAGATTGTAGTATAAAAAAAAAACAAAACACATGAACTTTTGCAAAAAACATAAACCCAAAGAGGTGGGAACAGAATCAGAAAAATCAAAAGCTTTAGAATTATTTTTTTAGTCTGGGTCATCCTTGTGGATTCCTGGGAATTTCCCTAGTATCTGGTTTCTCTCTAAACCCATAATGTCTCCCTCTATCAAGATATCTCTTCCGCTGCCCTACCACTCCATCCTTCCCCAGCTTGACCATTCCTTTTTGTAGATGTAACCATCTTATTAAATAAGAAACACAGAGCCCATGAAAAGATGAAAACCCAAGAGGTCAGAGCAATAGCTAAGAGCTAAAAACCTTACCCTTCACTGCCTCCGCTGTCTTCCTCAGCAAGAGACCTACTTCCTGTCTGTTTGTCTTTTTTTATAGACTTTCCATTCTGCCTTCTCATTGGTTGTAAACCCAACCACATGGCCTCCTCATCACTGCCTGTCTGTACAGACCTCCAGGTCTTCTATGGTTGGTATTGAGATTAAAGGCATGCGTCTCCATGCTGGCTGTATCCTTGAACACACAGAGATCCACCTAGCTCTGCCTCTCAAGAGCTGGGATTAAAGGTGTGCACCACTACTACCCAGTTTCTGCTATGGCTTGCTATTAGCTCTGACCCCCAGGCAACTTTATTTATTAACATACAAATAAAATCACATTTCAGTACAATTAAAATATCACCATACCATTCCCTCATGTTCTCATCCCCTATCTGCTCCACTCTATTATCTCCTGCATCCCCAGTTTACTCATGGAGATCTCACCCATTTCCCCTTCTCAAAGCAATCCATGCTTCCCTCTTTGGGTCCTTGTTAGCTAGCTTCACTGGAGCTGTGGGTTGTAGTCTGGTTATCCTTTGCTTTATATCTAGTATCCACTTATGAGTGAGTACATGCCATGTTTGTCCTTCTGAGTCTGGGTTACCTCACTCAGGATATTTTCTAGTTCTATCCATTTGCCTGTAAATTTTATGATGTCATGGTTTTTTACAGCTGAGTAATACTCCATTGTGTGTATGTACCACAGAGGGTGCATGAACTGGCCTACCCTGATAATCATATTGGTGAATACCCTAATTGTCATTATAGAGCCTTCATCCAGTAACTGGTGAAAGCATATGCAAAGACTCACAGCCAAGCACCAGGCCGATATCGGGGAGTCCAGTTGAAGAGAGGGAAGAGGAATTATATTAGCAAGGGGAGTCAAGATCATGATGGAGAAATCTACAGAGACAACTGAACCAAACTCCTAGGAACTCATGAACTTTAGATTCACAGCTGTGGAACCTACTTGGGACCAGACTAGGCCCTTTGCATAAGGGAGATAGTTGTGTAACTTGGTCTGTTTGAGGGACCCATGGGTGTAAGATCATTATCTGTCTCTGGTACAGGAGCTGGGTTTCTGAGGCCCATTACCTATGGTGGGGCATCTTTATCAGCCTTGATGCAGCAGGGAGGGGCTTGGTCCAGCCTCATTTGAATATGCCAGGCTTTGCTGATTCCCCATGAGAGAACTTGCCCTTTTAGGGGATGGGATAGGGGGTGGGTCTCTCTCCAGGTCTTCCTCCCCCTCCCTGGCCAACCCCAATTGGGAGGAGCAGGAGGAAGGATGGGAGGGGAATCTGCAGTTGGTATATAGAATGAAGAGAAAAATTTATTAAATAAAAAATGTAAAAAAAATGAATTATTTTTTATTTGGTAGTTCTATAAAAGATACATTCTCCAGTTTTTCTTGGAATGCATTATTTTCAATTTTGTGGTATGGTCAAGCGTGCTGTAAAATAGGTGATCTGTGAATGTGTAATTATTAAGTGAATTTTTGAATAATTTAGAATGTTATAAAAATAATAGAAGTTCAACTGCAGACAATGCCAGGGTTTGTGGCTGTATATTACAAATATTTACTGAGAGAGCCATGAAGTGAACAATGTAAATCCGAATGGCCTTTTCACTGTTAAATTTCTCCTTATAATAAGGCATTAGAGTGAAGTACACATAGGTAGGCAAATACAAGTTTTACAATGAAGAAACAAGATTGATAGGTATAAAAGGTAAATCTCAGGCAAATGAAGAAAAAAGTGTTCCTGGTTTCAAAAGGAAACACAGAGAAGAACAATACAACTGACTTATTATTTGAGTTTTTAGGCCTTTGGCTAGAAGAACTCTTATTTTATTAGTTGGAGACTTCGCAGATCATTTATGACGGCATTATAAACACTTGAAGCAGTGCTGGCACACTCAATCACTGAACGATCTACACAGCAACTTTCTGCCCATCTGAAGATGCCAGATGAACAGAAGATTTGCCATGAATAGTAAGAAAAATCACTTTCATCAAACTTTTCTCATTTAACATCTAGAGAGTACATGAGAAAAATACTATTCTATAATATAATAAAATAAAATGTAGGTTAATCTGATACAGGAAGGAAACTGAGTAATTTATGCACTGACCATTAAGATTGAATACCATAGTAAAGACAATCAGTGCAACATTCTCATAAATTTGATATTAATATTCTAGTTTCCTTTAAGTCTGTTTCAGGATAATATAAACTTTGACAATCATGTAAATTTTTTTGCTCCATTCTCTAATTGTTATTCTCTCTGTCTCTGTCTCTCTCTGTGTGTCTCTCTCTCTGTCTCTCTCTCTCTCTCACACACACACACAGTATGAATACAAACTGATGATTCCATTTAGTGTTCTAGTGTGTGTGTGTGTGTGTGTGTGTGTGTGTGTGTGTGTGTGTGTGTGTGTGTGAAAAGACAGAAGGAGCTACTCTACTCTCAGCAACCATCAACCCCCTATACCTCTTCACCTATGGGCAGGGTCCTATGAGATTTACCCTATATATGTTGGCATGTCATTTGGTTCTGTCATTTTGGGGGTCATGTTTAACCAACTGTATTGTTGAGATTTTATGTGTGTGACTTTACTGTCCTATGCAGAAGTCACTAAATTGCAGCAGAAGTACAGGTCCTCTAGCTATTCAAATATCTCCATCACCTTTTAGGCAATGACCCCTGAGCATCAGATGTAGAGGTTGTTGTATAGATGCATCAGTTGGGGATGGGCATCATCTGGATAGGGTCACTGTTCTTTGTATTTGATTAGTTGTAGCTTTCTGGACTTGTCTCTGCTGAAAAAAGAAGCTTCTTTGAAGAGGAGTAATAGCTATAGATATCTGTGTGTATAAGGATATGTATTTAGAATTCAGTTAGAAATTATATTGACTTAGAGAAGCAAGAATAATACATTCTCATTATAATTCTATAATTTCACTTTTAAGGTTTATCTATATGTATGCTTGTGTGTATATGAATGTATGTATGTATGTATGCATGAATGTATCTGTGTCTGTGTGTGCATGTGTATGTTTCTACATGTGCCTGAAGAGAATATAGGAAATTGTCACATACCCTGAACCTAAAGTTACAGGTGATTATGAGCCACTAGACAGACAAAATATTGGGAAGAAAGTTCCAGAAGACATTCTGGAAGAGCAGCAAGCATTTCAAATTGCTGAGCCATCTTCCCAGCCCCAATAATGCTATAATTTTAATATCATGACCATCAAGTCAATATATTCAGAGGTATTTGCACACCTGTGTCTATTGATGTGATTTTTCACAATTAAAAAGAGATGGTACCAGACTCGATAGTCATCAAATGGAAAAATTTTAAAGGTAAATAAATTGTGGTACATATAAAAATAAATTTCAATTCAAAATAAGTGAATGATATGTGCCATAAAATGGATACAATTGGAAAACAATAAAGGTAAAGGAAAATATAGGAAAAGAAGTATCCCATTTATCTCATAGGTGGAATATAGATTTAAATAGAAAAATTTTGAATCCTAAGCATGTATATTTAGAACATGATAGTAAAAATGAGATATTTTTAAGAGAAAGATATTTTAATGGAGAAAGAAAGGGCATTGATTACATGTAACGTGAAATCAGAAAGGGAGACTTTTGGGGAAAGGAAGGAATAAGCAGGAGAACATTAGTGCATGGAGTAGCAGTGAAGAATGGTACAAATAAGAAAATAGCTACAGTGATATGTATGAATGAAGGTGGCATGTGAAATCCATTATTTGTTTATTAACTTAAAAAATTTAAAACAGACCTCTAATTGATAATTCCAGCAATGGTCAACAATATTTTCTGATTACATCAAGATACCAAATTGTTGAGTTATTCTCTCTCTCTCTCTCTCTCTCTCTCTCTCTCTCTCTCTCTCTCTCTCTCTCTCTCTGAGACAGGATTTCTCTGTGTAGCTCTGGTTGTCCTGTATCTTGCTCTGTAGACCAGGCTGGCCTCAAACTCACAGAGATCCACCTGCCTCTGCCTCCTGAATGCTGGGATTAAAGGCATGTGCCACCACCACCCGGCCTGAGATTCTTTTTTACTGAAATCATCTACCATTGATCTGAATTTACATTGGAAAACACAATAAATAATCAAACAACTAGTATAACCAATATACTGATGACTAAATTAGGACAAGACGTTTACTTACATTTTCTTATTTTTGAATAATAATCTTATGAGATCTTTCTTTTCATATCCTGATCATTTTTAAGAGTTTGTAATAATTTTTGCTTGGAGTATCAATATTTTCCATGTGTCCTGGAGTATTCTCAGATACTATTATCACAGCCACATTTTAAGAAGTCACCTCTATTTTCTTTTTTTTCTCTTTTGGTTTTTCGAGACAGGGTTTCTCTGTGTAGCTTTGCGCCTTTCCTGGAACTCACTTGGTAGCCCAGGCTGGCCTCGAACTCACAGAGATCCGCCTGGCTCTGCCTCCCGAGTGCTGGGATTAAAGGCGTGCGGCACCACCGCCCAGCTCTATTTTCTTCTGTGTAAAAATATTACATGTTTTCAGGCATCTTTGTCAAAGCTGTGTGTATTCATGAAATATTTATAAGTATCTTGTGCTGTGATGCTCTTTAACCAACTCATTATCGAAACACTGCCCAATTAATAGAATGTTTTATTGCTTTATAGATATGTATAAAGTTTACTTAAATAAGGTGTTTTTTTTTTATACAGCAAACAAACTTTAATGAGGAAGCTTTAGGAACCTTCTTTCCTCCAATAGACTGATATTTTTCTCTAGTGTTGAGCAGCTGTAAATATTGCTCATGTTTTGACATGATATATAATACACAGATCAAAATTTTTCCTTCTAATCAGTGCAATAAACATTTAGTTTTCAATCCTCATAAGTAAAGACAGAATTTCTATAACATAAGGAAATGCCCAATTAAACAAATTATTAAGTAACAATTACGAATACACAAATGTGAAACATTAAAACCATTAAGTAAATTGTGTCTCATAAAATGTAGGTTATTTAAAAGGAAAATTGTCTTATCTATTAACATAAAGAAAAACATGAGTTCAGCCTTAAATCATCACAGGATTTGCCACGCAAATTCTCAAGTATTTGGGACTTTTACCTCACTTCTGCCTCATGCTCCAACTGAGATAGGTCTTGCAAGACATATGGGAGAAATATATTTTCAATTTTGTTTCCAGATGGTCTTCCCCTTTCTTCCTTTCCCTCCCATATCCTTCTTTGTTTTAAACACTAAAGAAGATCAAGGGGAATCTGAAAAATGATGCTGTAGGTGCTTCAGCATTTAAAAACAGACATAAGCCAGGAGGTGGTAGCGCACACCTTTAATCCCAGCACTCGGGAGGGAGAACCAGGTATATCTCTGTGAGTTTGAGGCCAGCCTGGTCTACAGAGTGAGATGCAGGACAAGAACCAAAACTACACGGAGAAACCCTCTCTCAAAAAACCAAAACAAACAAACAAACAAACAAATTTCTGACATTTTAGTCAGAAGTTTTCCTGTGTCATGGCTGGCCAGCTAGTGGTCTGGATAGATATCTCCCATTCGCATCCCCCAAGGAAGTACACAGAAGCTTATATTAATTGTAGCTGCTTGGCCATTCGCTCAGGCTTATTACTGACTAGCTCTTACACTTAAATTAACCTTATCTATGTTTAGCCATATGGCTTGGTACCTTTTCTCAGTTCTGCCTTGTCATCTTACTTCCCCTGTGTCTAAGACGGCTGGTGACTCCTGACTCAGCCATCCTCTTCCCAGAATTATCCTTGTCTGCTTATTCCACCTATACTTCCTGCCTGTCTACTTGCCAATCAGCATTTTATTATCAAGCAATCAGAGCAACACACATTCACAGCATACAGAATGACATTCCACAGCCCTTCTCCTTTTTCTGTCTAATCAAAAAGGAAGGTTTTAACTTTAATATAGTAAAATTAATTTCATATAACAAAACACTTATCAAGCAAGAATTATAGTTATAATATCTAGTCTATTTGTATTTGGTAATATTAAAGAAAATTATCTATCATATTTGTGGGTCTAAAGCTTCATATCTAATCTATCTTTTATCATAACCAAGAAAATTATAACTATCTAGTCTTCAACTACATCAAAGACCTCAGAAGGATATAATGTTACCTAAGTAATCAGGAAGAATATTGCAAGCAACTTTCAAAAATCTAGACTGAGAGAGAGAACAGGCTACCTGGACAGTTACCCAAAGTTCCTCTGCAATGTTGGAGCATCCATCTTCAGCCCATAGGCCTAGTCTCTCAGTCACTTGTTCCTGTGTCCTATAGAATGTCTGGAAGTCTTCTTCTGTGAATCAGGAACCCGAAGAACCATCTCATCTTGCAAAGGTCAGGGGTCAATGTCCTATGAGTCAGTCCTTCATGTTCAGTCGATACAGTATACTGTCAAGTCGTTGACACAAGGGCACTTTTTTGCCCAATGGATAAATTTTGCCACAAAGAAAGCAAATTCCATAATGAATTTCTTCAATCCCATTATCTTCTCTGAAGTAAATTGGTGCTGCTAGGAGCAGACATGTCTCAATGTCCAGAAAGTAAAAGTTCTTAAAACATTTTAAATGCCATATTCTGTAGGTCTTTGAAGTGTTTGAAGATTACCTACTTAATTGAAATATATCTATGTATACCTAGAAAACTTAAATAACATGATTATGAGTTTGATTATAATAGATGACTAATTATCTGCCATTTCTTAATTATACATTATAATTTCAAATGAGCTGCACAATCATAATACCTTAAACAAGAGTAGAAATATGCATATATTATAACAAAATTAACTTTAAATTTGTATCAACAAACTAAAATCCATAGCAATGTAAAACATTTTAAACAAGTTGCTGCTCTTTCAAAGAAGGTTCAATAATCTACCCTTTTATCCTATCATGTCTATATTCTATATATCTATATCAAGACATAAATTGCAAGCATATAAAATGATAATGAATTTCATATGTTTAATGCATGTGTATACTGCACAGGATACTGCCCTAGAAAATAAAAATATATAACCATTATGACTTTAAAGAACTGATAAAATAATGAAACATATATTAATCCAGATCTCTAATTATACTTGGAGTACTCAATGGTGTTTATAACTTCAAGTCTAATTATGGTTATTACCTAAACTCAATCACTTGACATATTTTGTTTTGTCTTAATCAATTTATACTAGAATATAAAATACAATCTTAAATTTTACAGCTGCCAGAAAGAAATTTCTACTTGAAATTTGAAGTTGGTATGAATTCTGAGAACAATAAATACTACCCTTTGTAAAATGTAATGGAAATAACTATGATACCAAGGGGTTTTCAAGAACATCTTGGCAGATCTTACATATATTTAGAGATTAAAGATTTTAAGTAAGTCATTATAGAGCCAAGTGAGATGCCATGGCAGCTAATACCAGCACCTTATGACATGTTATTGTAAAAATAGTTTCATATAGGTTATTATTTACTTCTTCTCTGAATGGTTAAAAAAATCATAACACCTACCTAATCTGTTTCATGAGCACCCACATTTTCCTTCCAAAAGTTCTTGATTCTTGATAGATAGAAGATGACCATGATGCTTTAGTCTGAATTTCAAAGTTTAGAATAAGTTTGATGGTTAGCTAGATTAGGTGATTTACTTATCCCTGATTTTCATCTGTAGCTACTATACTTGGAATAATTATAATAAGACATGGAGTATACCTTCACTCATCATCAGTGTGTCTAGGATAGTTGATTCTCTTATGATTTTCCTATATTTGTACTTTTACTTACTATAATAATCCTAGATTAGGGCTAGTTAGCATGACAACATTGTTAACTATCTTCTGTTTGTGGAAAAAGTATTCCTATTTAGGACATAATTTATGAAGTTTCTTCACTTTAAAGATTGCTATGAATTAAGATCATATTAGTCACTAAATGAATACAACATATATTAAGACTAGTTACATTACTGTTTATTTATTTTGAAAGCTGAATCAATCACCAATAAGAAAGATAATAATCATGTGGAAAATGGACTTTATTTCATCCCTCAATATATAGGCAATTCAGAAAAACTTTGTCTTGACTTTAGCATCATGTGAGTCATTGACATGATGTGATAATAATGAGTGATTTGGAAGGAAACAGTATTCTTGCTGAAGATTACAGATATAACTATCAAGAATTATTTAAAATATTTCTCGTTGTTTTTATTGGTTGGCTGTTCATTATGTTTTAGTAAATAGGATTTTCTGGAAAATAATTATGCTAGGGATATGTCTAAGTAAATTCTGGATAGAGAAAAGATATTTAACACAGATATTAATAGAGCAGTAGTTAAAATCAAGAGCTGATACTGCTATGGGCATTGTGAAATTGCTACTGCCTATTGAGGAGTGTTAGAATAGTTTAAGCCTGGATCAAGAGCAGGCAACCATGGCTAAATGGGTATCTAGACTCTGGTGGGCTTCATATCCTATAACGAACAAAACAAATACTTTTCTCCTTTATTAAACATAGATTCTTTTTCTTAAACAGCATGATCTTAATATAATTTCCCCTCCTTTTACTCTGCCCAGTTCCTCTCCACCTCCCATCCTATCTGGGTCCACTCACTTTCTTTCTCTCATTAAAAAAGAAGAGACTTCTAAAAGATAACAACATAGTATAACAAAATGAAATATCGTAAGACAAAATAAAAATCATCACATTAAAGTTGGACAACACAAGCCAACAGAAAAATAAAAGAGCCTCAAGAGAAGGCACAAGAATCAGAGACCCACTTATTCATATTTTCAGGAGTCCCATAAAAGCATAGAAGTACTAAAATGACATCTAATGTATATATGTAGAGGGTAGTGTACAGACCTGAGTAGGCTCTGTGATGCTGCTTTAGTCTCAGTAAGTTCATATGAGATTTGCTCTGTTCTTTTAGAAGGCCTTGTTCTTCTGGAGTCCTACATCCTCTCTTACTCCCCCAATCAGTCTGCCTTCTCTTCTGTGGGGCTCTCTGAGGTCTGGGGGGAGGGAGTTGAAATATCTCACTTAGAACTGTGTGTTCCAAAGTCTCTTTCTCTCTGTGTAATATATTGCTGTGGGTCTCTTACTTGTTCTCAATGCTGCAGGAAGAATTCTCTCTGATGATGGCTGAATAAGGAAACTATCTAAGAGCATAATAAAATGTCATTAGGAGTCCTTTTATTGCTTTTTTAGACCAGTGATATCTGGTTTTACCTTAGGAATCTAGGTTTCCTAGTCTCTAGTCTTGGTCACTCAAGCAATGTTGGGTATAGAGTCCATCATGTGGAGTGGGCCTTAATTCAAACCAGACATCAGTTATTCACTCCCACAAGGTTTGTGCCACCATTATCCTAGGATATTTCACAAGCAGGACAGATTGTAGATCGATGTTTTTGTGGTTGGTTTGGTGTTTATATTTATTTTTTGGAAGCCTGCAGAGTACCTTTCTGTGTCAAAGTCACCAGAACATGGGGACAAATCAAATTCTTATTATGGCAAACATTGGTATTCTAGATGACAATGTAGCTCAAATAAACAGAAAACTTTCACAATAATAGAATGGAACTCAGAATTTCATCTTGAATAGATGTATCTACTGCAACAAACTGAGCAAAAAAATAATGGAAACATAATTTCTTTAGAACTCAATAGAATATAACCTGAGAACTGTTCAAAATGCTTCTTTGTTTCAGAATATGTACATCATCCTCACCATCTTCCCCATACTATGTGACAGGAAACATCATAGAAGAAGCATGTGAAAAAATGGTAGGAGGTATGACTGAAAGAACTGTTGGGAAATGATGCACTCTGGATATGCCATGGCTATTGCTCATATTGACAGCACAAATTGGACTCAATATGCTAATAAAACCTTAAATTAAAATTAAAAATAAATATCAAACACTGGAGGATGTGAAGTTGGGAGGTAAATGTGTTAGAAGAATCCTGGAAGAATTGGAAAAGGGAAATCAGGTCTGTGTGTGTGTGTGTGTGTGTGTGTGTGTGTGTGTGTGTGTGTGTGTATACACATACCCACATATATTATATATAACATATGCATATGAGAGAGAGAGAGAGATGTGTAGCGGAGTCTGTTTGAGGGGCCCCTGGCAGTGTGATCAGGATCTATCCTGGTGCATGAGCTGGCTTTCTGGATCCCATTATCTGTGGTTGGACACTTTGCTCACTCTTGATTCAGCGGGGAAGGGCTTGGTCCTGCCTCAACTGAATGTACCTGGCTTAGCAGTCTGCACATGGGAGAATTTACCCTTTTGGAGTAGAGGATGAGGGGTGGGTCAAGGAGGGAAGGCAGGGGTGTGTGTGAGAGGAAGGAGAGATGAGAGGGGGATCTGTGGTTGGTATGTAAAATGAATTTAAAAAATTAACTATATATATATATATATATATATATATATATATATATATATATAAAACATGACATACACTACATAATATTATGTTATATATTATATGGCATGGATATGTTATATAATATGTATTGATCATTATCTATTATGTATGTATACATATATATCAAAATTCAAAGAATATATTAAAATATTATTTTCAAAAAGAACTTTCTCTAAAGAACATTTACTACTACAAACTGAGTTATGAAACACATAGATGTATTTTTTTAATGAGACAATTTTTTCTTTAAAATATATTTACCCTTGGATATTACTAAAACATGAAGTTTTAAGTCACAATGTATTCGTTCTTAAAGTTATCTTCTAATATTTTGTTTTACTATAAATAGCCTTTATGTTTTGTTTTGGTGACAAGTCGTCACTCTGTTGCCCAGGCTTGACTGTCTTTCACTATTAAATATTGTGTATTTTAATAATTACTGAGCTTCATTTTATTCTACTAACATATTTGTGGTGAAGTTGTGTTCCTCAAAATGTTGTGCACCCTAATAAACTTATCTAGGGTCAGAGAACAGAACAACCACTAGATACAGAGGCCATAAAATGGTGGCACACATGCCTTTAATCCTAGCATTCCAGAGGCAGAAATCTGTCTGGATCTCTGTGAGTTCAAGGCCACACTGGAAACATCCAAGCAAGGTGACACACGCCTTAATCCCAGGAAGTGATGGCAGGAAGCAGAAAGTTATATAAGGTGTGAAAAGTAGGAACTAGACTGGGTTAAGATTTTAGGCTTTTGAGCAGCAGTTCAGATGAGATCTATTTGGATGAGGATACAAAGTCTTTCAGTTTGAGGAAACAGAATCAGCTGAGGAATTGGCAAGGTGAGGTGGCTGTGGCTTGTTCTGCTTCTCTGATCTTCCTGAGTTCACCCCAATACCTGCCCCAGGTGGTTTTATTAATAAGGCCTTTTAAGATTTGTGCTACAGATATTCAATAAAATATTTTAATATTATGTTATTTAGTGTACTTCTAAAAAGAACTTCCAAAAATGTTACCTAAACATATTCATTTTATTATTAACCCATTGTCATTTTTCTTATTTAAATTTAGGTACACTTAACCTGCCACCTGTTTTCAAGTTACTAAATTAAGCACGTTTATTTGATCTCTTAAATGATGCCCAATATGACTGATAATATAGTCAGCATTTGGTAATCAAATAATTTCTCTCTTTAGAAATACTACTTATGATACATATGGTTTTAACATTGGCTTCCTAAAATGTACACTTAAAATAATATATTTCGGTTTCTTCTATTTTTTTCTATTAAAAATTATGTAGTTGGCACTCTGCCTAATTGCCTCCCATTAAATGATTCTCTTAAAAAGTGTAGAAATTCAACAATGGTAATTAGTGTGAAGTGATCCATTAGCAGTGTTTCTGAGTGTTTCTCCTCCATAAATCTTTTCACCTCATAATTAGGAGAGAGAGCAGATAAAAAAAAAACAAAGTAAATCTGCAGAACACGGTTCTTGATAAAATAATATAAAAATGCAGTTATTTTCAGTGTTTAAAGGCAAACTTCTCATGGCATTTCCCTCAAGGAAA
The DNA here is from genome assembly GCF_004664715.2 of Peromyscus leucopus. Lineage (NCBI taxonomy): Eukaryota > Metazoa > Chordata > Mammalia > Rodentia > Cricetidae > Peromyscus > Peromyscus leucopus. The sequence goes on from NC_051068.1 coordinate 51,803,030, forward strand.
ATTGCAATGCAACCAAACCCTTAATTTTGACATCTTTTCTCTATTTTACCTCCCTTCTCTTCCTTTCATTCCTCTTGTTATAAAACTGTATTCCTTTGAAGGGTTGAAGGAATGTCTATTCACTATGAATAAGGAACTCATAACACACTAAGTAAGGATTCCAATCAAAGTCCAAATAAGTGAAATATGAGGTTTGGAAGTTATTGAGAAGAATTGTTGAAGGTTTACCTTGAGGAGCACAAATGACTCAGACAGCTGCATTGACAATAGCTCACCAAAGCATGGGTGACAGGACAGGAAAGACAGGAAACAGAAACAAATTGCATAGCCAGAGAATGTTCAACTGGTTAGTGTGTCCTTTCTGGTAGATAGTTGTTCTAAGCCTCTTCCAAATAGCCCTCACTTTGCAGAGAATTTTCTAGCTCATATTGTGTGTATTTTTCAGCCATCCCTACTTATCAATTATGCTTGGAGAGTAAAGGGCCTCGAGTGTCTGGCCAGTTACAGGGATCTGCATGAAACCTTCGTGTTGCTTGCTTCCTGTGTTACATGAGCTTTCTTTTTTTTTTTTCTTTCTTTTATTTTACAATACCATTCAGTTGTACATAACAGCCACAGATTCCCTTGTTCTCCCCCTTCCTGTCCCCCTCCCCTTCCCCCAGCCCACCCCCCATTCCCACCTCCTTCAGGGCAAAGCCTCCCCGAGGATTGAGATCTACCTGGTAGACTCAGTCCAGGCAGGTCCAGACCCCTCCTCCCAGATTGAGCCAAGCATCCCTGCATAAGTCCCAGGTTTCAAACAGCTAACTCATGCAATGAGCCCAGGACCTGGTACCACTTCCTAGATGCCTCCCAAAGAGATCAAGCCAATCAACTAACTGTCTCACCTATTCAGAGGGCCTGGTCCAGTTGGGAGCCCTTCAGTCTTTGGTTCATAGTTCATGTGTTTCCATTCGTTTGGCTATTTGTCCCTGTGCTTTATCCAAACTTGGTTTCAACAATTCTTACTCATATAAACCCTCCTCTTTCTTGCTAATTAGACTCCTGGTGCTCCACCCGGGGCCTAGCCATGGATGTCTGCATTCAGATTCCTCAGTCCTTGGATGGGGTTTCTGGCACAACTATTAGGGTGTTTGGCCATCCAATCACCGTTAAAGGCTAAGCTCACAACCAAAAATATACATGAGCTTTCTTAATGATGGAATGTTTCACCTCATCTTATGGCATCCCGTATCTTAAGGAGCTTCTTTGAAGAGTGGACCATTTTACCTGCCTTTAGATATGCTGCATATTAATAAAGGATTTTCCCAACACAATGGGTTTCTCTTGGAGGAAATTGTTATACAATATCCCCCCCACCTCTGTGTGTGTGTGTCTGTCTGTCTGTATAACATAGACACACAATAAAAGGTCATTTGATTTAGGTTATTTAAAAAAAAAAAAACATTTAAACACCACTTTCAAATTCTTTACTCTCAAGGTATTTTAAATACTAGAAGCTATCCAAAGTATAATTTGCTCACATGGTAAATTTGAGGATACAAACTAATATAATCTATACCAATTCCCATTTTAGAGGCTGTTGATGAAAATTCCTAATGATTATCATGAATATTCAGGAATTTGATAGTTTCATTCCTCCAGCAAGGTTCCTACATTAGGTATAGTAGAAATACAGGACCTTTCTGGAACTTTTACAGGAAAATCAAAGTGATAAAGCTCTCCTCTGACCAAATTAGCCTAAGACTTTGCGTCTTTACTAAATGTGGGAATTCTGAAGAAAAAAATGTATTTTATTTTGATAAATGGTAAATGGTTGCCTCTACATTTGCTTTTTACAAAGGCCAATGAAGTCAAATACAGGAAAGGGAGCTTAAGAAAGAAAATTCCCAGGATGTTCCTTATGAAAGTCTTTTTTTAATGTTGAATTTGAGTGTCGTATTGGATAAAAGATGTAAGTTAAGAATTAAGAACACAGAGATAAATTAAATCTCTAAGAGGAAGAGTAAATAAAATGTTCACAATAAAATTAAAAGCTCAGCAGGGAAAGGGGCTTGGACCTGCCTCTACTGAATGCACCAGGCTCTGCTGCTCCCCAAGAAGACTTACCTCTTGGAGGAGGGAGTGGAGGGTACCTTGGGGGAGGGTAGGCTGGAGGGGAAAAAGGAGGAAAAGGGGATTTGTGACTGGTATGTAAAATGAATAAAAATTTTCTTCTTAAACAACAAAAAGCTCTATATAATCCCTAATTTTATCATCAAATTTTATAGAATATAGAATATTTCTTTAGAGTTAATTATCTGGTTTTTTTTTTTTTTTTTTTTTGGTTTTTCGAGACAGGGTTTCTCTGTGTAGCTTTGTGCCTTTCCTGGGACTCACTTGGTAGCCCAGGCTGGCCTCGAACTCACAGAGATCCGCCTGTCTCTGCCTCCCGAGTGATGGAATTAAAGGTGTGCGCCACCACCGCCCGGCTTAATTATCTTTTATGGGTTACTGCAGAAAATTTTATACTTAAGACCCTCTTTTATAATCATTGTTAGTTATTTAGCTGCGTTGTGTTCTTACCCTGCAAGGAAGTGTCACGAAACATGACAGAATCCGCTTATAAGAGTTTATTAGAGATAAAGGGATAGAGAGTGCAGGCCTGTGGGAGAGACACGTGAGTGGGGAAGAGGAAGAGGAGAAGAGGGCCGGGAATATGGCGCTCCGCTTTAAAAACCGGCTGGGGGCGTGGCCAGGTCACGTCACTACTCCACGCACGTGCGTAGATCACATGGTCACGTTGCACGCTTACGTAGCCATGTAACGTCATGGATTCTGGTCACGCGAGATGCCTTGGCCAGAACTTGCTAGGCGGAAGTGTCCGCCTGGTAAATGCGACCGTTGGGGGGGGAGGCGTGTTGTGAACCCTTCAATCATCCCATTTGAAAGCAAAATATTTGAAGTAATTTTATTTGACTTAAATTCCAACATAGAGTATGTGTATTTACAAATGAGCATCTTGTACAAAGGTAAGCAACATATATTATTCATTACTAAAATAAGGTTTTATTTCTTTTTGTGTTTGTATGTGTGTATGGTCACATGTATCAGTGCACATCTGTGAAGGTGTTTATGCACTTATGTGAGTGTGAAGGAGAGGACAGTTCCAGTTCTCATCGCTGAGCTGTTATTCACCTAGTTTTGGGGACAGAATTTTTATTGGCCTGGAGCTAAGTTACCTGGCCTTGCAGTGAGTCCCAGGAATCTGCCTCTTGCCTGAATCTGAGATTGCAAGCTAGTGTTAGATTTTTGTTTTGTTTTCATATATATATTGGTGATCAAATTTTTTTCTAATTCTGTAGGGTTTGATTTTCATTTATGCAAAGTCCTTTAAAATGATGTTATGTTATATTGAATAAGCTAAGATTTAGTATAAAGAGTCTTTTTTCTAGATGTTTGAAAAATTTGTTTTTTCTAGACTACAATTTGGCATTATGAAATTAAAATTGATAGTTAAAATGATGAATTTACATTCGACTTATTAAAATGTTAAAAAGAGTGAGTGATCTTGAAGAGGGCCCAGGTTTGGTACTCAGCACACACGTCAGGTGGCTCATAATTGCCTATAACTCTAGTACAGACACACAATCAAAAGTTTTTGAAATACATTTTTATATTTTTCTTTTATTTTTTAGATTATAATTACTTCATTTCTCCCTTCCCTTTCTCCATTCCAAACCTTCCCAAATAAAATAATCAGTGCCTCCCTGTTTACCTTTTTCCAATTCATGGCCTCTCTTTTTAAAAATGTTTTTATATGCAGGTATGTACACACATATATGTTCTTAAATACAACATGATTAGTATGAATAATGTTAGTTGTATTTTATTTTTCAGGGCTTAAACAACAATGCATGTGATGAACTAAAATGCCATGAATGAATTAATATAATTAATTGTAAATGGATGCAAGAAAGAGCACTGTTCTCCACAATGAATATTGAGGTATGTACTGAATATATGTCACATAGGCCAAAGGGTCTTAAAATATATTCATAAGCATTCTACTGTTATCACAAAATGTTTTCTTAGCCGGGCGGTGGTGGCGCACGCCTTTAATCCCAGCACTCGGGAGGCAGAGCCAGGAGGATCTCTGTGAGTTCAAGGCCAGCCTGGGCTACCAAGTGAGTTCCAGGAAAGGCGCAAAGCTACGCAGAGAAACCCTGTCTCGAAACCCCCCCCCCAAAAAAAAATGTTTTCTTGGTATGAAAATATAAGATATTTGAGAAAGTATTCAGGCATGTTATATACATGAAAACCTATAAATAAAATGTGAACAGTTATATATTCTTAAAAGTATGTATAGAATTTTGTAAATGCTTAGATCTTTGTTAGCACATCTGCGTGTACAACAAAGCAAAAGGAAATGCCAGGTACTAATTGTGAACATCTACATTGCCTGAAGACATGACAACTCCTAGCTCTCACAGATCTGTAATTTTGGGTATATTTGATCAATGCCTTTCATCTATTTATTTGAAGAGTGCTATTTCAGGATGGAGCATGAGTTTGATCTAAGAAGCTAAATATATTTTATAGCATTATCAATTCTAATTAAAGCCAATGATATTTGACATGTTGTCTTTACTCTTTATCAGCAGCAAGAACAAAAAAAAAATGACAAATCAAAAGGAATGTTACCCTTACTCTGCTTCTGTACCAGCATGAGCTGTCATTTGTTTTATTGATCTTAGCAATTCTGGTGGGTGTAAATGAAATCTCAAAATAGTTTTGATTTACATTTTCCTGATGACTAATGGTGGCAAACATTTCTTTAAGTATTTCTCAGGCATTTAAGATTACTCTTTTGAGAATTCTCTGTTTAGATCTATACCCAGATTTTTAATTGCATTATTTGTTTCCTTGATGTTCACTATATATTTCAGATATTAGCACTCTCATATGTGTTGTTATTTTTTTAAAAAAAATCCCATTTTGTAGGCTGCCTCTCTGTCTGAATGATGCTGTCTTTTCCCATATAGAAGCTTTAGTGTCATAAGGTCTTACTTGTTAATTGTTGATCTTAGTGCCTGCACTAATGATGTTCTGTTCAGGAAAACTTTTTGGGTGCCAATGAGTTCAAGGTTATTCCCCACTTTCACTTCTACCAAATTCAGTGTATCAGGTTTTGTGTTGAGGATTTATTTCCATTTTGAGTTGAGTTTTGTGTAGAGTGATGAGTATGGATCTAAAATAGGCTCTTCAATGCATTTTTGCAACAGAATGGAAAAAATTACATATTCTTACTGCAGAGGGCATCTCTTTTTGTTAGGACTGACCATAACAGAGCCAGTAGTTTGTTTGGTTTGGTTTGGTTTGGTTTGGTTTTGGTTTTTTTCCAGGGGCCAGTTTGCTAAGACCTCTTCCCCATTTTATCCCATCATCCTATATTGACTTAAATCAGACCCACAGGAAGTACATCCAGTCTGGTAGCCAATCAGGGTCCTAACCAGCCACAAGCAGGAAGTGTTCTTGCTGTTTTCAGTCAAACAGACCCCAGACACTGCCACCACAGTTGGTAACCAGATTTCCTGAGCTAATTATAATCGATTCCCATATCAGGAAGAGTCTATACCCGAGGAGAGAGGTGGCTCAGTGGTTAAGGGGGCTGGCTGATGTTCCATAGGACCTGAGTTCAATTCTCAGGCTGTCTGGTGTCTGGTCAAAATATGCTAAAAAAAAAAAGTCTTCAAAATATGCTTAACAACAGCTGGAATTCCCCTAAACCTGCTTAAAAGCAGCCTGCAAGCTTCTTTTAGAGTTGCCATTTGGCATTTTGTCAAATGATTTGACCCCAGCATGCTGGAATTTTTTATTAAATACTCTTACTGATTGCATTTGTGACTATGTGACGGGTGGTCTTTGGTGGGACTTCTTGCAGACCCTAACACTTACATCTTTCATTGATTTAAACGAGCATGAGCTTACATTTTTTAATGTAAGTTTCTGAATAATTTACTAGAGGTACCTACACAAAGAAAACTTTATTTTGAAGTTTATCAAAGTTGTATACATTTCTTACTGTGTGCTATGAATAATTTTACATAAATTTTGTGCTTTCAACTAGCTTGAATGTAAGAGAAAGAAAAATTTTTAATAAAATTAATTATCTCAAAATTTTGACCATTTCTTCTGTAAAATTCTGGCTCTTTATTTTATAACTCCGCAGCAGTGGTCACACAGGCAAAGAAAAATGTGTAACAGACATGACCTGAAGTACCTTTGTTATTTACCTTGTAAATAATTTGCATTAGTTCTGGTATTTGTTGGTTATTTCAATGGGTTAATGAGGTAATAATTTTTCTCATTATTGTTAGGTATTAGTTTGTAAAGATTACAAACTTTAGTTCATGTTTAACTTTATCTCTCAAATACTAAATTATCACTTATAATAATCACTCCTCACAGTGTTTGTCATCTCTATATCACCACACTTTCAACTTCAACCTGAAGAAAAAATATTCTTACATCTTGTATACAGGTTTTTAAATTTTCTCATTAAGTTCTGAAGCTATAGCTGAAGACTAGGAACGTAGTTTTGATGAGAACACTTGCCTGGTATATAGAAAACCCTTGTTTCAAATTTATGTGTGTGAATCATATGAATAGCCCACATATATCTAAATGAATGATTTTGGGAACATGTTCTAATATATTTATTTTTAAAACTTCATCCACAGAAATATTTGAAAAAATATAAATATTATGAGTTTAAGTAATTAATTTCAACAATGAAACATTTATATAATATGGCAAAAAGAATAAATACACAAACCACTTAAATACAGTATTGCATTATTAGAAAGAATTGTGAATACTTTTAAACATATCTTTAACATTGTTCTAAATAATTTGACTATAAAAAAGAATATTTTCATGTGCTTTTTCATTATAGCTACAAACTTCCTCTAAAATCCAAAGTGATGTCGTGGCTATCCTAAGACTAGAAGACAGGAGACATCTGAGGAGCCTGTGCTTTTCCCTTCATTTGCAATGACAAGAGTGTTCTCCTCCTCCATTCCTGTGCTTTGCCCCCTCCACTGTCTCTTCATTTACTCCTTCTTAGAGGAATCATCTTGGAAATAATTCTTCTCTGTTTCATTTGTCAGGACATAATCACATTTTTCTAAGAAAGTACTGCATGTTGTAAAGCTGCATCTTATCATGTACTTATTAGGGTGGTCACAATGTTGAATCAGTGTCAAAATGTTGGGTGTTTATTGGGAAATATATATCCACATTTTCTGATATAAATTGCAAAGTGTAATATAAATTAAATGTTACTGTGCAATATGAATCAATTTATTTATTAAATCACAATTCTTTTGTTGAAAATAATACTGAGGAGCTTAATTAGAAATGTGAAATTTGACACTATTTTAGAAATTATGACATAAAATATATATTACTCTATAATTGAACAAAATCTGTTAAAATACTAGCTTGGGAAAATATCCTCAAAAAGACCAACTGAGTACCTGTGGGTAGTTAAGGACCTTTATGAGAAGACATGATCAGGGTTTTCATTGAGGTCTGGGAGTTATTCACTCAGCTACTCCAAGAGTTAAGACACTGTCAACACTAACACCATGACTTTATCCTATGTTCAACCATTCCTCATGATTAAGAAATATTTTGATGAGATGAATAAGATAGTACATACTTGTAATCCATCATCTTTTTATAATTTGTCTTACAAAATAGACCTCAATCACATTTTAAACAACAAAAAAGTTATCAATTATATGATATAATTCAGTCTTTTTCTGGCTAATGATATGGAACATCAGTTGGGAGATTCTTGTGTCTCTAGAGTTCAATTAGGCCAGATGGATGGGTGTTGTTCTTAAATACAAGATAATCTTTGTTTAGCAACATTTAAGCACATTTTTTCAAATAATTATTGTCCAGTTTTTAACTATGTTAGAAAATAAAAATATCTCTACTAATTACTTTTGTGAATTATTTTAATTGAAGAATAAGATGTGGATTATGTTCCCAAATAAAATTATTATTATTCCTTGATTCTGTACATCCAAAATAAGTTTGTAACAAATTGTTATTCCTTGTTTTCAAATAATCTTTTTTATTCTTTTTAATTTATAAGAGATTTTTAGTGCAATATATTCTGAATATGGTTCTCCAAATTTTCTTAAATCCTTCCTAATTCCCTACCTATCCAACCATATCCACAATTAATCAATCAATATCTATATATGCATACATTTTTAATATATAATACATACACAAACACACACACATAAATATATATATATATATATATATATATATATATATATATATGATAAAGTAATAAAATTACTGTGTAATAAGGGAATAAAGGCTGTAGAGATAGCAGTAAATATGTTGCCCCAAGCCTGATGATCCAAATTTGATCCCCGGAATTCATAAGTTTGGAGAATAATAAACTTCAAGTTATCCTCTTATCTCCACATAAGCCAGAGAGTGCATGTGCACAAACACACACACATACACACACACCGACACACACACACACACACACACACACATACCAGAAATCAAATACGTAAGTAAATGAAATAATGTTAAATATTTTTTCTTTTTTCTTTTTTCTTTTTTTTTTTTTTTTTGTTTTTTTCGAGACAGGGTTTCTCTGCGTAGCTTTGCGCCTTTCCTGGAGCTCACTTGATAGCCCAGGCTGGCCTCGAACTCACAGAGATCCGCCTGGCTCTGCCTCCCAAGTGCTGGGATTAAAGGCGTGTGCCACCACCGCCCAGCCAATGTTAAATCTTAAACGTGAGATAATAGATAATTTTCTGAGTGGGCTTTAGCCTCCAGGACTCTACTGTTTATCTTTATTCATCCCCCAGAGTAGCTTTAAATGAGGGCATGTAGCATCAGGCTTTCTAATAGAGACATGGTTAATGTCCCTCTATTAATTTTATAATCATAAGAATCATTGAAATCACAGGTAATTTTTCTTCCTTTTATTCATTGATATACCAACACTCAAAAGGTCTTTGGCTTGACTCAAAGACCATCTTTAGTGGCACTAAAAAAAAAGGGTTTAAAAACGGGCCTCCTAACTTTTAATACAAGTAGATTCTTTGGAAGTTTCCTATTTAATTACCGGCTTCCTATTACAGCTCTTCACAGTGCCAGAATAGCATATATTTTTAAAGAGACAAGTATGTGCTCCCAATAAAACAAGAACATTTTAATGTTCAATAAACCAATACTTCTACAGTGTTATTTGTGTTTAACAGTCCAGTGGGATTTGTCCTGCCACTTTATTCTTGAGAGTAATAAGTATCTCAATTACATATGAAATGTTACACTGCATTACTATGAAAGACTAATCAATACATGGTCAGTTTATTCCATATTTTGAAGACTTTACAGAATGGGAGGTCACGCCTTATGAGAATACAATTGCAAAAGTGTCATCCAGTGACTGTGGCGATTTGACAGTAATTAGAGTCTTGCTTCTACTTAGATGCGGTATTTAACTTGGTTACTACCTGAAGTGAAATTTAATATTGAAGCCTTCTTCCTTTAAATACTTTATTGGCAACTCAATTTCCAACTAAAACATAAGTTTAGCAGCTTATTTTACTCATCTGTGAAGTGAAACCCTTTCTTATAGTTCTAGACATGAGAGCACACACCTTTCAAATATGACACTATAAAATAAATATAACAAAGTGAATTGTCAAATTTCTAATACTTTTTCACTATATATATATATATATATATATATGTAGAATGCTGGATTTAGCATACTGATGGATAGCAATGTTATAAGGAGCTCTGCAAATTAAAACAAATGATATGAATAAATTAATAAATTATGCAATTTAGTTTTTTAACAGGCTGTTCCTTTCTGCACTATAATCCAAATTTTGCCAAAAAAATTGAAAACAGATAATTTAAATCACTGGATCAAGATTATTTAACTCTGGGTTGAAATCAGGTTTATTAGTAAGATATTCTTTATGTAAAATTTGAGATATTTTTACTTTAAAAATTACATTGATAATTGTCTAGTGACAGATTGCAGTTAAAACACTTATCAACCACACTAGGCAGACATTAATTAAAATATGAAGATTTAAAAAAGTAATGAAAATCTTATAAAGGTCTCACTTAAGTATGACAGGAAAATAAACCATGATTTTAAAATTCAGTGTTATTTCATTCTTAATTTGCATGTTAATTTTGATGAACAAATGTTAGATACCTCAGTGTAGATGAATTTCTAAAAAGTGTTATTAAATAAGAAACACAGAGCCAAATACAGGGGTAATAGCTGAAGAGATCAGAGAAATAGCGAATACCCACGAGTAACCTTAGCTTACCTCACCACTGTAGCTTCCCCAGAGAGAGCTTCTTCCTGTCTAACCTGCACTTTTATTGCCTTCCTGCTCTGTCTTCTCATTGGCTCTAAGCCCAGCCACAACACTTCCTTATCACCACCTGTCTATACAAACCTCCAGGCCTCTATAGTTGGTACTGGGATTAAAGGTGTGTGTCAACATGCTTGGCTGTGTCATTGACCACACAGAGACTCTGCCTGCCATGTGATCAGATTAAGGACATGGGCTACCATCACCTGACTTCTGTTTATGGCTTCGCTATGACCTCTGATCTCCAGGAAAACTTCATTAACATACAAATAAAATATCACACTTCAGTACAAATAAAATATAACCACACCTAAATGATACTGAAGACAGTGACTAAAAGTAATGATGGTCAGTAGAATTGATGTACCCTAATAGAAACACATAGCTTTGTTCCATTAACACACAGGCTACATGGAGTGTGCCAGAAGTGGAAAGAGCAGGTAGGGATGACATTTCAGAACTCATTTAAGGAGATTATATGAAGTTTCTGACTTTCCATGTTACGACATTTCATATTTTTACTCCTATAGACAACGAGAAAACAAATATAATCTGTGGAGTGCCTTTGGCAATGTTTTAAGGTAAAGTGGCATTGAAAGAACATCATATTAGGGTTATTATCAGGAGGTCTCTCATTTGGATCATTACATAAAATATGTCTCCAGCTTGACAGCACAAGCCTGCTCAAACCTCAGAACCCAAATAGTGGAATGAGAGCTTCAATCTCATAAGATGTCCATTCGAGTGCCATAAAATAAGCTTAACCTCTACCATATACACAAAGAAAATAAATATATAACCATAAAAATACTTTTAAAATGGGTGTTATTTGAGATGAAACTATTTATGGCTTAATTTTGATCAGATAGAAATCATTCTTTATCCATATATCTAATTATCTACTAAGAAAATTAAGGAGAAATGTTTCACACACTCTTTCATTACTGATTTGTCCTTTTGCCTATGCTCATGCATTTTTTTAAAAAAAAATTTTTTTCCAGTTAGAGGAATCCTGTTAAATGAAAAATGTTACAGATGAAATGATCTTGCTTATATTTAGAAAAAACACAATCCTGGGGAAGAAAAACAAAAACAAAAGCAAACAAACAAAATAAAAAACAAATACAAAAACCAACAACAACAACAAAAGTTGATTTGTTTCTAGAACATAGAAAGGGATCCTTAAAGGTGCCTGACAGTTTTTTTCTTTCCATCATCTCAAATTACGTAAAGAGAAATGCTAAAATGTTACCATACAGCGAAAGAGAAAATGAAGATATTAAATCTAAGTGCAAAATGGAGCCCTAGTCTGAATCCTGGAAGAGAAAACAGGCCTAGGTACTAAAATCAGACTGTGATCTAGATAGCTACTAAATTTTCACTGTATAAAACTGACTCTGTCATTTAGGTGATTGCCAGGTTATCAGGTATAAGTGTATCAGTACTAATTCTTATATATGATGATAGTGATGTATTTCTGTGAGGTATAAATATTCATGGAAACTGAATAGTAGCTACTAAGAAAATGTCTTCTATTTTTGCATCTTCCATAAATCTAAAAGCATTGCAAACTAAATATTTCAGAAAGACTTCATTCAATTCTGAATATTTGTCTCATCTGTCATTCATCAAACTCCTCAATTCTAGAGTAGTGGCACTCAGATAAATCTATAACAGAAAAAGCAATTGTGCTGCCTTTAATGGGGAGCCAGACAGATAGAGAGTAATCAAATATGATATGAAAACGAATGTCTTCACTCCTCCACTAGACTGAGATTATAATATAGAGGAATAAACACAGACACAAGGACTAATGCTAGAGTCTAGTGAGGACACAGTACCCCAAAGAAAGCACATTTTCCTTATATAGGCAGAAACCGAAGGAAAATAAAAGGAAGAACTGAAGTCAAACATCACACAATATATATTAACAAAAAACCTCTGTCATCAAAATTAAAGTTTTCTATTCATCGACATCCATAAATTTATAACTAAGAGTATCTCAACCAAGTAGAATATAATTGTGAGGTTTTAAATAATTTTTTAGATGAAGAGAAAGCTAGGCAAAGCAACGTAAATAGACTGGGAAATATTTTTTCATAAATAAATGATTAAGCAGTATTTTACAGATACACACATACACATAGGCACATCAACATATAACTATATAACTATATATATATATATATATATATATATATATATATATATATATATATATATATATACAAACTTTTATACTGTCAAAATTAAAAAGAATTTGAAAATATTTAGTAGTTTTACATACAGTACTGGAATAAAGTTGACTGGATGAAATACTAGAGAACAATTTGGATTTTAAGAAGTGGTATACACAGTGTGTACAAGCACCTTTTTTTTTTATAATATCTTTTTTTTTTTGGTTTTTAGAGACAGGGTTTCTCTGTGTAGCTTTGCGCCTTTCCTGGAACTCACTTGGTAGCCCAGTCTAGCCTTGAACTCACAGAGATCCGCCTGTCTCTGCCTCCCAAGTGCTGGGATTAAAGGCATGCGCCACCAACGCCCAGCCCGCAAGCACCTTTTGAGGGCTGATGTATAGCAGGAAACAAAGCCCAGACAAATCTGTCTTCAAATACATGTGACCCTCCTAATCTAATGATGATGCCACAGATAAAATATGGAAGTAAAAAAAAAAAGAAACAAGGATATGTAACTCACACTTATTATAAGTAGGTACATTCTAGAAAGATGTCAAGCAAACAGCAGAAGGGTCAAGGGGACAAATAAGATGCAGAGGGCTCAGAATTATTTAACAAACTGTTCAAAGGAAAACAAAAGGGAGTTAAGAATGGAAGTTTTAGAACTCTCTGAACATAAGCTACCACAGGCATGAGAAGTACAAGTAAAGCCCAGGAACAGGAATGATTTAAATGTGACCAGTAAGACAGAAGCCAAAGAAGACTGGTTAAAAAAAATCGATGAAAAAAGTGGCAGAGGGTTCCAGAAAGGTAATGGGGTACTTGCTCATGGTAAACCCTTGAGGCTCTTTACATACCTACACTGTAGTTTAGTTCAGTCACAGGCAACTAGAGGATTGTCATTCTCTACCATTTTTACTCTTGTCTCACAGGAGTATCAGTCTATGAATTTTCTTCTGTATTTATAGTCATGTTATTTTAAATAGCTTACAAGCTTTCCCTGGAATATTTCAAAACCCATTTTTAACCTGGACCTAAGTTTTGAAGTTTAGCAGAACATTGAAAGGCATGGCTCCTCTGTCATCTTTAGTTTACAGTAACCGTCACTGACGGGCAACCTGCAACGGTAGCATCGCATTGTCATGTCCAGACAAAACTCCCGGATTACTGCTCTGGACATTTTCCCCCTTCATGTGACTTTTTTTTAAATTTTATACCACCAGTCACTTAAAATATGGAAGAGTTTTCACCTTTCATGCTAAAGGAAAACATAAAATGATTTTGAGAAATAGTTATTGGTTATTTTACAGAATTTCTTAAAATGTGGGAAATGTCTATTCTTTTTTCTCTGTGTTAGAAAGCTATTTTGGGGTACTGATGAGGAATAATAAAAATAAATTAAAATTAAATGAACATAAAACCAAGTGAGTATTTTCAAAATTATTACTTTTGCACATTTTTCATACCATACTTCCATCTACTTTATTTTATTATGTTCCAAACAGTTTACAGTTTAACCTCTTTCTTTCTTTCTTTCTTTCTTTCTTTCTTTCTTTCTTTCTTTCTTTCTTTCTTTCTTTCTTTCTTTCTTTCTTTCTTTCTTCCTTTCCTTCCTTCCTTCCTCCCTCCCTCCCTCCCTCCCTCTTTCTTCCTTCCTTCCTTCCTACCTTCCTTCCTTCCTTCCTTCCTTCCTTCCTTCCTTCCTTCCTTCCTTCCTTCCTTCCTTTCTTTCTTTCTTTCTTTCTTTCTTTCTTTCTTTCTTTCTTTCTTTCTTTCTTTCTTTCTTTCTTTCTTTCTTCTGTCTTTGCATTTTTCCAGTTGGCAGTGCTGGGGATTAAAAACATTGCCACAGACAACTTTCTAGACAGGCATCCATTCCATTGTATTGCATGTCCAGTCACTTTAACAAATATTTAAAAGGAATTAATATTGGTGTGCTCAATATTGTCTTCCAGGTAAATATTGATATCAGTCATGTCTCCTACTTTATGCTAATGTAAAGTAAAAACACATTCATGGTCTCACATTCTCAGAAACACAACACTGGAGAAAGTGCCTTTTTATAAGCTACCTTTCAATACTCAAATGAACATGAATAAGAGATGATGATTGTAATAACTTTTACAATTGTGTCACAATTTAAAATTTTTGAAATGCTATCTTCAACATTAATATCTGTATGTGGGCCTTTGTGGATATATATATATATATATATATATTAACATTTCAGTTTATAAATAATGCACTATAAACACAAGTCCATATTTATGTAAGTGATCAAAATATTAGAAATCTATTTCTGCGTGATTTTTTTCTTGATAGAGTATAATTTCCCCTGCCATAAATTAACTTTTCATTGGAACTCAATCTATAATTGATTTCATAGTTCATTGATCATAGGTCAAACAATTTATGGTTCGATGTATGAATTAAAATCTTCACAAAACTGAGCTGCCCTGTGTATTGCTAGTAGGGAATAACTACTTAAAGGGCAAGGTATAGTTTGACCTTTGTTAAGATTAGGCAACACATTTTAAAAATAACTGGAAAGTTTTTAATGTAAAATTCCAAAGCTTTTATGAACTAGCATTTACCATTCAGTTATGTTAGAAAATGAAAGCTTTAAAAGTCAGCATCAAAATTTATAATGTAATGTAAGTGCTCCAACAGGTTTACAGCTTTTGGCTTCTGCATAGTGGCTGGTGTTCTTGAACTTTGGATCTTCTGTTCTATTGCTATTAATAGCATTTACAGCTATGTCTGATTTTTATAGTTCTGGACAGTCAAACTAGGGCTTTCTACATGCTAGACAAGCAATCAAGAACCTGAGCAACAACTGTTAATTCCACATAGTCTTCGGTTTTATAATTATAAATATTGCAGAAATCTTTGTATTTATAGTAAGAAAATCATTACTTATTATACACTGACTTTCAAATTGCAAGTACTTAAGCTCAATATCAATAATTTTGAACATTCAAAATAATCTCATTGATAAGCCATATCACTCTAAAGCAATTACTCTGAAGTTTGGTTGTATTTGTTTTTAATCTTCGCTTTATTTAAAGTGATTGAAACACTTAGAGAATTTTAGTATAGCTTTATAAAATAAACTATTAATATGAACTTTGGCTATATTGGCATTACTTCCTTTATAACTTAATCATTAGGAAATTTACACAATTATTTTTATTATACCTCATTTTTTTATTATTATTATTTTACAACACCATTCAGTTCAACATAATAGCCACAGATTCCCCTGTTCTCCCCCTCTCGCCCACCCCTCCCCCAAGCCCACCCCCCATTCCCACCTCCTCCAGATCAAGGTCTCCCCCGAGGACCGGGGTTGACCTGGTAGACTCAGTCCAGGCAGGTCCATTCCCCCTCCCAGACCGAGCCAAGTGTCCCTGCATAAGTCCCAGGATTCAAATAGCCAACTCATGCAATGAGCCCAGGACCTGGCACCAATGCACAGCTGCCTCCCAAACAGATCAAGTCAAATGACTGTCTCACCCGTTCAGGGGGCCTGATCCAGTTGGGGGCCCCTCAGCCTTTGGTTCATAGATCCTGTGCTTCCATTCATTTGGTTATTTGTCCCTGTGCTTTATCCAACCTTGGCTTCAACAATTCTCGTTCATATAAACCCTCTTCTTTCTCACTAATTAGACTCCCAGTGCTCCACCAGGGGCCCAGCCATGGATGTCTGCCTTCAGATTTCTCAGTCCTTGGATGGGGTTTATGGCACCACTATCTGGGTGTCTGGCCATCCCATCACCAGAGTAGGTCAGTTCCTGCCGTCTCGCGACCATTGCCAGCAGTCTTTTGCGGGAGTATCTTTGTGGATCTCCGTGGGCCTCCCTAGCTCTCTGCTTCCTCCCCTTCTCACCTTCTCATGTGGTCTTCATTTACCATGGTCTCCTATTCCTTGTTCTCCCTCTCTTTTCTTGATCCAGTTAGGATCTCCCACTCTCTTTCCCTCGACTGTCGCCCTTCATTGTTCCCACTCATGACCAGGCTGTTCATGTAGATCTCGTCCATTTCTCCGTGTCTTTTTTTGGGGTCCCGTTTTCCAGGTAGCCTCACTGGTGATGTGAGTAGCAGTCCAGTCATCCTTGTTCCACATCTAGCATCTTCCTATGAGTGAGTACATACCATATTTGTCTTTCTGAGTCTGGGTTACCTCACTCAGGATGATTTTTTCTAGATCCATCCATTTGCCTGCAAACCGTGTGATGTCATTGTTTTTCTCTGCTGAGTAGTATTCCATTGTGTATATGTGCCACAATTTATTTATCCATTCTTCAGTTGAAGGGCATCTAGGTTGTTTCCAGGTTTTGGCTATTACAAACAATGCTGATATGAACATAGCTGAGCAAGTGCTCTTGTGGTATGATTGAGCATTTCTTGGGTAGATGCCCAGGAGTGGTATAGCTGGATCTTGGGGGAGATTGATTCCCAATTTTCTAAGAAAGCGCCATATTGATTTCCAAAGTGGTTGTACAAGCTTGCATTCCCACCAGCAGTGGAGGAGAGTTCCCCTAGTTCCACATCCTCTCCAGCATAAAGTGTCTTCAGTGTTTTTGATCTTAGCCACTCTGACAGGCATAAGGTGGTATCTCAGAGTTGTCTTGATTTGCATTTCGCTGATGATTAGGGAAGTTGAGCAATTCCTTAAATGTCTTTCAGCCATTTGGGTTTCCTCTGTTGAGAATTCTCTGTTTAGTTCTAAAGCCCATTTCTCAATTGGACTGTTGGTCCTTTTGATGTCTAATTTCTTGAGTTCCTTATATATTCTGGATATCAGTCCTCTGTCAGATGTGGGGTTGGTGAAGATCTTTTCCCATTCTGTAGGCTGTCGCTTTGCCTTGTTGACCTTATCCTTTGCTCTACAAAAGCTTCTCAGTTTCAAGAGGTCCCATTGATTGATTGTTTGTCTCAGTGTCTGCGCTACTGGTGTTATATTTAGGAAGTGATCTCCTATGCCAAGGCGTTCGAGACTATTTCCTACTTTCTCTTCTAGCAGGTTCAGAGTAGCTGGATTTATGTTGAGGTCTTTGATCCACTTGGACTTAAGTTTTGTGCATGGTGACAGATATGGATCTATTTGCAGCCCTCTACACGCTGATATCCAGTTATGCCAGCACCATTTGTTGAAGATGCTTTCTTTTTTCCATTGTACACTTTTGGCTTCTTTGTCAAAAATTATATGTCCATAGGTGTGTGGGTTAATGTCAGGGTCTTCGATTCGATTCCATTGGTCCACATGTCGGTTTTTATGCCAATACCAGGCTGTTTTTATTACTGTAGCTCTATAGTAGAGCTTGAAGTCGGGGATTGTGATGCCTCCAGAAGTTGTTTTATTGTACAGGTTTCTTTTAGCTATCCTGGGTTTTTTGTTTTTCCATATGAAGTTGAGTATTGTTCTTTCCAGGTCTGTGAAGAATTGTGTTGGTATTTTGATGGGGATTGCATTGAATCTGTAAATTGCTTTTGGTAAGATTGCCATTTTTACTATGTTAACCCTGCCTATCCATGAGCATGGGAGATCTTTCCATTTTCTGAGATCTTCTTCAATTTCTTTTTTCAGGGACTTAAAGTTCTTGTCATATAGGTCCTTCACTTGCTTGGTTAGTGTTACCCCAAGGTATTTTATGTCATTTTTGGCTATTATAAAGGGTGATGTATCTCTAATTGCCTTCTCAGCTTCTTTGTCCATTGTATATAGGAGGGCTATTGATTTTTTTGAGTTGATCTTGTATCCTGCTATGTTGCTGAAGGTGTTTATAAGCTTTATCAATTCCTAGGTGGAATCTTTGGGGTCACTCAAGTATACTATCATGTCGTCTGCAAATAGGGAAAGCTTGACTTCTTCCTTTCCAATTTGAATCCCCTTAATCTCCTTATGTTGTCTTATTGCTCTGGCTAGAACTTCAAGTACTATATTGAATAAGTATGGGGAGAGTGGACAGCCTTGTCTCGTTCCTGATTTTAGTGGAATTGCTTTGAGTTTCTCTCCATTTAATTTGATGTTGGCTGTTGGTTTGCTATATATTGCCTTTATTATGTTTAGGTATGTTCCCTGTATTCCTGATCGCTCCAAGACTTTTATCATGAAGGGGTGCTGGATTTTGTCAAATGCCTTTTCTGCATCTAGTGAGATGATCATGTGGTTTTTTTCTTTGAGTTTGTTTATATGGTGTATTACATTGATGGACTTTCATATGTTGAACCACCCTTGCATCCCTGGGATGAAGCCTACTTGATCATGGTGGATAATTGTTCTGATGTGTTATTGGAGTCTGTTTGCCAGTATTTTATTGAGTATTTTTGCATCAATGTTCATGAGGGAGATCGGTCTGTAGTTCTCTTTCTTTGTTGCATCCTTGTTTGGTTTAGGAATCAGGGTGATTGTAGCCTCATAGAAGGAGTTTGGTAATGTTCCTTCTGTTTCTATTATGTGGAACAATTTAGAGAGTATTGGAATTAACTCTTCTTTGAAGATCTGGTAGAATTCTGCGCTGAAACCATCTGGTCCTGGGCTTTTTTTGGTTGGGAGACCTTTAATGACTGTTTCTATTTCCTTAGGGGTTATTGGACTATTTAAATAGTTTATCTGGTCTTGATTTAACTTAGGTATGTGGTATCTATCCAGAAAAATGTCCATTTCTTTTAGGTTTTCCAGTTTTGTGGAGTAGAGGTTTTTGAAATATGACCTTATAATTCTCTGGATTTCCTCAATGTCTGTTATTATGTCCCCCTTTTCATTTCTGATTTTGTTGATTTGGATTCTCTCTCTCTGTCTTTTGGTTAGTTTGGATAAGGGCTTGTTTATCTTGTTGATTTTCTCAAAGAACCAACTCTTTGTTTCATTAATTTTTTGTATTATTCTCTTAGTTTCTAATTTATTAATTTCACCTCTCACTTTGATAATTTCCTGGCGTATATTCTTCCTGGGAGACTTTGCTTCTTCTTGTTCTAGAGCTTTCAGATGTGCTGTTAATTCACTAGTGTGGGATTTCTCCAACTTCTTTATGTGGGCATTTAGTGCTATGAATTTCCCTCTTAACACTGCTTTCATAGTGTCCCATAAGTTTGGGTATGTGGTGTCTTCATTTTCATTGATCTCTAGGAAGTCTTTAATTTCTTTCTTTATTTCTTCCTTAACCCATTGGTGATTCAGTTGAGCATTATTCAGTTTCCATGAGATTGTAGGTTTTCTGTAGTTTTTGTTGTTGTTGAAATCTAGCTTTAAACCATGGTGGTCTGATAGAACACAGGAGGTTATTCTCATTGTTTTGTATCTGTTGAGATTTGCTTTGTGGCCAAGTATGTGGTCGATTTTAGAGAAAGTTCCATGGGGTGCTGAGAAGAAAGTATATTCTTTCTTGTTAGGATGGAATGTTCTGTAGATATCTATTAGGTCCAATTGGGTCATGACATCAGTTAAGTCCTTTATTTCTCTGTTAAGTTTCGATTTGGGAGATCTGTCCAGTGGTGAAAGTGGGGTGTTGAGATCTCCCACTATTAATGTGTGGGGTTTTATATGTGGTTTAAGCTTTAGTAATGTTTCTTTTACATATGTGGGTGCCCTTGTGTTTGGGGCATATATGTTCAGAATTGAAACTTCATCTTGGTCGATCTTTCCTGTGACGAGGATGTAATGTCCTTCTTGATCTCTTTTGATTGATTTTAGTTTGAAGTCTATTTTGTTGGATATCAGGATGGCTACCCCTGCTTGTTTCTTAAGACCATTTGATTGAAAAGTCTTTTCCCAGCCTTTTATTCTTAGGTAGTGTCTATCTTTGAATTTGAGATGTGTTTCTTGTATGCAGCAGAAAGATGGGTCCTGCTTTCATATCCATTCTGTAAGTCTATGTCTTTTTATAGGTGAATTAAGTCCGTTGATATTAAGGGATATTAATGACCAGTGATTCTTCATCCCTGTTATTTTTGGTGGTAGTGTGTGTGTACTTCTCTTCTTTGGGGTTTACTGTTGTGGCTTTATCTATTGCCTGTGTTTTCAAGTGTGTATCTGACTTCTCTCGGTTGGAATTTTCCTTCTAGTGCTTTCTGTAGGGCTGGGTTTGTGGATAGGTATTGTTTAAATCTGGCTTTGTCTTCGAATGTCTTGTTCCTTCCGTCTATGATGATTGAAAGTTTTGCTGGGTATATTAGTCTGGGCTGACATCCATGGTCTCTTAGTGTCTGCATTACATCTGTCCAGGTCCTTCTGGCTTTCAAAGTCTCCATTGAGAAGTCGGGTGTTATTCTGATGGGTTTACCTTTATAGGTCACTTGGCCTTTTTCCTTGGCTGCTCTTAATATTCTTTCTTTATTCTGTACATTTAGTTGTTTAATTATTATGTGTCGAGGGGACTTTTTTGGGGGGTCTAGTCTGTTTGGTGTTCTATAGGCTTCTTGTATCTTCATAGGCATTTCCTTCTTTAAGTTGGGAAAGTTTTCTTCTATAATTTTGTTGAACATATTTTCTGTGCCTTTGAGTTGGTATTCTTCACCTTCTTCTATCCCTATAATTCGTAGGTTCGGTCTTTTCATGGTGTCCCAAATTTCTTGGACATTTTGGTTCATGACTTTGTTGGCTTTAGTGTTTCCTTCGACTGATGAAACTATTTCTTCTACTGTGTCTTCAATGCCAGAAATCCTCTCTTCCATCTCTTGCATTCTGTTGGTTATACTTGCATCTGAAGTTCCCGATCTTTTACTCAGGTTTTCTATTTCCAGCATTCCCTCTGTTTGTGTCTTCTTTATTTTTTCAATTTCCCTTTTCAGTTCTTGGACTGTTTCCTTTGTTTGTTTCATTACTTTTTCATGATTTTCTTTCAGTGCTTTATTGTTTTCTTGCAGGACTTTATTGTTTTCTTCCAGGAATTTATTGTTTTCTTGGAGGGCTTTATTGTTTTCTTGGAGGGCTTTATTGTTTTCTTCTAATTTGTTTGCCCTTTCCTCTAGTTGTTTACAGCGTTCTTCCAATTTTCTTGTCTTTTCCTCTACACAAGCCTCTACCTTCTTCATGAAGTTACTCATAAGGCTACTTTCTTCTGCTTCTTCCAATTTTTGGTGTTCAGTTCTAGATGTTGGAGGCGGGCTAGGTTCTGGTGATGCTGTATTGCTCTTCATTTTGTTGTATGTACTTCTGCCTTGACGTCTGCCCATCTCCTTGTGGTTCCTTCTTGGTCTTATCAGTGTACTTGTTTCACAAAGAGCTGACAGATTCAGGAAGACTCTCTCTCTTGTCCAAAAGGGAGTTCTCTTGTCCAACTCTCTGGTCCAGAAGGGAAGTCCGGGGCAGGCTCTGGTCCAGAATGGCAGTCGGGGACAGGCTGGGAGCTGGGGGCCGGTCTCGGTCTCTAAGTCTCAGGAAGTGGCTGTGGTCTCAGGCAGATGGGCGTGGGGGCAGGGCGCAGAGATTGCAGGGGCTGCCGGGGGGCTTGGAAAAGGGGATCCCTCCCGGTGGGGCTAGAAGGGGAGCTGCCTGGTGGCCAGAACCTGGTGCCAATTTGGGCAGGTCTTCCCGGAGTGGCTGGTTCCCAGGGATGGGGTCCGGGTTGGACCCAGGTACTCACCCCTGGTCCAGAAGAGATGTCGGGGGCAGGCTGGGAGCTGGGGGCCGGTCTCTAAGTCTCAGGAAGTGGCTGTGGTCTCGGGCAGATGGGCGTGGGGGCAGGGCACGGAGATTGCAGGGGCTGCCGGGGGGCTTGGAAAAGGGGATCCCTCCCGGTGGGGCTAGAAGGGGAGCTGTCCAGTGGCCAGAACCTGGTGCCAAGTTGGGCAGGTCTTCCCGGAGTGGCTGGTTCCCAGGGATGGGGTCCGGGTTGGACCCAGGTACTCACCCCTGGTCCAGAAGAGAAGTCGGGGGCCTTATACCTCATTTTGAATACCAGGCTTAACTCAAAAAGTTGTACTAAAGTTGCAACCAATTCATGTATTAAATTTTACAGCGTTTTTACCTGGTGTATTTTAAGTTTTTTTTTTTTTTTCGTAGATTATTTCTGGACATAGAGACTGGTATTCTATTTTTTACTATATTTTTTTCTTTTCAAACAATAATGAATTATTATTACTGGCTCCTTGAATCTGTTGGATGTACTCAGAACCACCATTATAGATGCAGAACAGTTAGAACTCTGCTGTCATTGCCATGCTGATTTTCTACATTTCGAAGTCACAGCTGGGAGATACTCAAAAAAGCCTTCTAGACACATTTCCAGGATGCCACGGGAGTGGACACCCCAATATAGGTCATCTTCCATGGAACTCCCACACTCTGACTTAAATATGCAAAGATAATTTTCGTCTTCTAGTGTTTGAGGATGAGGCTGCAATGTCAAACAAAGCCCAACACAAAAAGACAAAACAAACCATGTCTGAGATGGATTCCTCAGTATAGGACATGGAGCCATAGTCATCTATATCCACTGGACTGAGCTATGACCTGGTTTCATCAGGCCCCTTCTCCAGAACACCCTGTGAAGAAACGGGTCCCCAAACTGAAAAGGGAACAGTGAAATATTTAGAGGCTTTAAGCCATTATGCTGACAACCAAGGATTGTGTCTTTCATCTGATGAAATTGCACATTATTCTACCTGCATTTTTTGGAATTTGGACAACAGTGAACAGCTTCTCACAGTTCCTACATCATCTAAATCTGTCACATAATACTTCTGTTAGCAAGCAGGACCGGTGGCAAGATTATCACTTTTCCAATGCATCAGAGAAACCCATGCCTCCAAAGCTACTGCATCCTGTTGCAATGTGGTTCAGATCTTTCAGCAAGCTCTAAGATGCTTGTTCCAGGGTTTTCTCATCTAGGGTGTAGAGTGGGTAGAACTCCATATTCTAGTGAAATTCAGATTAAAAGAAAATAGAGATGATGCATTGACCACTGGAAGTACCACAATGCTTTGCACTGTAGTGAATCTTTGAATCCTACAAGTGGTTCTCTGTTCTTGGAGGATTTCTTTTTGGAGACCTCTCAAATTCTTTATTCTTAACTAGTAAATAACCAGGCCTTTTCCTTGACCACATGGTGTAGATAGCCTTTCTCAATTGTCCTGGGAATCAGCCCCTCATCTCCTATTTTGGTACCGATTGTATCTTCTCTCGTTCATCTCTTGATTTGTTACCCAGTGTCAGTTGTGTTTCATACTGGGAAAGGCTGAATGGGAGGTTTTGTAATACAGTTTCCGAGACAGCTTTCATTTTTCCTTTACCCTAGACACATTCCAAGAATAGATATAATATATCCAATGGTGAGCAAATCATTTTAGTGTGTGCTTTGATCATGACACTCTGTTTTCTTCCCCTAGTGTGGATTCTGAATCCTTTGGTGTCAGATTCCTGCTCTGATTTTTAGTTTCCTGCTGACAGCCTGCTGCCTCTTTTCTTTGTTCTGAGCCTCTCTATCTGGGTATGGACAGCTAATGTGAGAGTCTCAATCTCTCCCCATCTCTCACGATACCTGATGTTCTCCAGTTATTAGACAATTTGATCCCTGAAAAGAAATACAGGTTTCACCGCTGGATGTGGAGATTGACTGACTAAACTACAGAAACTTTTCTATCAATTCAACATTTACACTGTGCATAGGAAAGCTACCCTCCCACGAAGTCCTCTGACTAATGACTACCCCCCACCTCAATACCTGCTATAGTTTCTTGCTAAATGTTTGGGGTATTGTGCTGGAAAAGGGAGTTAGATTGTGTCTTCTTTACAGAGAATGTGCTTTTTTCTGGACTGTCATCGACTTCCTTCATCTATAGAATGTGTGTTTTGCTACTTACATAAACATTTCTGCTGGCAAAATTTCTGTTTCTTTTGGTTTTGATTCATTTGGGTCTAGGTTTAATGTAAAATAAGTCTAGGTTTAATGTATAATAATAATCAAAATAAAATGGAACTGTATTATGCAAAATTAAAACAGCAATGGTTAAAGCTATCCAGTATTGATAAAGCTTTCAGGACAATAGCAGGTTGGCTCTTCCATGTTCCATGACTAAAACATGTGTTGCCTTCAACAATAGGATCTTACTGTCAAGATATGGAAGGTATCTGTCCTGGTTACCTTATGTTAACTTGAAACAACTAGAGTTATTTGGTAAGAGCAACTCCTAGTTGGTAAAATACTTCCATAAATATCTGCCTATAGGCAAATCAGTAGTGCATTTTCTTGCTTCATGATTGACAAGGAATTGTGCAGCTCACTGGAGCAGTGTCACTACTGAACAGGAGGGTCTAGATTGTTTAAGAAAGCAGGATGATCAAGCTACAAAGAGCAAGACAGTCAGTATTCTTCTATGGCATCTGCATCAGTTTCAGTTCTCAGGTTACTGCCTTCTTGAGTTTTTGCCCTGACATTTCTCAGTCATAGACTGTTATCTGATAGCTTAAGGAAATAAATCCTTTCTTCCCAAGGTGCTTGTGGTCACAGTGTTTTACCACAACAATTGAAAACTTAACTAAGAAAGTATCCAAGAGTATTGGCAACAGCCAGTAATGTTTTAGGGTCTTTGGAACCTCACTGGCCAATAGCTACAAAAGAAGTTACCCATTCCTGGCACTAGGATTATTATTTGTTAGCCTTTGATATCTACTAGATACATTGTGCTGGAAAGTGCTTTGCACACAACCAGAGGAAAGCATTCAACAATCTACACCTCTATGAACCTTGCCAGTGACAATAATGACTGACTGTCTAAGGCATGTCTGCTGATGCAATAGTGATAGAAATATCATGGAAACAAAATACCACTTCTGACTAAATTTAAGTCCTATTCCACAAGATGAAACCCATACCTGGCATCATTATTGGGCCAAGGTATTTTTGACAAATGGGATATGTACTGTAAAAGAAAAACTACTACTATTATCCTGACAAATTGGCTTAGTATTAAAGCAGCCTCTAGTTACTTATTATTACATTCATGACACATCTCTCAACCCATATCAGCAAAGTTTCTATTTGCAGTAGATGCTGATTAACACAAAGACCTACAATTAGACAGGTTGAAGAGAAGAGACTTCAGAATGCTCAATGTATAAATCGAATATATATATATATATATATATATATATATATATATATATATATATATACACATACCCAGAGGCTCAAAAATCAATATAGAAGAAGGATAAGAAAGAATGTAAGAGTAAGAGGCAGTGAATGAAAACAATGTAACAATGTGTTTTTGACACAAAGATTGAGGGGCACAAAGGAACTCACAACAGTTTTGAGAACATATACTAGAACTGTGCAGGCCCAAGCCAGACCAAATTCCAGCATGAAGAAAGAAGGTAGGAATGCAGTCTTACCAGTAGCATAGGAACTGTTGGGACTTTCCAGCTGCCATGAAAGGGAAGGTCAATTTTATCTAGGATTGAGGACTTTGGTAAGTAGAAAGTGCTCTTGTGGAAGGCCACATCTCCATGAACATCCTGGAAGTAAAATCTGGAATTGTGGGGGAAAATAGGACTAAAATTGGATGAGTAGTGCATGGGGAGTTGAAATTGAGAATGGAGGGTGATTATGAACAAATCATGTTTTACAGAATTCTCAAAACATGAATAATATAATAAGATAAAATTTGAAATTCAAAAAATACATTTTTGAGTAAGAAAATAAAACAATTATTATCAACCTAAAAAGAGGAGATAAATATAGTTGTATATTTAGCATAAGCATTTGCATTCTATTTTTGTAATTGTTATTTAGTATTTAAACAAAGCATCTTTTTTATTTTTCAGATTGTATTTTGAGTGTAGTACTTCTCCCTTCCTGTTCTTGCCTCCAAACCTCCTCATTCTTTTCAGCTCTCCTTCAAAGTCATGGCTTCCTATTTCATCAACTCTTGTTATATTCATATAAGCATTTGTTTATGCATATATTTCCAAATATAACCTGTTGCATTCAAATAAATTTACTTGTGTGTATGTTTTCAGGGCCGACCATTGGCCATTGGGCCAACAGTTACTGTGCGCTTACCTGGGGAAGGCCCTTTCCCACTCCAAGTTTTACTGGGTTGCTTCTGGTACTTTGTATAGGACTGAGGCCTTGTGTGCTTTCCCCCTTGCAGTTTGGCATGTTCATTGCCATCCTCCTTGTTCAGCTCATGTTTGCCACTCATGTTGGTGAGACTTCATGGGTATAGCTTTTGATGCTTCTATGAGACACAAGCTCAGAGCAAAAACCTCATCTCTGGCTCTTATGATCTTTTCACTATCTCTTCCACAATGTTTCTGAGCCTTAGGTGTGGGAGTGATTTGCAAATGTAGCCATTGTGACTGAGCTCCACAAATCTGCTTATTGGATGGTTGTAGATTACTATAGTGGTCTCTGTCTTTTGCTAAGAGACGTTTCTTTGATAAAGGGTGAAGACTATACTTATTTGTGGGTAAAATACAAATGTTTATAGATCATTGTTAGAATTATACTGGTTTGGTAAATTAGTGGTTGTAGTTTGTTCCCCAATAACCAGGATTTCACTAGCATTGATTAGTTTGATAGGTTACCAGCATGAAGCCTGGTATCGCTCTTGTTGAGTTAGTCTTAATTACAATCAGTAATACTATCCATGTATGTGTGCCACTACAGTATTCATATGTTACCATGCCATCCTGGTTATTGACATGGATCATAGATGCAATAGCTTTGTAGGATTATTGGTTGCTTCCTTCCTTTGGAACCTTGCATGGTGCCTTCTGGAACCATGAATGCTTGTCCTGAGGGAGAGGGCATTCAGGTGAGTTGCAGCTCAGGGTCCTTTTGGTCTTGCTTGTGAAGTACGTGGTGTCTTTGGCAATACATACTTACCTTCCACCACTGGAAGTAAACCAAGGGCAACAGTTAGAGGTTGTATGCTTTGGAAGTCTCTTTGACAGCCTTGACCAGCAGCCCAATAGAAGGCGTCTCATGTTTGGTACTGGGGATTTTCAGGTGGTCTTTGTGTCTTATGGCACACTTGGAGGGAGCGCCATAAGCCTACATGAGAAAAATTAAATTTAAATAAAACTAGGTTGTATGTTTAAACAATGCATTTTGTACATTATAGGGTTTTTATAGTAATAATTAATTGTATAATTATTTTGTGGCTCACATAATTAACTACCTTCCTCCTTCTTCTGTATTTACTTCCTCTCCTTCCATAAGAAGTTCCCCTTTCCATTTCCCCCATCATATCAGTTGTATCATGCTATCCCCTTCCTGTCTTCCCAGCTTCTTCTACATTTACCTTCATCCCTTCCCTAAGGAACTCCCCCTTCCCCAATTCCCCTCTCTGAGTACTTCCATCCTACCATTCTTCTTTGGCCTCCTCCCAAATTCTGTATTGACCTCTTCTTCCCTGAGGAACCTCCCTTTTCCTCCATTCCCTTATCAGACCACTTGGACTATATTATTCCCATATCCATTGCTCAAGAATCCCCATATCATGTCAATGGTCCTTTTATTTATTTATTTTCCTTTTCTGGTTTCTGTAGCTACTACAGACATTGAATTCACATTTGATGATTTTAAGATAGGTTGCAATACACTTAGGAATTTTCCAGTTCCTAGCTGTTGTGAATGGAGCAATAATGAATGTGACTGAGAAAGTACCTGTGGAATAAGATGAGTTTTGGACATATGCCAAGGAGTGTTACAGCTGGATCATATGGTAACTTTATTTTTTAGTTTTTAGAGAATTCTCTGCAGTGATTTCCTTAGTGGTTGCATGAGTTTGCAATGCCACTGACTTTAAATGAGGGCTTTGTCCTCCCACATCTGCTCCAACAATCTGTTGCCTTTCCTTCCATTGATCTTGTTATTCAGACTGGGGTAAAATAAAATCACAATGTTATTTTATTTGCATTTTCCTAGTTGCTAGGCATAATGAACCTTTTGTGATAGTTCTTATTCATTCTCTTTCTTCTTTTAATAACGCTTTGCACAAGTCCCAGATCTATTTACTAAACAGGTCTTTTTTTTTTTTTTTTTTTTTTACTTTTTTGTGTGTTCTTTGTATATTCTGGATATTAAACCTGTCAAATGTAAAGCTGGGAAAGATTCTCTCCCATTCTATGAGCTTCTTCTTCACCCAATTGTTTGTTTGTTTGATTCTGCTGAAGCTTCTTGGTTTCCTGTAGTCCCACTTGCCAATTGTTGACCTTAATTCTTGGGCAGATGAAGTCCTATTTAGAAAATCATTTCCATTGCCAATATGATACAGGGTACTGTCTGTATTTCTTTCTAGTATTTTCAGTGTTTCAAATGTCAGGTTCAGGTCTTTGATCTGTTTGGAGCTGGATTTTATGCCGGTGATAGATATAGGCCTAATTTTATTTCTCTGATTGTGGATATCCAGTTTCCCCCAATGTTCCCTTTATGCCAGCACATTTGGCATTTATGTTAAATATCCAGTAATTAAACTGAAGTTATATGTGTTCATTTTTGAATCTGTGATTTTGTTCCATTGGTCTATATGTCTGGCTTTGTGCCAATGCCATATTGCTTTAATGACTATAGTTTTGTAATGTATTTAGAGATCTGGAATTATAATTCCTCTAGCATTGTTTTCCTCTCTCATGATTGTTTTGGCTATCTGGAGCATTTTGCGGCTCCATACAAATGCTATGGTAGCATTTTCTATTTCTGCAAAGAACAGAATGAGGATTTTGATTGAGACTGCATTGAATCTGTAAATAGCTTTTTGTAAAATAGTCATTTTCACAATGTTAATTCTCCCAATCCATGAACATGAAATGTCTTTTCATTTTCTTTTGTCTTTCTCTAAATATTTCTTCAGAGACTTAAAGTTTTCATTGTACAAGTCCTTCACTTCATTGGTTAGATTTATTATGAGTTATTTTCTTTGAGTGTTTTGTAAAAGGGAATGTATCCATGAGCAACTTCCATGTTTATTGTTGGTATATAAAAAAAGCTATTGATTTTAGCAAGTCGATTTTGAAATCTGCCACATTCCTAAATTGTTTATTTTTTCTATAGGTTTTCTGATAAAAATTTTTGAGCTCTCTAATGTCATCTGTAAATACAATAGTTTGACTTCTTCTTTTGCTATTTAATTTTCTTCTGTTGCCTTATGGCTCCAGATAACATTTCAAATATAATATTGAAAAGAATTGGGGATAATTAACATCCCTGTCTCATTTCCAACTTTATTAAGATTGCTTCAAGTTTTTCTCCATTTAGGATGATTTCTTTTTGTGGATCTCTTGTATATAGTTTTTATTATATTAAAGTGTGCTTCTCTAGCTCTAAGATGCTTATCATGAAAGCATGTTGAATTTTGTTAATTTTTTTCTTCATCTATTTAGATAATCATGTAAGTTTGGCTTTATGTTTACTTATACAATTTACTACACTTATTGACTTACCTATACTAAACCATCCTTGAATTTCAGGGACAAAGCCATGTTGTCGTGCTGTATATTCTTTTAGGTATATGTCTATATTCCACTTGGAAGTATTTTAGACTCTATGTATTTTAAAGATATAATTAACAATGATTGTGTTAATGTTACCCACAATCCACAAATGGATGTCCAGATTTAAAATGTTGAGAGCTGGAACAGTAGCTCAGTCATTAAGAAAGCATACTACTCATGCAGAGACCTGGAATTTTTTTTCCAGCACCAACATCGGTCTGTTCATAGTGTTCTCTAACTCTCCAGCCAGCATCTCCAATATACTCATGACCTCTGGAGCATTAAATTGCACAGGTGATTTAGATGTAAGATACTCCTGGCTTACTACTTAGATATTTTATATACTTTAGCATAATTAAAAAAAAATGAGTGGCTGCATCTGCTAATATCTTTCATTTTCAAGAAAATGCTGTGGTCAAAGTAACTCACTATATTGTTTTCAAATCTGTCAATGACTCTCAAGTGTGTTGACATCTCCCCTAATTACCTCATTGTTTGCTTCAGGTTTACTACAGGGTTAATTCAGTGTTACTCTTCGAAGTCTTCTAGAGAGTGTACTTTATAAAATATATTACTTCTCTAGAAGTTTATTAACATGTCCTAGCTGCACATAGTCTGCATAGTCTGTCACACACACACACACACACACACACACACACACACACACACACCTTAACAATTGAGGTTCTCAAATCAATAAATTAATGAAGATCTGTTTTACCACTTAGATTGATTATATAGATGGAGCATTTAATGGATCTAGCCCTATTGGTTTAGATTCATCACAACAAACACAAAATAAATTTTTTATTCAATGTGACAGCAGATTAACAAAAACAAAGTGATGTGATTCATATAATCTAAATTAAACACTAAGAAAAATCACATGAATATATCTTGATAGAGTCACATAAAAAATAAAAAAATGAAAAAACAGCAATAACAACATCACTTTTTCCAGTCCTTGGTTTATTTTTTTATGATATTTTCTTTCTAAATGTGTCATTTAGATGCTTTTTTTTGTGTTATATTGTGTGGTTAAATACAAATGAATAAAGCACTAGGTGCAAAAACTTTCTGCTTTCGTGCTCGTAACTACATAATTTTTCTTCTGTTAACTTTGCTCTTAGGAGCACAAATCAATTTGTAACTTTATGGTAATGGATTA
Source organism: Peromyscus leucopus (assembly GCF_004664715.2). Taxonomy (NCBI): domain Eukaryota; kingdom Metazoa; phylum Chordata; class Mammalia; order Rodentia; family Cricetidae; genus Peromyscus; species Peromyscus leucopus. The sequence goes on from NC_051068.1 coordinate 51,834,248, forward strand.
TTTTTATTCACTGTCAAGAAATAAAAAATAAAGTTCATAAAATACAAGGTTTGTTTAAGGGTTAGATGAGTGGTATTAATGTATGTAGGGTAAAATATTTTAAAAATTTCCACTGATTTTATTAACTTGATTTGCTTTTTAAAATGCTATGAAAAACAGTCCCATGAACAAAAATTAAAATTAAATATTATCAAACAAGTGAATAAAAATAGATGCAGTTACAAGTAAGAAGTATTTGGGTCATTAATTTAAGTATACCAAAAGAAAATGATTCCTTAAATAATTATCCAACTGTGGAAGCCAGATATATCAAATTATCCAAACTGTATTAGAATTAATTTGGAAGGATATCTTTCCGAAAGGCACATTTCAGTCAAGCATTATATCAGACAAGTTCAATTTAGAGTATCAAATTGTTAGATTTGATTAATTCATCAGAAACTAAATTTTATTTTTCAGATTTCTTCAGGCTTCTTAAAAAGTTGGTTGGGATTTAATTTTCTCACATTCAAGCCCAAACTACATTCAGAGTGAGTTTCCCTGTTCTACTAGTTTTATTATGATGGCTATAAGTAGAAAACCGTCATGTCATACTTGACACACATTTCATCAGGACCAATTCATAGAAGGAAAATTCAGTTACCAGCACTGTCACTTATAACTAATTTACTTGAGAGTAAAAGTATTAAAAATGCAATCACAATAATATAAATAATATCACTTTAAGAATATTCAGAAAATACTGAAATAAAATTGCAATTATTGTTTGATATAACTTACTTAGATAAAGTCATCTATTTAAGTCAATTTTTTACCAAATTTCATTTCCAAAGAAAAGTTAGAATGTCACTGACAACGAATAGTCTTGCAAGAAGCTAGGAGAACAGCTGTTATAACCAATGTATTGCTTCTAAAAAAATTTATATGTCTCTGTAGATTTTGTGTTTTTAAGTTCTGTGTTTAGATAAATTATATCTCGTGCATTTTCACTGCTCATATTTTGTAAAGGTACAATAGACGCCAAATTACATTTTTACCTATTTTGATCTGAAAAAAAAAAAATGGAGAACCAAGCTCAGTCAAGTCCTTATATTAAATAAATAAATAAATAAATAAATGTACAAGAGACCTCAAAGACTGGGAGAAGTCCACGTAGGCTGCCCTTCTCCAAAACTTCCATACTGTCCCTCTCTCAGCATCCCCCTACACCAACCCCAAATCTCCTACTCTCCTACTCGCTGTGCCCAAGCCTCCAACTCTTGCAGAGTTTCCACAATTGACTAGAGACCAAGCAGATTGGGAGAAATAAAGGTAGGCTGTTGGTCAGCCAAACTTCATACTCTTTTGGTCTCTTCCTAGCAAATACCCACTCCCTCACCATGCCAGTTGCCATATCCCAGTCCTCCACCTTGAGTAGAGACTACCTTCCCTACCAGAGACCAGTTTGTCCACAGAAAGCCCAGCTTTCAAATGAAGTGGAGACTCCCTGCTCTATCAGAGACCACACAGACCAGAAGAAGTCCAGGTTGTCTGAGTGCCAGCCAAACTCCCCCACTATCACACTATTTTGGCATCCCTCCATCCTATTCCCCAGAGCTATATCGCCCCCAGTTGCCTTGTCCCATCCTCCAAGTGGGGCAGAGACTACCTACTCCACCAAATACTAGGCAGAATAGGTAAAGTTCAGATAGGCTGGCTGTCCATTAAACACTCCCACTCAAAAACTTGGCATCCTTCACCCAGTCCTGTGTGCTCCTAGATGCCTTTCCCCACCATCCAACTGTGGTGGACACTTCCATCTTCACCAGAGAACACACAGAATGAAAGAAATCCAGGCCAAACAGACCAGAAAACAAGAGAGGAAAAGGAAGCCAAGGAACAAAACACCAATCCAATAAAGGCAAACTCGGGAATCAGTGCCTAGACCTTTAATTACCCTAAACCCAGCTATGTAGAGGTCAGCATGAAAACACAGCAAACAATAGCCAAGACATTGTGTCATCACCGGAACCCAGCTATCATACTACAGCAAGCTCTGGATCTTCCAACATAACAGAAGCATAAGTAAAATATTCTAAAACCAACTTTATGAAGAGATAGAGGTCCTTAGGGAGGAAATAAATAATATTATTAAGGATATTCAGGAAAACACCAACAATCAATTTGAGGAAATAATAAATCTATTAAAGGAAGTCAAGGAAAAACAACCAGTTGAAGGAAATGAATAAAACTGTTCAAGACCTGAAAATGGAAATAGAAGCAATAAAGTAAACACAAACAGAGGGAATTCTGGAAATGAAAAAATATAGCTATCTGGACAAGAACCACAGATGCAAGCATCATCAACAGAATACAAGAGATGAAAGAGAGAATCTCAGGCACTGAAGATACAATGGAAGAAATAGCTACATTCGTCAAAAAAAAAAAAAAAAAAAGGTTAAATCTAAAAAGTTCATGATACACAACATCTAGAAAATCTGGGACCCTATGAAAAGATCAAACCTTCTTTTCTTATTTTTTTTTTTTTTCGAGACAGGGTATCTCTGTATAGCTTTGTTTCTTTCCTGGATCTTGCTCTGTAGACCAGGCTGGCCTGGAACTCACAATGATCCCCCTGACTCTGCCTCCTGAGTGCTGGAATTGAAGGCATACACCACCACTGCCAGGCTGAAAAGATCAAACTGAAGAGCAAAAGGAATTGAAGAAGGAGAATATTCTCAGCACAAAGGCCCAGAAAATACTTTCAACAAAATGATATAATAAAAATGCCCCGACCTGAAGGAGGAGATGCCTATAAATGTACAAGAATATTGCAAATCACCAAATAGATAGGACCAGAAAAAGAAGTCCCCTCGCCACATAATAATCAAAATGCTAAAGGTTCAAAACAAAGAAAGAATACTCAAGACTGCAAGGGAAAAAGAGCAAGTAACATATACAGGTAGTCAGTTTAAAATTATGCCCTACTACTCAATGAAATTCTAAAATCCAGGAAAGCCTGGACAAATGTCCTTCTGACTCTAGCAGACCAGAGACCCAGCCCAGACTACTGTACCCAGCAAAACCTTCAATCATAGAAAGAGAAAACAAGCCATTCCAGGAAAAAGCCAAATTTAAACAATATTTATCCACAAATCCAACCCTAGAGAAAGTACTTAAAGAAAACTCTAACCCAAGAAGGTTAGTTATAACCACAAAAAAATACAAGCAATAAATAATCTCACATAAGCAAAGCCCAAAGAAGGGAAACACAAACACATACACATTCACACACACCACCACTACCACCATCAACATAACAGAAATTTAAAATTATTGGTCATTGATACCCATTGTCAATGAACCCAATTCCATAATTAAAAGACACAGTCTAACTGAATGGATGCAAAAGTAAGATCCATCCTCCTGCTGCATACAAGGAACACATCTCAACATCAGAAAACATGCATTGTCTCAGAGTTTAGCATTGGAAAAAATATTTTCCAAGACAATGGACCTAAGAAACAAATTGGTGAAGCTGATCTAATTTCTAACAAAAAATCTTTCACCCAAAATTAATCAAGAGATGGAGAAAGACATTTCATACTCCTCAAAAGAAAAAATATCCACCAAAAGAACATTGTAATTCTTAACATCTATTCCCCAAACTCCAGGGTATTCACATTTGTAAAAGAAATATTACTAAAGCTTAAATCACAACATCAATCTCACACATTAATTGTGGGAGACATCAATACCCCAGAATACCCCAGTCTCCCTAATGGTCAGGTCTTCCAAACAAAAAGTAAACAGAGAAATAATGGAGCTAACAGATGTTGACTCAGATTGACCTAACAGATATCTACAGAACATTTCACCCAAATACAAAAGAACAAACTTTCTAACCAGCACTTCACAGAACATTCTCCAAAACTGTCCATATACTCAATCTCAACAGATGCAATAAAAATTGAAATAATGCCCTGTACCTTATCAGACCACCATGTATTAAAGCTGGATTTCAACAACAGAAAAAGCAGAACGCCTACAAACTCATAGTAACTGAACAACTTACTACTTAATCAATACTGGGTGAAGAAAGAAATTTAAGGAAAATTAATTTCTTTAAATAAAAGAAATAAAAACAAATTGAAAGAATAAATTTCATTGAATTCTTGGAGCCCACCTACGTTTCCTAGTGGCATTAACCAGCAGGACTATATAAAAGGATGATTGGGCCATGGGCCTGGGTACCAAGTGTTTGGAAGTGTCTACACTTGGCCTTGGCCATGTCTGGCAAGGGGAAGTCTTTTGCCCTTCCCCATGGCATTGTTATAAAAGCCCTTTTGAATTAAGTTATGGGTTGGTGGGCTATCCTGGGTGTCTGTCTTTCCCCTTGTTGTCTAGGTATCTCTTTCTATACAAATATTTCTCACTTCTCCCTGCTCAAGAATACCCTGGTCATAAAAGTGGAGGCTGGTCTCCCACACATTCTTATCTGCAAAAAGATAAGAGTGGAATGTGTGATGTGCAAAAATCAGCTAAAGATGATTTTCTGTTCAATGTTTGAGCAAATAAAAGGCATATGTAAATTTATAAGCACATTTGGGCTGCATAAACAAAGTGCAATATAAATCTCCATCCATGCCGAATGAAAGTATGGCATATAAAAATAAGTCATGAGGAATCTGTATCCAAAAGATTTATTATGTCTCCTTGAACCTTAGAGTTGTTCCCATGTTGAGGGATCAGAATATACATCAACTATCATGTAGTTTTTCTTGGTTTCTTCCTTCATGTCTACAGACAAGATTTTCAGGAGGTTTCCCTAAGTCAAATCTGATCTTTAATCATTTTTAAGATACCCATAGTTTTTTTTATTTCCTCTCCCCCAATGCAACATATTTTTTGACTTTCATTCTGAAGTTAAGACAACCTTAAAATATATAGAATGGTTTAATTGAACAATTTTTTCACAACCCATTGTCTCTTAACAGCTGTTGCTTTTTACTTGTTAGCATTTTAAAAAACTTAAAGTTAATAGAGCATTTTATAGGATCCAAATATCCTGTGTTAAAATATTTCCCTTCCTTACATGTGTAGTGGGTTGCCATTTTAGCTTTAATCTGAAAGTTCCAACCCCCATTGAGGCTTCAGCAACTGCCATGCCTACAAGGCGGGGCCAATAGAGGTCCCTGGAGACCCAAGATTGGAATGCGGCAGCTTGCTCTCTGTTCCTGGACCGTGCATAGTGGAGGTTGACTGAGCAGAGCTCCAGAGAACACCGCTGGACTGAGATACACCTTCCTCAGACCTGCGACCTACCTATCTCTTCATTTGTAAGTTACCCACTAAATAAATCTTCCTTTTAACTATGTGAAGTGGCTCTAATAATTTCACCAAAATTGGCGCCCAAAGTGGGGCAAATTCCAAAGGCCTGGGTGGCTCCCACCCTCAACCTCCTCCCTGGCTAGCGGGTACCTAAACCTTCCTGCAAAGTTCCATATAACCAGGGAACGCCTACATGGTTCCATTCCTGAAAAAGGGAACAGTTAGTCCTGTCTCAATTCCCTAGCTTAACCCCGAGACCAGAAAAAAAAAAAAAAAAAAAAAAAAAAAAAAATGCTGTGAGTGAGGCAGTCCCCTGTTCTGCTCCAGCTCCCTCCATCTGGATTCCTGCCTTCAGCTGCCGCCAGCCAAGGTCACCAGCAGGCCCTGCTTTGGACCTGTACCAACGCCACCTGCTGGCTGAAAAGTGCTACTACACCCCCCAAAACTACAAAAGGTAAGCGAGGCAAACAAGCATATTGCTTCAAGTAAAAGTACTTGATAATTTTACACCTTAAAATTGACTAACAAATTTTGAATAATTCTTGTAATATGGCCGACGATATTACCTCACAAGAATTTAAAAACCTTTTTGCCTGTATGATAAATGAAATCTTCCTAAAAATATAAGACCTTCCTAAGACATATCTGGCCTGTACCATTTTTACATTCATCATAATAATTCACACAATGTTCAAACACTGGTTTAATAACAAAAACAAAGATGAGTCATTATTGTGACTGATACAGGCTTTAAAAGTTAACAATAAAGACTTATAAAAAAAAGATTATCTTTCTAAAATCTACTTTAAAAGATAACAATAAAAACTTACAAAAAAGATTCTTTCTCGAGAATCTGCTGGTCAAAATTTATAAAACAGGCTTATTCCAAAAATTAATCTTATTGATAATAAATATAAATATTTAATAAACAAAACACTAACTCTCCAGACACTATATAAAAAAATTATCATTAATTAAAAAGATAAGGTCCATGCAATTATGTGTATGTGTTTCTAAGGAACATAAAAACTTCTATGATTCCATGAGAAATCTGGAGTCTCTTGCAAGAGAGGAGGTTCACTCCCTAAAACAGACCCTAGATGCTCATTTGCAAGCCCTAAAAGAAACTATCAGTAAACATGACAAGGGACCTAATAAACAAAAGGGCAAGACCATAGAGGTTGTAACATCTCCAAATGACTCTCATACAATGGCTTATCCTGTTATCATCCATGAGAAGCCAGCAGATGACACACACCCCGAGCCATATAATATATATACATTACAACCAATTTCAACAAGGGACTTTAAAAATATAAAGGAAGCAGTAGTTATGTATGGGATACACTCCACATAAATAAAACATATGTTAAATTCGTGGTCTACCTCACATAGAATCATTCCAGATGACTGGAATCAGTTAATTTCAGCTGTTCTAGAATATAGCCAGCAGTTACAGTGGAAAAGCTGGTTGAGAGAAGAGATAAAAAATTTAAAACAACAAGGTAAACTCAGAGGTTTTTTGTTCTCCCAAGATCAAATACTTGGTGAGGGATGTTTTCCTGACAGAAATGTACAAGCCACTTATGATGAACATACAATATCCCTATGCCATACAGCAGCTCTAAATGTTTGGGGGAAAAAATCCAGAACCTGAAAAACCAACTAAGGTATACACAAAGATATTTCAGGGACCACACAAACCCTTCACCAATTTTTTACTAAGGCTAAACACAACTATAACAAAAACTGTATCAGATAAAAAATTAAAAATAAAAAATACTGAGTCCTTGGTGTTTGACAATGCTAATACAAAATACCAAAAAATACACCATTAAAGATCAGATCAGCTCCTTTAAAAAAATAGATTCAGTATACTAATGGTGTTGAGTCTCTTAACTACAGTAATAAGGATTGGATAGGAGAGACAAATCCCAGAGATAAAAAAAAAAGACCCCAGCCGGGCGGTGGTGGTGCACGCCTTTAATCCCAGCACTTGGGAGGCAGAGGCAGGCGGATCTCTGTGAGTTCGAGGCCAACCTGGGCTACCAAGTGAGTTCCAGGAAAGGCGCAAAGCTACACAGAGAAACCCTGTCTCGAAAAACAAAAAAAAACAAAAACAAAAAAAAAAAAAGACCCCATGTACCAAATGTTTTAAATGTGTTACACCAGGTCATATAAATAAAAACTATACATGGGGTTCTCCTAAAAGTAATACTCCTTTTAAAAACAGCCTAAACAGGAGACACCAACCACCTCCTAGATTATGTAAAAGATATGACAAAGGCCAACATTGGACCAGTGAATACAGATTAAAAATAGATATGTGAGACAACACTTTACTGGTGAAAAATGCCTCAGGGGGCCTCTTGCAGACCCCCAAATCAAACATAGTACAAACATTATTCTCCTAAAAAGAAAGGTGGGGGAGAAGAAATGGAATGGATATGTATAAGATATTATAGTAGATTATTGTATATACTAGTAAACAAATTTAGTAAAACAGCAGCTTTAGATAATTTGCACTGTAATTTGCACAGTTATGGATTCTTATATGTTGATACAAATTTAAACTATTTTTATATTCCTGTTTAAGATAATTTGTGTATTGATACAAATACAGAACTATATTTGTTATACTGTATATATATTTCTACTCTTATTTAAAATATTTTTATATTGATGCAAATGTAAATTTATATCTGTCATACTTTATGTATGTTCTACTTTTGTTTAGGATATTCAGTATATTGATATATATTTAAGATTATTGTCATATTGCACATTACACTATATATTCCTACCTCTGTTATAAATATCTTGTGTATTGTTATAATTTTGAAGTCATTGTTCTTCACCATACATTTACTTATAGACTGTTTACCTTGTTTACATGAAGCCTTAGTCCTTAGGTTATTTCGGTAGATAAAACTTATAGATTTATAGACACCTATGCTTGTCATCTCTAAAGTTACATTAGTTAGGTTATCCAGATTTACAGATACATAGGTCAGATGGACATGTAATCTTCAAACACTTCATATACCTAGAAAATATGGCATTTAAATAACTTAAAATTCTGTTGACGTGAGACACAATTGCTCCTGACAGCACCAATTTGATCCCGAGAGAATGTTGAGCTTCTAAGACATTTCCATTTGAAAGTTTGTCTTTTTGGCACAAAATGGCCTACTGGGCAAAGAACTGCCCTTGCCTTGATGGCTGACAGTACAAATGCAATGCTGTCCTTTCTGGACAAGTGGACACAAGGAAAGTGACCACTATATTCTGCCAAGACAGGGTAAGATGGTCTTTCAGAATTCCTGCTTCTAAAAATGGTCTGTCAGATACTCTATGCCTGTAGCCAATTTAATTACACCAACAATGCTAAGAAACATTAGGTGACTGTCTAGGCTGCCAGCTGTCTTGGTCTACTCTTACAAGATTCCCGAAAGTTGCTTGCATCCATCTACCATTTCTTAGGTAGCATTATATTCCTTCTCAGGTCTTTGATGGTATTAAAGACTAACAGTTATAGTTACAATTTATATAAATATATATATATATATATATATAAATTATATATAAGATATATAATCTCTTAGATAAAGCATATTAAATATTAGATTCAGGTTCTTTAGGATAGGACACCTTTTAGAATGATCTTTGTAACATGCCATTTACCTATGTTCTATACTTCTCTGGATTTTAGTATGTGTTTCTTGCTTGATATTGTTCACATTGGTTGTAGTTCCATCTTATCTAGGTCATTATCCCTCATTATTCCTAGATAATATTTGATAACCATTCCTTTATATATAGTCTTGTATTAGGTTAGAACCTTCTTATTTAGACAAAAAGGGGGAGATGTAGTGGGTAGGCATTCCAGCTTTAATCTGGAAGTTCCAACCCCCATTGAGGCTTTGGCAACTGTCACACCTACAAGGCAGGGCCAAGGGAGGACCCTGGAGACCCGAGATCGGGATGGGCCAGCTCGCTCTCTATTTCTGGACCCTGGATGGTGGAGGTTGATGGAGCAGAGCTCCAAAGAACACCACTGGACTGCGATACACCTTCCCCAGACCCGCGACCTACCTATCCCTTCATTTGTAAGTTACCCACTAAATAAATCTTCCTTTTAACTACGTGGAATGGCCTTAATAATTTCACCAATATACATGCCTTATTCCTTTTAGATTACGTTTCTCTCTCTTTAAAGACTTTACTATATTATTTCAAAACTATTATTTCTATGACTGTCTATACCAATTTTCTTTTCTTTCTTGATTATCCAAGTATATTCAGAGGTTTTCTAGGTCTAGTCCTGGCTTTCTGCATACTTGCAGCCTTCTATGACAATGTGGGCCAAGCCTTAAATGCCCAAGTCATCCACTACAAGGCTCCATTTAGCATGCAGTCCTGGCTGCTGGCTCAGCCCCAATTGGGTCCATGAGAACAGAGTCTTACACCATTGGGCACCTGCCCCAGCTCTGGAAGTTGCTAAGCCTGCTTTCCAGAATCTCTGCTAGTGGTAGCCAACTGCTGTGAATGTGGCAGTGAAGGCTGACATGACTTCTCTGTTAGTGTGGTTGTGCCATGCATTGGAGTGACAAATGTTATTTTTATCTAAGATGTTCTATTTACTAATTAAGATTCCAGAGTCAGAGGTTGGGGTGAAAACCTGCTAGAGCAGAGAAGCTGATAAGCACTAGCTGACCTTTCTTTATTGCCAAAGACCCAACAAGAGAGCATCTCTCCACCTGTCCCAGAACAAAAAGACTATGAATCTCTAAGTCCCTCTCTATTCTTGTTAATTTTTCTATCCATCTTCCTGCATCCTCAGTACTCTCTATGGGTAATACCTGTCAAATAGTCACCGGTTCTGCCCCATGATCCAAGGTTGATTTTAGTAACAAAGTCTCTGATTTTCACAGTGTGATCAAATATCCCACAGCAACTTGTGTAGTTTGGTGTTTTTATGGGTCTCCAATCATAGGGAGCAGGGGATATTTCTGGTGGTTTACTTGCTTTTGGGACCCAATTTCTCCTACTGGATTGCCCCATACAGTCTTAATATCGGGGGTGGGGAGCTATGTAGTCTAACTGAAACTTTTTCTGTCATGCCTGGTTAACATCTCTGGGAGGCCTGCCCTTTTCTGAGGGGAAATGGAAGAGTAGATGTAAAATAGGGAGAAGGGACATGGGGAGGAGGTGGGGAAACTGTATCCAGGATGTAATATGTGAGAGAATACATTTATAAGGAATAAAATAGCCAGGCAGTGGTGGTGCATGGCTTTAATCCCAGTACTTGGGAGACAGAAGCAGAAGGATCTCTTTGAGTTCAAGGTCAGCCTGGTCTAAAAAGTGAGTTCCAGAATAGCCAGGACTGTTACACAGAGAAACATTGTTTAAAACACACACACACACACACACACACACACACACACACACACACACACACACACAAAGGACAATATTGTTTCAGTATGCAAAATATACTACTAGTTGTACTCATATATGTATCTTTGAATCTGATATACATGTATGTCTTCCAAAATATTACCATCTATATTATCCTGGAACACATAGAATATTTCCCATATTTTGATTCTGTTTTTATTTACAAATGACATGTTTTCTATTGATCTACTAAGACAACTGATAGAACATAAACCAGACCCAATTTATTATAACCAATAGCCAGTAAAATCCCAGGTGCCTGATAGCTTAGAAAGAAGCCAGGTATTCTAAGACATGTCCAGAGCACAGATGTAACCAGAAACTGACTAGATGAATTTCCTACTCCTCATTTTCAAAGCCATATTTCACAACTGTTTTAAGACACCCTTCTGTGAAGCAGTTTGCTATGATGCAATAGAATGGTAACAAATAACTGGCAAAAAATTATAGTCATAGAATATTGTGATGTCTACTCTTGATTGTCAACATCTGGAATTAACTAAAATCTAAAAACTGGGGACACCCCATTGAAGGAATTTTCTTTGTTTATTATGAAGTAGAAAGATCCAATTGTAAATCTTGTAAACCTTGAGATGGTTAGACATATGTTTAATTTGGGCCACACATTCTGCTGGAAGACTATATAAAGACAAGGAAGAAGGAAGATTTTACTCTTTGCCTGCTTGCCCTCACCTTGCAAGCAACTCCATTCCTCCACTGATATTACAGCGTACTTATTTGGGATTGCAGCATACATGAAGACCAGGTGTGACATATAGCCCTGTGGGCCGAGACACTTCTGTATTCTCGGACTTTCCATTCCCAGCCAATAATAAGTTCTATTACTCTAGATAACATTGACTAGTACATATTTGGGTAACAGAAGTGGTCTTAGAGCAACAGAGATATAAAGATGTATATATTAAGTATCTAGAAAAATCTTTCTAATTTGCCAGCAGCTATAAGTAATGAAACCTCTCCAGTTACTGAATTCTCTCTTACAAGCTCAGAGAGTACTAAAAGCCCATGATGTTAACTATTTTACAAATGTGAGACAATGAATTCATTTGATTATTCTGATTTACCACTTGTGGATAGCAATGTATTTGGTGAATTTATATTAAGGCTTCTGATAATATGGAAAAATATGAAAAATTATGATGCTGGTTGGTTCTAATTAGTATCTCTGAAAAAAAGACAAAGGATAGGACTGCACTCTGTGATAAAATTAACCAACTTTGAGTATCTTCGTGTTGCTGGAGAATTTCTCTCCAACTCCCTCTGCCAAGTCCCGCCAGTCCTGGAGCCCATTTATAAAATAAACACACGGACTCTTACATTACTTAAACTGCTTGGCCATTAGCTCAGGCCTATCACTGTCTAGCTCTTACTCTTATATTTAGCCCATTTCTATTAATCTTTACTTTGCCACGTGGCTCGTGGCTTACTGGTACTTTACATCTTCCTTGTCCTGGTGGCAGCTCCAGGCGGTCTCCTCTTTCTTTCCTCCTTCCTCAATTCTCCTCTCTCCTTGTCCCACCTATACTTCCTGCTTGGACACTGGGCAATCAGTGCTTTATTTATATAGAGTGATATCCATAGCACTTCCCCTTTTGTTCTTTTTCAAAAAGGAAGGTTTCAACTTCAACATAGTAAAATTACATATAACAAAGCAATTATCGAGTAAGAATTACAGTTACAATATTAAAGAAGATATCTATCTTATATTAGTGAGTTTAAGGTTTTATATCTAACTTATCTTTTATCATAATTAAGGAAAATTGTAAGTATCTAGTCTTCAACCACATCAAAGACTACAGAAGGATATAATACGACCTGAGAAATGGGAGAAGGATGCAAGCAACTTTCGGGAGTCTTGCAGGGTAGACAGAGACAGCTGACAGCCTGGACAGTCATTCAAAGTTCTCTTGTAAAGTTGGGGCATCTGTCTTCAGCCCACATACCTAGAGTCTTTCATTCACTTTTCTCTGTGTCCTGTAGAATGTCTGGCAGCTTCCTCTGTGAATCAGGAACCTGAAGGACCATTTTGTCAAGCAAAGTTCAGTGGTTACCTTTCTATGGGTCCTGTATGTCCAGCTGATCAAGCAGTCCATCCAAGAACAGTTTCTTGTCCAAATGGCTATTTTTGTCAAGGTGAAGATAAACTCCATATGGAGTGTCTTTGATGCCCATTCTCTTCTCTGAAATAAATCGGTGCTGTCAGGAACAGACATATCTCACTGTCCAGAAAGTCTAAATTTTTAAAACATTTTAAATACCATATTCTGTAGGACATTGAAGTGTTTGAAGACTACCTATCTATCTGAAATATATCTATGTATACCTAGAAGACTTAACTAACATGGCTACAAATATGATTGTCATAGATGACTAATTATTAACCTATTTTTAATTATCCATTACAATTTTAAATGAGTTACTTCAACATAACACTTCAAACAAGAATAGAAATATATACAGTATAACAAAATTAAGTTTAAATTTGTATCAATAAACTAAAATCTATAGCAATGTAAAACATTTTAAACAAGTTGTTACTCTTTAAAAGTAGGTTCATTAATCTACCCTTTCATCTTATCATATCTAAACTATCCCCTTTTTTCTTTATAAAGAGATTGTACTTATAATCAACCTGTTTTATATAAAAGTATTGGTTTTTCTCTGTCCCACACCAGAGGACACTTCTGATTTGGGACACAAGAATCTCTTAACGTTTTTATTTTAGGAATATGTCTGGGTTTAGAGAGGGAGTGAGTCCATTCCATCTCCAAAGCCAGCTTGGTATATCTGGGAATTTGGGCATAGATTCTCTTACTACTTCCTGCTGGAGGGGGGTGCTGTATCTTATGGGAACACAAAGAAAATTTTAGGATTATGTAGTAGTTCATAAGGGTATATCATCTGAGCCAGTTGCCTGAAACCATTTTGGATGTTGTATCATCTGGGCCATGGTGTCATTGGAGACCTTTCAGGGGGTCTTGGCTGGTTAAACCTGATGTATCTTAATCTGGAACAAATCCATAGCCTCTGGCTTTCTGTGGAAACAAAAGCAAAGACTCTTTTCCAAATCAACATATCCTTATATCCAAATTTTGAAGTCAAGGTACCTTTAAAATTTACATTTTTGGCATAACTCAACAGCTTTTACATTCAAATGTTTTTCTTCAGTTACGAACATCAAAGACAACATAATCCAGATTTTTTGTGTGATAGCCATCTTTACATGGCTTACCTTTAATGTTTGTTTAAAGACTTTATTTTTAAAAACTATCTATTTGTTTATATAACTGTATATATTCCTTTTTTTCTCTCTTTTAAGCCTACGTACATTTTACACACATTGGAAACTATTTCATCTGAATCAGTCTTATAGTTGTGAAACTATTGCTTTAAACTGCAGCCTTCTAAGACTGAAATAGCACTGTGGCTGCTGGCTCTGACCACTTCAGCTTCCCAACATGCCAGTGGTACATTTTCTACCGGCTCTGGGAGTCATCAAGTCTCAGAAATAGTGAGTCTATGCTTTTATCAAAGTAGCGTGTAGCCCAGGAACCTCTTTTTTTTTTTAATACTAGTAAAAACTATATCTACCACATAGCGTAATGTGTTGCTGGAAACATGCATGCCAGGAACCCACCAGTAGTGTCTAGCTGCCAGTATGAGACAAGAAGCAGGAACCTGGTTTTGACTCTGTTCAGAATTGGTTATTAAATATTCTCAGGTTTAAGGTGGAAACTCAAGCAGTTGGGTGCCATTTGTTGCTAGAGAATTTCTCTCCAGCTCCCGCCGCCAAGTCCTGCCAGTCCCGGAGCCCACTTATAAAATAAACACACAGACTTTTACATTATTTAAACTGTTTGGCCATTAGCTCAGGTCTATCGTTGTCTATCTCTTACTCTTATATTTAGCCCATTTCTATTAAGCTTTACTTTGCCACGTGGCTCGTGGCTTACTGGTACTTTACATCTTCCTTGCCCTGGTGGCAGCTCCAGGCAGTCTCCTCTTTCCTTCTCCCTTCCTCAATTCCCCTCTCTCCTTGTCCCACCTATACTTCCTGCTTGGACACTGGCCAATCAATGCTTTATTTATATAGAGCGATATCCACAGCATCTTTGAATATAGTGAAAGACAACAATGAACTTAGTGATAAAATTGACTGGCCCCAGATGTGCTTAAACAGTCTAAAGGTTTCATTTCTAAGTGTGCCCTTGGAAGAAGATCTTCTCTCCAGCAACCCCAGAGCTCAAGTTGTAAAAAAAAAAAAAAAAAATCCTCATTATAAATTTGGCTGAATTAGAAAAATTCAAGTCCCAGTCTTGGAGGGTCTTGGAGATTAAAGTAAGATCATAATTGATAAAGAATGGGATTCTGTGACTTGGGATGGGGATGTGTGGGAAGACTCCATTAAAGCTGAGAATTTTGGACTCTCAGGTTCTCAAGGGCTTATCTCACTTGAGGAAATAGTCTTTCCACCCTCAGCAGTCTTTTCACCGTTACACTCTCGCCACCATTCATATTGTCCTTTTCACCTTTAATTAATCCTTCATTGTTTGCCAACCCAGCAGTGACCACTGAAGTAGATTTTAGGCAAGACAATACTGATATATCTTAGGACCCACCAATAGTTGCCTCTTGGATCTAGAGAGATGGCTCTGACGTTAAGAGCACTGACTGCTCTTCCAGAGGTCCTGAGTTCAATTCCCAGCAACTACAAGTTGGCTCATAACCACCTATAATGAGATCTAGTGCCCTCTTCTGGCTTGCAGGCATATATGCAGGTAGAACATAGTATAAATAATAAATAAATAAATCTTTAAAAATAATTGCCTCTTGACCCATAACCAGATTTAAGGCATAGCCATCTCAGAGAAGAGAGGTAGAAAATATAGGCCATGAAGATGTATTATACTACTAAAAAGCTCAATGGGTTTTCTAATTCATTCAAACAGAATTCTGGTTAATATGTGTGGGAATGGATTTTAAGAGTGTCTGGTAATGGGGGAAGAGCATAAAACTAGATCATGCTGTGTTTATTGATATGAGCCATCTGAATGGGGACTATAGGTTTAATATGGAATCTCACACATTTAAAAAGTTGTTAAAGTTCTGTTTTGTTTTTGTTTTTTGTTTTTTTTAAATATGATTGGCTGAAGCATTCCTCAAGAGATAGCCTACTAAAAAAGGGTTGGAGATTCCTGAAATCCCTTGGTTTAGTATTGATGAAGGGATTTTAAGGCTCAAGGAAATTGCAATGCTTTAGTGTGTACACTGTGTAAAAAAGCAAATCCTCCACAATGGGAAGGCCTAGAAGACAAGTCTCTTACTAATCCCGTAAGGCACAAAATGGTGAGAAGAGTGCCAGCACATTTGAAGAGTTTTGTTGGTGCTCTTTTCCTTGTGCCAGACCTTAGTGTTGGAGATATTGCTTCTCAGCTGGATGAATTAAATGCAATGGGTTTAATTGTGTCCTGAGCTATAACAGGAGCCAGCTGGCAATACTGAATTGCCAAAGACAAGATGAGCATGCTATTGTAATAGGCAGCAGAAACATACCAATGTTCATAATGACCTAACCTCTAGCAGTCAGCACAGACGAAATAAATTTTATGGTGTCATTACTCATGTAAGTCTTTGGTACTAGCTAACAAGTCAATCATAGTGTTTCCAGGCATGAAATAGATTAAAAAAAAAAACTTACTGAATTTTTGTTTGATCTCTATAAGTGAAAAAAAAAGTCAAACAAATGAAAGAAGGGCTACATTGGATCATTCCCAAAGGGAATCTCAGGTCTTGAATCAATTTCCACACTTGAGCCAGTTAGCAGACCCAGAACTTCTTGAATGAAGTAGTGGCCAGATTCTCCAGAGGAAGGACCTTGATATAATACCTAAAAGCTTACTGTTAGCCTTTCTCCAGTCCTACCCTAGAGAGACCTATGACCTTTTACAAAAGTAACTATCTATACATGAGGAGAAAGGAAACAAGAAACAAGGGAGGTTCCAAGAAACACTGTGGCCATCCCTTAAAACTAGGGTTTTATGGAGGTCAGTTGATTAACAAGTTTGGGCTGAAGTCTGACACACAGAAGGTGTAATGAGTCCCTGAACTCATCCTGTGGTTATTTTCCTAATCCCAGACAGAGTGTATAATTGGCATAGATATACTTAGATTTTCAGATTGGTTCCCTGACTTGTGGAGTGATGGCCACTATAGTTGGTCAGTCTAAATGGAAGTCTTTAGAATTACTTCTGCTAAGGAAAATGGTGACTCAAAACAGTATTACAGTCAAGGAAGAATTGCAGAAAATAGGTCTACTATCAAGAACTTGAAAGATGCAGAGGTGGTTGGTTTCAACACATCTATCTTTAACTCTCCTATCTGTCCAATACAGACATAAAGATTGAGAATGACAGTTAACTATCAAAAACTCAATTACAGCTGCTCTGATTGCAGCTGCTATACCAGATGTGGTGTACCAACTTGAGCAGATTAACACATCTCCATGGTATGTAGATATTGACCTAGCAAATGCCTTTTTCTCAGTATCTGCACATAAGGACCACAGAAACAGTTTGCTTTCAGTTGGAAAGGCCAACAGTATGATGTAGTGGGTAGCCATTCCAGCTTGGTTCTGGAAGTTCCAACCCCCATTGAGACTCTGGCAACTGTCACGCCTATGAGGCAGGGCCAAGGGAGGCGTCTGGAGACCCGAGACCTGGATGGGCGAGCACTCTCTCTGTTGCTGGACCCTAGACGGTGGAGGTTGACTGAGCAGAGCTCCAGAGAACTCTGCTGGACTGAGATACACCTTCCCCAGACCCTGTGACCTACCTATCCCTTCATTTGTAACTCACCCACTAAATAAATCTTCCTTTTAACTACGTGGAGTGGCCTTAATAATTTCACTAATATCTGGCACCCAACAAAAGTTGCTTGCATCCATCTACCATTTCTCAGGTACCATTAAGTTCCTTCTCAGGTCTTTGATGAGGTTAAAGACTAGATAGTTGTAATTTCCTCAGTTATGATAAAAGATAAGTTAGATATAGAACCTTAAACTCACAAATATAAGATAGATAGGACATCTTCTTTAATATTGTAACTGTAATTCTTGCTTGATAATTGTTTTGTTATATGTAATTTTACCATGTTAAAGTTAAAATCTTCCTTTTTAAAAAAAGAAAAAAAGGGGAAGTGCTGTGGATATCGCTCTATATAAATAAAACACTGATGGCCAGTGACCAGACAGGAAGTATAGGTGGGACAAGGAGAGAGGAGAATTGGGAAAACAGGAAGAAGGAGGGAGAGACACTGCAGCCACTGCCAGGACAAGCAGCATGTAAAGACGCCGATAAGCCACCAGCCACGTGGCAAGGTACAGATTTATAGAAATGGGTTAATTTAAGATATAAGAACAGTTAGCAAGAAGCCTGCCATGGCCATACAGTTTATAAGTAATATAAGTGTCTGAGTGATTATTTTATACTTGGATTGTAGGACTGTGGGGCTTGGTGGAACCTGAAGAGAAGCTCTCCAGCAACAGTATACCTTTATAGATTTACCTTAATGATATATTAACTCTCCATATCTGTGTCATAACTTAGAAGGTATCCTGATCATTTGTCTCTTACATAAAATATTACATTAGTGATTTTTATTTATGAAATTATGCAGGTTACATCAAGTGAGTAGAAGGTAGCAACAACTTTTAATGAATTGTTAAAGCATGCATACATCAGAGGATGGGAAATTAATCCAACCAAAATTGAAGCACCTTCTACCTGAGTGAAATTCTAATGAGTCCAGTGGTATGGGGAATGCAGAGATATTCTTTCTGAAGTGAAGGATAAATTATCCCACCTGGTCTCTCTCACTACTAAGAAAGAAGCACATTGTTTATTGGGCCTATTTGGATTGTGAAGACAGCACAATCCTCACTTGGGTGTGTATTCCCACTCATGCTAAGTGACTAGTTAGTTAGCATTGTGTGGGGTCTGGAACAGGAGAATGCTTTCCATCTAGTCCAGGTTACTGGGAAGACTGCTCTACCTTTTGCTGCATCTGATCAAATATATCTAATGGTATTTGAAGGGACAGTGGAGAAAGGGATGCTGTTTGGAGCCTTTGGCCGGCCCCTTTACGTGAATCACAGAAAAGACCTTTGGAATTTTGGAGCTTGGTTCTAACATTATCTGCAGATAACTGTTCTTTCTTTGAAAGACAATTCTTGCCATGCTCTTGGGCCTTAGTGGAAACTGAACAAAAAGCCACCAAGTTATCATGAAATATGGGTTGCCCATCATGAGCTCCATATTATCTAACCCACAAAGTCATAAAGTAGGACATGCGCAGCAGCAATCTATTATCAAATGGAAGTAATTGGGTCCAAGCAGGTCTTGAAGGTGCAAACTAGTTATATGAAGAAAGTGAGCTATGGGGATATTTTATTTGTGCTGAAATGTGATTTTATTTGTATGTTAATAAATAAAGTTTGCCTGAAGATCAGAGGTCATAGCAAGCCAGAAACAACAGTCAGTCAAGCGGTGGTAGCCCACGCCCTTAATCCAATCACATGTCAGGCAGAGTCTCTGTGTGTTCAAGGACACAGCCAAGTGTGGTGAGACAAGCCTTTAATCCCAGTACCAACCATAGAGACATGGAGGTCTGTATAGACAGGCAGTGATAAGGAAGTCATGTGGTTGAGTTTAGAGCCAATGAGAAGGCAGAACAGAAAGACAATAAAAAGACAAGTCAGACAGGAAGAAACTCTCTCTGGGGAAGCAACAGCAGCGAGGTGGTAAAATAAGGTAGTTGTGACTCTCTGATCTCTTTGGTTATTTACCTCTTTATTTGGCTCTGTTTTTCTTATTTACTAAGACTATTTAGAATTTCATCTACAGTAAGCAAATGCCTATGATTTAAATCCCCATTACAATGCTGTCTGCTCCTAAATATGCATCTATATCCCTATGATCAGTTGACTGAGGAAGAGAAGACTAGGACCTGCTTTATTGATTGTTCTTTTTATGAAAGGGCCATCAGGAAGTAGACAGTTATGGCATTACAACTCCTTTCTGGGACAATCCTGAGAGACACCAATAAAGGGAAATCTTCACAACAGGCAAAACTTGGTGCAGTACACATGATCATATATTTTGTCTTGATTGAGAAATTTCAAGATGTGTGATTGTTCACTGATTTTTTGGCTCTAGGTAATGAATTGGCTGTATGGTCAGGGACTTGGAAAGAGTATGAATGAAAAATTGGTGAGAGAGACACATGGGGAAGAAGTATGTGGATTGATCTCTCCAAATGAGTGAAGGATGTTAAAATACATGTCCTATGTAAATGTCCATCAAAGGTTGACTTCAGCAGCAGGGGTGTTCAATAATCAAATAAATAGAATGACCTATGAACATCCAGACTCATATTCCAGCCATCCTTGTTATTGCCCAATGGAACAATTGTAAGTATTCTGTATATGTGCAGCTTGGGGGTCTTGTCTGGCACCTTATTACATCATCAGTGGACAACTGTGGCCCAGCCTAAGAGCTGGACTGCACCCCAACCTCCCTCTCTGTGCCTCTCTCTCTGCATCTTGCTCTCTCAGTCTCTATCTCTTTCTGTGTCTCTCAGACTCTCTCTGTCTCTCCTCTCTGTCTCTCTTTCTATCTCTCTCTTTCTCCTCCTAATAAAGCTCTAAAAGATACCACTGGGTTCTGTCCTGACTGTAACCTTTCCGCCGCTGACCAAACCAGCGCTGCCGCAGTATCCAGTACCAGCCACCAGCACCTATACCCTTTCAACAATGAACAAAGTGGTCATAGTGAGAGTGTCAATGTCTTATACAAGCTCAACAACATGAACTTACACTTACCAAGGTTGATATGGCCGCAGATGCTGCTAAGTCCTAGAACTGCCAATAGCACCATATATGGCACCATTCCTGGGGGTGACCAGCCAGCAACCTAGTGACAGGTTAGCTTCCTTGCACAACTTCCTCTGTGGAAAGGACAGCACTTTGTCCATACTGGAGAAGATATTTATTCTGGTTATAGATTTGCTTTTCCTGCATATAATGCTTCTACCAAAATGACCATCGATGAAATTGCAAAATGGCTTATCCATCATCATGGTATTTTGCAAAGTATTGCTTCTGACAGTCAAGAGAGGTGAGACAATGGGCTTACGATCATGAAATCCAGTGATCTTACCATGTTCCCCATCATCCTGAAGTAGCTGGCCTGATAAAAAGATGGAGAGGCCTTTTCTAGACACAGTTAACACACCAATTCAATGGTAGTAGCATAGATGGGACTAGGGTCGGTTTCTCCACCAGGTAGTATATGCTTTGAGTCAGCATCCTATATATAGTACTGGTTCCCCAATAGCCAGACTCAATAGATCCAGGACCAATGGGTAGAAAAGGATGTAGTTCCACTCACTATCATGCCCAGTAACCCACTAGGAAAAATTCTGTGCTCTTTCTCATGACCTCAAGTTCTGCTGGCCTAGAAGTTTTGGTTCTGGACTGGGAAGTGCTGTGGCCAGGAGCCACAACAAACCTTTCATTGAACTGGAAATTCAGACTTTCCTCTGGCCACTTTAGGCTTCTAATGCCCTTAAAACAATGAGCTATAAAGGGAATAACAGGGTTCAGAGTGGTTATTGATACAGATTATCATTGGGAAACTGGATTGTTTCTCTACAGTGAAAGTAGGAAAGGTTATGTGTGAAAGAGATCCTTTAGGGCAATACTAGGCACTACCATTTCCTGTTATTAAAGTCAATTAGAAACTGCCACAGCCTAATCCAGTCAGGATGACCAAGGGTACAGACCCTTCAGGAATGAAGGTATGGGTTACTGCTTCAGGGAGAGCCAAAACCTGCTGATGTTCTTGTGGAAAGTGGAGGAAACACAGAATGGGTAGTAGAGGAAGGTCGTTATTAATACCAATTAAAGACATATGACCAGTTGCAGAAATGAGAATTATAGTTGACAGGAATGTTTCTGTTATATTTTGTAAAAATTCATTTGTACAGATATTTGGGTTTTCTTTCATTTTTAACATGCAATGTAACACCAATTAAGAAAATATCAATGGCTACAGTATTAAATTTGAGAAACTAAAAGAATGTCCTTCAAGGGATATTGCCACCTATTCTCGATTTGGAATGTATTTGGGGTTGTATGAGGGATAGTAATATCATGTTTGATGTAATTATTACCTGGATAAATATAAATGGTGTTTGTGATTTTATGTGG
Source organism: Peromyscus leucopus (assembly GCF_004664715.2). Classification (NCBI taxonomy): domain Eukaryota; kingdom Metazoa; phylum Chordata; class Mammalia; order Rodentia; family Cricetidae; genus Peromyscus; species Peromyscus leucopus. The sequence goes on from NC_051068.1 coordinate 51,856,305, forward strand.
GATAGTTATATTATGTTTATGTATTATTATGTTCTGGTTATTGTTTTCATTTGGAATTAAGTGTGGCATACGGAGACATGATTATGTGCCAAGTTGACAAGGGGCAGATTTGTCATGGATATTCCTGGTTGTCAAATTGACTACATCTAGAATTAACTAAAATCCAAAAATGGTTGTCACTACATTGAGGAATTTTTGCTTAATTTAAAGTAGGAAGATCCACTTCTAATCTGGATTTTGAGTTGAGAAGACATACTTTTAATATAGGCTATACTTTCTGCTGGAAACTTGTATAAGGACATGGAAAATTTAAGCTTTTGCTTTTTACCTGCTTATCCTCACCTTGCTAGCAACTCCATTCCTTCACGGGCCTTAGTACATACTTCTTTGGGATTGCAGCATATACTGAAGACCAGCTAACATGTCCAGCTTAATGAGATGAGCAACTTCTGGATTCTTGGACTTTCCATTCACAGTCAGTAATTAATTGGATTAGCTGGATTGTAGCCAGTAAATCATCCTAATAAATCGTGTGTGTGTGTGTGTGTGTGTGTGTGTGCGTGTGTGTGTTTGTGTATGTATATGAAGAATATATATGAATATATATATATATATATATATATATTCATTCTATAACTTGTGTTACTCTAGAGAACCCTAATACAAATATCTAATTGCTTTACAAAAATGTTTGTAATGCTTTACAATATAAGTATAACATTTCTCACTCATAAATATAAAATTCTCTATGATAATACTAATTTTATGTAATTTGAAAGAATTCCAATTCTGTTCCTCGAAAATGTGTATACAAATATAAATGAAGAATATCTGTACCTATATCTATATATACAGATACACACATATATATGTTTCTCTATATATATGAAGATGATGATGAAGTTTTACTGTAATTTTCAGTGTGTGTTTATATATTCGTTAAGAATTTTGCTTTGATCCAGGTGGTGGTGGCACATGTCTTTAATCCCAGCACTTGGGAGGCAGAGCCAGGGGGATCTCTGTGAGTTCAAGGCCAGCCTGGTCTACAGAGCGAGCTCCAGGACAGGCACCTCTACTACACAAAGAAACCCTGTCTTGAAAAAAAAAAAAAGAATATTGCTTTGAAGATACATTTTTTTAAACTTTGTTACTTTGTAGATATGTCTATCCCTTTATCTGCTATAAATGATCCTCCAGCCAATACCAGTCATATGGAATAAAATATCTAGACATGTCTATCTCTGTTGCTTTGAGCTGGGAATCATTTATTCCTTTCTAACAAAAATAAAACACTGCACTGAAATATCCATGTAAATTTCTGTGAACAAATGTGTATGTGTGTGTGTTCATGATATTACTAAGAAATATCATTATTAAATTTTGTGACTGTGGTGGTTGCCACGTGTATCAGGATTTATACATTCTCTAAAGTAAAATATTTGCTTTGATATGGACATATGTGAGATGTAAATCCCCCATTATCTTTGCATAAATGCTAGGAAGAAAATAAATTATACCAGGAGAGATTTTTGGTGTCAATCTCTGTGATTATTAAAAATTTAAACAGGCTTCAGGATAATAGTTGGGGATTTGCAATGCAAACATCTTCTTAAATAAGCAATTTTCAGAATGTTTGAATATTTGTAGCATGAAAATAGAATTTGGGGTATATGTTGACTTTTTATTTCTATCCAATGCTTACCACTGAATGAATAATAAAATTATTCCTCTAAAGGTTAGGACTGCATCATATTTTTAAGTATCATGGATATTAGAGAAATATTAACGAACTAATCCAATAGTAAGGTAATAGATGTACAAAATTCTGGGAAAGAGACATAAATAGTGTCATTGTTTGTGACACTTATTGGTATCATGATTTATAATTAGATCCATTGATTGTGTTGGAAAGCACATTCAAAAAATTACCCAAGCATCATTTGAGAGGCACTTAGGTTATTTCCATTTCCTGGCTGCTGTATACAAAGTGGTGATGAGCATGCTGAGCAAGCATTTCAGATGTAGGATGTTGAGATTTTTGGGCGTTTCTCAAGGAGTTATAGAGATCATCATTTGTACAGCAAAAGAAACAATCAATTGATAAATCACAATCAGTCAAGAAATCAGTCAAAAGAGGAGCACATGGCAACCTAAAGTCTTTCTGATCAAGTTTCCTGTAATTTAAAATTCAACCCTTGCTTCCTCTATCCCTTCTGTGGCTCATATTAAAGCATACTTTAACTGTTTGTGAAATGTACTACCCATTGTTTTGAATCAGCAATATTTTTCTCTTAACTGTGAGCGTAATTTATCTGTTGAGAAATCTTTCTCCATTCAATTTCTGTGACTAGTTTTTGAGAAATCATTTATACTCATTTTATTCTCTTTCCTGATGTAAACCACTCTTGAGTAATGAATATATTGTGCTTATTTTTCACTCCCATTACCACCATAATATTCATCTAGGGAATAATTGTGCTGTAATGTACTTCTATTGTATAAAACAACATCCCAAAACCAGCAGGTGTTTAATAAATACTTACCAAATCAATAAACCAAAGATAAGTTTTTAATATGCATTTGATACTTTCCTTCTAAATTGAAAAGGAACTGGCATTTTAGTCTTAATGACTATAACATTTATTTCTACTTTTTTCTGCAGGTTTTTTTTTTTTTTTTGCTAACATTTGCAAAGGCTGAAGCAGGAATTAAATAATCATTCTTTTTTATTTTTAAAGATATGTCTTTTTTTTAAATGGAGAAGGAAAAGCCGACAAATGAGAATTCATAACTCAAGTTAGTTAGTAATTGAAGTATTATAGAAATTACATATATCATCGTATTATTATGGAAAATATGTAACAATGCCAAGAAGAGCACATCTTTGAGCAGAATGCATTTTGCTCATTTGTGGTTGTGAAAAGTTGTGTGCTTCATCCATCCATTCAGCATGTTTCCTCCATGCTTAAATTTCTCTCTAGAGTCCATCACATTATTCAGTCTGTGCTCATGGACCTCTAAGTTACTTCTTTCTGATTTCAGGCAGGTATTCTATTCTTATTTTTCTCTAGTCACCAATAAAACATCTGGTCAATGCTTCATTCACTGATTGTTGTCTTGATGTATTTGTCCAACTTTATCAAGATCTTATTAAACTTTGTTAGGTTAAACTAAATACAACCAATATTATCAATACTAAACTAATAAAATTAAATCTTTTTCTCCCTTATGTGATATCTTAGGTAGAATCTTTATGAATTATAGTCACCAACCAGGTTATCACATATAGCATGTACCCAATGCCCCACACTAAGGTGAGAAGTTTTATATCCTAAGTTTCATAAATACATTTTTCACTTGTTTATCTTCATCTTTCAATTACAGGTACTGAGTCTTACTTGAAAGAAATTAATTTTTCCTATATAGTAATTCCTTGTAGAAGTAAAAAGAGGCTATGTAATGTGGTATAAAAACAGCTCTAGTATACTGGTGGTTTCACTGAAGATTGTATTGTTCTTGCATGCCAGTGGGACTTTCTATTTACTACTTCAGAAAATGCACCTCCATGCTTGAAGTAAGATTGCAATTGTAATTCTTGTTACTTCCACTAGTAACATTGTCAAAGCAAGTTCCAAAACACCAAAGTTCATAGAGCAAGGAAGCTGATTCTCCAAAATAAGCCCAAAGCAGAAAGAACCAATATCACAGAGAAAACTCCTGGAGGACTGAAATCTCTCTCTCTTTTTCTTTCTGTTAGAATCCTTTTATTTAGGTAGTGTTTTCTGGGGTGGAAAAAAAAAACTCTAAGATACACTGTATCATCAATAGAATTGATTGAACATTTGCATTCCAACTCCTGTGAGTACTGCTGAAAAGTGTTATTTCAGTTGCTGGTGTGTGAAGAGGGAGAGTTTCCAAGTGAAAAATGTCTTCCAACTGGTACCATCAGTTTCTGTTTAATGTCTGTAAATGTTTTCACAGCTAAGACTTTTATTTTATATTTAGTTTTTTCTTAATTTTGTGTTATTTTTTAATTTTTAAAAATTTTATTTGATTAACTTTTTAATTTGTTTTGCATACCAACTACAGTTTCCCCTCCCTCCTTTCCTCTAGTTCTCTCCCTCCTCTATGCCCTTCTACCCCACCTCCCATCCACTGCTCTCGGTCTCTGTTCAGAAAGGGCCAGGTCTCCCCTGGGTTGAACAAAGCATGGCAAATTGAGCCAGGACAGAGCTCCTCCCCACTGCATAAAGGCTGGGTTTGGTGAGGTAATCCAGCCTGGGCAACAGATTCTCAAAAGCCAGCCAAGCACCAGGGACAGGTCCTGATCTCACTGATAGGAGCCTTACAAACAAACAGACCACGCTAGCAACTGTCACACACAGGCAGAGGGCCCAGGTCGGTCCCATGCAGGTGCCCTAAGTATTAATTCAGAGTTCATGTGTTCCTGTGAGCTCAGGTCAGTTGTCTCAGTGGGTTTTACTGACCTTGATCTCCCTGGCAGGTATAATCCTTTTTTTTTTTTTTTTTTTTTTTTTTTTTTTGTGAAAAATTTTTTTAAAAAAATATTTTTTACGTTTTACATACTAACCCCAATTTTCCCTCCCTCCCCTTCTCTGGCCTCTGCCCACGTAACCCCCCCATCCCACAACCCATCTGTGGGGTGCCAAAAACAGCTTGACCACACAGCTGCTATGACAGGCTTAGAGGCCCAGACACAGCTTCCAGGATCCAGGAAGGGCCATAAAGCTAACCCCACCCAGGGAGGGCCAGCATCTAAGGGGAAATACTTGACATTACAAACATTCCCAGCACACACCTATCTCCTAGACAAATGCCAGCCAATCAGGGTCCTGAACTCTGGAAATCCCCTCACCCCAACCTCTGCTATGATAAAAATTCTACCCTGCCCAGGCTCCAGGCTCTCTGCTCTCACCACTGCATCGGACAGACAAATAGAGACACCAAGCTCTGATCTTTAAATAAAGGATCCTTGCTTTTACATATGTGATTTGGTCTCCATGGTGGTCTTTGGGGGGGAGGTGTCCCCATGATCTGGGCATAACACCATCCACTCTTCAGATGGGGTAAGGTCTTCCTTGCGTAGTCAACAAAGTCTGGCATACCAAGGTGAGGCAGGGTCTAGCTGTCCCCCCCCCCCCCCATGAAAGCTGAGCAAGCTATCTCACCATAGGAAATGGGCTCCAAAAAGCCAGTTGAAGCATCTGGAATTAGTCCTGGTCCCACTGCCAGGGACCCCACAAACAGATCAAGCCACACAACTGTCACCCACAATCAGAAGGCTTAGTTAGGCTTATGCAGCTTCTCCAGCTGTCAATCTGGAGTCCATTAGCTCCCACTAGCTCAGGTCAGCTGTCTCTGTGGTTTTCTCCATCATGATCTTGACCCCTACCTCTTGCTAATATGGTCCCTCCTCCTTCTCTTCAACTGATCTCCAGGAACTCAGCCCAGTCCTTAGCTGTGGATCACTGCATCTACTTCCATCAGTTACTGGATGTAGGTTCTATGATGGCAATTAGGATAGTCACTAATCTGATTACAGGGGAAGGCCAGTTCAGGTACCCTCTCCAGTGTTGCAAGGAGGCATATACCCAAAAGATGCTCAATCATAACACAAGAACACATACTCAGCTATGTTCACAGCAGCATTATTCATAATAGCCAGAACCTTGAAACAACCTAGATGCCCCTCAACCAAAGAATGGATAAAGCAAATGTGGTACATTTAAACAATGGAGTATTGCAGTAAAACAATGACATCAAGAAATTTGCAGGCAAATGGATAGAACTAGAAAAAATCATCCTGAGTGAGGTAACCCAGACCCAGGAAGACAAACATGGTATGTACTTACTCATAAGTGGATATTAGACACAAAACAAAGGATAACCAAGATACAATCCACAAACCCAGAGAAGCTAGGTAAAAGGGAGGACCATAAAAGGGACAGGCATGGAGGGCCTAGGAAGAGGAAATGGTTAAGATCTCCAGGGTAAACTAAGGGGTGGGGGCTAGAAGGGAGGGTACAGGGGAGGGGAACATGAGGGAATGAGAGGGCCAAGTTGGAAGAGGGCCATAGAGGGAGAGCAATGAAAGAGATATCTTGATAGAGGGAGCCATTATGGGAAAGGGAGAAACCTGATGCTAGAGAAATTCCCAGGAATCCACAAGGAGGACTCAGCTAAGACTCTCTTTCTTCAGGAGTCCCAGAACTCTGCCTAGTGCTTGGCTGTGGATCTCTGCATCTGCTTCCATCAGCTACTGGATAAAGGCTCTGTGATGACAGTTAAGGTAGTCACCATTTTAAAAAGCACTGGAGTAGCATTCTCTATCCATCTTTGGTTATTGAAGGGCCAGCAAGATGGCTGTTAATAAAAGTGCTTTCTACCTATCCTGATGGTCTCAGTACCACCCCTGAGCCCACATAGCACATGAACAAAACTGACTCTCACAAATTGTTCTCTTAAAATAACACACATGCTGTGTAACACTCACACAATAAATTAAATAAATAAATAATGCTTTTGAAGTTTATTGAAGAAATTTTATCAATGCATATATGTTTTTTTCAAATGTAATTTAACTAAAAATATAAAATAAATTATTTTGGAGTTAGAGATGGCTAAGCATTTAAGAGGACTCACAGCTCCTGCAAAAAAACATAAATGATGTTCCCAGTACCTACATGGTGACTCACAACCAACTGTAACTTCAGGTCTAATGAACCCAATGTCTTCTTATGGACACTGCAGGCACTTGCTTGAACATTGTACATATGAACTCAAGCAGATACATACACACAGACATAAATTAAAAGAAAATAAAGAAATCTTTAAATAAGTAGTATTTAAGTGGATAAATTTCAAAAGTTCACAAAAAGAAACAAGTTTTCTTATAAAGGGGACTCATATAAACCAAAATTAGATGCTAGTATTAGTCTTTATTTTGTTTCTGTTTGACATTGAATCACTTTTAGTATGTACTTACTAATTATTAAAATGATTTTATAATTTTAATGTCTTATTGAGAGACGATGTATGGGCACCATATGAGTAACACTGTGACAATGTACTCAAGGTAGTAAAGGGATTCTAACCTTGTCACAGGCTCCATAGGCTCACTGGCCTTCCTTTGATATCTGGAGGGAAGACCCTACGACAACTTGCTTCTTATTTTCTGCATGTTTGCGATTACGTACATCATATGGGTGATGCCAAGGTCAGTTACCAGCTCAAGTGATATCCAGAAATGCTTAAACACAGTTGTAGCACCTTCATAGTACCTGGATATTTGAGATTAGGGAGACACTAGGAATCTCCAGTTTATCATGGATCTACTCGCTATTGCAGTCTTTCAAATGAATTATTCTTTTTCTTGTCCTCCAGGCTGCAGGAGTCAAAGTCTTTCTCATTTTTGAAGTATCCTCAAGGCATCTTGCCTATTTCCCCAATGAAAACTGATTGGCCCTTCCAAATATTTATCAAGTTTAATTATATATTTCTATGTGTGTTCATGTGCATGTGAGTACAGGTGTATGCACGTGGAGACTTGAGGTGGTGGCGTCCTGGAGTTGGTTTAATAGGAAATTGTGAGTTGTCTGACGTGGGTCCTGTGGACCAACTTGGGTTCTCAGAAAGAACAATCTGTTCTCCTAATCTCCGATCCATCGTGCCAGCAAAGTATGTATGTATGTATGCATGCAGCATGTATGTACATATGTATATATATATAATTAAAAACTGAGTGTACCATTTTACTTTTTGAGACAAGATCTTGGAGTTTCACTATATAGTGTTGCCTGGCCTGAAACTCACTATAAATACCAGATCTTTACACTCCTATCATCATTCTTCTCTTCCAAGCCTTCAAGATTTTCCAAATTCCTCCCCCTAACCTGTTCCATAGGCTCATGAAGTCTATGGCCAAGTATGGTTACAGCAGTGATTCTCTTATCCATACCAGTTTTTCTTACTCAAACTTTAATCACTAAAACAAAGCATTACTTGTGAAAAACAACTTAAGAAAAGAAATATTTATTTTGGTTCATCTTTTTTTTTTTTCTTCAGAGATTCCAGTCCATAATTGCTTGGATTCTTTTTTCTGACTTCTGTGCTGAGGAAAATCCTCCAGTAAGGGATGGCAGAGGGCTGCTGATATTTCACAGGAGATAGCGACCAGAAAGAATAATGAGATCAGATAAACATATCTTAAGTTACTCCGTATTGTATAAAACAATATGTTTTCAGACTGAGCTGTCCTAAGAGACAACTTCTTTTACATTTACTTATTTTAGTTTTTTGAATATGGCTGTTTCATCTACATGTGTGTCTGTTTACCATATGTATACTCTTTTTTTCAGTCTGTGAGATTTTATTGTAGTATACTGATATTATCAGTCTCAGTGTTGTTTTGAAAATTTATAGTTATTTTAATACATAGGCTATATAGTTTACGTAAGTGGATTCAATCATGTAGATTATGAGAAAATAAATGATGACAATACCACAGAAATTTTTTTAATCATTAGTCATAACATTTTTAAAAAGTCATGTGCAGGATGAAGCATTTACTAAAATATTTTGCTCATAAAATGCAACTTTATAGAATAAATATGGTTTCAGAGGAGGAAAGAGAATAGTAGAAGCAAAGAATGATGCTTGCTCTAACTCAACTCTGCATAAATTAAACAACATCAGAACATTGTGCTCCTAACTACAAACCATCCCTCTAGCCCTGAAAGCCTCTATATAGCAAGTGGCTTTTACCCCATTTTGAGGATGGAGGATTGTTTTGTGCCTGGGTGAACATGTAAATGGCGTTAATGGTCTGGCACAACTCAAATGGCATAGATTGAGAAATGACTTATTCGTGGAAATGAAAGTAGAGTCAATGTTATTAGCAAAATTACTTAAAAAAATAGTGGGATGAGAGGGCAGAAATTAGCTAGCAGGTGAAGAATGGAGGATAATTTGATTAAAATATGTTGTATGTATGCGTGACCATTAATTGAAAATAGAAATCATCAGTTTGTGGGCTAATTTAAAAGTATGGTAAAATGTTTATTCCTTTTTTTCCCCCAACATCAATGTCAAGTAGTTCCAAACTACCTGTAATTCTGTCTGGAGGAGGATTTGAATCCATTGGAATTCAAGGGCAATTGCACTCCTGCACAGGAACACACGTGCACACACACACACACAAACACATATGCACACATTAAACATACATATTAAAACACAAAGAAAGAAAAGTTTATATTCTGTGATGTGAAACAGTTCACCATAATTCTGCCTATGGTATTAAATTGCAGTTTAATTTGTCTGCATTCTATATTTAATACAAATTAATATATTTGAGCTAAAATGGAAATACATTACTGTGATAACATTATAATTTGACATGTTTAAATTGACAAACATATTTTAAAATATTTCATGTATTTATATATGAAATACTACAGAAAATAATGATAATAATTGTAATAAGAGAAAATCAGTGTGATATTTATTAGTATTGAAAGAAACACTCTTCACTTGTATAACTGGACTAAACTCCTAACAATGTCTTATGATCTAAAACAAAATCATTTTCTCTGAAAAAATTCTCTTTATTACACTATTGTTATGAATTGTAGCTATCCTCAGACTATCAATCACCCTGTTGTATAATATCTCTTCCCTACTGTTACATTAGCCTATAAAACTTTAGAGGTCATAGACCAGGATGTGCATCATTTATATCCACCATCTCACGCAGTGAAGTGTATGTATATGAATAATAAAACTTAGTATGAGCCGATGCCAAATTAAATGAAAATAAAGTCAAACTCTAGGGTATATTTTATCATGACAAGAGAAATATGAGAAATAAATGATGTCTTGATTTGTGAAGATTATCCAATTTAAATATTCAGATTATTTGATTATCCTCATATGGATCTTCAGTGTCAACTTTCATTAACATAAAAACAAAATACTACATATTCCTTTAAACATGTCTATATATTTCCCAGAATAATTAAGGATAGCATATTCCTGAAATATTAAAAGGTAATAAATAGTTTCAGGACTGAATGTCTAACTTTGTGAAAGTTTTATACAATAAACATTCATTGGCAGGATGATTTCTTTATGCACATATACCCTGACCTCACTTCTCTATGCTACACTCATCTGACAAATAAATTCTCATACATTATTATTAATTACATTCCATATTCAATTAAATGATTGTTACTTTCTTTTAATATTTATTCTGGTTTTAGCAATCCATCTCATATAAAAAAATACAGAGTCATCATATCTTCTATTTGTTGAAAGAAGAGATAGAATAGGTTATTTCTTTCTAACAGTTTAAAATCACATTTTTTTTTTTTTTTTTTTTTTTTTGGTTTTTCGAAACAGAGGTTCTCTGCATAGCTTTCCGCCTTTCCTGGAGCTCACTTGGTAGCCCAGGCTGGCCTTGAACTCACAGAGATCCGCCTGGTTCTGCCTCCAGTGCTGGGATTAAAGGCATGTGCCACCACCGCCCAGCTCAGCCGTTAAAGGCTAGGCTCACAAGCAAAAATATAAAATCACATTTTAAACAATTTGCAATGCAAAAAAAAATTACAAAAGTCCATTTTGATTTAAAACATTACAAATTGTTTAAATACAATGGTAGAGCTATAAAATTATTACTTAATGTATTTCTTTTTTGAATTTTTTTGAAATTATTATTACATCATTTCTCCCTTCCCTTCTTCCAAAGCCTCTCATACAACCTCATTTTTCATTATATATATATATATATATATATATATATATGTGTGTGTGTGTGTGTGTGTGTGTCTGTGTGTCTGTGTGTGTGTATGTATGTATGTGTATATATATATATATCACATGCATGCACACATATATGCATACATATATATTCCCAAATTCATAAACACAACCTTCTCAGTCTTTATGTTACTTGTATGTTTTTAAGGCTTACCATTTGGTATTGGATAACCAACTGATGTTCTCTTGCCTGAGCAAGATTATATATTCCTCTCCAAGCATTGCTTTTTTGCCTCTAGATCTTTGTGTATGACTGCAGCCTATATATTTATTTGCTTACCTGTTTTTTTATTACTGTGCATGTACGTGAGCATGTTTCGGTGTGTGCTCATACAGATGCATGAATGTACATGCAGTACACTGTGTATATGGGGAAGTAGAGACCAACTTTCTGGAGTCAGTTAACTGCTTCTAACAATTCATGCTGGAGGTTGAACTCAGGTCTCCATACTCGGTAACAAGCATTTTTACCCACTTAGCCATTTATTAGTCCCATTGCTCACGTCTTCTTGGCATTTTTGGACTCTCACAGGTTCTCAGCTTTGTGCAAATATTATAGCAGTTGTTGCTAGTAACAGTAGAGTCACAGTAAGCTTGTGTCTTCAGAATTCTTATAGATTGATATATTAGGTAAGCTATCAATTGTGTAATTAAGTCTATATCTTTTGCACTTTTCACCCAGTTACTAGTTCATGGTACTATTTTATATGCTGAAATGTAGTAGATTCTGGTGCTTCACTGTAACAAATTATTGGCATAAAAAGAAAGGAAAAATACAGAAAATCCATACAATAGCTCATATCTGAATCAAGCATACTATATACAAAGGTTGTAAATATAGCATATCAAGTTAACTCAAATAAGCAGAATATATTATATATTATTTACTTTTCATCACTGCTAGACTTACTCAGTAATTGAATGCAGATAGAATTTATATTATTTCTGAGATTCTCAATGCAGAAAATTTGCATGAAATTTACATTTTAAGGCAGCTTCATTGACAAAATTGATTGTGAAAGACTGTTAAATGCAACACCTTCAATATCATATTTTAGACACTTTATATGGTTTGCTTCAACCTAGATATAATATATTCTATTCTCTTTCACATATAATATCTAAATAGAAGATTATAATACTGCTGTGCTACTTTATTTACATATCCTTTTTGTGAACTATGGAGATATTTGTAACAACAAAATTTACAGGCACATTCAGCAATTTCTCTGTGACTAGTAACCAGTTAGTTTATCATTGTGATATTATTGTGAAACTCAATGTATGCATGTAAAAACAAAGTAGAAGGAAACAGCATGATACATGAAAGGGCTACAAAACTCTGTTATTGTTTAAAAGAAAGTGTATCAAAATGCCTATACCTAAAATTTCTCATAGACTATTGCCATGCTGAAAGAGTGAAAGATATTTCCTTCTTTGTGATCATAAAGTGTTTTATTCCACATGCAGTGCACCTGCATTTTTATAGTAAAGGTTCATTCCTGGATAGTTTTTTTTTTTAAGTAAATATTTGTTAAATTCAATCATACCACAAGTCAAATAGTGAGTGAAATAAATATAAGAATTTTTTTTTTTTTTTTTTACTGAATAGTTTTATGTCAAGTAGCACAGGCTAAAGTCATCTGAGAGGAGGGAACCTCAAGAAAATACCTCCAAGGTGGTGCACACCTTTAATCCCAGCACTTTGGAGGCAGAACCAGGTGGATCTCTGTGAGTTCAAGGCCAGCCTGGGCTACCAAGTGAGTTCCAGGAAAGGTGCAAAGCTACACAGAGAAACCCTGTCTTGAAAAACGGGGAAAAAAAAAGAAAGAAAGAAAGAAAGGAAGGAAGGAAGGAAGGAAGGAAGGAAGGAAGAAAGAAAGAAAGAAAGAAAGAAAGAAAGAAAGAAAGAAAGAAAGAAAGAAAGAAAGAAAGAAAGAGAGAGAAAGAAATTACCTCCGTAAGATCAGGGTGCAGGCAAGCTTGTTTTCTTAATTAGTGATTGGTGTGGGAGGGCTCAGACCACTGTGGGTCTCTGGTCTTATCCACCTGGATTCTATAAGAAAGCAGGTTGTGCAAGCCATGACGAGCAAGCCAGTAAGCAGCACTCCTCCATGGCCTCTGCATCAGCTCCTGCCCCTGGGCTGCTGCTCTCTTTCAGTTCGTGTACTGTGTTCCTTTGATGATGAATTGTGATACGGAAGCATTAGTCACATAAATCCTTTTTTCCCCAAGTTGCTTTGGTCATGGTCTTTCATCACAGTAATAGGAACCCTAATTAGGACACATTTGTACATCATATTTCATTAAATAGGACTAAGGTCAGGAAGCAATTAGTAAAATGACACTAAAATTACCATGAGATAAGGGCCGGTGAAGTAGCCTATAGGATAGAGGAAATCGATAATAAGTTTAATTCACAGGACACACATAGTAGGGTGAGTGAGCTCTTCATGCAAGTTAAGAAGCTTCCTCACATGTGCTCTGGCACACACACATAACAAACACACACATGCACACTGGTTTAAAAATTAAAAACATACACGGTGTGACTTTATAAAACTTATGAGTTACAGTATTTGCTGCAAGGCATCCTATTTCACTTCATCTTGCAGTGTTTATTTGTCAGTACTGTTACCACATATCCTTAGCACCCTTGTTAGGTTTGAATTTTCCCCAGGAGTGGTTTCATTTATGCTTCCCAGCACAGGATACAAGCAATCATTCTGCAGCTATCAAAAGAACAGCAATTCTGAACTATCTTATGAATAATAGAAAAAATGAAATTATACTGAGGTTACAAAAGAATCAAATTATAGAAGGCTTCAGAAACGAAGTAATAGTTATCGCTGAGAAACATCCTTGATATAAAAAAGAGCAATGTGTTTAAATTTAAGGAAAGGCATTTACTACCCAGAATTAAATCAGTTTTATAACAGGCAAGCTGTTTTATTTTGTCACAGGAAGGAGAAATGATGATTATATATTATAGGTAGTTAAGGGAATGGATTTTAAAAATAATTATTTGAGTTAAGTTGAACCTGAGAACAGGAAACAGTCTACTGACCCGCCACATCTATTATTTTTGCAATAATATTCTAAGACAGTTATATGGCATAATAATAAATAGTCTCTTAAGTTAACAAATTTAAAAGTATATTTTTCATCATCAAACCACTAACTAGCAGTTATTGAGTGCTTAGTGGAAGCCCTGACTTAATGGGTATTGATTTTGTAAAGAATTCAAGTACAGAGTGGTTTCATATGAGGTAGACGTTACTGCAAGTCATGAGCAATGCAAAGACTTTTCTCATATATTCATTTGTATAAAATCAAAAAAGAAGGAGGCTGAGGAGGCTGTATAATACAGGGGGAAATCTGCATACTGACAAGGTTTACAACATAAAATCAATCTCTGGAGCAGGGGCGGTGGTGGCGCACGCCTTTAATCCCAGTACTCTGGAGGCAGAGCCAGGAAGATCTCTATGAGTTCAAGGCCAGCTTGGTCCACAGAGTGAGACCCAGGACAGGCTCGAAAGCTACACAGAGAAAACCTGTCTCAAAAAACAAAAAAACAAACAAATGAAAATCAATCTCTGGTATCCACATAGTAGTAAGAGATAACTGACTTCACAAGTTATCTTCTGACCTTTACAAGCACATCATGGCATGCTTACACCTATTTCTTTCCCTATTCACAAGCACTTAAGCACACAGTAAATAAATAAAATTCAGAAAAAGCCAATAAATGAGCTCTAAGTTTTAATTATTTTATAATCAGATAACAGGTATTTCTTTCAAGACAGACCTTGAAAACATCAATAAATACCAAAGGTGATAAAGAATTATAGATGGTAGCATATAAATATAAGGATAGAGAACCCATTTTTATAAAAAATGATGTTACAAAAATTAAGACTAATATAACTGACTTTAGATATGAATCTATCGAACTCACACATTTACATTTTCAGTGATTTTACTGTATCTCTGTATCTGGATGCTGGATGAATGATTACTTCAACACTATAGCATTACTTGTTCCATAGGAATATGAGCCACAGGACACCCCATACCCAGGCTTCTCAGGCCTTATGAAGACTAATATGTTTTTTTTAATACTAGGCAGCAAATACTTTGTGAATTTTTTACCTGGAATTAGCTGATTCAACACTGAAAATAAATGTGCTATCTGGGTACCATTTCTATCCACATTTTACAAATGGTAGCATAAGATAAAGAAAACTGAAGATTCTTGCCAATAAATCAAAGAGTAGAAATTACAATTTGAGGATCTAATTGAAGTAGCTGAATATTGATCCTCTGATGTAAAGGCCACTTAGAATTTCAATTTATTCTACAATTATACAAAGTGACAGTGTCCCTAAATTTTATTTTCAGTGAATTTAAATTCCAGGCAGAATGTATTACTTATAGCTTGAAAATGTTAGTAACTTATTGTATTTTTTTTTAGTGAACTTAATTTTAATTAAAGGAAAATCATAATTTTCACAGGCATAGAAAAAAGAAATCTGAGATGTCAAGTAGGGATGGGAAATGAAGAAGGAGTGTTTCAGGGCAGTGGGAGAAGTGAGCAACTACACTAACCCCTTGATCACCCACTGTCACACTAAAGTGAACCTAGAATTTGGCTGTCACATCTCCCCCAGCTTGACATTAGTTCCCACTGCCTCCAGAGGTATTCTCCTGCATGATATATATATCAGCAACTTCTTGTGACACCACTGATTAGTGCCTCATAAGTGCCGCACATTGTCTCTCACTTAAGATCACTTATCCACTTTCTATATAGAATGCAAATTAAGTAACTAAGCTGGGTGTGGTGGCATATACCTTTAATAGAAGCCCACAGGGACCTCTAGAGGCAGGCATATCTCCATGAGTTTGAGGCCAGCCTGGCCCACAGAGCAAGTTCCAGGACAGTGAGGGATACATAAAGAGATCTTGTCTCAAGCAAACACAACATGAAGAAATTGATAACTAATCTAACAAAGGTCCTGAAAGAAGAAGATAATGAAATTTGGTGGTTCTGAAGTTACAGCCTGTTTAGCCATCATCATGTGGTGTTGCATTTTCCGCAATTACTCAGAATTAGGTCACTTAAATTTAAAATAAGAATGAATTTATTTTTATATTATTATTTTTCTGACAAAGAAATTGTAAGTGATTATTGTTTTTTATTTTGATTTATAAGATACATATTCCTTTTTATTGAAAACATATTATATTCTCATACAATAAATTCTCCCAGTTCCTACCCACCTCCCCTTCTATCCAGATCCACTTCCTTTCTGTCTCTCATTAGAAAAGAACAGGCCTTTAAGAGATAATGGAGCATAACAAAATAAAATATAATTAAGATATAAAAAATCACATTGAAGTTGGACAAGGCAAACCAACAGAAGGAAAAGAGCCCAAGAGAAGGCACAGGAATCAGATCCCCACTCATTTTAACACTCAGGAGTCCCATAAAAATACTACACTGTGTATAACTTACTGTATTTTTAAATTTAAAATCTTTATTGTTTTTAGAATAGCATTGTGAGTAGTCTGTATCATTTTACCCTTCTTTTTTTGCTTTATCTTCTTATGTGTCCCCTGTACTTTCACTGAAATCTTACACTTCTCCCTGTACTCCTCCTGAAATTCTGTTTCTATGGCCATTTTTTTCATTGCTGACCACTTGTCATTAGATAAGCTATCAGCAGACTCCTCCTTGTAGGAAACTATTTCTTTCTCTCTTAGCAGGTATTGGTTCCCTGTTGCTCTTCATTTAGTGTTGGCAAACTGTTAGATTTCCCCAGGAGCAGTCAACTAGTATTGTCATCATGAAAATCTTGTTTAGGCAATCAAATTGTTGAGATTTTCTGCATGTAGAATGCCTGACACATATAGAAGACACTACCTAGAAAGGACCAAACAAACATCTAAATGAACAGTAACAACATATAGAGAATGAAGTTGTAGACACTGGTTAAGAGTATGTTGTTTGAGGTGTCTGTGCATATTTCTATGAGAAATTTCTGGAAAATAGTGGGAACACTTATGTTCGGAAGAACATAAAATATTCCAACAGAAGAAACAGAAAGACCCTCAAATATGAACATGAGTGATGAGTCACAAAAGCAGAGGGACATTGGTTTCTGGAATAAGGTTGTAAGTCTCATGCAGTTATAGCTACAATTTCTAGTACTAAATACAGTATAAACAATATATGACATAAATTGCTCAGAGAGATATATAAATTATATATATATATATGGTAACTCTAATGAATGTTAGAAATACTTCTCTAAATATAGACAACATTTCAACATTTTGAGAAAAAAAACAAGGACTACATAAAATGACTACAGCCATTTGCTTTAAATACTGCTGACAAAACTATACTAGCACTGGTTGAGCTAAAGTATTCAAATTCCTATTCCAACCACAGTATAAATAACTTAGGATCTTCCACTGGATCCCGAGAGGAACCTTTATCACTTGTAGACAAGGGGTTTATTTGCTAAGAATTAAAGGTACTATCTCATCCAGTAACTGTGTAGATTACAAGACAAATCAAAATTACAAGTTTATGTCTTTTGCTAAATAAGAACATTTATTAAGAAAGTGTGTTATCCTTTCTTAATGGGTTGCTGATATGTGTGAAGACCCTCCTGAAGCTGAGTACATTGGGATGATCATTCTGGTGAGTTATGTTAACCAATGAATTATTCTCACTACTTTCAACAGGTTAAATTTTACTACACTCAATAGTGCTGGGCTCTCTATCACAATTATACTGACCTATCTTCCTCCATATGAAGCAAAAGCCTCAGGATATGAGATTATATCTGTGTTCTCCAGGAAGCCACATTTATTTTCTTAAAGGCACGTGGCATACAATACAAGCTGGATCCTTTTTACGTACTATTTATATTACCTTTATGTATATACATATATAAATGCTCCACTCATCCCCTGTGCAAGACTCATAAAATCAAAGAAGAATGATGATCACGGGGGGGGGGGGGGAGGGATGCTACACACACACACACCACAAAAAAACTGCTTGGATTTTAATCAAATATTGAAATATTAACACCATTACATGTAAGAAAATGACAACTGAAAGGGAAAAGAGTTGGTAGAAATAATTCAATGTTGTATAAAAGTAAATAAGTTGTCATGGACCCTTTTACTAATATTTTAGATTTAATTGTGCAACTTGGCATAGAAATAGTCCTACTGGATTGTTTGCTTGGTGGTATAGGACATGGAAAAGGGTCGACTTATGCTAACAAAGCAGAAATTCATACTTGTTGACATTATAAAGACAGAGCTTGCCATTGGCAAAGGGACACTGGGAAACTGGAATGGATTTTCCACTTTACAGCTTTTGCCGGCTAGTTTTCTTTTTGTTGTGTTCATTTTTGTCAACTTGGAACAAGCCAGAGTAATTTTTAAAGAGAAAACCTTGATTGAAAAATAATGTCTCCAATGAATTGGCCTGTGAACACACCTATGTGGCATTTTTTTTTTAATTTTATTGATTTAGTTGGCACCACACCATTCAGGTGGTAGCAACCTTTGAGCAAGTTTATAAGAAACCAGGCTACTACAAAATCCACTAGGAGCAAGCCAGAAAGCAGATTTCCACGACTTCTGCTTCAGTTCTTGATTCCTTCCTTGACTTCTTGTCTTGAGTTCCCTTAGTGACAGAGCGTGATCTACCAGTTGTGAACTAAAATAATCCTTCCCTCCCCATGTTGTTTTTTGGCCATGGTGTTTATCCCAGCAACAGAAACCCTAAATACAGAAACCTATTCACTGGAGAGGTGCACGGACTCAGTGGGTAAAGGTGCTTGGTGCCAGCATGATAACCTGAATTTGGTTCCTGTAACCTACAAGGATGAAACAAAGAATTTACTTCTGTGAGTTTTCCTCTGACATTTACACACATGCAATCTCAGAAAATCAAACACATATACATGCACATGCACTCATCCATAAATACACATAAAAATAAATACACTAAACAAAACAACAGCTTCAAAACAACTCACCTATTTTTTGAACAATATCTTGAAGATATATTTTTTCACCACAATTATGAGAAATACTGTTTTGAGGAGAACACATAGGATCCTTCATCTCCCTCTGGTCAGTTCTTTCAGTGGACCAGAACTTAATATGAAAATCAAAAACCATAAAATAATGAGGCCAATTAGATCTTGTCATAACAGGGGACAAGTGAAAGCATTTGACCACCAAAATCATATTCAACATGGTTACAGTAATGTATAAAGAATACCAAGTCAAAGTACTATGAATATTTAAGATTATACCACTGGATAATAGATCATAATTTTCCTAGAAATTATAAAATATATGAAACAATTGAATTCTCACTTAGTAAACATGCACAGGAAAGTTTTATCAAGTAAACAGAAGTCTGATGTGAATCTCTGAATCTTGTGACCCCTTAGTTGTTCAATTTGAATTAATTAATTGGTCCATACTCAGTAAAGTGTATTGGTCTGTTTGTGATGCTTTAACAAAACATAATAGACTAGATAACTTATAAATATTATGAAATCATATTGTGATCTGAGAGCTTGTGAAATCAAAGATAAAGGAAAATATAGAGTCTGTGTATAGTGATGCATGCTGTCCATGTTAGGGGGTACTTTACCCCCAGAGAGAATTAACTGTGTTGTTACATGTTGGAAAGGACACAAGACAAAAATAATACATGCTACAAACTTAAACTTCTTTTTTTGCCAAGCATCTTATCTCCACACACAGTGGCTCCAATATCATAACTTAAGTACTTAAGTAAGGAGCACACCTCCTAAATGTTTGCTGCATTGGGAATTTGATTTCAACACAACTTTCAAAAGGGATGTAAATGAAATCATAGCAGAAGTGAAGGCAGGTTTACAAAACTCTCAGTAAAATGATGAAAATTATGCAGTTATTTTTCCTATACATTCTCTAGAAAATTTATACATTTTTAATATTATAGAAATTACATTAATCAAAATTTTCAGTGTCTTCTAGAAAAGGGCTGTGACATTAGATCAAGAAGTCAAAATATCACTGTGCCCCAGCAGTAAGATTACTAAATCATTGAGGCCAGAGGTTCAATAGAATTTTGTTTCAGATCCATTACATTGAGTCTCTGGGTTCTCAGAAAACTGGTTATTAATCACAGGGATAATTATGAAGCTAATTCTCCAGTTGCACAATGCACTATTAGAATTGGCATGTTTTTCAGCAGGGATAATCTCTACATTGTTTTTCTAAACCTGTAGAATGATAGTTATTGAACTGGAAAAGTCTGTGTAAAAGCCAGTGAATCTTTCTCCATGAAGAGAAAAATTGTTTACAAAAAACATTGTGTAATCCCTTCAAGAATTATAAAGATTAGTACCACTTCATGGTCATGAAAACAAGAGGATAATGCTTTCAACACATATTCTAACTCCTATATACAGTCCATGAAAAAAACAGATTGTGGAGAAAGACAGTGTATAGCCATAAGTTTAACCAGGTGTTGATTTCAATTACAGCTGATGTGAAAGATGTACTTTCATTGCTTCAGTAAATTAACACAATCCTCAGTACCTGATGTACAGCTGTTGATCTATTAAATGTTTTTCCTCTGTAACTGTCCATAAAACTCACCAGAAATTGTAGGCTTTCCACAGGCAAGGCCAGTAACAAAAAACTTTTGTTATTCGAACACACAGATTTTTCAATTAGCCAGCCACACGTCATAATTGACTGCATAGAGAACTTGAAACTCACTGTACTTTTTTCTTTCATAAGTTATTACACCAGCTCATTATTTGAGTGAAATTTTAATGCTAGACTACATTTAGCATTAAATAAAGTAATACTCCTTTAGATTCTTTTTCATGAGACATTTGTGCAGAAAAAGGTAGAAAATAAATGTGACTGAACTGTAGAGGTAGATACCAAATGATGTGCTTTTCAAATTATTTATAAAATAAATAAATGATTGAAATTTAATATTAATAATAACAACAATAATAATTTGATTAAAATGTCAAATGGCCTTAATGGCTTCTTTTCAAAATTGGCTAACACATATATGAAATAAATGTTCATCATTACTAATCACTAGTATTAGGAAAACAAAAATCCCAGTAATTGGTTAAATAGTTTATAAAGAACTAGATACACATGCTTCTTAGTTTCTCAGCACAAAAAGTAAAACATATTTATGGAAATGAAAAATGCTGGTTATCACAGTTTAACCAGTATATGTTGTATAGATATATCAAGGTACGATTCAATACTGTATAAATGTTTATACAAATAAGTGTACAAAATGAAAAATATGCTTCCAAATATTTTAAGGTTGAGTTGTTGTGTCAGACTCCCTTTCCCCACCCCAACTGAGGAAGTATCAGCACCGTTTTTCCACTTTAGAACTTACAGACAAAATGTTTATAAGCCTCTGGTTCCTTTACCTTGGCAAACAAAAAGCTCTATAGCAGGTTGAGGAGACTGTGAACACTACTCTGAATATTGGAACATTGGAACTAGCAGAGTCATGGTGTTTGGAGACATAGTGGAAATAGTGGAAGGTTATAATGGGTTTTTTCTTTGTTTGTGTGTTTGTTTGTGTTTGTTTGTTTCTTGTTTGGTTGGTTAGTTTGTTTAACTTCTGGAATCTAAGATATGCCTTCACAATTCTCAAGCAAGACTATGAATAACAACATTCTTCTTGAGGGTTGACCTCAATCTTCTCAAGGCTTTACTAATTATTCCGTGTTTAATTATGAGATATGAACTTGCACTCTGATGAGAGCTTCCCGCCTAAATTGCTGGTATCTGGCCTAAAAAGTTAGAAAACTGTATATACATAATCCTATTACATCAGTTGTTAAAAGGTACATGTCAGGGACAAGGATAGAATATCTAGTTAGTGGAAAAATACAGACCCCCATAAGACAGGGAACTAGATTATTTTACAGTCAGGTTGCCTAGCAACAGGACATTGAGTCAGAGCCCTTGACCCTTTCATCGTAAAAACATCCTATACAAATATCTTGTTAGCTTGCCCCACCTTATGCAGATGACAGCTTCTTGCTCCCCCCACCCTGCAGGAACTTTATAAACACCCCTGGAGAAAAATAAAGTTGCACCTTGATCAGAATCTTGACTTGGTGTATTCCTTTGTGTCTCCTGTCTCTATCATTCTGTCCTTAGGGTGGTCTAGAACCACGTTGTAGCCCTGCTGGCCGGGACAGATACATACACATGATTTGGGTAAACATTCCCTGAAGTTAAGCATGTGTTACATAAATAACTTACCCTAAATGCCCACCGTTTTGACTACTACTACAAATAAGCCTCTGTAATGAAATAGCTACATTTTTTTCTTTTGTGAAAGTATTGAACAATTCCCCTTCCTCAAAGCAAAAAATAAAAAATAAACAAAAGCAAATATTATGTATTCTTTCTTTTTTTCTGCTACAGTTGAGCAAACTTGCTTTTCATAATCTTACAGTTACCAGCTACCCACTATGTTATCTTTGTTAGAGAGGTAATATGTGTGTTTCGCTTGCAGAAACAGATTCTTCAGTGTTCCACCAGATGTTCACTAGCACTAGCGCTTACATTCTTCAACATTTATTATTAATAAAAACATTGATTGTTGGAGAGATAGAAGGCTGAGAAATGTAAGGCCAACAATATAAACTTTTCGTAAAAGAAAACAAATTATATTCACCTTTGTACACAAAGGCAATAATCACAGTGACAGACACACCTAAGGGTTAATTAAAATATTTTAGGGAACAGACTAAGGTATATTTGTATGTCCCCTGTATCTATGCACTACTTGATGTAATTGGAAACTTAAAAGATAAATATTCATTTCTACTCTTTGATTCTATATTTTGCATTTCTGGTTGGATATATCCCTAAACATTTATTTCCCACTGGCAGAAAAGTGCAAAAAAAAAAAAAAAAAAAATCAAAGTCAGACTAAAACCAAGGAAAAAAAATAATCGCCCCTAAATATTCTGCGTCAAGTGGAGATTCTGTAACATCAACCAGATAACTTCCCCAGATAGCCATCATATTTCCTTCAAAAAGTATTTATATTAACTGAAGTAATTGATTTATGTTGAAAGAAAGATCAATGGAAATCTAAGGGCTTTTATCATAGAACAAAATATTCAATGAACAAATTTTCCTAGTTTGCTTATGAGTTCTCATGGTAGGCAGCAAAGTATTATTTAAACCTGTGCTGATATTGACTCCAGGATGTTCTGCTTCAATCTGTAACACCTTAAAAGTCTTTGGTACCTGTCCTTATTAATCATAGCATGCACATTCCTAATGTAAAACCTAAACTCCCAGTTTAGCTGGTATTAGCCAAGTTTCTTGCAAACATGTTAATTGATACTTGTTTTAACCACTGGATTTTGGGTGCTTTGTACACAGACATTTTTCATCAAAATATTACAGGTAGATAGATGTTTTCAATTAAAATTAAAAAAATCACCAAGACTTTTTTAATCTCTGTCTCTATCTACATCCTTTTATGATGGCTTGAAATTCTACTTTCTGCTACAGAAAGCTATAACTCATATGATTTAGGAACCTTTTAAAAAGTATAGATGGAAAAGAATTAACATTGGAAATAATGTTCATGCTATCTATATTGAAAATATGTTATATGCATTTTAACCATGTTATGAATATTAAAATAACTTACACATTAATTTTCCTGTTAGGACTCTGGTGTATAGTACCTTTCTCAGTGTGTTATATTTCTTCCATTAGTTTCAAAGTAAGAAGATTTTTTTAATTAAAATTCTAACATTCCCTTACATTTTACATTTTTAAAAATTTGCCCTCCTTATTTAAGATGTGAATGATCACACATGAATATGCTACACACCCTCTGATACTTGTTCAGAATATTTTATAGAGTACACTTAAAGTACCAGAACCATTTAAGGCAATACATTACTTTTATTACATAAGTATTACTCCTTGACAAATACTGTAAATTTCTGATAATTTTTTATCTATTTTCACTTTTGTATGTTTACACATAAATGTTGATAATGCTTTTGCAAAGGGCTTTCTGTTTCCTTGGACAAGTGTATCCAAGATCTGATGGGATGTCTTAAGGTGAATTGTCAAAGTCATACACAAAGCCTGTTGCTCAGGCTGCTATTGCACTTTGTCATGAATCAACAAAGGTAGCGACTTCCCCATATTACAGCTCTTTGCCACTGCTCCCTGAAGGATCCATATGTAGTTTTTATCCAATGCAAAATTTTACACAACTAATCCTTAAATGATTCACATATAACTTTCTTAATTATTTTGTTCAAGGGAAATGCCATCATTTGTTCGTATGGTAAAACGGAATTGTTTTCAGATTATGAAATGATAATGAATGCGTAGCATATCCAGATAAGGTAAGTTTTACATTTAATTGTTCATATCGAGATTTCACATAAAATCTCTGAGAAATAATCAGATTATGACACACTGGAAACTACTCCCACTAATCAAGTATGAGAATCCAAACAAAATACATGACACAGATGGACAGTTGGTTTCTTTTCCATTGAGCATGTAATGGGCTTCATGAAATTGCAGCAGCTGTGATGAGAATGGTGGATGTCCCCAATCTATGCTTCATTTAGCTTCCAGAATTCTGAGAGGCTACATTGTGTGGGAAACACAAAAGAAGGGTTTTTCAGCAATGCAACCCAAGATCCTGAAGCAGTTCCATTTTCAAATAGAATTTTTAGCACTCACAGAAAACTGGTACTTTTATATTTCATCCTTTTAAAAACTTTACCATTAAATTTGATACTTCTTTTTGTATTGCAAAATACATGCTCTCTTAGATCTGGATTCCTTGTAAAAATCATGTAAGATTGATACAAGAAATGTAAGAAGTATGTGGTTGTTGGACCCCAAAATTTAGGGTCTCAAGTGGGTTCCCCAAGAACCCAGACTCCAGTCCAGTTGATGCCACAGCATGAGGATTTTATTAAGCTTCTATATAGAAGGGCAAACTCTGCTCCTAAGAGCAAGAGCCTCATCTTACTGCAGCCCCATAAGGGCTTATAAAGGAAAGACCCACAAAACCCATAAGATTACAATTCCCATACAATTTCATTTCACAAGATCATGGTCTGATCACAGAGTGATCACAGAGGGGGCACAGTTATGTCATCAGGTACATTCTTCCTGAAACCTCAAGGGGGCTATCAGGGCAGGAGTGGAGTTTACACAAAGGTCACAGTGGTCCTTCCTGGAACACCTGCAACTATCCCAGTCACAGTTGAGCACATCTCTTAACAGAAATCTTTTTACACTGTTATATGGTTGCAGGGGAGATTGAACAATGGCTAAGTCAGGTTGCCCTTGGAACTAGATTTTTAATTTCTCATTTCCTGGTGCTTGAAGTTTCTCTTTTCCTGAGGCTTGGAGGTGTAAGCCTGAAGGGCTAGGGTCTTTCAGTGGTAAATATTGTATTCAGTTGTTTGCCAATAAAGTTTATTTATGTTTACAGTTACCAATAAAATTAGGTTATATTTGTATGACACATTTTATATTAAACACATTCTCTTGTCAAATGGAGGTGGTAATGTTTGCTTCACCTTTTCTGAGATGACATAATTGCTTGACATAGAAGAAATAGAAATGCACTGTAAGATGTAAGTAAAGGATGAACTAGTTAAGGGGAAAAAAGAATGGGACAGGACACTTAAAGTAAGAACTGGGCTCAGGCTTTGTTTTATTGCTTACAAAATATATAAACTTTGGAACTCTTTTACTTTTTCACTGAGATTCAAAACCTGCATCCATAAATTTGAATAATTATAAATGGAGAAATAGGGTTCGTGCTTGAGAAAAATACACATTTAGTATAAACTGAAGTATAAACTGATATCATATATTATAATAATTTTAATTATTTATTTGTTTTGAAAAGAATCTAAATTGACTTAACTGGCAGAGAGATGCTTGTCACCTAGTCAGACAAGCTGAGTTTGATTCCCACTGCCCATACGGTAGAAGAAAAGAAATCTGAAATTTTTACACACACACATACACATACACACTCACACACACCCAATGATTATTTTTAAAGGAATAAACAATTGACAGGCTAGATGAGACACATTTTCACAAGAAACAAATTATGCATACTAAAGTAAATTTAAGGAGGAAGAAGAAATGTAATGATAATTGCTGAAGAAATTCACCACTCATTAGTTCTTCAATTAGAATACCTAAAATTTACTACATCTCTGCTCAGAGCCATATGATGACTGTGGTCTTGGGAGAACACTAAATTATGCATCAGAGACAACTCTGCAGTAAATAAACTCTTGTTGGATTTCTAGACTTTGCAATATAACTTTCTCCCACTTTTCAAGAATTGGTTGAGTTACACAATTTCCAGAGAGAAAGAGATTTGGATATTAAAGTGTATGAACATACATCACAGTGGACAATGTTGGTTAGTTGAATTAAATCAGCAATGTGAACATGTACTATTTCCTTTTGAGATCTTTTCCAATGTGGTGTGAGTGTTAAGAAATGAAGCCATGGGCAGGACAGATGACTCAAGGACTAAGATTTTTGGTGCTTGACCTCTACTAAGTTCAGTGAAGGTGTGGATATTGTCCTAAGCAATACAACCCAGCTCCTATTTTTCAGAGAGCAATACTCTGTCCTAGTGCCAGCCTGGGTTATTTAAGGATCTCCATAGGAACCCCAGGGCCAATAACTCAACTGAATGCAACCCAGTTCCATCATAGGAAGCCTTGCCTGGCTGCAAAAGATGGCCAGCATCCTCCACACTAATAGACTCCAGAAAGATCTACTGCATCAGACTTCTATACACCTCCCTCCCCGCAAGTGCCCTGCAATACAACTGTCTCTCCTTGCACTCTCTCCCTAATCCCTTCCTCCCCACCTCCCCACACACAGACCATAGCCTGCTACCATCCCCACCTGTCCCCAGCCCACCTACAAAATCTATTTCCTCTACCCAGGAATATCCATGTTTTCCCCCAAAGCCTTCCTCTTTATCTGACTTCTCTGGTTCCATGGATTGTAGCTTGATTATCATTTACTCAACAGCTAAGATTGACTTATATGTGAATACATACCACATTTGTCTTTCTGGGCTTGGGTTATCTCACTCTAGATGCTTTTTTTTCTTGTAATCATTGGCCTGTAAATTTTATGATGCCATTAAAAAATGGTTATTTGTTTGTTTGATTGATTGTTATACATCCTGACCATGTTTTTTTTCCTGCATCTCCTCCCAGTCCATCTCCCTCACCTCCCCTCTGCCCCTGCCCCAACCACTCCTCCTCCATTCCTTTTCAGAAAAGGGCAGGTCTCCTACTGATATTAACAAAACATGGCATATCAATTTGCAGTAGGACTAAGCACCTCCCCTTGTATTAAGGCTGGGCAAGGCAACCCAGCGAGAGGAAAAGGGTCCCAAAAGCCAATTCAAGAGCCATTTTCCCACTGTTAGAAATCCCACAAGAAAACTAAGCTACACATCTGTCACATATATGCAGAGGTCCTAAATTAGGCCCATGCAGGCTCCCTGGATGTTCGTTCAGTCTCTGCGAGCCCTTAGGAACTCAGATTAGTTGATTTTCTGAGTTTTCTTGGCATGTCCTTGACCCTTCTGTCTCCTTTAGTCCTTCCTCCTTATCTTCATCAGGATTTCTCGAGCTCAACCTGGTATTTGCCTATGGGTCTCTGCATCTGTTTCCACCAGTTACTGGATGAAGTCTCTCTGATGATAATTGGGCTAGACATCAGTCTGTGAGTACAGCAGAATATGGTTAGACATCATTATGTTGACAGTATTTTCCTCCAGTCATGCTTGGTTCTATCCTAGGTCTCTGGGCCATCCATTCTCCGTGTCTTGACACTACAGGCAATGTCAGGAGTCGGCTCATTCTCATGCCATGGGTTTCAGGCTGGACCAGTGATTGTTTGGCCACTTCCACAATCTTTGTGCCACTCTTACTTCGGCACATCCCATAGGCAAGGCAGAGTGTAAATAAACAGTAGTGGTTGGGTTGATGTCCCAATTTCTCTACTGGAAGTCTCGCCAGCTCAGGCTGTGTATCCTCTATTGCTAGGATTCCTAGCTGGGGTATCCTCATCAAATCCTGTAATTTCCCTTTGCAACAGGTTTCTGCCTGACCCTGAAATGCATCCCCTTTCCAGCTGTCACTTTTGGTACTCTCCCCTCAACCTTCATGTGATCCTTGATGATCTGATCCCCACCTGAACTCAGCCTACCAACTAAGTCTCTTCTATTTTCCCTACCCAGGGAGATCTGAGCATCCCCCCTTGTTACCTAGCCTCTCCAGATGTGTGGATTGTAGCATGGTTATCCTTTAATTTAGAGCTCATATCCACTTATAAATGAGGACAAAGTATGTTTGTCTTTCTGGGTCTGGGTTAACTTACTCAAGATGAGGTTTTGTTTGTTTGTTTTTGCTGTTGTTTTTTGTTTGTTTGGTTGGTTTTTCTAGTTTCATCCATTTGCCTGCAAAATTCACAATGTCAATGTTTTTTAACAGCTGAGTAATAGACCTTTAAGATTCCTGCTACACTCTAGCATTAGCTGTCACTTTTGTTTTTTGTCTTACCATTCTGACAGATGTAAAATGAAATCTCAGAGTCATTTTTACTTGAATTTACCTGATGGCTAAGGATGTTTTACATTTCCTTCAGTGTTTCTTGGTCATTTGTAACTCCTCTGTTGAGAATTCTCTGTTTAGATATGTATCCCATTTCTTAATTGGATTATTTGGAGCTTTTTTTTTTGATGTTTAGTTTCTTGAATTATTTGTATTTTTGAACCTTCCCCGAATAAAGGAAGACTGATTTTTCCTTCAGCTGTATATGAGTACCTGCACTCCCTGCTTGAACCTCCAAACCTCCAAACAAGCTCTCATTTTTTAAAAGAGGTGAGTAATAGTCCATTATGTAAATGTACCACATTTTCTTTAACTGTTCTTTGGTTGAGGGACATCTAGGTTGTTTCCAGTTTCTGGATATTATTAATAAAGCTGCAATGGACATAGTTGAGCAAGTTTCCTTATAGTAGGATGCAGTGTCCTTTGGGTACAGCAATATCTCAAGGTAGATTATTCCCAATTTTCTGAGGAACCACTACATTGATTTCCAAGGTGGGTGTACAAGTTTCCATTCCTACCTCGATGGCAGAGTGTTCTTCATCCTTGCCACTCTGTGATGTCGCTTTTGTTGTTTGTTGATCTTAGCCCTTCTGACAGGTGTAAGATAGAATCTCAGAGCCATTTCCATTTTCATTTTCCTGGTGGCTAAGTATGTGGACCATTTCTTTAATTGTTTTTCACCTATTTGAGATTTCTTTATTGAGAATTCTCTGTATAGATAGGTGCCCAATTTTTAAATTGTATTATTTTTTGATATCTAGTTTGTTGAGTTCTTTATATATTTTGATTATTAGACCACCATGGGATGTGGAGTTGGATAAAATACTTTTCCCATTCTGTAGGCTGTTGCTTTGTCCAAATGACAGTGTCCCTTGCTTTACAGAAGCTTCTAAGTTTCATAAGGTCCCATTTATTAACTCTTGATCTTAGTTCCTGTGCTATCAGGGTTCTGTTCAGAAAGCTTTCTCTTGTGCCTGGATAGAGCCTTCATCCCCTCACCCTAGTCTTTTTGGCATGAGAAAGTACTCTGCAGGTTAAGGAAAGAGAAACCTGGACACCAATCCAAGCACTTAATCCTTGTCCTACAATCTGTCCTACCTGCAAGATTTGCTGATGACATCTCAGAACAGAACATGTGGGAATGGCCAATCAATGTCTGGTTTAACTTGAGTCCCATGTCCTGAGAGGAGAGCCATTCACCACAATATTTGGATGTCCAGGAATCAGAGATCTAGAACTGCCCTCCTCCAAAAAAAGTCAATGAAATGATTCTTAATTATCAGCACCTGTTCCAGTGATCATTACTGTCTTTAAAACATTGTTGGGGTTGGAGATTTAGCTCAGTGGTAGAGCACTTGCCTAGCAAGCGCTAGGCCCTGGGTTTGGGCCTCAGTTAAAAACAAACAAACAAACAAAAAAACATTGTCACTGTAGAATTAATCTGCTATCAGACATAAATCAAAACACAAGGGTGGAAAAATACATTCAATACATTTGTGTAAAAATACTAGGGCTTTTTTTGTTGTTGATTCTCTGTGTAACCTCTCTGGCTCGAAACTCACAAGAGATCTGCCACTTAGTGCTGAATTTCTTTCTTTTTCCTATTTTTTTTTCTTTTCTGTGTATTGGTGCTTTGCCTGTATGTATTTCTGTGTACCACATGCACATAATGCCTATGGAGGCCAGAATAAGGTGTTGGATACCCTGAAACTGGAGTAACAGATACTTGTGAGCTGCCCTGTAAGTGCTGAGAATTAATCGCCGGTCTTCTAATAGCATCCAGGGCTCTTAACTATGTTTCCAGTCCCAATATTTTGTGTTCAACATTAAATTTGAGAAACAATGAGATTTTTAATAATGTTTTTATATCACAAACTTATGTGACTACGGTTGTATGATACAATTATTGTGGAGACTTGAATTAATGTCAACTCACTCACTAAGTGAACTAACAGTAAATACTATTGAAGTCCACTTTGGTGAATCAATGAGTATATTGTTGTTAATTACAGGAGTATGGGTAGTGTTACTTATAGGAATGAGTATAACTCAAAAGCAACATTAAAAAAATAACCATACTCTACCCTAAATTTTCCTTTTCATTTTCTTAAAATTAAATATCTTTTAAAATAATGATTTTTTAAAATTTTTAAATTATAAAGAGAATCCTTTGGATATTATATGGAGTCCATATTTACATCAAAAGTTTTAGCTGTAAAAATTTTTTTCTGTAACACTGAAAAAGACCTGAGTTTAATATTCTGAATCCATATCAAGCAGCTCCCAACTACCTGGTTACTTCAGTCCTAAGAATTCAATGCCTTCTAGTCTACACAGGTATTTGCACATACCTATGCACACATAACATTAAAAATAAAATATTAAAAAATAAAACAAAACCAGGCCAAGAAATGGTTTAGTAGTTATGAGCACAGACTCTTCCAGAGAAGCCTGGCTCACTTTGCAGAACCCACATGTGGTTCACAACCCTCTGTAACTCGAGTCCCAGGAATTCAATGCCATCTTCTGGCTTTCAGGGGCATTAGGCACACATATGTTACGAAGACATATGTGCATACAGAACAGTCATACACATAACATATCCAGTGTAAGCATCTTACAAAGCTACCTCTACATTAACAACAAAAACTAAAGGAACAGATCTGAACTTGTAATTTTAAAAATTCCCTGGTAAATTTAGAGCTTTCAAGTTTATTCAAACCTAGAAAAGCCTAAAAACAAATGCTGAAGCAGTAATCAACATCTATTAACAATTCTGATTAATGACTCAATTTCTTTGATCTCATGAATCTCCCTTAAAACCTGATTTACCATTTGAAAACAAAACACTCTCATAAGAGAGCTACATGTTGTCTGTGTAGCTTTATATTTTTTTGCAACTTTCATATTTACAGCCATAAAATTTAAAGACCTGTTTTTAGGTGACCCCTGTATGTTGAATTTTGAAAAGCTGATAGGCCAAGTAATCATGAGAAAAACATATTCCCCACTGCATCGGCTTTTGCTAGGGCTGCCTTCTTTCAATCGCTCTGTTTGTCTGCTTATTAACACCTACATCTTCTGCTTATAAATATAGTTATATGTAGGACTATTCTTTCAATGTAAAGGAACATTTGAGTTAAGATGAATAAGATATCTGATATCATTTTAATCACATCTGTTACATATTGTATATTTCACATTGATACAATTATTTTCAAAATTAATTTTCAATTATTTTATTCATCAGAGTACATCCTAAGAAAATAATGTTCCTAAATCTAAAGTATCATATTGCTCTTAACAATGTCTTTATTATGATATATTTAAAATACACATAATCTTTGCAATGAAGATATATACATTTGATGGGTTCATTTGTTTATAAATATGTCACAGGTACTATCTCATTTGAGCACCATTAAAACAGATGATGTAAAAATTTTAAATTATGACAGTGTTTGAAGTTTCAGAAATAAAGTGACCTATATGAAAAGAGAAAAAAGTGGAGAGACTAAGAGAGTGAAAGACTAGTTTGAGTCTATCAGTCTATTTCTGTTGTAATTTCAGAGCCATGTCTCTACTTCACTTATCCTATAAGCTTTTACATTAGCAGCTATTAGTAAAAATTATACCAAAAAGAAACATGTTTAATCAGAACTTCAGTGTTCCAACAATACCCTCGAATATTTGGTGTAAACACGCACCTGGGGACAGCGGGAAATCTTCTAACTACTGCTCTTTGTAATCAAATATTTAAATGAGTTTACAGTCTCCACTGGCAAATAAATAAATAAAATATGTAGCATAATATTTAACAACATAACTTTAAGTATGGTGTTCTCGGTGGGTTTTGTAGCAGAACTCAATTACACCATTTTTCTGCGCACTCAGAAAACTATGGTTAGAAGGATGGAGGAAAGAGTAGAAACAAGAAGTCTGTGGGATAGGGGGATTTGGTCTCTGAAGCTCCATGCTAATGACTAATGTAAGCAGGAATGTCCTGTACCACCAATGCGAGCCATCTACATTCTAAGTATGTATAGTTCTGCCTTGTTCCTTTCATTTACCTGCCCAAGAACCTTGAGAATGACTCCCTATCTTTCCTATATGACTACAGCTCCAAATTCCTACCTATCTTTATTCTTTCTTCTATTCTGGCTTACATGCTATTATTCATAGTGAAAATTCAATAAAGATGTGTGCACATACATATTTCAGACCATGGATGACCTCTGAAATAATGCTTAAATTATGAAATAGGACAATCAACCCAATCTACTGTAGATTTCATGATCTTGTCTCTGGAACACAATAAAGCATTACCAGAATATAACATGTGAACAACTAACTGGTAGAGATACTAATATAAATGGATTTATTTCCATTTATATACCAATATATACAGAATCCCATTTCTAAACATTACAAACTGGATATTTCTGTTCCTGTGACAGTCTGAAAAGCCTAAGGGGAAAATCTTCCACATTGCTGGAAGTGAACCACAGGGAAAAAGAGTGATTTAAAAGAATTATCCTGTGTCCTAGTTGTGTTAGGGTTAATATAAATATTTGCCCAAAATTTATTATTTCTATTTGCTATGTTTTAAAAAATGAATTTTTGTTTTGCATTTGACCCCAAAACAATTTCATATTCTTGAATAAATTATTCAACTTTTTGAGCCATAGATTATTATAGATAAAAGGAGAATACTATTTTTGAAGGACTTTTGCCTTTACAATGTTTCAGCATCTGATTTACTATTTCCCTTGCTAGATATTATGTATTCAGTAAATAAGAGTTGCTCTACTTATGATCCTCCAAGAGGACTCAACTGATTAACTTGCTTCAATAATGTAGTCTGTGGAATGTGTAGTCACTTTGTTAAACCAGTTTTGATGGTATCCACACAACTTTTATATAGAAGAGTTGAGAGTTTGCAGATAATGTTTTTAACTAGAACTTAGCATGATTACTAAATCATGTTCTCATTAAAATTTAAAGACCAATTCAAATATCATGACAGTTTTCAATGCAATGGAACGATATTTCAGTAAGTTACAAAACAAATCTATTGAGAGCTGCTGGTAGCAAAAGTCCATGATAATATACAGCAGTGGCAACTAAAGTTCAGAAGGTCAACCTATCAGAACTAAGGGTTCTGTTAGAGGAAACCATCATGCAAGGCAGTATGGAATTACTGCCTTTTGAATGAACTGGTTGTCTCTTGTTGTAAATTTCTTATGTAATAACAGCTATGATTCTCCTCATTTACTGTATATCTCCATGTTATGTGTACATGCAATCTCACAATTGCATCTCAATTTTGGGCACAACTTTCTCTATACATTTGGGGTATTTGGATTACTGTCCTCAGCTGTGTTTATTTTTCATTAACATATATCTGGCCAGAGCCAATCTCTGGATAAATGTATTTCAGCAAAGATACCTTTTTCCAAGGACAAAACTGCACATAGACAAACATTAGTTCATCTCACTTACATATAGAGAAAAGAACCACTAACAATTAAACCCTCAACCACTTACCTTCACCCTGAGTTATTTACAAAAGACCCTAACTTAAGAGATTTTCTGCTCACATTCCTGGGATGGTGTTTTAGCCATTTGCTAGTTAATGAGTTAAGGCAGTTGCTTCCCACTGACCCAAGAAGATTACCTACAAGGCCAAGCAGGTGATAGGTGCCAAGCTTCTTGCTTGAGCAAATTAAGTTTTAATTCCTCCTCAGCCAGGTGCTAGTCCTAGATTTTCTCCTCAGCAACTACTCTGAGCAAAAGTGCTTTTACTAACCAAATGCTACATGCTCTGACATAGGTCACTTAGCCACCTAGCATTCATCCCCCTCCCTATCAGAAAGCAGCTACAGCTGGGACAAGCAGGAAAAGTGGTGCCAAAGACAGTTTACTTTCTTGTGAGTTATTGATCCCTAACATTCTACAACACCATTTCTAGATTAGAGTTTGAGGACATAAATTCCATAATTGATCTTAGCCCTTAGCTGACCCTACCAGAGAACTCCCCTTTAGGGTATTAATAGGAAGTTGACAATTAATTGCTTTATGTGTGAATCTTTATCACATCTCTCTATGACCCTGAAAACTTTAAGCCTTGCATTGCTTTGCCAAAGAATTGGGTATATACTGTTTGGGTATATGTAGTGGGTAGCCATTCCAACTTGGTTCTGGAAGTTCCAACCCCCATTGAGACTCTGGCAACTGTCACGCCTACGAGGCGGGGCGAGGGGAGGCGCCTGGGGACCCGAGAGCTGGATGGGCCAGCGCTCGCTCTGGGCGCTCTCTCGTGCCGGGACGCTGACCAGTGCAGATTGACTGTGTAGAGCTCCGGAGAACACCGTTGGACTGCATTACACCTTCCCCAGACCCTGCGACCTACCCATTACTTAATTTGTGAGTTTCGCCATTAAATAAATATCCTTTTAACTACGTGGAGTGGCCAAAATAATTTCTCCAATATCTGGCGCCCAACGTGGGGCACGAACCCACGACCCTGAGATTAAGAGTCTCATGCTCTACCGACTGAGCTAGCCGGGCCCCTATCTGAGCTTTCTCACAGTACCCAACAGAGATAACATCACCCCCTAAACGGCAGGAAGCAATTCTAAGAAAACGACGCCCCTTCTCCTTAGGTTTCATAATTCTCAGGGTTATGGATGACGGTTATAGGGTTGGGGGTGGAAGAAAATATTAACTCAGGATTGTAAAAAAAAAAAAAAAAAAAAAAAAAGAAGGGGTGGGGGGAGAAGAAATGGAACGGATAGGTATAAGATATGATGGTAAATCATTGTATATACTAGTAAACAAACTTAGTAAAATAGCAATCTTAGATAATTTGCACTGTAATTTGTACTGTTATAGAATCTTATATGTTGATACAAATGTAGACTATTTTTATACTCCTGTTTAAGATAATTTGTATATTGATACAAATACAGAACTATATTTGTTATAATGTACATATATTTCTACTCTTATTTGAAACATTTTTATATTGATACAAATGTAAATTTATATCTGTCATACTTTATATATGTTCTACTTCTGTTTAGGATATTCGGTATATTGATATATATTTAATATTATTGTCATATTGCATATCGCACTATATATTCCTACCTCTGTTATAAATATCTTGTGTATTGTCACAATTTTGAAGTCATCGTTCTTCACCATACATTTGCTTATAGACTGTTTACCTTATTTACGTGAAGCCTTAGTCCTTAGGTTATTTTGATAGATAAGATTTATAGATTTATAGTCGCCTATGTCATCTCTATAGTTACGTTAGTTAGGTTATCCAGATTTACAGATACATAGGTTAGATGGGCAGGTAATCTTCAAACACTTCATAGACCTGGAGAATATGGCATTTAAATAACTTAGAATTCTGTTGACGTGAGACACAATTGCTCCTGGCTGCACCAATTGATCCCGAGAGAATGTTGGGCTTCTAAGACATTTCCATTTGGAAGTTTGTCTTTTGGCACAAAATGGCCTACTGGGCAAAGAACTGCCCTTGCCTTGATGGCTGACAGTACAAATGCAATGCTGTCCTTTCTGGACAAGCGGGACACAAGGAAAGCGACCACTGTACTCTGCCAAGACAGGGTAAGATGGTCTTTCAGAAATCCTGCTTCTGAAAATGGTCTGTCAGATACTCTAGGCCTGTAGCCAATTTGAATGCACCAACAATGCTGAGAAACATTAGGTGACTGTCCAGGCTGCCAGCTGTCTTGGTCTACTCTTGCAAGATTCCCGAAAGTTGCTTGCATCCGTCTTCCATTTCTCAGGTACCGTTATATTCCTTCTCAGGTCTTTGATGGGATTGAAGACTAGCAGTTATAGTTACAACTTAGTATATATAATATCTTAGATAGAACTTATTAAGTATTAGGTTCAGGTTCTTTAGGATAGGACACCTTTGAATGATCTTTATAATATGCTGTTTACCTATGCTCTATACTTCTCTGGATTTTAGTATGTGTTTCTTGCTTGATATTGTTTGCATTGGTTGTAGTTACATCTTATCTAGGTCATTATCTCTCATTATTTCTGGACAATATTTGATAACCATTCCTTTGTATATAGTCTTGTATTAGTTTAGAACCTTCTTATTTAGACAAAAAGGGGGAGATGTAGTGGGTAGCCATTCCAACTTGGTTCTGGAAGTTCCAACCCCCATTGAGACTCTGGCAACTGTCACGCCTACGAGGCGGGGCGAGGGGAGGCGCCTGGGGACCCGAGAGCTGGATGGGCCAGCGCTCGCTCTGGGCGCTCTCTCGTGCCGGGACGCTGACCAGTGCAGATTGACTGTGTAGAGCTCCGGAGAACACCGTTGGACTGCATTACACCTTCCCCAGACCCTGCGACCTACCCATTACTTAATTTGTGAGTTTCGCCATTAAATAAATATCCTTTTAACTACGTGGAGTGGCCAAAATAATTTCTCCAATAGGTATACACTGGTTCTCTGAGAGCACTAGAGAGAATTGATTGAGAAGAACAAAGATGAGGATGGAGATGGAAATAACAAGGTAGAATGATGAGAGAACAGCAGAAGGGACTGAGAGCAGGAAGGACTGAGACCAGGAGGGACTAAGACCAGGAAGAACCGAGAGGAACTAAGTAAGAGAGCAGAAAAGAAACTGTATAGATAGAATTGACTTAAAAGAATAAAGTGAATTTACTAAAGAACTCAGAGTGCTTAGATTCATTGAATATCCCTCAGATTAGAATCTTCATCTGGTTGTTAGACTCTTCTTCAGACCCTGAAAACAAACAATATAGGCTGGACCTAATATTGTTTACGTTACAAATCATAAGAACAGTCATTTTTTTTCAAACTTTACTAAGTCATATATTACAGATTCAAGTGTAATAAAGTACCCTTTATTTAAAAAAATTAACAGTGCAATCATAAAGCCTCTTTTTCTATGAAGTGGTCCTCAAGAACCATACATTTGAATTTGTGTAGGTCTCAATTTGTTTACTCATTCTTTTCACAATCACAAGGAGTCACAGGCCTTTTCCTGATTGAACATGAAGTGTGCAGACTATCTCCACAGTAAAGGCTGATTATTATATTTTTCAAGAGTATCGAAGTTTCACAACTCATAGACATTAATAAGTATCTATTGAGTATGGCTTACTAACAGTAAAACATAAGGAAGACTGGCAATCACTTTTTAACCAATAAAATATTTAATTTATTTTATATGGAATCTTTTTATTTATAGTATCTCAAAGTTGAATGGGGACTAGCTAAAAACCATGAAGAATTTTCTGTGATCTGTTCATTGCTCAGATTGTGGAGACACACTCAATAATGGCAAATAGCAATAAAATTTACTTCTTTTAAATTTCTATATGCTTTCAACATCTAAGCTTTACTTTCTAACTTATTATCAGAAAATGAAATATACAACAACAGCATACAACTACCTTTGCCCTCCTGAGTGGCAAAATGTAATTTGGGAACTTTATGAAACATAATTTCTTTGAAATAAAAGTTGTTAAAGAAGTAAAAATTAAACAACTAAGGAATAACTGATTCCAAGTTGTAAATAGTATTCAGAATACTGATAAATGCATTATTTTACGATTGGGTTCTATGAAAACATACAAGCAGAACTAAAGACTTTTGCAAATGACAAATTATTAACCTAAGATGTAGGTAAACAAACCAGTCAATATACCAGTAATGTAAAATTCTCTTCTATTTTATTAATGTGTTTTCATGTTAAATTCTTTTTTAATTTTCTTCTAATTGTTGGAGACTGGGTTTTATATTGTAGCCTGAGCTACTCTCAAATTCATAATAATCCTCCTACTTTGACTTCATGGGTGCAGGGATTACATGCATGGATCACCATGCTATAATGAAATTCATTTTAATGATACTAGATCAATGGATTTCCTACAGAACTCTAAAACTGTAAAAAGTTCAGCCAAACTATTAGGAAGGACAGACTTTCATTTTTCTGAATATTAGAAGATATGGGGAGTAATTTATCCCGATAATGAGGGGCAAATTGTCCTCGTATGACACTGTGTAACTTGATGACCATAGATAACATTGCTGTATTATACAGTTTAAAAGCTAAAGTAAGTGACTTTAGAAATGTCGCCTTCATGGTTTGGGTGAGAAGATTCAGCCCGTAAAGAGCCCTTGCAGCCCTTGCAAAGAACCCAAGTTAGATTCCCAAGGAATTCTAGTTTCAGATGGATATGATGCCATCTTCCAGCTTCCCTGGGCACCAGGGCTTTCACATGGTACCCATACATGCAGGCAGGCAAAACACACATACACATAAGATAAGTAAATCTAAAAATAAATTAAAATCAATTCCTCATAAAAATAATAATTGTATGAGATCACTTATATAACCAGACTTAAACATCTTGAATTCCGTACACGCACGGAAACATTCTGTTATATTAACAAGTAATTTTGTGCCATGTATTAATTTAAAGCTGATTTTAAAAGTGTGTGAGAGAAAGAATGTCTATGTGTATGTATTCGTGTGTGTGTGTGTGTGCATGCATACATGCATAGGCCCATGTGTGTGTTTGCCAGTATGTGTAAACATTATGCTAAGAAAACTCAATGTGGAGAAATACACAGGTCAAATCAACATTTCTGTCCTTTTAAATCTCTTTTCTCTTGCCAGGAGCTTTTATTGTCTCTCATAGTTACTATTGCATATCTCTCGTTCATATAGGGTTAATATAATTAAACTCTTTTTGCCTTATTTTCTAGGAACAAATTCTTTTATTTTGCTGGGGAAATATTATCCCTTCCTTAAGTGTTTATTCCATGAAGATCATGGAATGAACGGACCATGCAGATTCATATAAGAATCTCACACTAGGCATTTTAAGGATCTGAGCTCAATTTCTCAAGCTTGTTTGACAAGCAGTGTACCAAATAAGCCAGCTTGCCTTTTAATCTGATTTTTTTTTTTTTTTTTGCTTATTTCACATTTATCTATTTGGTATTTCTAGTGGGTTTTGTTAAATAAGTTAAAGTTCTTACTCTATGAAAATCTGAATTTCCTTTTGCTGGCATTTGTCCTTCATCTAACTACTGCTGCCTCACTGGGACAGCTGCTCTCCCCTGCACTCTGGGTGAAATGGGCTTTGCAGCATCCTCCACCCTTCTTGGGATAATGATGCTTTGTGGATCTCCTAATGATGCACTCCAGTGCTAGCAATTCCCGAGAAAAGTAATGAAAAGGACATGAGTGATGACACTTCTCAGAATTTTTCTTTATGTTTACAGACTCCAGTATCTCTGGTGCCCTAAGGACAAGAGAAAGCTTGGCAGTAGACAAACAGACTTGCAGCTAAACTGGTGATACTGTCCTCCTAGCACCACACCTCCAGTCCCTAGGAAAGAATTGTGCTTGCTCCTCCAAACAAGATGATGCTTGTTTTTAAATAAGGAGATGCGTAAGTTCTCATCTTTCCAGCATGCTGGCTTATTGCCAATAAAGCTCTCACTTTCCCAGCATGGTGTCTAAAAATTACTCAGCTTTATTGAATATCAGTGGGACTGAAATATTCATAGTTACAATATTGTTACTGGAGCTGTTGGGTCACAGTCTCTGTGTTGATAGTCCTAACAAGCTAGACTCCTCACTGGGATAATTATACAGATAAGTAATAACAAACAAATAAACAAACAAACAAGCAAACAAAAAACAGAGAAAGTTTGTTCAATGTGACCATATTGGGAAGAAGAATAAGATGGGCAGCCCCAAATACATCTTCCAACTTTTGGGTCCTGATATTATGTTTAGTTAAATCACACATCTCTATAAATGTATAAATAAGTGGTTCTGGTTAAGTGGAGTCCTACCTATCATTGACACATAACTGCTTCAGCTATACTCTCTCCCTCAGTGGGGTCTACGTTGTCAAGAATATTTGAAATATTTTTTCAGAAACCTTTTCCTTCTTCTGGTGTGACT
This sequence comes from Peromyscus leucopus, assembly GCF_004664715.2. Lineage (NCBI taxonomy): Eukaryota > Metazoa > Chordata > Mammalia > Rodentia > Cricetidae > Peromyscus > Peromyscus leucopus. The sequence goes on from NC_051068.1 coordinate 51,896,914, forward strand.
TCTGGGAAGGTTCCAATTTAATGAGTGTTTGCTTTTTCAGTGGTGAGGTAGATTAATGGAGGGGGTACAGGGTCCCTTTAAAATATCTTCATTTCTTCGTGGATAGATGGTGTATGATAAAGCAATCCAGTGTGGAATACATACCCAAACATATGAACTTGATATGACAAAGAGACTTGCCCCTTTCTATATTCAGTGTACCACTATTCACAGGAGCCTAGAAACAGAAACAACCTAAGTCCATCTACTTCTCTTCTGTAATACTTCTTTCTAGCCCTACTGTTCCCTAATGAATAAACCACATACTTCCTACATCTTTAAAACGGTTCTGTACTTGTTGTATTTCTAACATTCTTACCTCAATGGGGAAAAACACTTAATCAAATTTATTTTTTTCAATAATTAAAACATATGATCATACAATTATATGAAAATAGTATATATCATTATAATTAATTTTGAATAATAAATACATACTAATTTGAGTTATGAAACATAAAATGTTTTCAGTGAGGTAACAGTTTACTGAAAAAAGCTAAACAGCACAAATTCCAAATCGGGAACTTGAAATGTAGACATCAGAATAGCTTATTATTTTATAAGAAACTTAACAACTGAAACCTTTTACCTTTTAAACTTTAAAAGTATTTGAGCTTGTTTCACAGTAAGAAAGAAATAAAAAGGAAGTTCAAACACTGTAGCCTTTCCCCTCAGTTCTGCAATTGTAACCAATACGCTATGGCAACACAGCAAAATTTGAGATTGATGCAATCCTGCCTCACTGACTCGGCTTTTGTCAGATTGCATGCATCCATTGATGTTTTTATTTGGGTTGTGTGTATATGGTTCTGTGTGAACATTCTGTAATTTTCCTCCTCCATGTAGATTAATGTGACCGACCCCAGAGTTAAGAACATGAAGATTTCTATGATGAGGGATCTTTATGCTGACATGTTACAGCCACACTTATTTGTTCCATGCTTGTCTAGCCAGCTTTAAAAATAAATTCGCTTGTAGAATCTTCCCTCATTCTCTATGCTGTTCATCCCTTCTCTCCTCTTCATCTTTTATTCCTCCCAAAATAAAAATAAATTAAATTTATATTCATTATTATACTTGGGTAGAATACTATTTTCTATTTTATGTTCAATATTTGACACTCTTTTTTTGTTTTATGCTTTTTGAGATTGTAATATAATTATACCATTTGCCTAAATTTTCCTCCCTCCAAGACCTTCCATGTAGCTCCCACCAACTCTTTCAAATTCATAGCCTCTTATTCTTGAATTGTTTGTATATATATATATATATATATATATATATATATATATATATATATATATATATATATTCCAAAATATATTTTTAAAAAATCTGTTCAGTCTGTATAATATAACTTGTGTGGACCTGATCATTTGATGTTGAGTAACCAGATGGTGTGCTTTTCTTGGAGGAAAACTATTTTCTCAGCTTATAGCTTTCTTTTGTTATTTTTAGTCATTTTTCAATTTTTGAGATCATGTTATAATTGCAATATGTTTCCCTTCCTCCCTGTAAACTGTCCCATAAGTCCCTCCCCACTGCCTTGGGAGAGATCATTCCTCCCATTCTCAGTATTCCTTACTTACCTGTAGTTTTTTTTTTTTTTTTCTTATTTTGTTTTTTTTTGGGGGGTGGGGTGAGACATGATGGGCTTTCTCAGGTCTATGTTTGCATGTCTGTCTTTGTGGCCCCTGTTCAAAATATGTTTAGGCAGTCATGTTGGTGAGGCTTTGTTAGCATGACTTCTGACATTACGAAAAGAGTGGCTCTAGGTGCAGCGATACAGGAAGCTGATAAAAGTGATTGCCATCAAGCCGGATGACAAATTCAGTCCTTTAGAACCCACATGCTGGAAAATTGGTAGTGGGTCTCTCACATTGTCCACTGGCTTCCACATATATCTGTGAGAATGTTCATACCCATTCAACACACAAATCCATTAAAAAAACTAAACAGATAAATAAAAGTAAAATTTAAAAAGTAAACTAATTCTTATTAATGCATTTTGTAATTTATATTGAACATAATTAAGGAGAATGTATAGATACAGAACTAGTGATAAGGAATATTCTGCATTGGAACAGAATATATGAATCATCTTAGTGAATTAGCATGCCACAGTAACAGTACGGGTGTGGCAGTGGTACATATAACTGGGCTGTAATCTCTCTCTCTGATTTTATTTATGACCCCACTCAACAGGTATGAAACAATGCCTGGTAGTAGAAACTTGCTAACTACTCGTTGCTAGCAAAGTCATGGGGAGTATTGGAGGAGAACCTAGAACTACTACTTTACAAACCAAGCATCACTGTTTTTTATGAAGTTTATTGTATCACTTGAAGTTCACTTTTGCCCCTGGTATCTTCTCGCTTCTTCTACATGTATTTAGCTCTCTGTTGGGACTATTTGCTCTTCTAAGTGTAAACTCCTTTCACATTTCTGGTGGTCTGTCTTAGCTTTGTGTTTTACTGAAGCCCTAAATTATTTCTCAACTAACCCATGCCTGGCAGAGGTACCATAAACTAAATGGAGTATATAGGCAGTGTGAGGTATTTTTGGCTAATACTGAATTCCAAACATTCTTATTATCAGCATTCCAAAGTCTACACCAGACCACATCTTTTGCATTCAACATTAAATTGAATGGCATTTAATTATAAGTTCACTTTCAACAAATGTCCGTGCAATGCACCCCCTTTTTAGCTCCTCCCCCAACTTGCTATTCACTAATTATATAAAGTATTCCACATTTAACGAGCTTGGTTTCACTAACTGCTCTGGAAAATTAGCATTTGTATCCTTCCTTTCTGATTTGCTGATTTTACAATTCTTTTTTATACTGCTTCCTTCGGAACTGTGTTACTCAAGAAACTTACTAACACATTCACTTCTGCCTCCAATCTCTGTGTTCTGTACAGGACACAAGTAAAGAATTGGTGGCAATTGTGTAATAGTTTATCTCTGAAAATTCACTATTCTTAATTTCATTAAAAAATAAAACTTTGTCATATCCAAGATGAATGCTAAAAAATAAAATGTTTAAATATCAATTTCTGCATGAAGGCATACTTAAATAAAAAGGTAGTGTAAATAACACTTATTTATATATGCTACATATATTATATATAAATATATATAATGTATTATTATGTTGACCATTAGGGAAATATAAACAATAAGTGAATTCGTGTACCATGATTTTACTAAACTGAACATATTATCTGATTCATACAGTTTGAGCAGTGTATTTTGACGTATTATAAAATACATAGTATTGAAAATTTCAAAAGCCTTGTCATACATGATTTTTAATGTTCTTATATTCTATCTAGTAGATAAATATAGAAGGAAAACTTAAACTCTACTCTCTGAGTCTAAAATAATACCAGGCATTTTGAATATATTGCTTTCATAGTTGATATGTCTCAAACTACAGTTGTGTTGAATTGCTTTGTGGTAGAAGACCCTGCTTCTTGAAGTCTAGCCTTGGGTGTCCTAAAATATTCTATTTAGACCAGAGAGGCCTAACATTTGTGTCAATCTTCCTGCTGGTGTCTTTTGAGTCTGAGAATTACAGACATGTTTCATCATGTACTACATTTAATGTATACTTAATTTTTTTGGATTTTTTTTCTTTTTCAAAATGACAGGAACATTTTCCAGAATAATATATTTCTGTAGGAGGAGTGGTCCCAATATTCAAATCAATGTGTCTGAAAAATATATGCATTATTTACAATTACATAGGAATGTATTTTGAGTATATTTGATTGTACTGAGTGATGTCAACTTCATGATGAAACATATGATTTTACATAGGATAGACACATGCTTAGTCCCTCAATAGACCTTATCTCTTCCTTCCTAAAATCAGTCATACACAATGAATTTTTCCAAATTCCCTTTAATATCATAATTTTACAAGCCAAATCTATTTTCTGGGAACCTTTTCAGACCTATAATCCAAATGGAACTGTCCCCATTTAGTATCTGTTTCTGTGAGTAGTAGGCAAAACATCTCAATTTTAAAATATATTTTCTAAACAGAAGGTCTCTGAGGATGTGGATTATGGTGGGACTTAAAATATAGACCACTTGTATTTTTATATCAGTTATGCATCTGGAATGATGACATTTTTAATATCTAGCATAAGTGTGTATTGTATAATGCCACATATGTTTCTACTAAATTCATGTTCATGTTCATTGAGAAATATGGTCTTACAGTTAATGTCATTAGCATATAATATTTCAATTTGCCAATAGCTCATAAATTTATTCTTTCTCTTCACTGTTTTCTTCTACTCTATGCCCCTTAGTATTGTGTATTAGGATAGTAAGACAACTATTTCCAAAGATTTTTCTGGGAAATCTTTAAAGAGTGTCTAAAGGGCATGTGTCCTGAGGTTATGGAAAGAAAAATGTTAGAATGTAAAAAGGAATAGATGAAATTTTAGTTATCAGAATCCTCTGATTTTCTTTCTACAGTAGACAGAAAAAGAGGGGCACTTTAGTTTTTGTTTGTTTGGTTTGTTTGTTGGTTCAGGTAAGATTCTTAGTCTGGATGTGGAGGTATTAGTGTAGTATTCATTCAAAGAGAAGACACTGAAAAGCTTTCCAGATGACACAGCAAACATCATGGAAAGTCTATTGCAGAGTAGATGGGTCTATAAGACTGGCCTTCCCATTTCTGTTCATGGAGAATAGATTACTTTCTAGACCTGGTCATTGTGTCAACTATAGCAAGTGTGCACTGTTTTCATTTTTATATTTTTATGTAACAGCCCCTCATTTATAGCAATGAGAAATATTTTATATTTCTACATACTGACATCATGAAATGTGATAAATGTGAATCTTAAAACAGTTGTCAAGAGGAAATGTTTGTTGTCCTACCTCTGCCATGGCCACTTGGAACTCTAACAGGGCTACACACTAATTACTTATGAATTGTCACCATTCTTATAGATCTCAGCCTTTACTATATCAGGTGACTTTTTGAATGTCTTTGCATTGAACCTCAATCGTTCTACATTATTGGCAATTGTTATATTACCAGGACTTTTAGAATGTCTATTTTTGTCCAACTACACAAGATGGAACCCATTCTTGAAACTGCCTATGTAACCAAGAAGCGGAGAATAGATAGCCTAGGAAACTAGGGTAAAAATAAATAATACTTGTCTAAAAAAATGTAGTGATGAAATGACTCTATTCTGGTTCATTATCCATCATTGTCCAATCTGATTGCATGCATATAATCCTCAAAGTAAATTTCATCTCAGTATTCTACTAGGAACTGCCATAGGTGAGCCACATGAAGAAGTCGTACAAAGGCCAGTGCTGTTATTAAAAGAGTACAGAAATCTCAGAAACAAATCTCAGGGTGAAGGCCTCAGTATATACTTAAGAATACTAATATTATTTTCTCATTTGGATCAACATACCAGAGATGAGTAGAAGTAACTTCTAGTAAAAATATCATGATCCTTCTCTGAATATATTTTGAATAAAAATTTTTATCTGAGTCCACAAGAAGTAGAAGCATATGATAAATTATGTGTTCATTGCTAACCCAATTGTGGAAATTTAATATACATTTGTCACAAGCAACAGGGACCATAACCTTCACTAGTACTTATTAGTCACTCACAAGTTTCAATCATTGAAATCATGTTTCTTGAATATCATCATAAGGACAGGTTAAAAATAAAGAATGCCTGATTTCTACCCTTGAGAACATCAAAAGTCACACAGAAGATTACCCTGTAAACTAATCACAACAGCAGAAAGTGTTATTCAAATGAAGCATAAACATTTTGTGGGTATGGCAAGTCTTCTCAAACATAAACATCAAAAGTCACCACAAAGTACAAGATTAGTAGCAAGACTGAGTATTAAGAAAAAGGTTGAGTTTAAATATTCTACATATGTCCAGCTGATTTTTTATGAGACTTTCCAATAATGTTAAGATTTGCGTAATTCCTTTTGCTCCTCCAGATACCCCACGTCTCATGCCCAGTTCTATTAGAGAAAACCTGCTGATGTCTACCTTTCCTTTTTGATCCCATCCCCCAATGAACCACAAAGATTTTCTCCCCCAACTTTTCTTTTCCCAACTCACCTCATTATCCTAGCCTCCTCACCAGCAGGCATTCACTGGATGACACCAGCTGAGCAGGACAGGGAAACAGGTAAGCCAACTGAAGATATTGACCATTCCCTCCTTTACTGCAAATCCAACCCTCCAGTTTCATCCCAATTCCTGCAACAGAAAGTGACCTGAAGCTTTCTTTCCTCCAGGCTCACATCTCCTATAGATACCACAGACCTTCCCTTCCTAAATTGCCTACCCCCACTTTTCACTTTTCCCCAGCCCCCAACCCCACCAGATACCCTGAAAACAGACAGACTATGCCTGCCAGAACACTATGTAGGCTGCCTGAAGATCTCTTCTCCCTCTTTCCCCTCAGATCCAATCCCACAGTCTCATCCCCAACAATACAGCAGAAGACCTGTGGCAGACTACCCTGCACTCTTGCTGGCATCTCCTGTGAATCTTGCAAACCTCCCCCTTCTAACTTTCCTCCCTTTACTTATTACTTTATCCAAGCCCCCAAACCTAGAAAGCACCCTTGCTAACCCAAGGGCTTCTCCTCCCATGGCCACAAATAGGCTGAAAGAGGACTATACCTCTCTTTCTAACCTCCAGAACTAAATCTCCCAGTCTCATCAACAGCTCTGTAGCTGAAAACTTGTTTGGCCTCCCCTTCCTCTTAGACTCCATCCCCAAAGATCACAAAGACTTTCTCTTCCAACATTTCTTCCCACAAATGATGACAGTATCATAGCTTCCAACACCAGCAGGCATTCTGTATGAACAAACTCGATCAGTAGGCCAGGAAAACAGGCAACATACAACAACCACACTCTGAAAATCCAGAGAAGAAACAAAACACCCACTGAAAAGAGACAAATCCAAAAATCAGTACCTAGACCTATGATCATGCCAACCCCAGATGCATAGATGGTAGTGTAAAAAGCAAAAACAAATGCAGTATATCTTTACTAGAGTCTAGTAATCTTACCTAAGCAGGCCCACAATTTTTCAACATAGATGAAGCACTGGAGAAAGACCTTAAAACTATCTGTATGAACATGAGAGAGGTTCTTAAAGAGGAAGCATAAAGGATGACTAATTAGAATTACAACTAACTTCTAAATGGAGACTCTAAAAGTCAGAGACCTTGGACAGATGTGTTACCAACTCTAAGACACCACAGATGACAGCCCAGACTACTATACCCAGAAAACTTTCAATTACCATAGATAGAGAAAATAAGACATTCCATGATAATACCAAATTTAAGCAATTTGCACCTACAAATATAAGCCAACAGAGGATGCTAGAAAGAAAACTTCAACCTAAGGGGGTAAACTACACAGAGATAGATAATATCAGACCATAATAATCAAAAGAACAAACAACAAACCTTGAGATTAAAAGAGATCTCTTCCTAGCAACTTAACAGAACACCTGAAAGTTTTAGAACAAAAAGACATAATTACACTCAAGAAGAGTAGATTATAAGAATCAATCTGTGGCCTGAAATAAATAAAAGAGAAATGAGAACAATACAAAAAAAAAAAACAATGAAATAAAGACTTGGTTCTTTGAGAATGTTGACAAGATAGACAAACCCTTATCCAAACTATCAGACTGAGAAAAAAATCTCAAAATTAACAAAATCAGAAATGAAGATCAGTCATAACAACAGACACTAAGGAAATCCAAACAATCATAAGAACATACTTTAAAAACCCATACTCCACCAAAGAACATATAAAAGAAGTGAAAACTTTTCCCAAATTAGATCAAGAACAGACAAATGGTTTAAATAGACCTGTATTCCCCGGTGAAATAGAAATAATCATTAAAAGTGGCTAGGGCCAGATTTTACTACAGAGTTCTATGACTTTCAAAGAAGAGTGAACTCCAATACTAGTCAAATTATTCCATAAAATGTACCAGAAAAAAACACTGCTCAAATATTTTTCTGATGCCACAATTAACCTGAGACAGAAATCACATAAATACCCAACAAAGAAAGTGAATTTCTAACCAATTCCTTTATGAATATAGATGCAAAAATAGTCCTTAAAATACTTTCAAACTGAATCCAAAAACACATCGAAAAGATCATGCACAGCGATAAAGTAGGCTTCATCCCAGATATGCAAGAATAGCTCAATATAAAAAAATCAATAAATTTTATCCAACATACAAACAAATTTAAAAAAAACACACACATGGTCATTTCACTAGATGTGGAAAAGTACTTTTATAAAATCCAACACCCCTTCATAATACAAGTCCTGGTGGAGAGATTAAGGATGCAAGGGACATCAGACCATCATAATCAAAAGAACAAACAACAAACCTTGAGATTAAAAGAGATCTCTTCCTAGCAACTTAACAGAACACCTGAAAGTTTTAGAACAAAAAGACATAATTACACTCAAGAAGAGTAGATTATAAGAATCAATCTGTGGCCTGAAATAAATAAAAGAGAAATGAGAACAATACAAAAAAACAATGAAATAAAGACTTGGTTCTTTGAGAATAAACATAAAAAAGGCAGTTTGCAGTAAGTCTATAGCTGACATCAAATAAAATGGAGAAAACCCTAAAGCAATTCCACTGAAAGCAAGACAGAGTTAAGGATGCCCAATCTCTCCACATTTATTCAAAGTACTTAAAGTCTTAGCTCAAGCAATAAGACAACTGAAGGAGATAATAGAGATACAAATTGGGAAGGAAGAAATCAAAGTATCTTTATTTGAAGAAAATACAATAATATTCATAACTAATAAAATCCACAGGGGAATTCCTACAACTGATCAACATTGTCAGCAAAGAAACTTGATACCAAATAAACTCACAAAAATCAGTACCCTCCCTATATACAAATGACAAAGAGACTGAGAAAAAAAATCAGAAAACAACACCATTCACAATAGCTTCACATAATAAAAAAAATCTTGGACAATATAACCTATCAAGAAAGGATTTGTATAATAAAATCTTCAAATGTTTTAAGAATGTAAGTAAATTAAAATTTATCTCTGCACAAAACTCAAGACAAAATGGATTAAATGCCTCATATAAAATCAAACACACTGAACCTGACAGAAGAGAAAGTAGGGGAATAACCTTCACCACACTGGTACAGGAGATAGCTTCCTCAACAAAACTTAGGCAAGGCACTAGGATCAATAATTAATAAATTGGACCTCATGAGACTCAAAATCTTTTAGAATGGCTAAGATCAGCAACATAAATGACTACTCATGCTGGCAAGGATTTGGAATAAAGGGAATATTCATTCACTGTGGGTCGGAGTGCAAACATGAACAGCCACTATGGAAATTACTATCCTGGTTCCTCAGAAAGCAGAGAATCAATCTACTTCAAAACATGGCTATACCACCCTTCACTATATATCCGAAGGACACTCCATCCTGACACAAGGATACTTGTTCAAGGATGTTCATTGCACCTTTGTTCATAATAGCTTGAAACTGGAAACAATCTAGATGCCCCTCAAAAGAAGATAAAGAAAATGTGGTACATTTACACGATGAAGACTTATTCAAATGTTTAAAAAAAATAACATCATAAAATTTGTAGGCAAATTGCTCAAATTAATCATCCTGAAAAAAAAAATCATCCTGACTGAGGTAGCCTAGATTCAGAAAGATAAATATGGCATGTATTTACTTGCATGTGGATATTAGCCATTAAGTAAGTAATAATCAAGCTACAATCCATAGATCCAGAAATGATAGGTAAAGATTAAGGGTCTGGAGAGTAGGGGCCACATGAATCTCCCAGAGAAGAAAATTAGAATAGATATTACAAGCAGACTGTAGACATGTGGGGACAGGAAATATAGACTCATTTGGGATGAGGAAGGGGAGATAAGATATATAGAGAGATGTAGCAGTAGTGGCACATGCCTTTAATCCCAGCACTCGGGAGGCAGAGGCAGGCGGATCTCTGTGAGTTCCAGGCCAGCCTGGGCTAACAAGTGAATTCCAGGAAAGGCACAAAGCTACACAGAGAAACCCTGTCTTGAAAAAAAAAAAAAAAAAAAAAGATATAGAGAATGTAGGGAGACACATCTGGAATTGAGGGGCATTTGAGGATGATATTGAAACCTAGTGCAGTAGAAACTTCCTAAAATATATGAAGGTGAGCCTACTGATGTTTCCTAAAAATGGGGGATACTTTCTCAACTTGTCATCTCTTTTCACAAAATGAGGCTCCCAGTAGCAGGGATGGGTTACATTCAGTTAAGTTGTTGGCCATGGAAATGCCCAAACTACCCAGGCTGTTCTTAAGGCAAAAGTTGCTCCATCAAACTGAAAGCTGGGCCCCATTTTTAGGACAAAACCCATACAACTCATTGAACACGGAGAAGTCCACCTGGTACCTACATGGAGCCTTCACCCCTATGTTCTAGTGTGGAAGAAAAGGTACTCTGATGGCTACCAAACCTCTGACCTAAACTTTGTCCTGCCTGCAAGATATTCTAGGAAAACAGTAGCACAAAACTTGTGAGAGTGGCCGACCCTTGTCTGACTTGACTTTAGGCCTATTCCATGAGAAGGAATGCATATCCAATACTGCTCCGGTAACCAAGAACCATAGACTAGATAGTCCAAAGACTTAGGGCAAAAACAAACACTAAAGGTCTAAAAAAAAAAAAGTTATAAATAAAATGACTCCTAATGATACTCTGCTATACTCATGGATCAGTGCCTTATTCAGTCATCATCATAGAAGCTTCCCCCTGCAGCAGATGGGAACAGATACAGAGACCCACAGCCAGAAACAGTATGAAACAAATTGATTTTCAGTTAAAAAAAATGCTAAAAATGAATATATAAATAAATGTGTTAATGTGTTGCCTTATCTAAATATAGTTTTAGTGGGTTGTATATTTAAGGAAAGTATCTCTTTCTTTTAGATTTCCAAATTTTTGGAGTACATTTTTTTAAAAATTATATTTGTTTGATTTTATGAATTTCTTTGAGGTCTCTTGTTATGTCCCCCTTTTCACCTCTAATATAGTTAATTTGGATCTTCTTTCTCTGCATTTTAATAAATTTGGCTAAGAGAATAACAATCTCATTGATTTTCTCAAAGAATCAACATTTTGTTTGATTTATTCTAGTTGTTTTTGTTCTTGTTGTTTGTTTCTATTTATTAATTTCAACCACAAATTTGATTACTCTTTCTATCTTCATTGCAATGTTGTGCTCTTTCTCTCTTCTTCTTCTTTTTTAATGGGTAACAGAATTTATTAAGATAAATTGAGGAAGCACACTCACAATTACAAAATGGAGTAGACAGTAGAAGTCATCCTCTGATCTGACCAGGAGCAAATCCACCTCACAGCTGGGAGAGAGAGCTGTGTCCCATCTCCAGCTCCTTATCAGAGGTCAAGTACCACGACAGCAAGCACCGCTTCCTTTGGGCCATATATCATAGTGTCATGGGCAGAGCAAATACCACTACAATCCCCTCTTTTATCTAAATAAGAAAGATCTAATCTTAATGCAAACTATATACAATATGAATAATTATCAAGTATTGTCCAGAAAAAAACAAAGGGTAAGAACATTTCTCAGGAATTTGGTATTTGTCTCTTGTTTGACGTTATTCTCTCTTCTTTTTAAAGCTTACAGATGCATCTTTAAGTTGCTAACATAAAATATATCCATTTTCTTTCTTTTTTTTGTTTTGTTTTTCGAGACAGGGTCTCTCTGCGTAGCTTTGCGCCTTTCCTGGGACTCACTTGGTAGCCCAGGCTGGCCTTGAACTCATAGAGATCTGCCTGGCTCTGCCTCCCGAGTGCTGGGATTAAAGGCATGCGCCACCATTTTCTTTTTTAAATGTAGATACTTAGTGCTATAAACTTGTCTCTTAGAACAATCATTTTGTAGCCAGATAAATCTTTCCCACTTGCCAGTCAGAGCTTTAATATTAATTACAAACTGTTTGGTCTATGGCTCAGGCTTATTGCTAGCTAATTATTGCAATTTAAGTTAATTCATTTCTATTAATCTGTATTTTGTCACGTGTCTCATAGATTTTCCTGTGTTCTGTTACATCTTGCTCCACCTGGTGGCTTGCAGCATCCCCCCTGACTCCACCTTTCTTCTTCTCTATCTCTTGGATTTCCTACCTGGCTATCACTTGCCTTGCCATAGGCCAGAGCAGGTTCTTTATTAACCAATAGTAGGAACACATATTCACAACATAAAGACCATCCCATAACACTTCCCCTTTTCTGTCTAATCAAAGAGGAAGGTTTTCATTTTAAGATAGTAAAATTACATACAACAAACAGTTTTCAAGCAAGAATTACACTTACAATATCTAGTCTATTTGTATTTGGCAAAAATAAAGAAAATGTTCTATCATCTATCCTATTATTGTGAGTCTAAAGTTTTATATCTAATTTTCCTTTTATCATAACTGAGGAAAACTGTAATTATAACTATCTAATCTTCAACTCCATCAAAGAACCCAGAAGGATATAATATTACCTAAGTAAACAGAGTGCAAGCAACTTTCAAAATTCTAGAAATGAGAGATATCTGGCTACCTGGACAGTCACCCAAAGTTCCTTTGTAACATTGTGGCATCCATCTTCAGCCTACAGGCCTAGAATGTCTGGCATGAAGCAGGAAATTTGGAGGACCATTTTACCTGTTTTGGCAAATTTCAGTCGTCATTTTCCCATGAGTCCTGCATATCCAGGTTATTCATCATACTGTCAAGCAGTCTAGGCAAAAGCAGTTTCATTCCCAAATGGCCAGCCTTTTCCATATTGTAAGCAAACTCCATTACAAGTTTCTCTGATGCTCATTATCCTCTTTGAAGTAATTGATGCTGCCAGGAACTGATGTGTCTCACTGTCCAGAAAAGTTTTAAGTTCCTTTTTTTTGTGTGTTTTTTTTTTTTGTTTGTTTGTTTTTTGTTTTTTTTTTTTTTTGAGACAGAGTTTCTTTGTGTAGTTTTGGTGCCTGTCCTGGGCTCACTCTGTAGACCAGGCTGGCCTCAAACTCACAGATATCCCCCTGGCTCTGTCTCCCAAGTGCTGGGATTAAAGGTGTGTGCCACCACCACCCAGCCAAGTCTAAGTTCTTAAAATATTTTAAATGCCATATTCTGCAGGTCTTTGAAGTGTTTGAAGATTACCTACCTAATTGAAATATATTTTTGTATACCTAGAAAACTTAACTAACATGACTATAAGTTTGATTATCATAGATGACTACTAATCTGTATTTCTTAATGACACATTATAATTTTAAATATGTTGATAAACACAATACTTTAAACAAGAGTAGAAATATACATATAGTAAAACAAAATTGACCTTAAACTTGTATCAATAAACCAAAATCCATACCAATGTAAAATATTTTGAGATTAACAGTTGTTTTTGGATTAAAGTAGATTCAATAATCTACTCTTTTTTTTTTTTTTTTTTTTTGATTTTTCAAGACAGGGTTTCTCTGTGTAGCTTTGTGCCTTTCCTGGAGCTCACTTGGTAGCCCAGGCTGGCCTCGAACTCACAGAGATCCGCCTGGCTCTGCCTCCCGAGTGCTGGGATTAAAGGTGTGCACCACCAACGCCCGGCCCAAATCTACTCTTTTTTTATCATTTCTTATCTTTAGAAACAGATTGCTATGGTGGTATTGTGTTCCCCAAAATATTGTGCATGCTAATAAACTTATCTGGGGTCACAGAACAGAACACCCACAGTATTAAACATAAGAGGATAGGCTGTGATAGCACACACCTTTAATCCTAGCATTCCAGAGGCAGAGATCTACCTGGATCTCCTGTGTGTTCAAGGATACAGCCAAGCATGGTGCCTCATGCCTTTAATCCCAGAAAGTGAGCCTTTAATCCCAGGGAGTGATGGCAGAAAGCAGAAAAGTTATGTAAGGCATGAAGACCAGAAACTAGAAGCTTTTAGCTGGTTAAGCTTTCAGGCTTTGTGCAGCACAGTTCAGCTGAGATCCATTTGGATTAGGACACAGAAGCTTCCAGTCTGAGGAAACAGGATCATCTGAGGAATTGGCAAGGTGAGGTGACTGTGGCTTATTCTGCTTCTCTGATCTTCCAGCATTCAACCCAATAACTGGGTTCAGGTTTGATTTTATTAATGAGATCTTTAAGATTCATGCTACAGATTGCACTTACAATAAACCCCTTAAATAAAAGCAAACAATCATAAACAATATTTTGGGAATTGAATTTGAGCGTAGCTTTCTACTATATTTCCTGCTACTTGGGGGTGCTGGCAATCTTATGGGAATCCTGAGAAAATTTAAAATTATGGTCATGTCCTGACTGGAGTAGTCTGTGAGGCTGTATCATCTTGTCCCATTGCCTTGAAGTGTTCTAGCTGTTGGATCATCTGGGCCATTGCTCCCATTGGAGACCTCTTAGGGGGTCTTCCTTGATGGAACCATATTAACCTGAAAGGAGTTCACAGCTTCTCATTTTCTCTGGAAACAAAAGCAGAACCTCTTTCCCAAAGCAAAATATTCTTAGACCCAAATTTTGAAGTCAAGATATATTTAATATATATATATATATATGTGTGTGTGTGTGTGTGTGTGTGTGTGTGTGTGTGTGTGTTGGTTTAACTTAGTAGACCCCACAATCAAATGTCTCTCTGTAGACATTTGAACATTAAGATAATGCACATTAACAGTCAAAAACTTCAAAGAAAACACAATAATAAACATAATGGATTTACACATTGTGTAAATTAAACATTATACACATACTCTATGTATTTTCCATCTTTAAGTGGTTTATTTCTTTTATAAATTATTTTATCTTTTAATGCATTATTTTTATGACTATATTATTTCTCTTCTCTCTTTCAAGCCTATGTATGTTTTTAAATATATTGTATTTTTTCCATCTGAATCTGTTTTATTGTGTATCTTTAATCCTTTTTTGACCAAAAGAGTTTTCTTTATTTTTTGTTTGTTTTACATACCAAACACAGATCCCTCCTCTTGCTCCCCCAACCTTCTCCCCTCACACCTCATCCCATCTTCCAACAGGGTAAATTCTCTCATGGGGAAGATCTAAGCCTGTGTACATTCAGTCGAGGCAGGACCAAGCCCTTCCCTGCTTTATCAGGAGTGCGCAAGTTGTCTGACCATAGGCAATGGGATCCAGAAAGTCAGCTCATGCACCAGGCAGTGATAGATCCTGATCATACTGCCAGGGGCCCCTCAAACAGACCCCACTATACAACTGTCTTCAGTAAGCAGAGGATCTAGTCTGGTCTCATGCAGGTTCCACAGCCGTTGGTCTAAAGTTCACGAGTTCCTTTGAGCTTGGTTCAGTTTTCTCTGTAGATTTCCCCATCATGGCCTTGACCCCACTTGCTCATGCAATCCCTCTTCCTTCTCTTTACTTCTGATGAGTAAACTGGGGATAAGGAATGGCAATAGAGGGTAGGGGATGGCAGATGAGAACATGAGGGAATGAGACAAGAGGTTTCTCTGTGTAGTTTTGGTGCCTGTCGTGGATTTCACTCTGTACACCAGGCTGGCCTCAAATTCACAGAGATATTTGCCTGACTCTGCCTCCCAAATTCTGGGACTAAAGGCGTGCACCTCCACCATCCAGTTAAGTTTTTAAATTGCTGAGCTGCATGGCTAAGTGCACTGTCTTCTGGCTCTGCCCTGCTCACCTTTTCAACATGGCACAATTGGCACCCAGATGTTTGGCAAGAATTTCCACATAAAACCTGAGGGCTTAAACAAACATGTTCTAGGTTTTAAAATGGAGCCAAGAGCAACTTCCTAGCTCATGTTGCTCATTACAGGATCCTTGGTACAGAGATTTGTTCCCTGGCTGCCACAGGCTTCAGAGGCATCATGGCAGACAGACTCCTGAGGTTTCAAAGAGTCATGCTTACCTCCCCAATTCTGGGAAGCTGTTTTAAGTAGTATGCCTGTGATTTTAAGCTGGTGACTGCGCTCCCAAGTGTTCAGGCAGTGGCTGGGAGAGGCCTCTCTGTACCATGGTCTATAGGTTTGGTCTTTTGATAGTGTCCCACACTTCCTGGATGTTTTAAAAATGGATTTTTTTTTTTTTTTTAGATTTATGTGGGATAAACTTTATTTATTTATTTACTTACTTACTTAGGCTTTTCGAGACAGCGTTTCTCTGTGTAGCTTTGCGACTTTCCTGAACTCACTTGGTAGCCTAGGCTGGCCTCGAATTCACAGACATCCACCTGGCTCTGCCTCCCAAGTGCTGGGATTAAAGGCATGCACCACCACCGCCTGGCAATGGGATGAGCTTTAAACTTTAATTGAAAAAGAAACAAAATATAAATTTTATAGGGAATTATTATGAAATTTTTATCTGACATATTTTATTTTACAGGAAATTGTTCCAGCAACCACTTTATAAGTAAAACCTAGTGATTGTGAAGTATATTTTAGGTTATTTAAGGTTATAGAAATTCCTATGAAGTTCAAATACTCAGCTATTTGATTTTCTGTTTTAATTCAACAAATAATAAAAAATTCTCATTCTTAGTTAATTCAGAGCAATAGTCAGTGGTGTATTCTGTAAGAATTTTTGAAATATCTGTGTTCTAAACCAGATATTTCAAATACACCAGATCTTTTAATACTAGATAAACTTCAAAAGAAGTCAATAGTTAGGTAATGTGGCCAGTAGTTGTCTGTTGAGTTATAATTGCATCAAACCATAGAAGTAAGGCATACAATCAGTTTGTGTATAAATTGAGTAATGAATCAGATAACCAATCAATGAAACATTAATAACTGAGTAATATTTTGAAGCTTAAATACTCTTACTTGTCCAATTTTGCAAAAGATTAGCCTAAATTCAAATTACTTTCAATGTCTATAACCCTCAGTATGTATACTTAAGTCTTAAACTTTAAGCCTTAAACCTATTAAGGGCTAATATATAACTCATTCCTATGGCACATGGCTAGCATGAACATGGCTGTGAAATCAAAATTAAATACCTAAATAATTTTTGAAAAAGCATACCTGATATAAATATTGAATAATTAAAGTAAGATTAAAAAAAAATGTATTGACTGATGTATTTGTGGGCACAGTGAGTGTTTTCTCTCCTGTATCTCTTCTATATCCTATATTGACTGGGAGTAAAATACCACTCCAGATAAGCGGAAAAGAAGATTTTTAAGCTTAAATTGCCTGTGCTGGTGGGCTGTGGAAATGACTCAATAATTAAGAGCACTTGTTACTTTTACAGGGAGCCTGTGTTCAATTACCAGTATTCATTTGGTAGCTCACGATCATCCATAACTGCAGTCATAGAGACCATGACACCCTCTTCTGACTCACAAGCTCATTCTCTTTCTTAATCGGCATAAAACATTCAATACTGACCCACAGATTGGCAGAAATGAATGCATGATGAGATATGACATGTACTTACCTATTCCTAATACCACATTGGATATTTCCTATCCTGAAATTTTGCATCTCTCCTACTACTCTCTGTCACCAAAACATGGGGGGGGTGACTTCATGGCTTCTTGTCTGCTTTAGACAAAATAGCCACATTAGGGAAAGAGGTAAGCAAAGCTTATTCATCACACGTTTTGAATCTCTTTGTGCTGCCATCTTTGGGCTCCATCACAATTCATACCCCTTGAATGTGCTGTTGTTTATTTTTGAAATACACACTTCTTGCTATTTCTAAGCATATTGCCTCCTAAGATCCTTAAACTTGCATATTAATATTTTATGCTTGTAACATCTTCTGCAGAATGAACCAGCCACCATTTAAAGTCATCTCTATTAAATTACCCCTAATTGTTTTATTCCTCTATGCCATCTTTTCTTTCTAGAACACTGGCATAGTTTCACATTATTTAAATATTCATAAGCTTCCATTGAATGTTAAAGTATAAATATACTAAGGTGAATGCATATTGAAAGAGTTTATACAACGAAATTCATGTTTCTTATTTATAAGAATAAATTTATTCCAACATCTCAGTATTTTTCTCTATTATTTGGCAAAGTAACTGAAGAATAGAAAACCTCTGTCCTTGCAAAAGCAACACATTGCTTAATAGTCCTCCATTATAGATCTAGGTCTCTAGAATTAGAGGAATCTCTGGGCCTGCATGTTTATTGACAAGAATGAAAATGATAATTGACACCTGATCTCCAAACCACCTGGTCCCCACTGACATTTAGAGTCCATGGGTTATGCAAAACATACCAAATTAGTCATCAGAAGTCCTTTAGTAGATCCCCATTTTGTGCTTTCTGGTTTAAGGTGTTCATGTACCTTAAGGGTCTAACTCTGGAAAAGTATGCATCATGCAGCCCTAGAAAAGAGGAAAAATTAGAGCACACATCTGGCTTCTTGGGACTCTCTAGTAAGGCAGCTTTCATCTATGATAGAATTTTCTACATTATGTTCTGCAACAGACATAGGTTTATAGATATTTTATGATCAAATCTCTATGACAGTCAGTCTCAACATAGTCTTTCTTCTTATGTACATCAAAGTTGGCAAGTATCATTTGAGTTACTGGAATCTGTCTTTTAAAAAACACTGACATAATTTAGAGATAGTCTGACTGAGAGAGTAATGAGAAATTTTAAGTAAGAAGAGCCAAGAGAAGCCAGATAAATCTCAATGAGTAAACTCTTTTATTTATTTATTTTTAGATTTACTTATTTGGTGTGTATGGGTTGTTTTCCTGCATGTATGTATGCTTGTGTCCCACATGTGTACTTTCTGCCCATAAAGGACAGAAAAAGAGTATAGGATAACCCTCAACAATGGTTATAGACAGTTTTAGCTGCCATGTGATTGCTGACAAACAAAAAGAGGTCCCCTCAAGAAAAAATGCTATTTACCTCTTCTCCATCTCTACAGCCCCTCATATTCCCATAGCTCAGTCAATATACAGTTTAGTGAGAAAAGAACATTGGAAAATGGTGAATTTGATTGCATATAGTATAATTTCAGAGCTGTGAAATAAGAACAGCTTTTACTCCTATCCCAGATTGTAAGGGGGTAAGTGCAGGATCAGCTATGTCCATACTCCTAATTCCCAGTGTGCAAATATTTCTTCATTTTTTGAAGGAAAAATTTGACTCACTAATACTTCCTTAATAATCTCAAGGATAGCCTGGAGCTCTAATAAAGACCATTGACTGCATGCAAACACATTTGTTATCAGTAGTTGCATACTTGATTAGAGGTAAAAACCAAATTTGAGGATATATTTCATCAAGTCTTCCTGAAAAGAAATCAGATTCTAAGCATGATTGTTACTCTTGTTTACATATGTGAATGAGAAAAATTAGCACAAATTGTCATTGCATCTGTATAAACCAGTCAGGAAAAGCTGGGGAGATTGTTAATTGATTCAATATTTGTTTTCATATAATTTTCCCCATGCCTTCTCCTCAAGTCTCTGATTCTATACATTATTTAAATGATTAATATGTGAGGATTATTATTGGAGAAATTATTTTGGCCACTCCACGTAGTTAAAAGGATATTTATTTAATGGCGTAACTCACAAATTAAGTAATGGGTAGGTCGCAGGGTCTGGGGAAGGTATAATGCAGTCCAGCGGTGTTCTCCAGAGCTCTGCACAGTCAATCTGCACTGGTCAGCGTCCCGGCACCGAGAGAGCGCCGAGTGCGAGCGCTGGCCCATCCAGCTCTCGGGTCCCCAGGCGCCTCCCCTCGCCCCGCCTCGTAGGCGTGACAGTTGCCAGAGTCTCAATGGGGGTTGGAACTTCCAGAACCAAGCTGGAATGGCTACCCACTACATCTCCCCCTTTTTGTCTAAATAAGAAGGTTCTAAACTAATACAAGACTATATACAAAGGAATGGTTATCAAATATTGTCCAGAAATAATGAGAGATAATGACCTAGATAAGATGTAACTACAACCAATGCAAACAATATCAAGCAAGAAACACATACTAAAATCCAGAGAAGTATAGAGCATAGGTAAACAGCATGTTACAAAGATCATTCAAAGGTGTCCTATCCTAAAGAACCTGAACCTAATACTTAATATGTTCTATCTAAGATATTATATATACTAAGTTGTAACTATAACTGCTAGTCTTCAATCCCATCAAAGACCTGAGAAGGAACATAATGGTCCCTGAGAAATGGTAGATGGATGCAAGCAACTTTCGGGAATCTTGCAAGAGTAGACCAAGACAGCTGGCAGCCTGGACAGTCACCTAATGTTTCTCAGCATTGTTGGTGCATTCAAATTGGCTACAGCCTAGAGTATCTGACAGACCATTTTCAGAAGCAGGATTTCTGAAAGACCATCTTACCCTGTCTTGGCAGAGTACAGTGGTCGCTTTCCTTGTGTCCCGCTTGTCCAGAAAGGACAGCATTGCATTTGTACTGTCAGCCATCAAGGCAAGGGCAGTTCTTTGCCCAGTAGGCCATTTTGTGCCAAAAGACAAACTTCCAAATGGAAATGTCTTAGAAGCCCAACATTCTCTCGGGATCAATTGGTGCAGCCAGGAGCAATTGTGTCTCACGTCAACAGAATTCTAAGTTATTTAAATGCCATATTCTCCAGGTCTATGAAGTGTTTGAAGATTACCTGCCCATCTAACCTATGTATCTGTAAATCTGGATAACCTAACTAACGTAACTATAGAGATGACAGGCATAGGCGACTATAAATCTATAAATCTTATCTATCAAAATAACCTAAGGACTAAGGCTTCACATAAATAAGGTAAACAGTCTATAAGCAAATGTATGGTGAAGAACGATGACTTCAAAATTGTGACAATACACAAGATATTTATAACAGAGGTAGGAATATATAGTGCGATATGCAATATGACAATAATATTAAATATATATCAATATACCGAATATCCTAAACAGAAGTAGAGCATATATAAAGTAGGACAGATAAAAATTTACATTTGTATCAATATAAAAATGTTTCAAATAAGAATAGAAATATATGTACATTATAACAAATATAGTTCTGTATTTGTATCAATATACAAATTATCTTAAACAGTATAAAAATAGTTTACATTTGTATCAACATATAAGAATCTATAACAGTACAAATTACAGTGCAAATTATCTAAGGCTGCTATTTTACTAAGTTTGTTTACTAGTATATACAATGATTTACCATCATATCTTATACCTATCCATTCCATTTCTTCTCCCCCCTTTTTTTTTTACAATATTGAGTCTAATATTTTCTTCCACCCCCAACCCTATAACCATCATCCATAACCCTGAGAATTATGAAACCTAAGGGAGAAGGGCGTCGTTTTCTTAGAATTGCTTCCTGCCATTTAGGGGTGATGTTATCTCTGTTGGGTACTGTGAGAAAGCTCAGATTGTTAAATCTCAGTTAGACTAACTGTAGGTTCTGATGCAAGTTTTAGAGTAATGGGTAAGATTGTCTGAAATTCTGGCAAGAAGTGTAGTATGATGATGATTACCATGGCATCATTCTGGATTGGGTAGAGTTGTTGTTGTTGGGGCCCCATCTTCCTTCTGGAGACTTCTGAGATTGCTATTGGAAAAACTTATTTGTTATCAAAAATGGGAGGTTTGGATTGAAAGAGGACATAGCATGTAAGAAAGGATTCTGAGAAATCAAGAGTAAGCATGGAGAGAATTAGAATTTAGAAGACAATGGTCCCTTTTTATTGGTTTCCTTCTGTCTCACACCAGAGGGCTCTTCTGATATGGGACTGAAGAATCTCTTAAACTTTTCTTTTAGCAATATGCTTGGGTTTAGAGAAGGAGTGAGCCAATTCCATCTCCAAAGCCAGCTTGGCTATAATTGAATTGGAACCACAACTTTTCTAGATTGATAGAGAGAAAGATGTTAGACAGCGAGATTTTACCATGTGTAGATTGGTACCAATAGATTCTTCCTTTCTGCTGTAAACATCCGGATATCCAAGGCCTTATGAGTTTTGGAAGATGGGTATTTCCATTATCCTGGAAAGACAAAAACAGAACCCTACCCCCCCTTTGATTGTTAAATTTTTCTTACAACTTGTAGAGATGTCACATTGGTGGATGATCTTTTACTTCTCTTCATCAAGGGGTTTTTCCTGTTCAAATCGAATTTTTATTAATTTTGTTGGTATCCATAGCTTTTCTTCTCCTGCAGAAACAAAGGCAAAACCCCTTCCCCAACGTAGAACATATCCAGGTTTCCATTCTGAGGTCAGCACATCCTTAAAATAAACTGGTTGGTTTAGCTCAGGAGTTTTGTCTGTTGTCCAATGTCTCTCCGCAGCTGTTGTTCCTTTCTCATTAGCATTGAGAAAATTCAAGGTTAATAAAGCACTATGCAGTCTATTTCTAGGAGTCATTGTTACCTGTTGCTGTTTATTTAGCATATCCTTTAAAGTTCGATTGGATCTCTCTATGACTGCTTGGCCTGTGGGATTGTGTGGTATACCTGTAACATGCTTTATATTATAATAAGCAAAGAACTGTCTCATTTTATTGGAGACATATGCTGGGGCATTGTCTGTCTTAATTTGTACAGGTATTCCCATGATGGCCATAACTTCTAATAGGTGTGTAATCACAGAATCAGCCTTTTCAGAACTCATAGGAGTTGCCCATTGAAATCCTGAATAGGTGTCAATGGTATGATGTACATACTTTAATCTTCCAAATTCTGCAAAATGAAACACATCCATCTGCCAAATTTCATTTCTTTGTATACCTTTTGGATTACTCCCTGCAGGTAATGGAGTTTGGTTATAGATGGAACAAGTAGGACATTTTTTTTCACAATATCCCTAGCCTGTTGCCAAGTGATGGAGAAATCCTTCTTCAAACCTTTGCTATTTATATGGTGTTTCTTATGATATTCTGAAGCTTCTAGCCCATTACCTATTAGTAACTGATCAATCTCATCATTACCTTGTGCTAAAGGTCCTGGCAGACCTGTATGGGATCTGATATGTGTTATATATATAGGATGTTCCCTTTTTCTGATGATTTCCTGCAATTGTATGAATAATGAAGTTAATTCTGTATTATCAGGAATAAATTCAGCAGTTTCAATATGTAAAACAACTCTCTCTGCATATTGAGAGTCAGTGACTATATTGAGGGGTTCTGTGAAGTCCATCAGTACCATAAGAATGGCATACAGTTCTGCCTTTTGTACAGAGCTATATGGACTTTGCACCACTTTACTTAAGTCTCCTGATTTATATCCTGCTTTCCCTGATTTATTTGCATCAGTATAGAATGTGAGGACTCCAGACATTGGCTTTTGTCGTACAATGTGAGGAAGGACCCATTCAGTCTTCTTTATGAATTCTATTCTCTTGCTTTTGGGATAGTGGTTGTTAATCTCTCCCAAAAAGTTACTGCAGGCTCTCTGCCAGTATTCATTATCTTTCCATAGTGATGAAATTTCCTCATTAGTTAATGGTACTACAATTTCTGCTGGGTCCATTCCTGTCAACTGGCGAAGTCTTAATTTACCCTTTTGAATCAAATCAGAGATCTTTTCTATATAAATCTTTAATTTCTTATTTGGTTTACGTGGTAGGAATATCCATTCCAATATAATATCTTCCCTCTGCATCAAAATACCTGTTGGGGAATGTCTGGAGGGGAATATGACAAGAATGCATTTAAGTTCTGGATCCACACGATCCACATGTGCTTCTCGAATTGTCTTTTCTACTAGAGCCAATTCCTTCTCAGCTTCGCTGATAATTCTCTTGGACTATTTAATTCTTTGTCCCCTTCTAGAGTATTAGCCAAATTTTGTAGTCCATCTTGGGTATTCCCATGATACCCAGTAAGTTGGAAATGCTTCCTAATAACTTTTGAAAATCATTTAGAGTCTTCAATCTATCTCTTCTTAGTTGTACCTTTTGGGGTCTAATTTTTTGTAGCTCTATCTTATATCCTAAGTAATTAATAGAATCTCCTCTTTGTATTTTTTCAGGAGCAATTTGCAGTCCCCAGCGAGGCAAAACTTTTTTTACTTCTTCAAACATGCTTTCCAATGTATCTAACTTTGGATCAGCTAATAGGATATCATCCATATAGTGATAAATTATGGATTGTGGAAACTTTACACGAATTATCTCTAATGGTTTCTGCACAAAGTATTGACACAAAGTAGGGCTGTTTAACATTCCCTGTGGGAGGACCTTCCATTGATATCTCTTGACTGGCTGAGAATTATTATAATTAGGTACTGTGAAGGCAAATTTTTCTCTATCATTTTCCTGTAAGGGTATGGTAAAGAAACAGTCTTTTAAGTCAATAACTATTATAGGCCATTCTTTTGGTAGCATAGAGGGCAAGGGCATCCCGGTCTGTAGGGAGCCCATTGGCTGAATTACTTTATTAATAGCTCTCAGATCTGTCAGCATTCTCCAATTACCAGATTTTTTTTTTAATAACAAATACAGGAGAATTCCAAGGACTGGTAGATTCTTCAATGTGTTGAGCATTTAACTGCTCTTGAACCAGCTGTTCTAAAGCTTGTAGCTTCTCTTTTGTCAAAGGCCATTGTCCAACCCAGACAGGTTTGTTAGTTAGCCATTTTAAAGGTAAGGCAGTTGGTACTTCTGAGAGTTCAACAACAGTCGTGCTGTGTTTGTGAACAGCCTGAATGGTTGGTGACTGATTTTTATAGCATGTTATGATATTATTCCTAGAAACATGCATTGGTCTGTATTCCTTTTCTGAAAGTGTAGGAATTTTAATCTGGGTTTTCCACTGTTGTAACAGATCTCGGCCCCAAAGATTTACTGCTACATTTGCTACATAAGGCTTCAGCCTTCCTCTCTGTCCTTCTGGCCCTATGCATTCAACCCATCTCGAACTCTGTTTTATCTGAGATAGGGTGCCAATCCCTAACAGTTGGACATCTACCTCTTGAAGAGGCCAATTCGGATGCCATGATTTTGGTGTAATTATAGTCACATCTGCACCTGTGTCCACCAGGCCCTCCAGAACCAGGCCATTAATTCGAATTCTAAGCTTTGGTCTTTGTTCATTTATGGAAGTCTGCCAAAATATTTGTTTTATAGTGTTCTTTGTAAACTGTGATCCAGCTATCAAAGCTGTTTTATCATCCATTGCAGTATCAGTTTTTACATTAGGCATTGGTTTATTCAGTTGTCCTGGAGAGGAATTTCTTCCACAGTGGCAGGGAATGTTCGTACTACGTTTGGTTTGGGGCCTGCAAGAGGCCCCCTGAGGCGTTTCCCGCCAGTAAAGGGTTGCCTTGTATATCTATTTTTGATCTGCACTCACTGGTCCAATGTCGGCCTTTGCCACATCTTCTACATAATCCAGGGGGTGGTTGGGGTCTCCTGTTTAGGCTATTCCTAGAAGGAGTAGTGCTTCTAGGAGTACCCCATGTACAGTTTTTACTTATATGACCTGGTGTACCACACTTAAAACATTTGGTAACACGGGGCCTTCTTTCACCTCTGGGATTTGTCTCTCCTATCCATGCCTCATTACTGTAGTTAAGAGACTGAACACCATTAGTATATTGAATCCATTCTTCCAAAGGAGCTGATCTAATCTTTAATGGTGTAAGTATTCTTCTGCATTCTGCATTAGCATTGTCGAACGCCAAGGACTCAGTTAATACTTTTCTTAATTCTTTGTCTGACACAGCTCTTGTTATAGCTCTGTTCAGTCTTTGTAAAAAATCAGTGAAGGGTTCATGCGGTCCCTGAAATATCTTTGTGTATACCTCAGTTGGTTTTCCAGGTTCTGGAATTTTTTCCCAAGCATTTAGAGCTGCTGTATGGCATAGGGATATTGTATGCTCATCATAAGTGGCTTGTACATTCCTGTCAGCGAAACATCCCTCACCAAGTATTTGATCTTGGGAGATCACAAAACCTCTGATTTTACCTTGTTGTTCTAAATTTTTTGCCTCTTCTCTCAACCAGCTTTTCCACTGTAACTGCTGACTATATTCTAGAACAGCTGAAATTAACTGATGCCAGTCATCTGGAATGATTCTATGTGAGGTAGACCACGAATTTAACATCTGTTTTACATATGTGGATTGTATCCCATACGTAACTACTGCTTCCTTTATATTTTTAAAGTCCCTTGTTGAAATTGGTTGTAATGTATATGTCATATATGGCTCGGGGTGTGTGTCATCTGCTGGCTTCTCATGGACAATAACAGGATAAGCCATTGTATGAGAGCCATTTGGAGATGTTACAACCTCTATGGTCTTGACCTTCTGCTTATTAGTTCCCTTGTCATGTTTACTGAGAGTTTCTTCTAGGGCTTGCAAACGAGCACCTAGGGTCTGTTCTAGGGAGTGAACCTCCTCTCTTGCAAGGGACTCCATATTTCTCATGGAATCATAGAAGTTTTTATGTTCCTCAGAAACACATGATTCCATGGACCTTATCCTATCAATTAACGATAATCTTTCTTCCTTATATACTGTCTGAGTAGCCACAACTTCACTCTGGAGAGTTAGTGTTCTATCCATTAAATATTCATATTTATTATCAATAAAATCAATTTTGGGTACAAGCCTGTTTTGTAAATCCTGATTAGCAGATTCTAGAGAAAGAATCCTTTTCTCTAAGCCTTCATTGCTATCTTTGAAAGCAGATTCCAGAGAGAGAATCTTTTTCTCTAAGCCTTCATTGCTATCTTTGAAAGCAGATTCCAGAGAGAGAATCTTTTTCTGTAAGCCTTCATTGCTATCTTTTAAAGCCTGTATCAGTCCCAATAATGACTCATCTTTGTTCTTAAACCAGTGTTTGAACACTGTGTGAATTATTATGATGAATGCCAAAATGGTATAGCCCAGATATGCCTTAGGAATGTCGTATATTTCCAGGAAGATGTCATTCATCATACAGGCAAAAAGGTTTTTAAATTCTTGTGAGGTAATGTTGTCGGCCATATTACACGAATTACTCAAAATTTGTTAGTCAATTTTAAGGTGTAAAATTATCAAGTACCTTTACTTGAAACAATATGCTTACCTTTCGTGTAGTAGCACTTTTCAGCCAGCAGGTGGCGTTGGTATAGCTCCGAAACAGGGCCTGCTGGCGATCTTGGCTGGAGTCGGAGGGAGATGGCGGAAATGGCGGAGATGGCGGAAATCAGAGCTAGCACTCTCCTGCCTCTTTCGCTGGTCTGGGGCTAAGCTAGGGAATTGAGATCGGACTAGCTGCTCCCTTTTTCGGGAATGGAACCGTGTAGGTGTTCCCTGGTTATATGGAACTTTGCAGGCGGGTTTAGGTACCTCGTAGGCGTGACAGTTGCCAGAGTCTCAATGGGGGTTGGAACTTCCAGAACCAAGCTGGAATGGCTACCCACTACAGATTATGGGGAGGAGTTCCACACTTTGCTTGTTAGCTTCAACTATTAGTTTGATAAAACACCAAATATAGGGAAATCTCCCAGATTTCGAGGCTGACCAGGACATGAACCTGCAGTCCAGCTAAGACGTATGTATCTATTTTATGAATTTAACTTTGCC
Source organism: Peromyscus leucopus (assembly GCF_004664715.2). NCBI lineage: Eukaryota > Metazoa > Chordata > Mammalia > Rodentia > Cricetidae > Peromyscus > Peromyscus leucopus. The sequence continues at coordinate 51,924,603 of NC_051068.1, forward strand.
CAACTCATTTACTACTTAGTCAGTTGGTACAGAAATTGGGATGAGGGACCATAAGGACAGTTACAGGACTGGGAAATGGTACTAGAAAAGTATTTTGCTCCCACTGCTAAAATAGAACAAGGTAAAATGCATGGAGTACTACGAAGGAATGATAGTTTCTTTCCAAGCTGTACAAGGCTGTTATCTGACCATATCCACTGGTTTGTTTGTTCAGGATTTGGTAGTATTCTGCCTAAGAGATACTGACCAGTGCCTCCAACTGACAGAGGAGAAAGCACTGGAAGCATGTTGGAGGTCTATAGTCATCAGGGACACCAAAAGCTTCTACACTGTGAGGAGTTCCTGGGACTTTTTTAATTTTAATCTGTATAGAAAGGACCAGGTTGTCAGCTTTCTGAACCTTTCCCAAACACTGTTGCATGATGTAGGCAGCCCGATATTAGTCTGTTCATCAATGACATTATGAGTAGCAGAGAAAACACCTTTCTTTGAGGACATAGTGGCCCCACTGGAACAAATAGTTCTCTAGAGGTTGGGCTTGTCCTCCACATGCCCCTATACTTAATTCATGAAACTCAAGACTATTAAAATTGATTTTCTACTGTAAAGCAAATTTTGGTGTGTTTTTGGTTACTGTGTACACTGCAGTTGGCATGAGTGACCTGCAGCAACCCAGTAGCGGTCCTAGGATTTAGTCCTCAGTCAGGTTTCACCTTATTCAGTGTCCCGCCTGGTGTGCAGCCACTCAGACCCAAGTGAACACACAGAGGCTTATATTAACTAAAACTGCTTGGCCATTAGCTCAAGCTTACTACTAACTACCTTTTACATTTAAACTCAGGCCATTTCTGTGAATCTATATCTTGCCACATGTTCTGTGGCTTTATCTGTGTGCCATTACATGCTGCTCCCTAGAAGGTGGGCTGGTGTCTTCTGACTCAGCCTTCCTCTACCCAGAATTATCCTTGTCTGTTTATCCCGCCTATACTTTCTTCCTGGCTACTGGCCAATCATATTTTATTTATCGACCAATCAGGGCAACACATTCACAGCATACAGAGCGATATCCACAGCATTATTCTCAGTCTACTGCATATCTCTCTTGAAGATTGGCCACAGAAGCCAGAATGTATACATAACATTTGGTTCTCTCAAACAGTAGAATTAAACAAAAATACAGACCAAACCACGGACATTGAACTACAGTAAATATTTTCCTATATTCGTAATAGGAAGATATAAATAATTGTTTTCATTAATAATCAATATGTCTTTAATATATTGTTATAACTATAATATCAAAAAATGATGGTATAATGCCATTAAGCACCTGAGAAACATTAGAATAAGAATTGCAAATATAGATTAGTATGTTTCATTGTATAGTCTCAAAAACTGGAAACCTGTAATAGAAAAGTGGTTACCATGCTATTAAACATCTGAATAGAATGATTAAAACACAAAAACATATTTACCATCATGTAGTAAGTAAATGATGACTTTTTATAAGATCTAATATTTATCTTTATATATATGTATATATATATATATATATATATATATATATATATATACATATATATGTAATTCAAGACTTGCATGTTTGAGAATATAAATTGATTATCTCAGAAGCCAAGTAATACTATTTATCAGAAGGTAGGGTCTCCCTGTCTAGAAAAAGACATAACTCATAGAAAACTATAACATAATTACATGCTTTGGTTATTCACCAAGAGATAGAAATGAACATCTAAAATATATCATATTTGATGTAGACAGCTATCCTTTTGGTGGTGTATAAGATAATTTCTCTATAAATAATTAATAGAGATACCACACTTGTTTAGGAAGCAGTATAATACTTCTCTGCGCAACAAGTGCATGTATTTAAGTACCTTATTATACAACATTACTGTGAGGATGCACTTTTGTTTTGTTTGTTTGTTTTTTCAAGACAAGGTTTTTTCCAAAGCCCTGGCTGTCCTGGAACTTGCTCTGTAGATCAGGATGGTCTCAAACTCACAGAAATCTGTCTGCCTCTGCCTCTTGAGTGCTGGGATAAAAGTCATCAGACACCACTTCCCAGCTAGTATTTAGTATTTTTATATTACTAGATTGTTTGGAAAGATGTATATCTACAAAGCAGGAGGCAGAAAGACAGAGAAATACAGAGACAGAGACAACAAGACACAGAGAGTAACAGGAACAAGTTATGTTTTATATGATGAAATAAAATATAATAAAGTAATATCAGAGAATATGCTCAAAGGATATCACAACAAAAAAGCAGTAATACCATTTAAAATTTGAAAATTTTTTAAATCAGAGATCTACATTTCATGAAAATATTATAAAATATTTTCATTGTTATGGCAATGGAAATAGAGTACTTAAAATACAAAAAAAAAAAAATATCTATTCTGACTTCCAGAACTCATTTCCAAAGCAACCATTTCTAAGAAGTCTTTTTGTGCTATCGGAATAGAGCTAGAATCATGCTACTGCATTCAATTTCTTAGAAGCATAAATCCTTTCAAGAACAAGTAGATACCAAAAACAGGCTTTGGCCAGTAAGGATTAATCAGACTTTGTTCATGTTATCAGTTATTTGTATACCATTTTCCAAACTGAGTGTTCCCACTGCCATAATGACCAGAACGCACACAGTGCTCAGTTGCTAAAGCATTGCTTGCTAGCTGATTTTATTGCTTTTGACACATTGAACAACAGAAGAGCCCATCAGCACAGGCACATTAGGATGCCAGAAGTGCATCGCATTCATTTGCAATACGAAGTCACTCCTCAGTTGAATGTATATCAAATCTTCTCTTTATTTTCTTCAGACAAATCTATAACACACAATGAATTGCACCAGTATTGATGAATGAGTTCTCCTAACAGAATTTAAAACACTATCTCATTTGATACTTGAGTTACTGATTATCACTCCCCAGCAGTACTTTTGTAGTTCACATACTTTCTTCTTGATAACATACAAATTTGGACATTGATTGAATTTTATTTTTTCAAACCAGAAAAATACCATCAATATCTAGAATATAGAATAATGTTTTATTATTTTGGAATGTTTTTCTAGAACTTGTTGATAGTATTAATGTTAGTCTACTTATGGCATTATAATTAGTTTTTCTTCATTATGTATAATGAAGTAAATATACAAATATACCCCATCTGTCTTTCATAAAGGAAAAAAAGCATATATATATATATATATATATATATATATATATGCCTATACAAATATAGACATGTGCCTATTGTGTACATATATGAATAATGGCACATCTTTTTCAGAAGTCAAATTGTCTCTGATTCTTATATTTAAGCTAGGCTCTTTTCCCTTAGAAATTTCACATGTGCTACTTTACTTTCATTATGAGTCCTTATTTCCTATTGTGATATCTTTATTTTATGCAAAATGTAACATCTGGTCAATGCCATACCACATGGGTTGTCTGACAGAATTAGAGACTGTTATAAAAAATGAATCACTACAAGCACTTATTTTCATGTCACATTTATTTTCTTGCAACATAAAAATCAGACTGATAAAAACTAAAATGATTATTCATTTCTGTAGCCTCATTGTAGAGAATGGCACTACAATGAAATTTTAGAGCTGTCTTAAATCAAGTCAAACACCTATTGTGCTTAATTCTATGTCTGTGACTTCAACAGGAGTAAAAAGTTTCCAAACATTTGACTGTAAAGAAAGTAAATCAAAAACAAATTTTTAAAATGTCACCATTATCCCATCTCTGTATTATATTTTAGCAGACATAGCATCTAAAGTCTCAATTACTTACTTAATTAATTCTTCTCTCATCTATTACATCCTGACCTCAGTTTCTCTCCCTCCTCTTATCCCACTTTCTGATCACCCCCTTGTGGGAGATTGTGTTGTTGCTCTATGACCACCAATGGAGTTGGGCCTTGGTTTGGAGGGCAGCATACACATTCAAGTTGCTGGATGGAGTAGACCTTAGAGTGTTCTGGTGGACTCAGAGGAGATAGGCAACACAAAAGAGGAGTAAGGAGGGGCCAGTGGAGATGTGCAGCCCTTTTCCAAGGGGAATCATGGAGAGTAGAGGTTGCTGTTTGTTTACTCGGACTATCAGGTTTTACCCTAATATCTGACTTCCAACTATTTTTTTTTTAATAAAACAAAATAAGAAGCTGCTTTACCCCTTTCCTTCAAATCCACTTCTATGTTTCTCTTCAGAAAAGAACAGGACTCCCAGGGACATCAACCAAACATGGCAAAACATGCTACAATAAGACTAGGCACATATCCTCACGGTAAGGCTGAACATCACAAACCAGTAGGAGGGAAAGGCTCTCAAATGCAGACAAAATAGACAGTTCAAGTTTCCACTGATAGGAGTACCACAAGAACACTAAGCCACACAACCAAACATATATGTAGAGGACCTATGTCAGAATCATACAGGCTCCCTGGTTTTTGCTCCAGTCTCTGGGAGTTAGGTAATTCTGTGGGCTATGTTCTTCTGGTGTGGTGAATATAATTTTTTAATTCATGACACTTATCGTTGTTCATAAATATTTAAGATAACGTCAAATTTGTCGAGACATACTCATCATAACTCAATTTACCAATTTAAATGGCAATTGAATGTTGTTCCTAATGTAAAAATTTAACACTGCATTGGGAGTAATAACTGATAAATTAAGAATCACTTGTTTTATTTAAGGACTCATTTTTGAATAAGAAACAAATTTCAAATGAATACATTAAATAAATACAAATTTGAGAATAGATGTCTAAAAATTTATAATAAAACATTTTATAGCATAGGCTATAGCTCTTTCACATGTTTTAGAAACAAACTTGCTTGATACATACATATTTTCCATTATTTCTAACAGCCCTTCAATTGATTTCTTCCTTCTCTTCTGACCATTTGTATGACAAATTCTCCTCATCTGAATGAATAAAATGTCTCTTTAAAGCATGCTAGGGAGTATCTTTGCTTCATTCATTTGAAATACTGAGAGTCTTCATTTTGTTCTGTTTGGTTTTGGTTTCATTTTGCGATGTGTATACCTTCCAAATTATTAGTTTCTAGTATTCATATTGGTGCTTTTACTCTTATAAAGAGTAACCATTTGTACAAGTGGCATATGTTTTTCTTCTTTAATTTTAGTTACTTTCAACTTTTTCCACATAAATTCTAAAAATCTGTCAGCTAAAAATGAAAGCTGACTCTTAGGCATTTTTTTTTTTTTTTTAACATTCAATGGGAAATGTCCTTAAGAAAAAAAAATATATGTATATAATCTTAATCCAAATAGGTGTCTAAAATCAATAATATCAAAACTAATTTTGTCAAGTAAAAAACACTGAGACAACTGGACAATGTGAAGAGAGTGAAAGACTTTGAAGTACTTAGCATTAACTGGGATGTCTTCTCCAAACCCCTACCCTTAAGATTCAGGGATCTATGTTGAAAAGGAAACATATTGTAAGAGCTATAGGGAGTTGATGGTTTCAGGAAACAGGACCTTCCATATAGAAAAAAAAAAAAAAACTGATATACATTTGAACTCACAGAGACTGAGACAGAATGCACAAAACCTGAACAGGCTCAAACCAGACAAAATCCCAGGACTGAAAGAAGTGTCACAAAATCCTATCACTAAACAAGAAGCTATTTGTAAGTGATACCTGCTGGGAAAGATGAAATTAACATTCTCCAATGAAGTGTCATTGTGTATATTAACCATATTCTATGGCAGGCCCTAGACCAGGAAGTAGTTGGCCAATACAGGGTGGACTCCATATTGATGTGGGATGTTCTGTATGTCCCGTGGGAGCCCGTTCTTGGGTTCCTTGGACTTTACCCATCAGGTCCGCATAGAGGATGATTAGGACCATGGGCCTTAGTGCAGGTGTCTGAGATGGTCTGCACTTGGCTGTGCTGGGGGATGGTCTGTATGGCAAATATGTTGCTCTGATTGGTCAATAAAATCTGATTGGCCATGGCTAGGCAGGAAGTATAGGCGGGACTAACAGAGAGGAGAAATAAAAGAACAAGAAGGCAGAAGGACTCACTGCCAGCCACCCACCAGAAAAAGCAGCATGTGAAAATGCCAGTAAGCCACGAGCCACATGGCAAGGTATAGATTTATGGAAATGGATTAATTTAAGATATAAGAAAAGTTATCAAGAAGCCTGCCACGGCCATACAGTTTGTAAGCAATATAAGTCTCTGTGTTTACTTCGTTGGGTCTGAGCAGCTATGGGACTGGCGGGTGACAAAGATTTGTCCTGACTGTGAGCAAGGCAGGAAAACTCTAGCTACACCATATTTTTGGTGTGCTTTTTTTTTCAATCTTATTTTTATTTTATTTTGTCTTATTGAATTCTTATATTTGTTTTGATTTTTGTTTTGTTTTGAATTGGATTTTTTTGGAGAGGTAGTAATGTGTTTGGTTGGATAAAGAGATGAGGGGCATCTGAGAGGACTTGGAGGAGGTAAAAACTCTAATCAAAATATTTTGCAAGAAATTGTTTAAATTAAATATTAATATGTTTAAAAATTAAGTCATTGTGCAATTTAACATATGGATATCCAGTAACCATAATTTATTGGTTTTAAAAATGTTTTAGATTCAATAATGCAAAATATTGCATTCTGAAACAAAACACAGAAAAATGAGGACCAGTTAGTTACTTACATGTGGTTTCTGAGGTCACATTAAGAACACATAGGCTATGTTACAAATCCTGAGTGCGTGTTCATTTTTAACCTCACAGTCTATAAAATAAACTGTGTATTTAGGCAAAGGACAAACAGACACAGGTGGAATAAATTAATTCTATTAAGAATAAGTTATAAGCATGCTATGTAACAAGGACATCCTTGGGAAATTATCCAACTAAATAGATCATGTTTTTCTTTTTTTTTAATTTAATTTAATTTTTTTTACATTTCTTTTTTTAATTTAATTTTTTTCTTTCCTTTTACATACCAACTCCTGTTCCTGCTCCCCCCCCTTCTTCTGCTCCCTCCCATCTCTCCACATCCCACCCCTATCCTCTCCTCATAGAGGGTAAGTCCTCTCTTGGGTAGTCCACGTAGGCTGGCATATCAAGTTGGGGCCAAACCTATTCCCTCCCCTGTTACATCAAGGCTGAGTAAGGCATCCCACCATAGGGAATAGGCTCTAAAAAGCCAGTTCTTGTACCCAGGATAAGTTCTAGTCCCATTGTCCGGGGACCCACAAACACATCAAGCCACACAACTTTCACCCACATTCAGAGGGCCTAATATGGTCACATGCAGGTTCCCCAGATATCAGTCCAGGGTCCATAAAATGGCAGCAGAGATACTAGAGAGCAGAGGCAGGAAGCTTTGCTCTTAGAATGCCTTCCTTCACTCCTGCTGTCAGCTCCATCTTGGTCTGTTGCTGTGGTTTTCCGTCTCCACAGCTTTTAAGCTCCTGATGACCAGCAGCTCTACAGGAATCCTCCACAGGGTCAGTGCCTTATTGGAACTGCAGAGACATATAGTCTCACAGACTGAGCAACTATCAGGTTCTTGGACTCTTTAGAGTAAGAAAGCCACTTTTGGACTACCTGGATCATTTCATAATCCTAGTCCTTAATTAGTTAATTATTTCAGGCCTGTTCCTTTAGACAACCCTGAATAATACAGTCTGTTAAACGCTAAAGGAGCCGCTCAGCTCTTAGGTTGTTTGTCTATTAAGGTAGGCTGTGCTGCTACTGCATAAGTAATATTTACATTTCCATTATTACAACTATTTTGTATTTTAATCAAAATATTGCATTAGCTGTGTTAATTTGATCATTTTTTCTAGCCTTTTTCTTGAAATTTACTTAAGCAATGAAATTTAAGTAAACTAAAATCTAGAAACAGTATTACTTTAAACTCTTTATTTTTTATTTTACATCCTGAACCAGTTTTGCCTCTCTCCTCTCCATCACTTCATTTATACCCCACCCCAACCCACTCCTCTTCTCTGTTCAGAAAAGGGCAGCCCTTCTATGGATATAGAAAAAAAAACATGGTATATCAGGTTACAGTAAGACTAAGCACCTTGCCTGTATTAAGGCTAGACAAGGCCACCCAATATGAGGAATAGGGCCCCAAAAGCCAATAAAGGAGTCAGAGACAGCCCCATCCTCCCACTGTTGAGAATCCCACAAGAAGAATAAGCTACACACCTGTCACATATATGAAGAGTGCCTAGGTCAGTCCCGTGCAGGCTCCTTAGTTGTTGGTTCAGACTCATGAGGTCCTATGAGCCCAGGTTAGTTCATTCTGTGGGTTTTCTTGTGATTACCTTGACCCCTTTGCCTCCTTCAATCCTTCACTCTTCATCAAGATTCCCAAGCTTGGACTAAGGTTTGACTGTAGGTCTTTGCATCTGTTTCTGCCAGTTGCTAGATGAAGCCTATCTGAAGGTACCAATCCATGAGAATAGCAGTATATCATTAGACATCATTACATTGACATTTTTTTCCTCCAGTCAAGTTTGGTTCTGTCCTAGGTCTCTGCATCATCCAGCTTTTGGGTCCTGATTCTTCAGGCATCATCAGAGGTGGACTCACTCTCATGTCATGGGTCTCAGGCTGGACTAGTCATTGGTTGGTTTTGTACCACGCTTACCCAGCCACATTCCCTAGGCAGGACAGACTGTAGGTCAAAAGTTATGTGGTTGGGTTGGTGTCCCAATCCTTCTACTGGAGATGACCAGTTCAGGATACATATTCAAAACTGCTAGGAGTTTTATCTGAGTTCATCCTTGCATATACCTGGAAAATTCTCTTGCACCAGGATTCTACCTGATCCTGAAATGCCCCCCTTTCCAATTGACATTTTCAGTACTTTCCCCTACACCTGACCCCAGCTTAATCTCTCATGTTCCCATCCCCACCTGTCCCAAGTCCACTCATAACATCTCTTGTATTTTCCCTTCCCAAGGAGATCAGAGTGCCACTTTGGGCCAAAAATATACTTGATTGGCATCTTTGGAAAAGTATAAATACTTAGAGCTCCATTCTGAAACCTGTGCCAAATGCTGCTAATATATTTACTTTTAGGAATCAAGTAATACGGGATCCAACTAGGTTTTTGATTATTCTGATGTTTCATATTGTTTACAGTATATATTAGCACTAGAAAACTTCTATATCTAGAAAAGATAGATGACATTTGATATGGTATATGATTTAAAAGATCAATGTACTTCATTTTGGTTGAATAAAATTTCAGCTCTGAAACTGTCCTGTCCATTATTTTGATCATGAAGGCTATTGTTAAGTCTTTACCTTAACATTCCATACTATCTGACTTCCTTTCTATAGCACACTTACTATGAAGCAGAAGTAAAGTTTATTTAACTTCTCTATTATGATACAAATACCAAGATGTTTCAGTTGAAAATACTATTATACAAAATTGTCTTAATTATTAAAAAATACATTAAGAGTTGGCTTTTCATAACAACAGATAATAAAGAAATCCAGAGAATCGTGAGGTCATACTTTAAAAACCTGTAGTCCACAAAATTGGAAAATATAAAAGAAATGGACAATTTTCTGGATTGGTATCACATACCAAAGTTAAAACAAGACCAGATAAACTATTTAAATAGACCAATAACCCCTCAGGAAATAGAAACAGTCATTAAAAGTCTCCCAACCAAAAAAAGCCCAGGACCAGTTGGCTTCATTGCAGAATTCTACCAGATTTTCAAAGAGCTAATACCAATACTCTTCAAATTGTTGCACATAATAGAAACAGAAGGAACATTACCAAACTCCTTTTATGAGGCTACAGTTACCCTGATACCCAAACTAAACAAAGATGCAACAAAGAAAGAGAATTGCAGACCAATCTCCTTCATGAACATTGATGCAAAAGTACTCAATAAAATATTGGCAAACCAAATCTAAGAACACATCAAAAAATTATCCACCGTGATCAAGTATGCTTTATCCCACAGATGCAAAGATGGTTCAATATATGAAAGTCTGCCAATGCAATATACCATATAAACAAACTGAAAGAAAAAAAGCACAGGACCATTTCATTAGATGTTGAAAAATGCCTTTGACAAAATCTAACACCTCATCATGATAAAAGGCTTGGAGAGATCAGGAATACAAGGAACATACCTAAACATAATAAAGGCAACTTAAAGCAAGCAGACAGCCAACATCAGATTGAATGGAGAGAAACTCAATGTGATTCCACTAAAATCAGGAACAAGACAAGGCTATCCACTCTCCCAATATTTATTCAATATAGTACTAGAAGTTCTAACTAGAACAATAAGACAACAAAAGGAGAACAAGGGGATACAAATTTGAAAGGAAGAAGTCAAGCTTTCACTATTTGCAGATGATATTATAGTATACAAAAGTGACCCAAAAAATTCTACCAGGAAACTCCTGATAAAAAACCTTTAGAAATATAGCAGGATACAAGGTTAACTCAAAAAATCAGTAGCCCTCCTATATACAAATGATAAATTGGCTGAGAAAGAAATCAGAAAACATCACCCTTTACAATAGCCACAAATAATATAAAATACATTGAGGTAATTCTAACTAAGCAAGTGAAAGACTTGTATGACAAGAACTTTATTTCCATGAAGAAAGAAATTCAAGAAGATATCAGAAAATGGAAAGATTTCCCATGTTCGTGAATAGATAGGAATAACATAGTAAAATTGGCAATCTTACCAAATACAAACTACAGATTCAATGCAATCCCCATCAAAATCCCAACACAATTCTTCACAGAACTTGAAAAAAATTCTCAACTCGATTTATAAAAACAAGTCCAAGAAACCTAAAGGAATAAAGCCACCTCTGGAGGCATCACCATCCCTGACCTCAAGCTCTATTATTGAGCTATAGTAATAAAAACAGCTTGGTATTGGCATATAAACTGCCGTTGTGGACCAATGGAATTGAATCAAAGACCCTGACATTAACCCACACACCTATGAACACCTGATTTTTGACAAAGAAGCCAAAACTGTACAATAGAAAAAAAGAAAGCATCTTCAACAAATGGTGCTGGCAAAGCTGGACATCAACATGTAGAAGATTACATGTAGATGCATATCCATCTCCATGCACAAAACTCAAGTACAAGTGCACCAAAGACCTCAATGTAAAACCAGTTACACTGAACCAGATAGAAGAGAAAGTAGGAAGTAGTCTCATGGCATTGGCACAGGAGATTATTTCCTAAATGTAATGCTAGTAGCACAGACACTGAGAGAAACAATTAATAAATGGGATCTCCAGAAACTGAGAAACTTCTCTAAGACAAAAGACACAGTAAATAAGACAAAATGACAGCCTACAGAATGGGAAAAGATCTTCACCAACCCCATATCTGACAGAGAGGTGATCTCCAAAATATATGAAGAACCAGGAACCTAGACATCAAAATAATGAACAATCCAATTAAAAAAATGGGGCTACAGAGATAAACAGAGAATTCTCCACAGAAGAATCTCAAATGCATGAAAGACATTTAAGGAATTACTCAACATCCTTAGTCAACAGGGAAATGCAAATCAAAATGACACTGTGATACCATCTTACATTTGTCAGAATGGCTAAGATCAAAAACACTAAAGACAGCTTATATTGGAGAGAATGTGGAGCAAAGGGAACACTCCTTCACTGTTGGTGGGAGTGCAAACTTATACAGCTGCTTTGGAAATCAATATGGCAGTTTCTCAGAAAATTGGGACTCAATCTCCCCCGAGACCCAGCTATATGACTCTTGTGCATATACCCAAGGAATGCTCAATCATACCACAAAGACACATGCTCAACTATATTCATAGCAGCATTGTTTGTAATAGCCAGAACCTGGAAACAACCTAGATGTCCCTCAATTGAAGAATAGATTAAGAAAATGTGGTACAGACACACATGGAATACTACTCAGCAGAGAAAAACAATGACATCATGAGGTTTGCATGCAAACATATGGAACTAGAAAATATTATCCTGAGTGAGGTAACCCAGACTCAGAAGGACAAACGTGGTATGTACTCACTCATAAGTGGATACTAGATGTAAAGCAAAAGATAACCAGGTTACAACCTACAGCTCCAGGGACACTAACCCACAAGAAGGACCCTAAGAGGGACATATGGATTAGCCTGGAAAGGGAAAAGAGATGAGCTCTCCATGAGTAAACTGGGGATGAGGGGTAAGCAATGGAGGGTATGAGAACACAAGGGAACTGGATAGTAGAGCTAGAACAGGGATGGAGTGGGAAAGCAATGAAAGGAATACCATGATAGAGGGAGACATTATAGGGATAGAGAGAAACAGGGTGCTAGGAAATTTCCCAGGAATCCCCAAGGATGACCTCAGCTTAGACTACTAGAAAGAGTGCAGAGGATGCCTAAATTGAACTGGCTTGCCCCAGTGATCAGATAGGTGAATCTTAACTGTCTTCACAGAGCTTTTCTCTAGTAATGGATGGAAGTAAATGCAGAGATCCACAGCCAGATACCAGGTCAAGCTCCAAGAGTCCAGTTGAGAGAAGAGGGATACTGTGAGCAAGGGAATCAAGATCATGATGGGGAAACCTGCAGAGACAACCAAACCAAACTAGTGGGAACTCATGACATTTGGATCAACATCTATGGAGCCTGCATGGGACTGGGCTAGGCCCTCTGCATAGTGAGACAGTCGTGTGGCTTGATCTGCTTAAGGGACTCCATGGAAGTAGGAGCAGAATCCATCTCTGGTGCTTGAGCAGCCTTTTTGGAGCCCACTACCTATGATGGGACACCTCACACAGCCTTGAGGCAGGGGAAGGGGCTTGGACTTGACTCTACTAAATGTACCTTCCTGTGAGAGGCCTTACCTTCTTGTAGGAAGGAATTGGGGGGTGGGTTGAGAAGGGAGGCTGGAGAGACGGGAAGGAGAGGGGAATCTTTGATTGGTATGAAAAATGAATAAAAAAATTTCTTAATAAAATAAATTAAAAAAAGAGTTGTCTCATTGTATAATGCATACATTTCTGGAATGTTATCAGAACTGGATTTCTTGACTTTTATATAAACATTTAAATGTTAATTATTTTTTCCTTGAAGATTTGATTGAATTTGATTTGTTTAAATATAATTCTAAATGATTAACAGTATAATTATAGTTGGAGGTATTTACTTAACTAATAAAATCATATCTTACAGAAAAAAAGAAATAAAAGCATGAGGAAGACAGGAAAGGCAAGAAGTTTTGCAGTATGAAAGAATACAACTGTCTATAGAGTTTAGGAACTGTACCCCAAACTGGCAGTTACTCCATATATAATATTTAACTTTTATTTCAGGAGAATGGTCAATAGTTAAATGAATGATCTCAATATGATCTTGTGTCATGTGGATAAGACCATTTCAACATGTATCTTTTATAATTTTGATACTGAATAAATGTATTTTAAATCATCCATCACTGTAGGAAACATCTATTATTTTGATAAACATCAGAATACCTGGTATTTAAAAGAATATGATTATTTTGTCTATAGAAGCAAGGTGAATTCTTTTATGAAAATTATGAAATTAATAGAAACAGTTGTGTAATTTTTAGTAAATATAAACATTTAGACATTTCTGAGTGTATTCTATTTTTCTCACTAGTATTTGGATAGGAGCAAGTAATAAACATAGCATAGGAGTCATACAAAATATTCATCTAAAGAACTGTAACTCATCCTTTGGTTCATAGGCCCTCTGAATAGGTGAGACAGTTCATTGGCTTGATCTGTTTGGGAGGCATCTAGGCAGTGGTACCAGGTCCTGGGCTCGTTGCATGAGTTAGCTGTTTGAAACCTGGGACTTATGCAGGGACGCTTGGCTCAGTCTGGGAGGAGGGGACTGTACCTGCCTGGACTGAGTCTATCAGTCCTCAGGGGAGGCCTTGATCTGGAGGAGGTGGGAATGGGAGGTGGGCTGGGGGGAAGGGGAGTGGGGCAGGAAGGGAGAGAACAAGGGAATCTGTGGCTGTTATGTAGAACTGAATAGTATTGTAAAATAAAATAAAAAAAAAACCTAATGTCAATCAAAAAAAAAAAAAAAAAGAAATGTAACTCATTGAGTGCAAAAAAAAAAAAAGAGAGACAGAGAAAGGGGGAATGTGAATGGAACACATGAAACATTAGAATAGTAGATACAAATGGAAACATACAAATAACTTAAAAATAACTATAAGCATACTGTATCTAACTATGGAGAGGCCCTGATAAACTCCTGCTTGCTGCTGTGAGACTGAAACCTCAGCTGCAGTGATATTGGAGATGCGGGAACCACAGTATAGCTACCAAGAGTTGAAGGTACATCATTGAGCCAGCCAGGGCCAAGAGAGAAGCTCCCTGTGTAATTGGCAGAACTGTAGATAAGACTACCAAAGCCATTTGGTGCCCAGAAGACTAATTACAATAATCTAGAGAGGAAGCTGCAGGACATAATATTTCTCCTGCTGTACTTTTGTTTAATTTTTATTTAATTAGTCCTTTAAGTATTCCTTGTAATGCCACGATTTTGCTAATTCATAATATTCATCTGTACCATCATATGGTAGAAAATGATAGAATACTTATTAATTTAGAGAAGTTTCAGGTAAAACACTCTGGGCTGTTTAAGAGACTTTGGACTTTCAGAGAGTTGAAATTTTGAAGTCTATGGGGACTTTTAAAAGTTGGTCTTTATTTCATTAAGAGATAAACATGAAAACTTTGAGGACAAGAAATAGAAAGTTGTGGCTCAAAATTAATGTGTTTGTGTGTCAACTAGACAATCAGTGGAATGTGATGATTAACATTGTCAACTTCAAATAACCTATAACCATTTCTAAGCCATAACCTTCTAACCGATAATGAGGGATGCTTGATATGACTGGCTTATGGATATGTCTGTTGGTTATAGCCTTGATTAAGTTAATTGCTGTGTGATGAACTGATCCACTGTGGACAACATCATTTCCTAGGGAGGGTCCTTAACTTACATAAAAAATAGAGAAATCAACTGAACATGTCAAATGAGCATATGTGCATTTATTTGTCTTCCCTGATCACTGTAGATATGATCTGACTAACTCAAGGTCCTACTGCTAGGGCTTTTCTGAAGTATGTGATTGTGACCTAAAGTAAGCCTTTCTCTCTTAAGTAGCTTTATGTCATGATTGTGTGTGTGTGTGTGTGTGTGTGTGTGTGTGTGTGTGTGTGTTTCAGTTCACGAGGCAAGGATTATTTGTGTAACAATCCTGGTTATCCTGGAACTTGCTTTGGTAGACCAGGCTGGCCTTGAACTCACAAAAGTCCACCTGCCTTTGCCTCCCCAGTGCACAGATTAAAGGTATGTACTACCACAGTCCAGTCTTATTAGGCTATTTTAACACAGAATTAGGATTGAAATCACAGCAGACACCCCAGTGTCATCCCCAGGTCTGCAGCAGAATACCCATGGCAGCCTTCCCTGCCATCCTCCTTCCATCTTCTGTGGAACCCACAGATCTCCTTTTCTAACATCTTTCCCCTCACTCTTTCTCTAGCCCACCCTCCAATTCCATCAGGCATCCCCTGCTAACCCGAAGGCCACTACAACCAAGAAAGCATGTAGGATGAAGACAGACCCACACCTCTCTAGGGCTTTTGAAATCCAACCCCCCTGTATCATGTGGAAATCTTTACCAAAGAAGTTGAAGTGGACTCCCTTTCTTCTCTAACCATTTCCCAAATTGATCACAAAGACATTCTCCTCCAAACTTCCATCCCCCAAATTATCCCAGTATCCAGGATTCCAAGACCAACAGGCATTCCCTGTGAACACATCACCAGAATACGCCAGAAAAATAGGCAAAGTGCAGTCATCCTACTCTGAAAATCCATAGAGGAAACAGAAATCTAGACCAAAACAATCACTCAATGTAGACAAATCCAAAAATCTGCACCTAGATCTATAATCATCCCAATCCTAGATACCTAGATGCTAGCGTAAAAAGAACTTAGCAAGTCTAACACAACAGGAAATGAATATTTCAACACTGCTGAATTATAAGAAAAAGACCTTGAAACCATGTGAAGATATAGAGATCTTTAAACAGGAAATGAAGAAATTCAGGAAAACAGGAACAAGTAATGGAAGGAAAATAATAAAACCATTGAAGACCTGAAAATAGAATCAACAAAGAAAGTACAAAACTGAGAGATTTCTGGAAATCAAAATTTCAGGAAGTCAAACACAAACTACAGAGGTAAGATTCACCAACAAAATATAAGAGATGGAAGAGAGAATCTCAAGCATTAAAGAAATGATAAGAGAAATGGATGCATTATTCAAAGAAAATGTTAAATCTATAAAATTTTAGACACAAAGAGTCCAGGAAATCTGAGACATTATGAAAGACCAAACCTAAGAATAATAGGAATAGAGGAAGGAGAAGTAACACAGATCAAAAGCCCAGAAAATGTTTTCAACAAAATTGTAGAAGAAATTTTTTTTTCTAAAGAAGGTCATACCTATAAAAGTACAAGAAGCATACCAAACACCAAATAGACTAGACCAGAAGAGAAAATCCCCTCAGTATACAATAATCAAAACACTGAACTTATAAAACAAAGAAAGAATCTGAAAAATACAAGAAAAAAGACAAAGTAACATATAAGCATAGACCTATTTGAATTATACCTGACTTCTTAATGGAGAATCTAAGATATCAAAGGGCTTGGACAGATGTGCTGCAGACTCCAAGATAATCCATACCCAGAAAGATAAATATTTTATATATTTGTTTGTAAGTGGATATTAGCCATCAAGTAATCATAACCAAGCTACAATCTATAGAACCATAGAGATTAGGTAAATATTAAGGGTCAGTGGGTTCAAATAGTATAGATATTGCAGGTTCACTAGGGCATTTGGTGCTAGAAAATGGAGGGTCAGTGGGGAAAAGGGTGGGGAGATAAGGTGCAGTAAAAGAATGTAGGGTTAAACAGCTAAACTGAGGGACATTTGAGGAATGATACAGAAACAGTGCAAGAAAAACTTCCTAAGATACATGAAGGTGATTCTAATGAAGTTGTCTAATGGTGGGGGATATGGCCTTAACTGTCAATCTCTTGTTACAAAACAAGGCTCCTAGTAGCAGAACTTGGTTGCATTTAATTGAGTTGTTGGCCAAGGGGATGACAAGGAAATCCCCAAACTACCTAGACTGTTGATAAGACAAAGCATTGCTCCAACAAACTGACAGCAGGGCCACATTGTTGAGGACAACATCCGCACAACTCATTGAACTTAGAGAAGTAGAGCTGGTGCCTATATGGAGTACTCGTCTCTATGTTCTAGTCTCTTGATGTGAGAATGTACTCTGTTGGCTACCAAAAATGTAAAAACCAGCTCAGCAACAAAACCTTGACCTAAAATCTGTCCTTCCTATAAAATATGCCAGGGCAATGGTGGCACTGAACTTGTGTATGTAGTCAACTCTTGAGTGATTTGACTTAAGGCCCATTCCACTAGAAGTAACCCATATCCAACACAGCTTGGGTAACCAAGAACCAAGAACTAGATAGCCCAGAGACCTATAATAAAACCAAACACTAATCGTCTAAAAAAGAATATCAATAAAATAACCTCTAATGACATTCTGCTATACTCAGATCAGTGCCTTATTCAGTCATCAGGAGAGAAACTTCCTCCTGTAGATCATAGGAACATATCTAGACCCCCAGCTAGACATTATATGGAGACAGAGTCTAAACTGGGAGGTCACCATCACTTCTTACCCCTATGAGTTCAGGGAACCATGCAAAAGAGGAAGCAGAAAAAAATGCAATATTCAAAGGGGATAGGGAACCTCGGGAGAAAAAGCCACTCTTAATCAACTAAGTAAAGTTCATATAAACTCACAGAGATGGAAGCAATAATTACAATGCCTAAAAGGGTCTGCACCAGGTTCTTTGTGTAAATATTACAGCTTTTAATTTAGTATTTTTATGGGATTACTGAGTGTGAGAATGAGTGTGTCTCTGACTTTTGTGCCTACTCTTGGGACTCATTTCCTCTTGTTGGATTGACGTGTCCAACTTATATTGAAAGTATTTACTTCAACTTACTATATTATATTTTGTCATCTTTGGTTGTTATCTCTTAGAATCCTGTTCTTTCCTAATGAGAGACATAAAGGAAGTGGGTCAGGAGGGATGGGAGGTGGGGAGAAACTGGGAGGTATAGGTGTAGTTGTCTATGCTTTACCCATGAAACACTGCTACTAGTAGGCACCAGGTAACTGCTAAGTACCTGCCCCCCTCCAGGGCATGGCCAAGGGGGACCCCTTAATATCTCAAATGCATACATGCTCGCACTCTTAACTGCCTCATGGTCTTGGGATGCTGGAGGTGGGTAAGGTGAACTAAGGCAGAGTTTTCCAGAGAACAGTGTTGGACTGTGCCTCACCTCTCCTGGATCCCACAACCAACTCCCTTTTGCTTGCTATAAGTTAACTCAAAATAAACCCCTTTGATTATCAGACAGACCCCATGGAATTGCTCCAAATTGCCACTTTAGAGAGGAATAAAGGGAAGGGAGATTATACTTAGGGTACATTGAGTAAGAAAATAACACCTTCCCCTTTTTTTATTATTCTTCCTTATATTACATCCTGACAGAAATTTTCCCTCTTTCTTCTCCTCACAGCCCCTCATTTGAACTACCATCTCCCCCAGATCAAGTCCTCCTCTGATTCCCTTAAACAAATAACAGAAAAGAGCAAGGATCCCAGGGATATCAAACAAACATGGCATATCAAGATACAGTAAATCTAGGTACATTCTCTCTTATTAATACTAAACAAGTCAACCCAGTAGGAAAAAAAGGGTCTCCAGAGCAGCCAAAAGAGTCAGAGACACCCTCCACTCCCACTGTTAAGAGTCCCACAATAACAACCAGCTACACAATGATAATGTATATGTAGAGCACCTAGGTCAGCTTCGCCCAATTGTCATCAGAGAGGCAATATAAAGCAACTGATGAGAGCAGATGCAGAGACCCACAGTCAACCACTAAGCATAGCCAGGGGAACCCCACAGAAGAGAAGGTACAAGGATTGCAGGAGCATGAATTTATTTTTAATAAGAAGAAAATTAAGAAACTACAGCAATGCATATATAAATATGGAAAAATCATCTTAGTGTGAATAAATATAAAAATATGTATATTTCCTTTTATTTCAATATTAGATGAATTAATAAAATATTAAATACATGTTTTATTAATAAATATTCAGTATATTTAATAAATTTACCCCAATACCTGGCTCTGGGATTTTCATTAATAAGACCATTTAGCAATTTGTGTTATAGAACTTCTAAATGTATTAAAAATAAAAGAAGATTCAGTAATGTATAGATGCCCAGAAATAATATACCCAATGACTATTTTGCTACCCATCATGTTATAAATTTATAGTCATAGTTTTTCCCAGTTAATTCTATAGATAAAAATTGATATTTTTAGTACACTTTGTTTGGTCAAGTTCAGATCATTAGTAATGACTTTTTTCTTAGTTTACCAATAATAAATTTGCTATTCATAAAAAAAAGAAACTACATCAATGCATATATAAATATGGAAAAATCATCTTAGTGTGAATAAATATAAAAATATGTATACTTCCTTTTATTTCAATATTAGCTAAATTAATAAAATATTAAATACATGTTTTATTAATATTCAGTATATTTAATAATTAAAAGGTAATACCTAATTTAATAATAAATATGTAGATGTTTGCATATTTTTATATTCCTTTAATAGGCTGTTTACTTGTGAACTTATATAAGTAGAGGAGTACATTTAATATATATATATATACATACAAGTATATTTATGTACATATTACATGCATATTTAATATCTAAGCATATTCTTACACTGCTTTATTTCAGAATGTTATACATAATGGGGTAAATAGTGGGATGTTTAAGTGGGTAAATATTTTATCATAGTATAATGAATGTAAATATATCTATTGCTTTAAACATTCATCATTTCCTTGTGATGAAAAAATTCAAAATCTTTACCTTTACTTTATAAAGATATGTAATATTGGTGTGTTTTTATATTCACCATGCTGTGAGGTAGAAATTCAGGAATTACTTCTCTTTCTTCTGCAATTAACTATTCAATGGAACAAACTATCCTTGATCCTTCTACTTCATCCAGTTCTCCAACTCTGAATGATAACTACCATTCTATTATCCACTCCTGTATGATCAACTTGTTTAGATTCCACTTGTTAGTGAGAATGCTGGATATGTATATTTTTGTAGCTCTTTTGTGTCTCTTAAAATTATGTCTTTCAGATACATCCACCTATTTGCAAAAGAAAATACACAAATAAGTGGAGCATTTGCAAAAGACAATACACAAGCTATTGGAGCATTATTGAAATATGTACTGTATAATTTAATAATGTTTTTAAATATTCATGAAAATTGTCATACTTTTATGAGTGCTTTGATCACATCCATCTACCAATACCCTCTTCCAACTCTTCCTAGTGCCACCTATTCCATCTTCCACTCAGGTCATGTATTCATTTTGTTGTTTCTAAAATTCCTTTGAGCCTGATTAGTGCTTCCCATATCCATCTGGATGTGTGGCCATCCACATACACTGAGGTGTACTCAACCTATTAGTGGCCAGATCCCTGAACTTAATTGAAATTCCATCCCATAGTAGTTTCCAGATGCCAAATCTTCTTTGTTAACTAAAAAAAAAAAAAAAAAAAAAAAAAAAAAAAAAAAAAAAAGGTGATCTGAGTTTGCTGATAACTGACAAAATCTAGATCTGTCTAGGATCATATTGAGTAATGTGATGGCTATTCTTGGTTGTCAACTTGGCTACTTCTGCAATTAATGAAACCCCAAACATCTAGGTAAACCTGGGAGAGATTTTATTCTTAATTAAATCATCTGAAGCAAGTAGATCCATCCTAAATCTCAATCCTTTGAGGTGTGAAGACCTATCTCAAATATGAATCATATCCTTTGGTCACAGCCTATGCAAAGGACATGGAAGAAGGAATATCTAGCTTTTTGCCTGTTTGCCTTAACACTCTCTGACAAATTCATTCATTGACTGGTTTTGAGTCCACTTCTTCAGGATTCTAGTGCATACCTAAGACAAGTTGAGGCATTCAGCTTTGTAGCTGACCAACTACTTTGATATTCTAATGAGACACAGCCATTGTTGGGGCAGTATGACCGTAATCTGTAAGGCACTTTAATAAATTCTGTTTATATATAGACCATATATATAAATTCTATCAGTTATACTTTTCCAGAGAATTCTGACTAATACAAATATTGGTACCAGAAGTTTTTCTAGAACAAAGTATAAGGATGGATTTTTAAGTACATGGAAAAGGCTTTCCAATTTGTCAGCATCTACAGTTACTAAAACCTCTCCAGTTATGAAATTCTCTTCTGGAATCTCATGGAGTACTGAAAGCCCATGATGTAAACAATTTCACAAACTTATTAAGACAATGTATTTGATTATCCTGATTTGCCTCTTGTGAGAGACAAGGAATTCAGTTTCTTATTGTATAAAACTTCTGACAATTATAAAAAAATAAGTTAAATAAAGAGGTTGTCTGGTTGTTCTTGGCTTCTCTGGATAAACTGACAAAGGAAAAGAATCAGCTCCACAATAAAATCAACCATCTTCCAGCAACTCAGTGCATGGTGACAAGGACAGTAATCAACTCAGTGATAAAATTTACTGGGTCAAGATGCATGTAAACAGCCTAAGATTCCTAAGCTTGCACTAGAAAAGAATCTTCTGTTACTACCACAAAGCTCAAGTTTCAGAAAATCAAGCCGAAGCCCTATTACAACATTGATTGAATTAAAGAAAAATGACGTCCCGGGGTCAGAGGGAGTCAGCAGATAAGGTGTGAGTATTAATTGGTAAACAGTAAGATGCTGTTACTTGGGATGGGAAATATGAGAGAACCCTGTTGGAGATGAAAACTTTGAACTTTCAGATTCTCAAGTTTTTATTTCATCCAAGGAAGTAGTCTCTCTATCCTCAGCAGAAGAGGTACTCCAATTCACAAAGGCTAAGGGAAATTAATCCTTGCCTGGGGAAATTAATCCTTCATTGTCTACTAAACCAGTAGTGACGTTCTGGTAGAGACACCAGGTAAGACATAAATTATGTTTCCCAGGGTCCACTAAGAGTTGCCTCTACACTTATATGCAGACTTAAGCCTAAGTGGGCTCCTAGTGGGAAGAGTATGCTATGAGGAGTTTTGCTACATTATGAAAGTGCTTAATACATTGCTAATTTATTCAAGCAGATGTCTAGGGAATATGTGTGGAAATGTATATTAAAAGTGTGTGAAAATAGTGAAAGGAACATAAAAGTAAATCAGATTTCTTTACTGATATGTACCCATTGAGTGGAGATTATAGGTTTAATGTGGAAGGTTTATATATAGGTTTAATATATTTTTCAATGTGTCAAATTTATGTCCAAAGAATGAATGAAGTATTTACAAAAGATGGCCTACTGAGAAAGAGATGGGAATATCTGATATTCCCCTGGAGTACTGTTGATAAAGGGCTTTTAAATCTCCAGGGAAATTGGAATGCTAGAGGGGAAGATGCTGTGAAAACCCGGTCTTCTACATTGGGAAGGCCCAAAATGAATGCCCTTCACTAATATTATAAGATGCAAAATGGGAGACAAGCACTAGCACACTTGTAGAGCTTTGTTATTAACCCTTTCCTTGTGCCAAATCTTGAATGAATTAAATGTGATGGGTTTAATTGGGACCTGAAGTAGCAGGGGCCAGGTGGCAGCACTGAATCTCCAAAGACAAAAATGATCATTGTTATCATAATGAAAGGCATAGGCAATACAATGTTCATAACGGTGTGACACATCATAGCATAACTTATATGGACCTATGGTGCTTGTTAATCAGTCATGGTGTTTCAAAGAATGAAATAGATAATTAGATAATGAGCCTCCATGAAATTTCAAGGAGTCCAATATTATAGAGTATGCAGAAATATTCCTTCTAAAGTGAAGGATAAGTTATTGTACTGGGCCAATCACCAAGAAGCACAAAATTTATTGGGCCTATATGGCTTCAAGAGACAGCACATTCCTCATGTGTGTATGTTATTCAGAACTATATACCAAGTGACTCAGAAAAATGCTTCCTTTGAGTTGAGCTTAGAACAGAAGGTGGCTCTTAAACAGGTCCAGGCTGCTGTGCAGACTATTTTACTTACTGCGTCATATGATCGAGCAGATCCAATGGTCCTTGAGATGTCAATGGTACATAGGAATGGTTTTTGAGCTTTTTCTGAATCACAGAGTAGATATATGGGATTATGGAGCAAGGCATATATATATATATATATATATATATATATATATACATATACATATATAATATATATTACACACATCATATATATATATATATATATATATATATATATATATATATGAAACAAAAAATCCTTTTGAAACCCAGATAGAACAGTATCAGTAGGGCTGCATATTAATAATTGTACTTGAAATTCAAAATTAATTTTAAAAGAAACATATGTTCACTATAAAATGCAAAATGAAAAATAACTCTTAGTCTCTTGACACTGTTCTTCCCCACTCTTCAGAATTTAATATTAAAATCATATTGCTGGAGACACCACATACTTGAATCACAGAATATACACAAACCAAGCTGATACTTAATTGGAAACTTCATCCTTACAGACTAGCTTTCACTATGCTGGAAGGTGTTATTGCAGGAGAGAAAAGGAATCATCATTTTTACCCTGCTGGGAACCCTGTAGGCTACAATAACGTGCAAGCCTGGCAAGTTATAACCACTGATGCAGCAGTGGCAAAAATGTCTTTGGAACAACAAACCACATTCAAATTAGACTTACGGCCATTACCCAAGACTGAACTCATATATGGCATTGTTTTTTGTTTTGTTTTGTTTTGTTTTGTTTTGTTTTTTCGAGACAGGGTTTCTCTGTGTAGCTTTGCGCCTTTCCTGGAGCTCACTTGGTAGCCTAGGGTGGCCTCGAACTCACAGAGAGCCGCCTGGCTCTGCCTCCCAAGTGCTGGGATTAAAGGCGTGTGCCACCAACGCCGGGCATATATGGCATTGTTAACAGAGCCAAAATACCATGTATTTTGGCTGTAGACAAAATTCTAAACAGTCTTAGTAAATAAGAAACACAGAGCCAAATACAGAGGTAAATAGCCAAAGAGATCAGAGTCACGACTACCTTATCTTACCACCTCGCCTCTGTCGCTTCCCCAGAGAAGTCAGAAAAGTCTGACTTGTCTTTTGTTGCTTTTCTGTTCTGCCTTCTCATTGGCTCTAATCCCAACCACATGACTTCCTTGTCACTGCCTGTCTATACAGACATCCAGGTCTCTATGGTTAGTACTGGGATTAAAGGTTCATGTCACCACTCTTGCCTGTGTCCTTGACCACACAGAGACTCTGCCTGCCATGTGATCAGATTAAGGGCATGTACTATCACCATCTGACTGCTGTTCCTGGCTCACTATGACCTTTGATTTCCAGGTAAACATTTTTTATTAACATACAAATAAAATCCCATTTCAGCACAAATAAAATATCACCATATAAATTTGAAAGACATTATAAGAGAGTTCTGTTAGTAGTATAAGTTAGGAAAGAAGGTGAATCAGGTACATTTTGGACTTAGCAAAATAGGATAGATAATGGAATATTTTCCCTGAGTTTGTCAAATGCAAATGGACTAGACATTGTTTAGGTATTTATTGCTTGTATAGATTGTATATAGTTATCATACTTATTGTATATAGTTTTTCTTATATTAGTTATAACTTTTTTTCCTTTTTTCTTTTTATTAGAATACAAAGGGGAAATATGGTGGTATTTACTAAGACTGTTTAGAATTTCATCTAGGTACATGGCTAGGTAAATGACAGTCCCTGCTTGAGAACTTAAAACTCTTATGCTGCTAAATGGACATAGTATTAAACTGGCTCCTACAGACATTTTGTTATACCTATAGATTTGTAAATATCTCAGTCCTCATCGGTGAAACTTCTTTTTGCACTAGATAACTATTATCACAGGTAGCTACAAATGGTCAAGGTGCAGATAGTAAGAGTTTGAAGAGTGCTTAGCCCTAAATGGGACATGGGAATCACTCCATTTCCTCCTTAGACTCAGAGATCATTGCAGAATAAAGGACTTGTAAAGGCCAGAGGCACTGGATTACTGCAGCTCAACGGTGTTTTCCAGATACAAGGAGAAATTGAACATAGAAACTGACAATAGCTCTATCTTCATTCATAACCTCTGTACTAGGTGAAGCTTGACAATTTCCTATTAGAGAGTGGGGAGATGGTCACAAAGTCCCACACCTAGATAAAGAACTATTGGCAAGTAATGAATGCTTGGAGAAGGAGAATCAAGTTTCTTTGCAAATGCAGCCCCTGAGAGATTACCCATGTATATAGTTGTAGTACTAGGTAAACACAGTGGATTACACAAGTACATGGAATTGGAATGCAATAGTGGTTGAGAAAGATAAGGAAGGAATTGGAAAGGAGGGAATGATCACAACATAGTATACTCATGTATGAAATTCTCAAAAAAAATTTAAAACAGAATAGCAAACATAATTAACCCATTCAATTTTCAAAATCTAACAAACTCTTTCAAACTTTCTCTTCCTCAATAACCCAAGAAGCTGTTGCAGATGCTGAAAGGCTCTATATGCAAATCTAGCACAGTGTATAATTATGAATTAGATCATCTACCTACATATATAACAATCCAGTATATTCATGTATCATTTTTTTTTGTTTAATATTCAACTATATATACTCACTGGATGATTAATATGCTATGACTAAACATTTGTACTTAGTAATTAATAGCTATACTGCTTAATTGTCATTTCTATTATACATGTAAGACATTTTAATGCATAAATACATATACATATACACACAGCTATATTTGAGAAAAGTATATTTTTGTTCCGTATGTTTCCAATTCCACTTTTTAAGCGTTAGTGAATGATTAGGTTCAGGAAACTATTTTACTTCAAAAAGTGTCATTAATTCCAGTCTCAGAAGATGGAGAGCAGGGACTGCCAGAACATATTGGCTGGTGAGACTAGTCATATCTCTAAAATCTAGGTTTGATTGGGAGTACTTGCCCCAATGAATAATGTGGAAGAACTACAGATAGTTGCAGAAATTAACCCCAGACTTCCAAATGCACACATTTGCACACACATTTCATTTAAGTGACCTGCAAACATGCGCGTGCGCGTGTGCGCGCGCACACACACACACACACACACACACACACACACACACACACACACGACTACACAGATAAAATAAAAGGAAAACCTTGGCCATGCTCTAAAGCCTGGAACTTGCTGACCATTTCACATACCAGTGTCTGTGTGATGTTTATTCATTATTAATCTGACAATAAATGTTGGGAAAGCACATTTCCTGTGTCAAAAAGTACTTAAGTGTATCTATCATGAAGTATTTCTTACCACCAAAAAAGACATTTAAGAAAAAATAAATAGTATTTGATTTCATCAAACTCCAGTTCAAGATAATGAATGACAGATTGTTTTGCATTTGTTCAAATTCTAATTTATCTTTATCTCACTTGCATATATATTCTATTATATTTTGTAGCTTTTATGAATTTAATTTTACCATCCATCCTAACAGTAGTGGTAAATTGTGTTACACTAATTTAAGGATAGAAATAATATTGAAGTGATTGTGAACATGGTCATGGTTGGTGGATGGAAGATATTATGTCTAAATTTTATACTTTTGCTATTCTAGGCCAAGTCATAATATAAATTAACATCAATTGAATCATTAATGTGTAAAGTTATTCTGCACAAACTGGTAGGCATGATACTGTATGTACATTAATTTTTTTATGCTCATAGAAATCACTTGTGCATAAGAAAAAGGTTTAGAAACTTCAAAAGTGGATGCAGCAGAATTGGAATCATACCCATCTAATTATATTACTATTATTATGTAGTCTAAAAATTATAAAAACTAAAGACATTTAATGCTATTTTATATTTTTGTTGAGTTTAAATTGTGCCATAGTGTTTTTGTTCTTATTTATTGTGTTTCTATCTCAAAATGAAAAAGTCTTCATAGGAATATTTTTTGACTAATATTTATGTTTTATTTTCTTCTAAAAATCTGTTTATCTATGGAAAGTCCACGTATTCTTATTTGCTGACTAGGATCATTAACCTGAAGAACTGTTTGGCAATCTTAGTTCTAAAATATTTGTTTTATTTCACTTTTTGAGATACGTAGAAAGATAATTATGCAGCTCATTTTGTGAAATGATTCACTTTCTAATTTCAGTTTGCATTATTCAAGTTGCATTTGAATCTAGCACAAGGGCCAGGGAACACATTTAATATCCTCTCTAGGTCAGAGCACATATTTTAGAAGTCATTTCAAAAGCATTATTTTAATATGCACATAGTAAGATAGCACACAGAAAGATGCTCTAGTGAAAATAGTACTGGCACTCAGAATTAATATACATTTCAGTTTAACCCTGATAGATAACCCCATCCATATCTGTAACTATTGTCTGTATACAAGACACAGGCCAATGAATATTTATTACTAGTAATGCTGAGAGTCAGATAGGCACCATAGGATGTTGATTTTAGAACTGTCATTATCTTTTTATTCATTATTGTCCCATCATCATTTTATAATACTATTCAGTAAGTAAGACGAATGAGAATATGACACTAATCCATCCTGATGCTTTCAACTTCACACTGGAATCCACTTGAATTTATATTTCCTTGCTGTTGACAACAACTCCACTAGATTAAAGGCTAGCTGCTGAGTTTTCAAGTAGGTCATCCTTCATTTGCATTTGTTTCAGATCCTCTTTCATAATTAACAAAAAGAAAGACAAAAGCAGGCTCAGCAATTTGGACAAACTAATTAAAAAGCAAGCACAGATGATTTTCATCACCCCGATGAAAAAACAAAATTTGTTTAAATAGTACAACTATTTGAATAAGAACATGAAAGCAGTAGAAAAAAAGATTCTTACAAACTAGTGCATGGTCTCTTTGACAATTTTTGAGAGAAAGATCTGATCCTCTCATCCTGCAGACTCTCCTTCTTAATGCACTTAGAAAAGAGAGATATGGTAGTTGTCACAGAGATGATAATTAATTAATGATTGAGACATAGTCTTTCACAGACAGGAATATCACTTGACAATATACTGTGGTGCAATATTATTAAGTTTACATGAGTGTAAGATAAATCTGGAGGAAGAGGATGAGACTAAGCTAGAACCATCCACTTAACCATAATTCAAAAATATGTGTTGAGTTTTCAGTTTCATAGAATAATACCTATATATTTTTTATTAATAATTTTTCTTTTTTATTATTTTTTATTTATTTTACATACCAACCAGTTACCCATCCCTTCTGTTTTCCCATTCTTTACCCCACCTCCCATCTACCCTCCCCCCATCTGCTCCTTCAGCATTCAGAAAAGGACAGAGCTCCCATAGGAGTCAAAAGAGCATGGCATAACAAGTTGAAGTAGGACCAATCTCTCCCCCCCCTCCCCCGCCCCATGCATCAAGGCTGGGTGAGGCATCCCAGCATGGGAAGTAGGTTCCAACAAGGTAGGTCGTGTCCAAGGGACATGTCCTGATCCTACTTCTATGAGCTCCACAAACAAACCAAACTTTCCAGTTGTCACCTACATGCATAAAACCTAGGTCAGTCCCATGCAGGCTCCCTACCTGTCTATCCAGAGTTCCTGAGCTCAAACTAGATCAGGTCAGCTGTGTCTGTGGGTTCTCCCATCATGATCTTGACCCCCTTGATCATACAACTTCTCCTTCTCTTCAACTAAACTTCCACAACCCAGTCTTCAGCTGTGGATCTGTCCATCTGCTTATATCAGTTACTGGATGAATGCTCTCTGATGACAATTAGGGTAGTCATCAATCTGATAATAGGAGAAGTCCAGTTCAGTAACAATCTGCACTATTTCTAGCAGTATTAGGTAGGGTCATGCTTGTGAATTCCTGAGAGTTTCTTTGGCACCAAGTTTCTACCTAACCCCAAAATGACCCCCTATCAAAATATCTCCTTCATTACTCTCCCTCTCATTCCTACCCCCAACTCTACCAACCAGTTCCCCATGTTCCCATCCCATCCCCTTCCCTCCACCCAAGCTTCCCCCAGTCCCCAGTTTACCCAAAAGATCTCATCTATTTCCCCTTCCCAGAGAAATCCATGTGTCTCTCTTATGGTGCTCTTGTTACCTAGCATCTCTGGGTCTATGTATTGTAGCCTGGTTGTCCTTTGCTTTTCATCTAATATTTGTTTATGAGTAAGTAGATACAATATTTGTCTTTCTGGGTCTGGGTTATCTCACTCAAGATGATTTTTTTTTTAACTCCATCCATTTGCCTGGAAATTTCATGATATCATTTTTTTCTACACTAAGTAATACTCCATTGTATAAGTGTATCACATTTTCTGCATTCATTCTTCAGTTGAGGGGCATCTAGGATGTTGCCAGTTTCTGTGAATAATACTCCTATGAATATAGTTGAGCAAGTGTCCTTGTGGTATGATTGAGCATCCTTTGGTTATATACTCAAGACTGGTGTAGCTAGGTCTTAAGGTAGATTGATTCCCAATTTTCTAAGAAACCATCATACTGATTTCCAAAATGGCTGTTAAAGTTTGAACTCATACCATCAATGGAGTAATGTTCCCTTTACTCCACATCATCTCCAACATAGGCTATCATTAGCATTTTTTATCTTAGCCATTCTGACAGGTGTAAGATGGTATCCCAGAGTCATTTTGATTTATAGTTCCCTGATAGCTAAGGATATTGAGCAATTTTTAAATATTTGTCAGCGATTTGAGATTATTCTGTTGAGTATTCTATGTTTAAATCTGTAACCCATTTAATAATAATCGAACTATTTGCTATTTTGATATCTAGTTTCTTGAGTTCTTTTTATATTTTGGAGATTATCCCTTTGTTAGATGTGGGGTTGATGAAGATGTTTTCCATTAGCATAATAAAAATGGCAATCTTACCAAAAGCAATCTACAGATTCAATGCAATCCCCATCAAAATTCCATCACAATTTTTCACAGATGTTGAAAGAACAATAATAAACTTTATATGGAAAAACAAAAACTCAGGATAGCTAAAAACAATCCTGTATAATGACGGAACTTCCGGAGGTATTACCATCCCTGACCTCAAGCTCTACTATAGAACTATGGTAATAAAAATGGCATGATACTGGCATAAAAACAAACAGATGACCAATGGAATCAAATTGAAGACCTTGATGTACATCTATACACTTATGAATACCTGATTTTGACAAAGAAGCCAAAATTGTACAATGGAAAGGGGAAACTATCTTCCACAAATGGTGCTGGCATAACTGGATATCAGCATGTAGAAGAATGCAAATAGATCCATATCTATCTCCCTGCACAAAACTCAAGTCCAAGTGGACCAAAGGCCTCAATGTAAGTCCAGTTACACTGAACCTGATAGAAGAGAAAGTGGGAAGTAGCCTTGAACACATTGGCACAGAAGACAACTTTTTGAATACAATACCAGCAGCACAGATACTGAGATCGACAATTAATAAATGGGACACCCTGAAACTGAAAATCTTCTGTAAGGCAAAGAACACTGTCAATAAGACAAAATGACAGGTTACAGAGTGAGAAAAAATTATATTTTTGTTTTATTTAAGAACGTTTACTCCATTGCCCTTTCTATCCCTTGAGCTGTTTATCCTCTGTAAAGGACCCCTATTATCTCTATGGTATCTTCATTTTTACTATGTCTAGCATGAATTTCAAATCATATTTTATTTTTTAAAACATATTAAGAAAAATTTTCTTTTCTAATCTCTAATTTCAGTAGCTGTGTTTTTCTCTATCAGGGTTAGTTTGTAAAATGCTGCATTATTTAATAATGTTTCCTGATTTAATTCGATTATCATATAGTAAAAAAATTATACATGATCATTTCTAGACCGTTTGCTATTCTTTTTTTTCATTTTTTGTAACTATATTTTCATTAATCAATTTGAGTTTATTTGCAATATTAGGTGGTTATTTTCACATTTGTAACCTTTGTATTTCTACTTTTTGAAACTTGTCTTGAAAAAAATAGTACTCACTTTTACCTTTCCTGTTAAAGATTGAATCTTCCTGCTCTCCATGTTTGGATAGCGTGATATGTGAGAAAGCCTCAACACAGCATGAGCTTCCCATGTAGCTAGTTTAGGATGTATTGTTTCACTCTTGTGAAGAATATCTTGCTGTTTTGTTATTATGAGTTTAATCTGTGGAGTGGAACTACGGAAGGCTCCCATCACACTAGTGAAGTCATCTGTTATGGCGCTTCTCTGCCATGATTACTGGACCAATTTTACTGTTATTAGGCTCTTTATTCTCGACTTCCTTGTATGCCTTACAGAATCTATCCTTCCTCCAGTTTCTTCTGTCTTACATTTCAATTCTTGTTTATTTATTTCTTTTTTGTCTTATTTATTTAAATTTATTATATTTCAATAATTAATATAGTAGATGTTTAAATTATTGAAAGAGAATATTGGATTATTTCTATAATTTCTGAAAGTCCAAAAAATTATTTTTACTATACATCAGCTGATCACTTCGGACTTTTTAAGGTATTAATTTTGTGCATATCCACACTTCAAAAACAAGGAGTCTCCTTAATAATCGAAATCATGCTCAAGTATTTTTTTTAATATTCTCACATCTTGGAAAGTCCTTTCCATTATTTCATTCATTCATTCATCCAATCATTCATTTTTTTAAAGATTTATTTACGTATTTATTATGTATACAATATTCTGCCTGCATGTGTCCCTGTAGGCCAGAAGATGGCACCAGATCTCATTACAAGTAGTTGTGAGCCACCATGTGGTTGCTGGGAATTGAACTCAGGACCTCTGGAAGAGCAGTCAGTGCTCTTAACCACTGAGCCATCTCTCCAGCCCCTCATTCATTCATTTTTGGTTTTTAGAGACAGGACTTCTTCGTGTTGCCCTGTCTATTCTAGAAGTAGATTTATAGACCTGGCTGGCCTTGAACTTACAGAGATCAGTCTACCTCTGTCTCTGGAGTGCTGGGACTAAGGGTATGTTGCCAACCTTGTCCAGATGAAGATCCTCTCCTTTTAGAAAGTAGTGTTAGAGCATTCACAGCTTCCATGCCTCATAACACTGAGCAGTACTTTTTCTCTTTCATTATATAACATGTAATTCTCTGTTATTCTTAGATGATAACTTTGCTTATTTGAAAAAGGTAAAAACCTGTGTTATAAAATTCCATAGCAAAGAACAACAGATTTTGTAACTGAGGACACTATTTGGTTTATTTATTTGTCATTGTACGTAGTTAAAAAAATCACTACAGACTTAGTAGTATTGTCTGGTGTTTCTGTGGTCCATAACTTGCCAGTAACTTAAACAAAAAACTATATTTGCATTATAATTGTACCTAAAAAATGATTTTTTGTACTCTAAATACTTATCTATATTCCTCCAGATAAATGTATCTCTCACTCTTTATCAAAGACACTTATCTTTCACAACAGGTGTAGCTACCTCTGAGAACTGCAGCTGGTCATAATGCAGACAAGTCATCATGGGTGCATTGTCATACCTGATCTCTGGTTATATTACCAAACCAACAAATACTTTAAATATTTGAAATTCATTTTTTTTGTAAAATGATAAGAACAATGCACACTACACAGATCATACTTGATAATAGTAAGCATTTAAAATATACAATGTCCTTAACTACAATATAGTTGTACCACTGGTCTTTTCACATCATATAAGTCCATAAAACCTAGCTCCAAGTTATGTAGAAGTAGTGCTTTTGGTTTGTTTGCTTGTTTGTTTGTAATGTGAAAAGTCATAGCATTGTATTTTATGGAACTATTTACTTTCAAGATTTCACTCCTTTGGGTGTACAAAATTCATGAATTATGTATCAAGAAGGGGAAGTCCAGGCTATAGGGCCAAAGAAAGATTGAGATGGACACCCTGGCTACGTAATGTAAGATATTTATCAAAATATACATCAAGAATCTTGATGACTTAAGTACCCAAAGGCATTCAACATTTGTAATATCAAAGCAGTTAGTTTTTATGTTGTGATACCATCAGCCAATTTGAAAGATTCCTATTGACTCTACTCATAAATCTTAAACAATGTAATCGTGAACCAAATATGGGGGAAATAACAAGTTTCCTTTCTAATTCAAATTCATTAATCCCTTTGGCAGCATAGGAAGGGATTTTCCAAGCAGAAATGCTAATATAAAATGTATTAGCCTTCAGACTGCAAGTCATGCAGGGCCCTCTCATAGCACCAACATCAATTTTTAATAATGCGTTGGAAGAGTTTTTCACTATTGCTAGATGAGTGCATAATGATTCATAAGTATTTTCTCCCCAAACTTACAAAAATTTTTGTAAGAATTT
Source organism: Peromyscus leucopus (assembly GCF_004664715.2). Taxonomy (NCBI): domain Eukaryota; kingdom Metazoa; phylum Chordata; class Mammalia; order Rodentia; family Cricetidae; genus Peromyscus; species Peromyscus leucopus. Next base: position 51,958,330 of record NC_051068.1, read on the forward strand.
GGATACAAGTAAATACTGACAGAAATGTTAATTCACATTACTTTGCTTGATGATTATCTTCTGATACAACAATTTTGAATTATATGAGTGGATAGAGGCTGAGAGAAAGCTGACAGCATAAAAAATTGTGACAAACAATACAAAACACTTAGGAAAAGTTACTGTTTAATCTACAACAAAAGATCCCTTTAAACTTTCGATTTTTCTATGATGCTCAAAGCATTCCTCACTATAGAAAAGTAGAGTGTTTTTGTTTTCATATATCTCAACCCCCAGAAAGTTTATTTTCTAAGTATAATATGTACTTTAGTATAACTGTTGGTTTCACATTCATTTCTACCTCATATATATATATATATATATATGTGTGTGTGTGTGTGTGTGTGTGTGTAGCTTGAGTTTTCCTGCCTTGCCCACAGTCAGGACAAATCTCTGTCACCCGCCAGTCCCACAGCCGCTCAGACCCAACCAAGCAAACACAGAGACTTATATTGCTTACAAACTGTATGGCCGTGGCAGGCTTCTTGTTAACTTTTCTTATATCTTAAAGTAACGCATTTCTACAAATCTATACCTCGCCATGTGGCTGGTGGCTTATCGGCGTCTTCACATGCTGCTGGTCATGGTGGCGGTTGCAGTGTCTCTGGTCATGGCGGTGGCTGCAGTGTCTCCTTCTGCCTTCCTGTCCTTTTATTTCTCCTCTCTGTTAGTCCCGCCTATCCTTCCTGCCTAGCCACAGCCAATCAGGTTTTATTTATTAACCAATCAGAACAACTTGACATACAGACCATTCCCCAGCACAGCCAAGTGCAGACCATCTCAAACACCTGCACTCAGGCCCATGGTCCTAATCATCCTCTATGCGGATCTGCTGGGTAATGCCACAAAGAACCCAAGAAGGGCTCCCACAGGACATACAGAACATCCCACAGCATATATATATATAACAGAATGTGTACTTCTCTATTTTCCAGTGGGAAGGTTTGTATTTATGCTCATAAATTACAGGATACCTTCCATATTCTCATTTAGGCCTCACCATTATACCATTTCTTCAAAAATCTAGGCATAATGATGCGGAAGCATGTTATTTATTCAAACAAGAGCTCTTCTCTATTTGCTAATTTGAGATATACTAAATGTGAAACATACACAGTGCCTAATATGACTAAGATGGTGTAACTTGGTCATTTTTTTGTCACTCTAACCTCCATAAGGTTCCCATGGGTGGAAGACAAAGCTCCTGACCTTGTTGCTAGGATCCTCCCCTTCCTCTGTTTGTTTCCTTGGAACCTGAGTTTTCACATCACCAAAATGAGAGTTGAAATAGATGATCTCTCACCATGAACTGACTCCAAGAACATGTTACTGTTTGTTTTCATGTATGATGTATCAGCACTCACTAATTAATGTTCCATTTTGTTATAAAGTATTAAAAAATGTTCAAAATTATGGTGGCATAGCTTTTGAAGCTAAACATCTGGCTAAGTCTTCTGTTTTATTTTAGGATATTTTGTCAGGTAAAGTTACCTGAAACAGACAGATATTTCAAATCTCCTAGCATGGAATCTTTCATGGGGACCTCACTTCAAGTTCAAGGGAGTACCATTAGTGAATTTATTCAGATCTCAAGGTAACAGAGTATTCCCATGGCTTTAAATAAATAGTTTATTTTATAGCCAATATTTATACTGTATTGTAATCATTTTGAATAAAAAATGGAAGTCCTGAAGAAACATCAAAGTCAAAGCTGTACATGCTTATTTCTGTTGATTTAGGATAAAAGAGACAGAAATCAACATTTCTCAAATTAGTAGTATTTTTATGCCCTATTATCTATTTCTTCAAAAAGCATAATATTGTCATATAGTATAATCTAATATATATTAGCAATATAAAATTACAAACACTGACGAATATGAATAATTTGTATGTGTTTTATTACATAATTGTAAAGCATATTTGTTGTAAATGAAACTGAATTGAATGCATATGCTTAAACGAGAAAGAAAGCTCTGTCTGGTATGTCACCATTGTAAGAAGGAGGAGTAAACTGTATGTTAAATCCACAAAAGTTAGTATGTCAGTGAAGGCATGCATTTTTAATGTTTTATCTTCCTTGTAATATCTGCCTAAATAGAGACAGCTTATTTAACAATAAAATTTTTTTAAAAATTTTATTTTACAATACTATTCAGTTCTACATAATAGCCACAGATTCCCTTGTTCTCTCCCTTCCTGCCCCCCTCCCTCTCCCCCCAGGCAACCCCCATTCCCACCTCCTCCAGATCAAGGTCTCCCCCGAGGACTGGGATCAACCTGATAGACTCAGTCCAGGCAGGTCCAGTCCCCTCCTCCCAGATTGAGCCAAGCGTCCCTGCATAAGGCTCGTTGCATGAGTTAGCTGTTTGAAACAATAACATTTTTGATATTTGTTATTTTATTTGTTCTATTAAATTGGTTCATACTGAAAGACAGAAGATGCCAATGAGAATCCTGGAGTTAATGATGTTTCATAACTATTTGGCATGGTTCATTATTGGTAGGTAATTATGGTATGAGAAAGCAAGCACCTTCTAGGAGTTCAGTGGTTTCAATCACATTTGAAAGCTGCTTACAGTACACATCCGCAATAGTGCCATAAAAGGCAAATAATAGTTAAAAAGGGATGTTTGGATCCTGAGCAAGAAACATTTTAAAAACATCCATCACATGAGAAGTATTTTCATACTAAATATGAGAAATAGGGTTTGTTCACTTGTAACTTTGTAGGCTGATCTACAAGAAGTTCTGAGTGATTGCCCTGTGGACTGAAGGAGAAAACATGAAGGGCCAGAACAAGTCTGCAATGATAGCAATTGTGAAACTGAGTGTTGGTTGTGGAAAACTTAAATATGAATTAGTATAATTGGTTTTAACTTTTGGTGTAGGAAGGGCAGGTGGAAGCTTCATTTCTTATGAGAAAGGCAGTCATCCTTGAGAATTCTGTGGCTGACATCTACCATGAGCTGTCAAAGAATAAAAGACTATTGATAGAATACCTTGATTACAGGGTGTCACTTCCCAGAACATTTTGTTATATCTACCTTATAATGTTTACCTTTTAATTTTATCTTGTTTTTGACAATTTTATGTGTCTTTTTATCATTATGTCATCATTATCATAATCGCATTTATTACAGCCACTTATTCCCCTCTCACTCCCTCTTAAACTGCCTTCTTTTCAATATGTCTGCCTCTTTCAAGTCTTTTCAATTTTGTGATCCACTGGTGTTCATTGCTGTCATTAGTACTGATGTCAGTTTATTTATTGGAGTATGGCTGGACAACTTATTAATGGCTGGATCACTGAAGAATTTACAAAGACAGCCTTTCTTCAAAATTATCAATAACTCTTCTGTTAGGGGTGGTGCCTCAAGAAAACCCTCTTTCAACCATGGTGGTATGTTGATTTTCTGAATATTACATATATGTGGTGCAAGTAAGTAGAGCTCCTGTGGGTTTCTGAGCACCACAGCCATGTCATGCTCATAATATAAACTTAGAGCTCTTATCCTCATACTTTCATTCTTTCCAGCCTCTTTTCTGCTATGTTCCTTGGGCCTATGCTGTGGTAGTGGAACTTTCCCATTTAGGGACAAGAACTCAGTAGTCCTTAATCTCAGCCCTTTGACCAGGTATGAGTCTCTGCATGACTACTTCCCTCTTAAGTAAGTTTCAAAGAAATATTCATGAGGGGCCTGAGAGGTAGATGGCTCAGCAGATGAGAGCAATGGCTGCTATAGGGAGTAATTTGTAGAGAGCTGATGCATTCCTGAATAAAAGTGTATTTTGGACATAATAAATACAGCCATGCCATTGACAAATGCCTTAGGCTTATGGGGAAACTGTCAAAGTATTCCTTGGGTCAAGTTTGGGATTGTAAATCTTGTCTCTGGTCCAAGTCCCAGTGTTTATAAATAATTGAGAAGTGTGTACCAAAACCAGGAACTTAAGCTTTCTCCATCCAAGTGTTTACAGCCTAAGACTGCTCCCCTCCAGGGACCTCCTATGGATATTCCTCCTCGTCCATCCTTCTGTGCTGTACAAAATACATGCACTGAGACTCTGGATCATTCAAAATTTGGTGAGTCTCTATCAGAGTACGCGCGTGTGTGTGCGTGCGCGCGCGCGCGCGCGCACACACACACACACACACACACACACACTTGATTCAGCATTTCTTTGTATGTGTCTGCCATATCTTCAGCATCTGGTCCTTTCTTCGTTTCCTTGCTTTCTTCCGTCGGATTAAGGTACTAAATCCTATATCTATATATCAAGCACATCTTCCAGAAGACCAAAGTTTAGTTGTTGGCACTCACATAGTGGCTAACAACTATTTCTAACTCCATTTCTACAATGTTTGATGTTCTCCTCTGGCCTCCATAGCAATGCACACATATGGTACACAGACATGCATACAAGCAAATACTTATGAAAAATTTGAAAAAAAAATCTTTAAAAAGTAAAAAAAAAAAAGATGAAGAAATGATAAGTAATTAATTATAGCAGCTGTGCTTGAGTGATGACACATTGAATGCTAAAAATCTGAAGATCTTATCATTAATAATCCTAAAAATGTATTTATTGAGGTTTTATTTTCTCTTTTAATAGATGAAAACATTAAGGCATAAATGAAAGTTGAGGGGCAAACTTTAAGTTAAATAATCCATGTTAAAATGCTTAGACCATGTCTTTCTTCCTATGGATCTTAGACTGACTTGTGGAATACTTCTCTGACTTGCATAGCTGACAGAGTGAGAGCTGCAGGATGTGAGAGGGCAGCTCAGTCCAACACTACTTGGTAGCTGGTGTTGGTTCAAACTTCTGGAATCTGCACATCACCAGTGAGGCTACCTGAAAAACAGGACCCCAAGAAAGACACGGGGATCACCCAATGACAGAGAAATGGATGAGATCTACATGAACAACATGGACGTAAGAGGGAAAGAGAGTAGGAGATCCCACCTGGATCAAGAACAGAGAGGGAGAACAAGGAATAGGAGACCATGGTAAATGAAGACCACATGAGAAAAGAAAGAAACAAAGAGCTAAAGAGGCCCACAGAAATCCACAAAGATACCCCCACAAAAGACTGCTGACAATGGCTGAGAGACAGCCAGCACTGACCTACTCTGGTGATGGGATGGCCAAACACCCTAATAGTTGTGCCAGAAACCCCATCCAAGGACTGAGGAATCTGGATGCAGACATCCATGGCTAGGCCCCGGGTGGAGTGCTGGGAGTCTAATTAGCGAGAAAGAGGAGGGTTTATATGAGCAAGAATTGTTGAAACCAAGGTTGAATAAAGCACAGGGACAAATAGCCAAACGAATGGAAACACATGAACTATGAACCAAAGGCTGAGGGGCCCCCAACTGGATCAGGCCCTCTGAATAGGTGAGACAGTTGATTGGCTTGATCTGTTTGGGAGGCATCTAGGCAGTGGTACCAGGTCCTGGGCTCGCTGCTTGAGATAGCTGTTTGAAACCTGGGAATTATACAGGGACGCTTGGCTCAGTCTGGGAGGAGGGGACTGGACCTGCCTGGACTGAGTCTATCAGGTCGATCTCAGTCCTCGGGGTGGCCTTGATCTGGATGGAGGTGGTGGGAAAGGGGGGTGGTCTGGGGGGAAGGGGAGGGGGACAGGAAGGGGGAGAACAAGGAAATCTGTGGCTGTTATGTAAAACTGAATAGTATTGTAAAATAAAAAAAAGAGAGAAAAAACAAACAAACAAACAAAAAAAAAAAAACCAAACTTCTGGAATCTGATCCACATTGATTGATTTTAGACATTTTTAAGCACAGCCAAATTTGATGAAATTTTTTTGGTGAAAATTAGTTTAATCCTTTATGTGCTACAAAGCATACATACACCCCTTTGAGTAACAACTTAAGATAAATAAAAATTGGATGTGAGTACGTTGAATCTGTTTGTAAAGGTAAGTTCTATATCTTGACTAAGAAAAACAAGCTTATGCTAGAGATCTAGTGGAAGAGCCTTTGTGGTCTCCCATAAAGGTAGCACAAAGGTCACCAGACTAAAATATATGAACACTCACAGGCTTCTGGGCAGATAACAGGTCTTTCCAGTCTTCCTTTGAAGGAAAACTTCTGTGTGATTACCATTCCAGTTTCCCATGTGCTTACTCTGAGATCAAAGACCCACTTGCCTCCTACACTGACACTCTTCAAATGAATGGACAAATGGATGCATATGATGAGCTCTGATTTCTTATATCAGGTATTTTCAAATTGTGCTTTTTTTTTCCACTGATGAATTTCTTATGGCATTTTGTTGTGTCCCTGGACACATTAGAACATTCCATTCGCTTTGATAGATGATTCTCACATTTTTAGCTGTCTCTCAGAGAAAAAAATTAAGTCACTGCACCAGCTCTTGTCCATCTGGGATCTTGACATTTGTATTTGATTCACTGCAATTAGGAGTGCACAACCTTTCCATTCACTTTAGGGATACAGTCATGTGTATTTCATTTTGCTTATCACCTGTATCCAAAAGCTGAAAATGCTTCTTTTGACTAAGATTTCAGGTTCCACTGACATTTAAAATTTAAAAGAACATCTTGGTTAATTATTTGCAGTAGAAAGGAATTCTACAAATATACATATCTTCTGTATCTCCTTGTAGGAATATCTTTACTCATACTTCTAAGAAATATTTCCTTCCATCACTCCTACCCAAACAAAAGGGCTGTGTACTGCTCAAAGTAATGGTTCTTACTCTATGCTTACTCTATGTCTATGTTTTAGACACTAAACTTCTACCCAAATTCAACTAAGTTGGATCTCCTAGGAAGGTTTTTAATTTATTAGAATATAAGATTATAACAAGGTGCATGTTAGCAGTATCTTTGACTACAATAATTAGAAGAATGATCATCTATGAAACAGGAGACTGCTAGTTCATTGCTGACAAGAGACAAAGGGTATAGGAAGGAAGATGGAGAAGTGTATGAAATTCAAGTCGCTGGGTTTAGTGATGGCAGAATTTTTCTACTGCATTTTCTATCTTTGTATGAGGATTGCAACTAAACAAACTTAAAATATCTTGTATTTTCAAAGTGTCATACTCCATATAAAAGAAAAAAATATTTAGACAAAATACCCACATCTATTTGCTTATAAAAATGGGTATTTACTTGTTTTGAAATCTAGAAATCATAGCAGTATTTCAACTTGCAATTTGAATTATCATTTATCAAAGCTCTATTCGAATATGTACTGCATGTTTTTCATGAAGGTCAGATTATTATCCATGCAAATGAAATGGAATACAGAGTAGGATTTTTGTATTTTAATTAAAAATTTCTTGAAGGAAAAAGCATGAAATTTCTAAATAGTTTGTAAAAACCACTCTGAGTAAGAAGTAGTTCTATATATATTTATATAAAAAATATTTTCATTTAGTCTTTCAGAATTTATACATATATACAACAAATTTTGGTTGTATTCATCCCAAGCCTGTCCAGCTCTCACAGTTCCCCCATCATGTTCTCATTTCACCTTTAAGTCATTTTATTTCTGTGGTGATATTTTATTTGTGCTGAAATGTGGTAATATTTTATTTGTGCTTTTATAAATAAAGCTTGCCTGGAGATCAGAAGTAAAAAAGCAAGCTGTTATTAGTAAATAAAGAAATCAGGCAGGGGTAGCACACATGTTTAATCCTATTTCTTGGCAGGCAGGGATCTGTATGTATCTATGTGAGTTCAAGGCCACACTGGAAATAAATCCAGGTGTGGTGGCACACAGTTTAAATTCCAACACAAGTTAACCATGGAGGTCTGGAGATCTGTACAAACAGACATTAAGTGACAGAGCTGAGCAGGAAGAGGAAGTGATGTAGCTGGGCAGAGAGAGCAAATCAGATGGCAGAACAGCAAGGCATATAGACGTGGGTAAATAGGAAGTAGCTTGCATTTGGAAGCTGCTGAGTTGGTGAGGTAAAGTTAGCTGTGGCTTTTTCTAATCCCCTGATCTCTCTCAGGCTTTCACCCCTATATCTGGCTCCATGATTTTTATTTAATAAGACCATTTAGAAATTCATCTATATATTTCCTTTTTAATAACTTCCTAAATTCAATTGCTGTTGTCTGTATATGCATAGGTGTAAAGCCGTCCAATGAAACATGCACAGCTTAACAGTGGCCACCACCCCAAAGGAAAGTGAATATCCCTCCACAGCAGCCATCAACTGCTAGTAGCTTCCTAGGTAAGAATATTGACTCATGGCCCCCTAAACCATCCAAGCAGAATCTTGTCCCTGTTAATCCTTTGCAAGTAAACTACAGCTGTTATTACCTCATAAGTTCAAAGCCCATGAAGTGTTCATAAGGCATTATTACCCACTACACACTCTCCATCTTCTAACACTGATCTCTCCATTCTCTCTTCTGAGATGTTACCTGAACCTGTTGTTGTTGTTTTTCCTATTTCTCCTTGGACTCTATAACACATATGTGTAATTTGGGGATGGGTGTTTACTTATTTTAGCCTCTACTTTAACCTTTGCCCACTGGAAAAACAAAAACAAACAAACAAAGCCTCTTTGACCAGGTTATCAGCACAAATCTATGAATGTAAAAATAAGTATTTAGAAGATGGTTTACCAATGTGACCATTTTACAAAACAAGAACATAAAAGTAGGTTCCTCCATAGGGCCTATGTGTTTTTTAATAGATATGCTAAGCTAAATATGTATTCTCTCCTGTAGTGGTTCCTTCCTCCACAGCCTAGGATTTTTTAACAGATTTACAGTACCAAATATGAATTACCTTTTGTGCAAAAAGCCTCAAATTTAGTAAGAGACAGTGGCCCACCCTAAAGCAGCCATGCCACTGCTGCAGCAGTGAACATACCCTGTCTTATAGCATGAGAGACCTAGGACCTTAAAACCACTAATGCCTTTCTTCATTAATAGATAGTAATACTGGAAGCAACCAGGTGAGAAGAAATTTACCAACCATGTATAAATACATTTCTATATGACTTGATACCAAAGTTTGCAGTATCACTAGACATATGGTCTTATTTTTACATTATGATGGGCAACAAAAACGGGGTCAATAGCCTATCCTTTTCCTTTTAGAGATTGTTTTGCCTCCATAACCTATAACTTGTAGAGAAACATCCCATATCTAATAACTCAGATCCTCTGGGGAAAGTATTGACTACCCACATGAGGTATCTCCATTTCAAATTCTTTTTCATACTATGTATATTAACCAAGTTTAAGAGTAGTACATTTTCATACAGCTATCCTATGCATCCTTAGTGTTGGTTAAGTCCCTCTATCAAGGTAATATAAATGGGAGAATAATATAGGAATTCTCTGGATTCTTCAAGTGTGAACACACAACATATACACACATATATACACCACACTAACACAGTGCACACGTACAAAAATAAATAAATAAAATCTTAAGTATCAACACTGACCAATATTGATCATCTATCTTTATCTTTGTCTTCACCTCTAATCTCACGTCTGTCAATTTTCTTTCTTTCTTTCTTTCTTTCTTTCTTTCTTTCTTTCTTTCTTTCTTTCTTTCTTTCTTTCTTTCCTTCCTTCCTTCCTTCCTTCCTTCCTTCTTTCTTTCTTTCTTTCTTTTTCTTTTTTATTTTTGGACTAACAAGAACACCTTTCATACCTTCTGAATTAGTTAAGGTTATTTTTGCTGTGATGTAACACCAGGACCAAAACAATTTATGGGTGGTTTATGCTTCTACAAATGTAGTCCATTCCTGGAGGAAGTCAGAATAGGAATTCAAACAAGGAACAAAGAAGGAACCTGGAGGCTGACATAGAGGCCATAGAGGGACCTGCTTATGGGTTTGCTTCCTCTGGCTTTCTCAGCTTACTTTCCTAAATAAACAAAGACAACAAGGCCAGGAATGACACCACTAATAATGGTCTGGATGCTACCTCATCAATCACTAAATAAGAAAATGCCTTAAAAGCTTTTAGACAGCCTAAACTTATGGAAGCATTTTATATACATACATATATATATATATATATATAATTATTATTTAAAACAATTTTAATTTAAATATATTTTGATCATATTCTTCTTCCCCCATACAATTTTTCCAGTTTCTCTCTCCTTCCCTACCCACCCAACTATAAAGGTTTATGGAGATAGTTTCTTAATTGAGGCTCCCTCCTCTCAGATGCTTTTAGCTTGTGTCAAGTTCATATAAAACTATCTATCACACCTTTCTTTGCAATGGAGCTAGATTGTGCCTATTTTTCTTACAGTTTCTCCCCTGTCATTTTGACCGAATCATCATCATCATACATGGTTTCTGTTGCTGGTAGAGTGGCCTCATGCCAGCACTTTTACTCCATAACAGCCCCTTAATAATATTTTTACTTTCTACACAGGAGCCTTTGAAATGAAATGGAAGCCTTTGTTTTCATTTCAAAATCTAGGAAACACCATGTGGTGGCACATGTTATAATCAAAGAATCTGGAGCTTGAGCCTAGAGTGGGCTACACAGTGAGATTCTTTCTTTTCAAATAGTACAAGAAATGTGGAAATCTTCCCTCGGTTCCTACAAAGGGGCAAATTATATCCAGAAAATCAATATCTCCTATTACTTCCATCAAACAACTGAAGTCCTGGACAAAAACAAAACTACTGCAAAACCTGGAAGTGGTGATCAAAGCATTAAGCTGAAGTTGTTTAATGGGACCAGAGGTTAATAAAATGTCAATTTAGCCAAGTTTAGGAAGTTGAGTGTTGGAATACTTGAAAACAAGAAATTCCTTAAGGTCATGGTCTTGAAAAAATCCATTCCCAATTCCAGGCCTCATTTCAAGGAACCACACCAGTTTAGCAGGAACAGCTGAAATATCCCCTTGGGGTATGCCAAGGTTTTTTTTTTTTTTTTTTTTTTTTTTTTTTTTTTTTTTTAGGAAAATAAGAATATCCACTACAGAGTATCCCCAGAAGAATCCCAAAACAAATAACATTTCTGTCATAGAAAATGTATAATAGTGTACCATTTAGATGAACATTTTACCTAGAAGAGTAATGTAGATGATGCTTACAGAATATTTAAAATATAAAAATATTCTAAAACAGATATATTATGTCATGTTCTTGTTCAATATCATAGGGCACCGCAGTCTAAAGCATTACCTTTGACATATGCCATTATTAAAAAAAAAGTATTTTGACTCCTCTTCCATTGCCCAGGGACTCCTCAGATCTCCTATTCCTTTTTCCTCATCTCATCCCTCAGCCACCAACAATACAGGTACTGACTTACTGGAAACCCTCTGACTTCACACTCATCTAGGAAATCAGGTAGGTGATTTTCCTTCTTCTCCTCTTCTAATTAGTTGCTCAGTCTAACCCACAGCCCTGAAGCAGACCACCACCAGCAGCAGCAGCAGCAGCCTGTCTTGCTTCTCCTCCATTCCCTTTGACTCAACTGTTCCTAGTAGAAGACCCAGCTTGCTCTTTCTTGTGGACACTCTCAGCCATCCCACACTGAACTTTTCTAGCAAGTTCCCATTCATTCCTATTATTATCTAGAAACAAGTTATACCCAGGACTCCCAGTGTCAAAACCTGGAAGATATTTAGAAGTACTTCCAACTAGAAAACACACAGCTAGCACACACTCTTAAGCTCCAAAGACTGATGGAAGCAAATGCAGGGATCTACAACCAAACACCAGGGAGTTCCAGAAGTACAGTCAAAGAGAGAGAAGAGGGATTCTGCGAGCAAGTGAATCAGGATCATGATGGAGAAACCTGCAGAGTTGACCAAACCAAATAAGTGGGAACTCATGACAGTTGGATCAATGGCTGTGGAGCCTGCATTGAACTGGACTAGGCTCTCTGCATGGTGAGCAGTTGTGTAGCTTGATCTACTTGGGAGGCCCCTGGCAGTAGGATCAGAACCCACCCCTGGTGCATAAGCAGGGTTTTTGGAGCCTTCTACCTATAATGAGGCACCTTAGGTAGCTTTGAGGCAGGAGGAAAGACTTGGACTTGCTTCTACTGGATGTGCCTCCCCATGGGAGGCCTTTGCCTTCTTGTGAGGGGAAAGGGGGGTAGGTTATAAGGGGGAGGCTGGGGGCAGGAGGAGGGAAGAGGGGGATCTTTGATTGGTGTGTAAAATGAACACAATTTTTTTCTTAAAAAAAAAAAAAAAGACCCAAGCCAGACAACAGAAATCAAGGATATGAAAACCATCCCGTAAAAAAACAAAACCAAATATTAACCAAGATTTATAAGCATCCTAAACCCAGATGACTAATCTTAGTGCAAAAGCATATTGAATAACAGCCTGGACAATATGTCTCCATGTAGGCGCTGAGAAATGTAATACAGTGAAGCACAAAATAAGGACTTTTAAATAGTCATTATGAACATGTTCAGGGACCTTAAAAAGGTTTTAGGTAAATCCACTAATGAAGTCTATTAAAACACAAAAACTTTAGGAAGTAAAACAAAAACTTCATAAGTCAGCCTAACCTAATAAAGCATAAGAAACGAAAGAGAGATTCTAAGACACTGAAGACAAAACAGAAAAAATACATATGTCAATCAAAGATAATATTAAATCTAAAAATACTCCAGTCAAAAGACATCTAGGAAAACTAGGATACTGTGAAAAGACCAAATCTAAGAATAATGGATACAGAAGGAGAGTAATTCCAGGTCAAAGAAACAGAAAACATTTTCAACAAAATCCAAAAAGAAAATTTCCTTAACCTAAAGGAGAAGATGCCTATACAAGATACAAGATACAGAGGAGCAAAAGACCTAGAACAGAAAAGAAATTCCTCATCAAATATATTAACCAAAACATTAAATGCACAGAAGACATAAAGGATATTAAAAGCTGTTACTGGTAAAGACCAAGTAACAAATAAAGGAGGACTTATTAGAACAAACCTGACTTTTCAATAGAGAATCTAAACATCAGAATGACGTGGATGGATGTTCTGCAAATTCAAAGAGACCAAGTTTGCTAGCCCAGGCTAGTACACAAAGCAAATTTTTCAACCACAAAGATGGAGAAATGAAGACATTCCGCTATAAAACAAAATTTAAGCAATATGTATCTATAAATCCAGCTCTGCAGAAAGGGCTAGAAGGTAAACTTCAACCTGTAACCACAGCCAAGAAAACACAAGAAGTAAATAATCTCTGAACAGCAAATCAAAAGAAGGGGGGGGGGACCCATATTATACCAACAGAATAATGGAATCAAAAACACTGTTCATTAATAACTTTCAACATCATTGCTATCAATTCTTCAATAGACACAGACCAACAGATTGATTTCGACAACAGAATTCATTCTTCAGCTGCATCAAAGAAACATATCTCACCATCAAGGATAGACATCACCTCAGGTTAAGAGGATGAAAAAGTTGTTCTAAGCAAATGGATCAAGAAACAAGCCAGAGTAGCCATTTTAATGTCTGACAAAGCAACCATCAAACCAAACTAAATATAAGAGAAAGGAAAGAACATTATATACTCATCAAAAGAAAAAGTGAAACAAATGATATTCCAATAGTAAATATGGAGGTCAACACATGGGATCCTAAGTTTATAAAACAAATACCACTACAGCTATAATCACATATTGACCATCACACAGTTTTAGTGGGCAACTTCTATACTCCATTCTTGGAAACAGAAGGGCATCCAGACTAAAACAACAACAGCAATAAAAAAAAAAAAAAACTATACAGAAAAATGCTGGAGCTAAACAACATCATAAATCAAGTAGACCTAGTAGATATTTACAGAACAATTAACAAAAGCCCAGAAGGATAAACTTCATGGAACTGTCTCCAAAATTGACCACCTACTTGGACAAAAAAAGTCTCAAAAATACAAGAAAATTGAAATAAGACCCTGCATCTGATCTGACCATCATAAATATAAGCAGCTACAGCAATATCAGAAAGCTTTCAAATCCAGGGTACCTGAGCAAGTCACCACTAGATGAGATATAAACCAAGACAGAAATTATGAAAGAAATTTACAGATTTTAAATAATAAATAAAAATGACAATAACAACATACCCCAAATTACAGGACACAAGGAAGGTCATTCTAAGAGGTAAGTTCATAAATAGCCCTAAGTGCCTACATTAAAATAAATAAATGAACAAATAAATAAACAAATTGAAAGGACTCTTAATTTATTAGCTCATCTAAAACTCAGTCTCTAGACCAAAATGAAAAAAAAAAAGAAAGAAAGAAAGAAAAGAAACCCAAACAACTCTATGATAAAAAGTAATAAACTGGGGTTTGAAATCAATAAAATAGAAAAAAGAAAAAAGAAACCAAACAATACTGAGAATCCATGAAAAAAAGGATTGTTAAATAAATCATTAAGACTTGAAAACCCTTAACAAAATTAACTAAAGCAGAGAGAGAAGTTCAAATTAACAAAATTATTGACAAAAATGGGAGATACAACAGAAACTGAGAAAATCCATAGATTTATAAGGACATGTTTTAAAAACCTGTACTCCATCAAATCTAAAAAAAAAAGAATGATATTTTTGATAGATGCTACCTACCAAAGTTAAAAAAGCACACATAAGCTTTTTTTTTTTTTTTTTTTTTTTTGGTTTTTTTCGAGACAGGGTTTCTCTGTGTAGCTTTGCTCTTTTCCTGGAACTCACTCTGTAGTCCAGGCAGGCCTCAAATTCACAGAGATCCACCTATCCCTGCCTCCTGAGTGCTAGGATTAAAGGCATGTGCCACCACTACTTGGAACACATGAGCAATTTGAACAGACCTATTACCACTAGTGAAATAAAAGCAGTATTTCTCAAGTAAAGAAATCCTGGGGCCAGACGGTATTAGCACAAATTCCACAAGATTTCACAAAGAATTAAAAGCAATACTTCTCCAATTATTCCACAAACTATAAACAGAAGGAAAATTGCTTAATTCTCTTTGCAAAGCCCCATTATCATGATACCTAAACCATATAAAGATTCTCTGAAGAAAGAGAAACAGACCAGTCTACCTTATGAACATAGATGCAACAATTCTCAATAAAATACTTGCAAACCAAATCCAAGAACATACCAAAAAGATAATCCTCTATGATCAAGTACATTTCAACCCAGAGATATAGGGATCTTTCAATATATGTAAGGTGATAAAAGTACCCCGTCATATAAACAGAATTAAAGATAAGAAATTTATGATGATCAATGGAATAGGTCCAGAAATAACTTCCTTTGACACAATTCAGCACCCTTTCATGATAACAGTCCTAGAGATACTAGGAATACAAGGGTCATTATATCACAACATAATAAAGGCAATTTATAGCAATTCCACTACTAACAAAGAATTTCCACTAAAATCAGGGACAATACAAATCAATTTTCTCCATACTTATTCAATATAATGCTTGAGGTCTTAGGTAGAGTAATAACACAACTGAATAAAATCAAGTAGATAGAAATAGACTAGGAAGAGATCAAGATATCTTTATTTGCAGATGATATGATAGAATACATATACATAAGTGACCCTAAAAATTCAACCAGAAAACTCCTACAGCAGATAGGATTGGATAGTAAATTAGCTCAAAAAATACTAGTATCTCTGCTATACACAAATGACAAATGGACTAAGAATAAATCAGGAAAACAATACCTTTAAAATAGCCTCAAATAATATAAAATTTCCTGGAGTAACTGTAACCCAGCAGATAAAAGACTTGTATGGAAAAAAACTTTAAGACATTAAAGAAATAAACTGAGAAAGACATCTTAAGATGGCAAGATTTCTCATGCACAGGATCAGTAGGATTTTAGTAAAAATGGACATCCTACCAAAAGAAATATACAGATTCAAAATACTACCCATCAAAATTCCAACACAATTCCTCAACGATCTTGAAAGGTCAGTTTTCAGATTCATATTAAAGCACACACACACACACACACAAACACACACACACACACACACACAAAAAAATCAGGTATAGCTAAAACAATCATGAATCATAAAAGAACTTTGGGATGTATTACTATACCCTATTTCAAGTTTACTACAGACCTACAGTAATACAATCAACATGGTATTAGCACAAAAGCACACATATTGACCAATGGAATTCAATGAATTGAAAACTCAGGCATAAAAATACACACCTAGCAGCATCTGACTTTTGATAAAGAGGCCAGAAGTACACATTGGGAAATGACAGCATCTTCAACAAATGATGCTGGTTAAACTTATGGCTTTATGTACAAGAATCCAAACCGATCTATACATATTTCCCTGCACTAAACACAACCCCAAATGAATATAAGACCTCAATAATGAACCAGATACACTTAAACAGATAGAAGAGAAAGTAAGGAATAATTTTGAACTCATTGGCACAGAAAAAGTCTTTTTGAACATAACACAGATAGTACAGTCACTAAGACCAACAATTAATGAAGGTGACCTCACAAAACTGAAAAGCTTCTGCATGGCAAAGGACACTGTCATTTGGACAAAGAGGCATCCTACAGAATGGGAAAAGATTTTTTTTTTTTTTTTTACCAACTACAATGGTTTGAAGGACTAATATCAAAAACATAAAGAACTAAAAAACAAAACCAACAACAACAAAAAAAAAAAAACAAAAACCCTGTATATCAGGAAACAAATTACCCAATTAAAAATGGTGTACATGGGCCTGGTGGTGGTGGTGGCAGTGATGGCGCACGCCTTTAGTCCCAGTACTTGGGAGGCAGAGAAAGGTGGATCTCTGTGAGTTCAAGGCCAGCCTGGTCTACAAAGCGAGATCCAGGAAAGGCACAAAGCTACACAGAAAAACCCTGTCTTGAAAAACCAAAAAAAAAAAAAAAAAAAAAAAAAAATGCTGTACAGATTTAAACAGAAACTTCGTAAAATAGGACACTAATATGAGTTAGATACACTTAAGGAAATCTTACCTATCAGGGAAATCAAATCAAAACTTCCATATTTTCTTACACTAGTGAGAATGGATAAGATTAATAAACATGTAACACCCAATGTGGAGTAAGGGGAACATTCATCCATTGCTGGGGGGACTGCATACAGTCATCATGGAATTCACTGTGGCTTTTCCTAGAGAAGATGAGAATTGATCTACTTCAAGATCCAGTTATACCAGTTTTGGTGGGTACCTAAAGGACTTTTTATTCTACCATAGAGACACTTGCTCAACCATATTCACTGTTACTCTAGTCATAATAGCTAGAACATAGAAACAATTTAGATGTCCCTCAACAGAAGAATGGATATAGAAAATGTGGTACATTTACATGGTAAAATATTACTGAGTTGTTAAAAAATAAAATCATGAAATATGCAGGTAAATTGGTGAGGCTCTAAAAACTCATTCTAAGTCAGGTAACTCAGATTCAGAAAGACAAATACAGTATATATCAAGTTAGCTATGGATATTAGTGGTTAAGTCAATGATAAACAGGCTACAATTCATAGAACCTCAGAGATTAGATTTAGCTTGGGAGACTTGGGGGCAAGGGGCAGACATATCTCACTAGGATAGGGAAATCTAGTAGATGGATATTACAGACAGATATAGAAAATACAGATAGATGGGGTGATGCTAGAATGAGAGAATCAAGTGAGAAGTGGACAGGGAGAAGGGACAGGGAAGGGATATGAGCAGGGACAACTAAAATTAAGGGCCATTTTAGGGGAGGTATGGAAAAGTTGATATTGATCTGATATTGATCAGAAGCTTCTGAAATTACATACATATATTGACACAATCTACATGACATTGCCAAATAACAGAAGAGAGAGCCCCAGATGGTTAATTCATGGCACCCAATGAAGTTTCCAGGAAAGGAATTCTGTTACATCTAATTGAATTTTTTTCTGAAGGGATCCCAAACAACCCATGCTGTTGCCAAGACTATGTGGATTGCTTTCTGCTAACTGATGTCAAGGCCCTGTTGCTTAACACCTAAACCACTTACTGAACGTGAACATGTCAAGTTGATGTCTACAAAGAGCCTTCAACTCTAAGTTCCAATGTCTTTGGTATAGGAAAGTACTCTGTCAGATACAAAAGGGAAGCATAAGCATCAACTTCGGTATAAACCCTTTGATCTTAAGTGGTGTCCTGCCTGCAAGATATACTAGTGAAATTGTGGCATAAGGCTTGTGTGAATAACCAACCAATATCTGATTTGACTTAAGACCCACTCTACAAGATGGAACCCAAACCATATACTGTTTGAGCCACCCCAAAATTGAGACTAGATAACCCAGGGACCTAGGGTAAACAATATATTACTGTTTTACTAAAGTAACGGAGCAATGAAATGACTTCTAATGACATTCTGCTATAGTCATACATGAGTGCCTTATTCAGACACCATCAGAGAAAATTCCCGCTGTAGCACATGGGAGTAAATAGAGGCCCACAGCCTAATGTTTTAGAGAGAGTAAGAGACCTTGGAATACTCAGTGCTAGATGTGATATTTACTTCAAATTCTCACCTCAAGTCTAGGGAACCCTGTGAAAGAGGAAGCAGAATAGGCATAAGAGTCAGAGGATATTGAGGACATCAAGAAAACAAAGGCCTCTTAATCAACATGAACAGAGTTTATATGCACGCACAGAGACTGAAGCAGCATGCATGGGGCTTTCACAGATCTGCATCAGGCTCTCTGTGTATACATTTGCTGTTTTATGGAATTCTTGTGTGTGTGAAAAAGTGAATCTCTGATTCTTGTGCCTTCTCTTGGGCTCTTTTGCTTATAGTTTGTACAATTCTGATTGCTACATTTGTGTAATCTTACTTTATATTATTCCTTTGAAGTCTGTTTGTTTTCTAATGAAAGGCAGAAAGGGAGTAGATACAGGTGGCAGGTGATGTGGAGAACAACTGTGAGGGGTAGAAGATGGGGGATATTAAGTGAGAAAAATATCTATTTTCAATAAAAGGAAAAAAATCAATATAGTGTGTGATGTTCATATTGGTGTAGTAGGCATTGGGAACACTCATCCACTGCTGATGGGATAACGAGTTGTAAAGCTACTATAAAAATCAGTATGGCAATTTCTTGGTTGTCTGGGAATAGATCTACCTCAAAATCAAGCTACACTATGTTTTGGCATATACTCAGAGGACTCTACATCCTACTTTTGAGACACTTGTCCAACCACGTTCATTGGTGCTCTATTTATTCACAACAGCCAGAAATTTGAAATAGCCAAGATGTCCATCAACAGGATGATTGGATAGTGAAAATGTGGGTCATTTACACAATGGAATATTATTTAATGTTAAAAAATAAAAAAGCAAATCATGGGAATTTTCAGGTAAATGGGTTTCCCTAGAAAAGAAAAATAATCCTGCATGAAGTAACACTGACCTAAAAAGAAAATATGATACACATTCTCATATTTGTGAATGCTATCTGCTAAGCCTTCAATATGCATTATACAATATGCCAACAAGAAGACTACGTCTGAAATGTGGGTACTAGCAGCACATTTTTATAAAATGCAGAGATGTTCTGTAAAAAGAATACACATAATTTAATATATCACACCTAAATATGTGTGTAACATATATATATATAAATATCTATGTATTACATCACACACATTAAATATTATATATGTATGTATGTGAGATTGTAACATATTGCACATACATATTATGCACATTATATATGCTATACACATTATATATATATATATATATATATATATATATATATATATGCAAGTATTTGTATGTGTGTGTTGATAGAGGGGAAAGAGTCCTTTACATGGTTTTACTCAATCCTATGTTATCTATATTATTTGTGAGACCTGTCTACCATTCCTATTCTGGCCTAATTCACTTTGGGTAGAATATTTATGGTCCAAGATCTTTCTAATTGCTTATAAAAATATTCAAAAAACATCTGTTGTAAAACAGATCTCATGGTAATTCCTTATAATTTATTCTGTTTTATTTTCTGTTATATATTTATTTCCACATGCTGCATATGGGTGTTTATCTATTTACATTTGCATAAGTTTCTTCATGTGTTTTTCAACAATGTGTATTAATAAAAAAATTTTGCCTTCTGTTGTGCATATTATATATACATTATAGGGTATGGAGCTAGGCTGGCATATTATCATGCTTAATGCTTTGTTGAATCAATAAATATAAAAGATACTTTGGCAGAATTTATGAAAAGCATCCTTGACTTAGGAACTTTGCTTGGGATGGTAACATCTTTATGAACTTGACCAATATTAATATTAATAATAACATCATTCAATATCTAAATCAAATCATTGTACTCTAAAGTAAAATTTTAAATAGACATAAAAATAAATGAAAAGAAAATGTATCTCATTTACATAAAGAAAGACTGATAAAATCTCATGGAATGATATGCAGATTAAAAGTTACAAACTGTATTTCAACCTATGGTTTCATACTAAAATAGATTGGCATTAAGCATTTTCCAATTGTTTGTAGCAGGTGGCCATTTGATACCAAAACATTCACTATATAATGGAAAAAATTATCAGTAACATAAAGCCAACACATATTCACATTTTGAGTTAGTTATTTTTCTATTGCTTTGACAAAGTCAACTTTTACAAGTGTTTCATTGCACTTAGGGTTTCAGCCATAATGGCTGAGCAAAGGCATGATGGCAGGAAGAGCTGAGAGCTTACATATTGGCCCCAAGGTCAGTAACAAAGAGGCATATTGAGAATGGCACCATTTTTTGTAATCTCAAAGTCTGCCTCCAAAGACTTGAGTTCAAGCCCATACCTTCTAATCCTTCTCAAATAATTCCACCAACAGTGGATCAGTTATTCAAACATGAACCTTTAGGGACCATCTTCATTCACATTAATACACTGTATATACATACATACATACATACATACATACATACATACATATATATATATGTGTGTGTGTGTGTGTGTGTGTGTGTGTGTGTGTGTGTATGTTAGCTTCACCATAAGAACCAAACAGCACTGACAGTGGGATTGTGTGAAAATATCAACATTAGCCAAGAAATCATCTCTATTGTCATTTTTAAAAAGTTTATGTCTATTGCATTTGAATATCTCAAAAACATTTAAAGTTGGCAAAGACTGATATTCCACAAGCCAAACGAAACTTTATAAGCAGCGATATGTGATCTCCATCCACCTACCACAATGTGTACAAATGCCACCACTGTTAGTTGTCTACCATAACTAGGTAATAAAATTTCATTACTGAAGTTGTCATAATTTGTTCACAGGAGAAACTATAATTATGGAAGTTTCCTCTCTGCTTATAGCCCTTATATTTCTGCATCATGCTGTGCAGGATGCTTGAAGAGAGCTGTCATTAACAAGTCTCACTCAGTTGTAGATCCTTTGTGTAATACAACTGACCCATCAGGAAAATATGCTCCACAAATAATAGAGTGTCAATTTTGCCACAGAGTTAGATGACTCTTCTGGTTGAATCTGATGGCCAATCCACAAGAGGGAATTCATTTCCAGTAGTTCAAAGTCCAGTTTAAAGCTCTGGCTGGCAAGGTCATAATTTCCAGTGTGGAAATTACTGCTGTTACTTTGCTAAACAGACATGATGTGCCTGCCAAAGAGCTTTTTAAATAATTATGTTTATGCTCATAGATTAGTGCTATGCTCAGTTTTGGCTAGAGAAATTTCATTTTGCAGTGGTCAGTGGTGACAGCACGGATATAACTTGTCAAGACACCAATGAATAAATTGCTATTAAATTCCCATCCTCAAATGGGACCATTATAGACCATCTTCCAAAGTGTCGGGAATAATACAAAAGGGAAGGAAAGGATGTCAGAGCCAGGGGATGTGGGAAGAGTGGTGTTGAACCCCATATTCTGGGTATGGTGTGGCTATTACACACAATCTCACACAGGTATGAATATCTGCATAAAATCAGGCCATGATTGGGCCCATTAATATGCTGTTTTGAATGAGAGATTGAATGTTATCATGAGATCTGACTTGTTCCTGAGGAATTGCTACAACTAAGGTTGATGTGAAAGAGAGAGACATAGTTTGTCTAGTAGTGTAACCAAACATAGGCAATTATAAAAATAGAATTTATACAAATTATAGAAATAGAATTTATGCAAGTTATACAAATATAATTGATTTGCAAAGTGAATAAGAATGTAAAGAAGTAAAAGATATGTGTGTATTTCTTTTGTGTCACAGTGCTTCACGTTTCCTTCTCACTTAATCCAACATGTTTATTATATCATTTTATCTCTTTGAAAATTATCTGATTATCTGAAATTATGTTCATCACACATTATTTCTTGAAACATAATTGAATGAAAAATGATAAAAATTGCATAAAATTTCCTTTACCAGCAAATTATCCCACCAGAGTCAGTTGTTTCTTTCAATAATCAGTTCATATTCACATAAAATTATTAACCATAGTCAATAGTTTAATTAATGGTCACTCTTGTTTTGGTTACTTAATATATTTTGACAAAAATATAAAATACATAATTGCCACTGTAGTATTATACAAAATATTTTCACTCTTCTAGACTTCTTGACTTGTTTACCAAATAAAGTTTTGCTTTCACAGAGCAAAAATAATAATAAGGAAATTACTTTTATGTTATGCAGAATTTCTTATAATTATCATAATTTAATCACATTTTTCCTCTTCCTTTTTCTTCTTCTATATCTTCCCCATTTTTCTTCATGTTCACAGTCTCTGTTTTCTTTACTAACTTAATGTATATTTATTTGTGTAGGTATACACTGTATATAATCTGTACAGTCCATATAAAGACCTGTATGTATATTTTCAGGGATGACTGTTTGATGCTGGACAACAGATGGTGTGCTTTTTAATGAAGAAGGCCATCTCTCTTATTGCCAGCTTTATTCTGTTGCCCCTCTAGTTCTTTGTGTATGGTTGAGGCTTCATGAGCTTTCCCCTTGCAGCTTGTCTGCTACTGCACCTATATTGCTATTGTGCAATTGTGATCATTGATGTGTTGCAGATGCATCATGGCTAGGTGGAACTGTTAGAATCACGCATGGCACCTTCTGGTGCTATGAAAGCTAATCCTCATAAAGGAGCATTCAGGTCAATGACAGCTTGGGAGTCCCCAGGCCCTAGCTTGCCATAATGTATAATGCATATATTTTCATTATCTTTTTGTTAGTTATAGGGTATTTTGGTTGTTTTCATTTCTTAGCTACCGTAACAGAGAAGCAAACTCCTGTAACTCCAGATCCAGGGGATCTTATGTCCTCTTCTGGACTCTATAGTCACCTGCACTCATCGCCCACACAGAGACACTTACACAAACTTGAAAAAAAAAATCTTAAAAGTGTACTAATACTAACAAAATTTCCTGAACATGGACAGACCATTTAAAAAATGCATATAGGAACACCAGTGGGGCCATCTGGTGATTGGTATGTGGGGCCTTTTTTGTGGGTTCTGACAAACTTGTGTTCCTGGATATGTCATCCTCCGCAATATGACCTTACCTTTCACTTCTGAGGGGTAACCACAGGCAATGTCAAAAGGTTACACGTTCTTGGATTCTCTTTGTCAACCCTGGCCAACAACTCAAAAGATGGCCTCTCATGTTTAGTATGGAGGTTATTATTAGGTAGTCTTTGGCTCTGGAGGGAGCACTATCTGCTCAGATGAGAAAGGTTCATTAAAAATATGCATGTGTATTTATACATGGAGTTATCCTTTTGGTAATAGTTGTATAATTATTTATGGCTTTTTCACACATCCTTCTGGTTATTTTACCTCCTTCCCTCCTTCTTCTGTGTTTGTATTTATTCCTTTTCCCTAAAAAACCCCACTTTCCCATTTTCTTTTTTTTTTTTTTTTTTTTTTTTTTTTTTGGTTTTTACGAGACAGGGTTTCTCTGTGTAGCTTTGCGCCTTTCCTGGAGCTCACTTGGTAGCCCAGGCTGGCCTCGAACTCACGAAGATCCGCCTGCCTCTGCCTCCCAAGTGCTGGGATTAAAGGCGTGCGCCACCACGCCCGGCAAGAAGTATATTATCTTTGTTTTTTTTTTTTTTTTTTTTTTTTTTTTTTTTTTTTTTTTTTTTTGGTTTTTTGAGACAGGGTTTCTCTGTGTAGCTTTGCACCTTTCCTGGGCCTCACTTGGTAGCCCAGGGTGGCCTCGAACTCACAGAGACCCATTTTCTCTATCAGATTTCTTGTATCTTGTTAGTCCCTTACCTTCCTCTCTGCTGTTTTTACCTTTCTCAGCCTTTCTAAGGAGTCCCCCCTTCCCCATGACGCTATCACTTGCACTTGCCTAATTTCCTCTCTATGACTTCCCAACCTCCCTATCTCAGCAAGGGTTCCATTCTATTGTCCTGATTTCTGTAGTCACTACAGGCTACACACTCAGATCTGAAGATCTGGAGCTAGGTTCCTCCAAGAAGAGAAAATATGCAACTTCTGTTTTTCTGCTTTAAGTCACTTCACTCAATATAGTCTTTTTCAATCCCATCAAATTGACTGCAAAAATGATTTTTTCATAGCTGAAAATGATGCTATATATGTACATATTTTCATTATAGTTTCATTAGTTATAGAGTATTTAGGTTGTTTTCACTTCATATTTATTAAAAACAGCAGCAATATACATGGTGGAGCATGTGTCTGTGAAGGAGGATATTTTATTACTTCTAGTGGAGCACAGATTGTAAGTCACTTCTTTTGAAATAGTGCTTTGGAAATTATAGCAGGAAGAAAATATCATGGCTAAATTAAAGTTACCAATTTCTTCTCCTATACTATTTCTAGGAATTTTCTAGTTTTGTATTATAAATTTAGGTTTCTATTTTTTTTTTTTGTTAAATTTTGTGAGAGATGTAAGCTGTTTGCCAATATCCCTTTTATTTGCATCTAGATAGTATTCTGGTAACAGTTTTAAAATTCTGGTATCTTACCTTGTATTGGTCTTGCTTCATTATATAAGATGCATGATGCTGTGTCTCTTCAGGGGCTATTTTTTTTCCCACTAAATTACCTATGTATTTCTTCATCAATACTTTGACTTTATTCCTGCAGCTTTGGATAAGCTTGAGTTTCTGTACTATAAATGTTTCAAATAGTTCTCTCTCTTTCTCTGTATTGCATGAATTTTTATTATCAATCTTCTTTCATATATACTTAACTTCAATTTTTAAGCATACATAGTTGCTAGGATTTACACTAAATTATATTTATTATAAAACTCATATTGGGAATAACAGACCTCTTAGCAAAATCATGTCTGTCTATCCGAAACAGGAGTGCCTGTCCATGTATTTTATTTTTATTAATATTCATTATTAATTAGTAATTTTTCTGTTTCAGATCTGTAGAGATTCTGCCTCTAGAGGTATGACTTTATACTACTTATGGAGTGGTGTTTTGTTCTTTATCTCAAATTACGATAGTTCATTTCTGTAATGCATGAGGAAGTTAATTTATGTCAGTTCTAAAAGGTGTGTATGTATCACTTATATTTTCTTGATAATAATTCTATAACTTGTGAAGAAAGAGAATTTTATTATTTTCTTTTTCAGTCCATGTGCCTATTGTTCCTTTTTCACCTTTTATTTCAGGATAAGATTGTAAAGAGTTGTGATAAAAGACATCCCTATGTTGTTTCTGATACTGATGGGAAATTTTCTATGTTATTATCATGAAATATTATATTGTTGCAGGTTTTTCATAGATGTTATTTGACAATATGATGATATTCTCTTCCATTTTTTGTACCTTTGATATCTTTGAAGAGGAATTGGTATTGAATTTTGTTGATAATTTTCTGCATGTATTGACGTATATTTGTTTCTTCTTCTGCATGTGAATGTGATAAATTGCTCTAGCTGATTTTCAAATACTGAAAAGTATGCTTAATTTAAATAAATCTCACTTGTCCATAACATAAAATTAGTTTTTAAGTTGTTGAACTTAATTTTCAGTATAATTTTACAGATGCATCTGTGTTCAAGGGAGATCCTGGTGTGAAGCAACTTCTGTTTTGGGACCAGTAATGGTATCAGTTGTGGGCAATAACATATATTTTTTTTCAATTTGACTACAATAAGAATATTTTACTTTAATCATCTTCTTTGCCACATGCATGAGGTTCTTTCACTGTGAAAATTTATTTTATTGTGTGTATTTGTGTGTGTGTGTGTGTGTATGCACATGTACATGTAACCACAATATAAAAGCCAGATGTGACTTTCTGTGACCTATGTCCTTTCTAATTTCTCACTGTTCTTTGTGGGGAATGAAGACAGCCTAGAGTGTATAAATTCTTGAGTGGATGCATATTGTTGACATATGTCAGTCATGTCAAGGACCATAGCTTCAAACACATAGGAAACTGGCAAAGGCTGCCCACTGGAGCAGGGTGAGCAGGCAAAGGCTTACTCTGGTCTCTGTGTAGATATTGATAGTGTATGTATGCAGAAACTATCTACCATAGATTCCCCCCTTAGAGATTTATGGTCTGAAGACTGCTCCCCACAGAGAGTGTTCCTATTGAAATTAGCTAAACCTGCCTGCCAGATGTATACCAAACCTAGTGTTCATTTTTCAGCTGAAATAACCATGCACTCCTGTTTCACTACGTATAATAAAGTTCCTGAGCTTCTGGGTGCTGTGCCTTCCCCCACAGATAGCCAGCCCCTGCTTTTCTGTGTATATGTCTGCATGTGCTTGACTCTTTTACATTCCCTGGCTTGTCCTAGTCAGCCCATATTTGGAACTGTGTTTGAGGCAGCAAAAGGAAGGTGACCAGTGACAAGAACAGGAACACTATCTCAGAAAAGTCACATCGATCTCAGGGTCAGGGATGTTCTGAAAGAAGCATATGGAAAAAGGGGGGGTAAGAAATGTAAGTATAAGGACAGAGGGACTGACAAATGACTAGAAGGGAGTACATTAGAATTAATCAGGTGGAAAATATGGGACAAGTAGAACATAGAATTAGGCTGTTATTCCTTGGTGCTTTGGGAGAGATTTAGTGAAACCTCAGATAGGTGGAGGCATTATAGCTCTATCCATTGGTTCTTGGGTTGTGTTTGGAGAGGTGTGTCTCTATTTTGCAGGGACAAGGTGATTAATTTGGCTACCTTAAATAAATAAATAATAGAAAAAAAATGAGGTGTGGGTGCAGGATTGAAGGACTCTAATATGTTACTGTTTTTGCTTTCAGTTTGACTGCTTTTGTGTTACATTTGGCTAAATAAATCTATAGCAGTGTGTAGGTGGAGTTCTGGAGTAGGGCAGGTATCAAGATTGCCTAACTGGCCAGGTGTGTAGGCTACCAGCAACGGCTTGGCAAGTTGTCCCTTTCCAGGAGCCCGCACTAGTAGCCAGACACTGTAGAGCCCCGGTTCATGGATGGCGTGTGCTGTCTCCATGCCCAGGCAGCTGAAGTTCAGTTCCCTTGGTCTGCCAAGGATAAGAAGCAGACTATAGCTGCATATAAACTGAGTAGGGTATAGCCACGGGCAGGGAGATCTTACTTACTTTAAATCCTAATGAACCCAGGGTATGTAATTTGGATGTATCTGGTGACTGTATCCATGCAGGAAAGAAGACCTGTCAGAGAGCTTATTTGGCCTATCAATCATTGTTTTGTGATTTGGGCATGTACTCCTATACCTATTTATATTAATGGCTCCCTCCATTTAGGAAGGGTGCACTTCTCTAACCACGTAGAGTCCCAATGAGCTCCATTCAGCTATTCCAAGTGGGTTACAGCCAGCCCTGCTGTTTGTTTACACATGATTATTACAAAACAACTGGGATCCACCAGCTGAGTTTTTGGATCTGCAATAATGATAGCATGAGTGTCGCCTAAGTAAGTCACACATCCTAGAAATGCAAAAAGCTTGTAATCAGGCTGTTTTCTCCTGCTAATATTGCAAATAATAAAATGACCCCCAACAAGCTTTGAGGCTTAAATCTTTAGGCTGTTAAAATATTCATTTTATGTTTGTTGGTCATAGAAATTGTTTCCATCTTCCTTTTCCTCATCCTTGTAGTGCGGTGTCGAGGACAGCACTGAACCCCACCTACACTAAGTCTGAGGACCCCATCTGTACATCTAAGAAATAAGAAATGAGGGTGTACGGAGCAGAGGAAACTCTGAATATGTGAAGTCCTGAGGGATGTTGCGTTGCTCACATGAGAAGAACATTTCAAGGACTATAGCCTCAGACCCATGTGAAAATGGTAAAGTACAGTCTCCCTACCCTAAGTCCTTCCTGAACTCTGGATGTGGACAGTGTGTGCAATATGTTCACTATAGCTTTCTTCCTCTAGATATGCGTGGCCTGAAATCTGCTACCTAACAGAGACTGCTCTCTGTTCAGCTGCATACCACAAACCCCTCATTTTTGTTCAGCTGTGTAAAATAATCCCCCCATCTCACTGTATATAATAAACATGCTGAGCTTCTGGGGTGCTGGGCCTTCTCCATCAGAGAGCCAAGTCTATCCAATGCAAGCTCTCTGTGCTTATATCTGTGCTGTGTTTGTCTTGTGTCCATTACCTAGCTTCCCTAGGCAGTTCTGTTCCTGAAACCTTGCAGAATGTGGCACTTTTCAATGAATTTATGCAGATGCTTGGAAGTGTAGTTATCTGGTCTAGTTAATTTTGTTCTCAAGTTGACATACATTGACAGAGAGAACCTCAATTGAGGATTTACTTCAATCATATCGAAATATAGACATATATGTGGTTCATTTTTTGGTTGCTAACTGATGAACATTAGCCCAGCCCAATGTAGATGGAGCTATCCCTAGGTAGGTGTGCCCTGGGATAAGAAATGGTTGAACAATAGCCTGAAAACAAGACAATAAAAAGCATTCCTCCTTGGTCTATGCTTCAGTTCCTGCCCCCAATTCAAGTCCTGTCTTTCCTGATGATGGACTGGAACTATAGGCCAAATAAATCCTTTCCTGTAGAAGTCAGTTTCAGTCCATGTATTATCACAACAATGGAGAAGCAGACTAGAACATTGCCAGTTAGACCTTGAGGAATATGCACAGAGAATGGCAAAAATCAGCACTAGCATGTTAAAAAAATCTAAAAACAAACAAACAAACAAAAAATCTCACAATGAATTAATTCCAGATTACTCATTATCTCAGTAAAACAAAGTTTGAGTGTTTGGGCTACTACTATTATTTGCCTATGTACTTGTTGCTGGAAACATATTTAGTGTAATGAAAGCTAACCTATATTATGAAAAAACTAATTATATTTAAAGATCTCTCTCTCTCTTTCTCTCTCTCTCTCTCTCTCTCTCTCTCTCTCTCTCTCTCTCTCTCCCCCCCCCCCCCCGTGTGTGTGTGTGTGTGTGTGTGTGTGTGTGTGTGTGTGTGTGTGTGTATGAGTGCCTTTTGGTAAATGGTAAATGTATGCCATGTGTGCAGTGGTGTCTGTAGAAACCAGAAGAGGGTGTCAGATGCCCTGGAGCTGGAGCTACAGGAAGTTGTGAGTTACAAATACAGGTGCTAGTAATCAAACTCCACTCCTC
Source organism: Peromyscus leucopus (assembly GCF_004664715.2). Classification (NCBI taxonomy): domain Eukaryota; kingdom Metazoa; phylum Chordata; class Mammalia; order Rodentia; family Cricetidae; genus Peromyscus; species Peromyscus leucopus. Next base: position 51,987,984 of record NC_051068.1, read on the forward strand.
AGAAAATATATGAAGTGCAATTAAATGATGAGCCACCTCTCCAGCCCTGAAACTGTTACCAATAGTTGTAGTTAAGTCTAAGAATATTTATGTGTTCTGTAATACACATAAATAATAGAATTTTTATTATTAGTAATAGAAATGCAAACTGCAAGATAACTTCCTAGCTGGTATTTTCACATCGTCATGACATCTGTGCAGCACTTTGACTTTTGCTGTGAGGAAAAAGACTATTCTAGTTTCAGTGTAGAGCAGTGGTTCTTAACCTTCCTAAGGCTTAGATCCTTTACTACAGTTCCACATGTTATGGTGACGCCCAACTCTGAAATTATATCCATCTCTATGTCATAACTATAATTTTACTAATGCTATGAACCATACCATAAACAGTTGTGTTTTCCAATGATCTTTCTGCAGTCAGGACCCACAGGTTGAGGACCACTGATGTAAAGTGACATACTCAATTAATTTGTTTACTATTTAAGGTTACCATACAATCATGATCTTGAATTATAATTTGTAGCTTGAGTTTTCCTGCCTTGCCCACAGTCAGGACAAATCCTTGTCACCCGCCAGTCCCACAGCCGCTCAGACCCAACCAAGCAAACACAGAGACTTATATAGCTTACAAACTGTATGGCCGTGGCAGGCTTCTTGCTAACTGTGCTTATAGCTTAAATTAATCCATTTCCATAAATCTATACCTTGCCACGTGGCTGGTGGCATACCGGCATCTTCACATGCTGCTGGTCATGGCGGCGGCTGCAGTGTCTCTGGTCATGGCGGCAGCTGCAGTGTCTCCTTCTGCCTTTCTGTCCTTTTATTTCTCCTCTCTGTTAGTCCCGCCTATCTTTCCTGCCTAGCCACGGCTGATCAGGTTTTATTTATTGACCAATCAGAACAACTTGACATACAGACCATCCCCCAGCACAGCCAAATGCAGACCATCTCAAACACCTGCACTCAGGCCCATGGTCCTAATCATCCTCTATACGGACCTGCTGGGTAACGCCACAAAGAACCCAAGAGGGGCTCCCACAGGACATACAGAACATCCCACAGCACTTCCCCTTTCTTTTTTTAAAAAGGAAGGTTTTAACTTTTACACATCTTTAAAGCCAGCTTGGTATATTTGGGAATTTGGGCGTAGCTTCTCTTACTACTTCCTGCTGGAGGGGGGCGCTGTATCTTATGGGGATACAAAGAAAGTTTTAGGCGTATGGGTTAGTCCGTGAGGCTGTATTGTGTGAACCAGTTGCCTTGAAACCGCTCTGGATGTTGGATCATCTGGGCCATGGTGTCATCGGAGACCTTTCAGGGGGTCTTGGCTGGTCAAACCTGATGTATCTTAATCTGGAACAAATCCATAACCTCTGGCTTTCTGTAGAAACAAAAGCAGAGTCTCCTTTCCAAAGTAACACATCCTTATATCCAAATTTTAAAGTCAAGATATCTTTAATATATACATATTGGTTTAACTCAACATCTTTTACGATCAAATGTTTTTCTGCAGTTAAAAATCCCAAAGACAATATAATCCAAACTCTCTGTGTGATATCCATCTTTACATGGCTTATTTTTTATATTACTTTTACTTTCTCTTTAAAGACTATTTTTTTAAACTTTCTATTTCTTTATATAACTGTCTATGTTCCTTTTCCTCTCTCTTCCAAGCCTATGTACATTTTTACACACATTGTAAAGCATTTAAAGTCTTGTTCCATCTGAATCTGTCTTATTGCAAACTTATTGCTTTAAACTATAGCCTTCTAAGCCTGAAACAGCTCTGTGGCTGCTGGCTCTGCCCCCTTCAGTTTCCCAACATGGCGGTGGTACGTTTTCCACCAGCTCTGGGAGCTATCATGAGTCTATGCTTTTATCCAAGCAGCGTGTAGCCCAGAAACCTTTTTTGTTTTGTAACTACCAAAGGCTAAATCCACCACGCAGCTTAATGTGCCACTTGCAGAGGCCTCATTCCCGCCTTACTGCAGGTTAAGCGCACACGCCAGGAACCCGCCAGTAACTCAAACCTGCGGCTGCTGCTCATTTGAGAGAGAGAATTAGGAACTGTGGGGCGTTTACCGATGTCACCGTTCCTGGAGAATTTACCGACGTCACCGCTCCGTGTGTTGAGTTCTGAATCCTCTTTACCACCACGCGAGGATTCTTCTCAGATCACACTTTATTGGAGCGCCTCTTGGTTAAGGGACTTTGTCTTTAGTATTTTTTTTTCATAACACCGGCCTTTATCCCTGTTCATTTGTCCTTTTTCTTTAGTCCCTCTTTTTTTTTTCTTCCCTTCTTTTCTTTAGCCCCACGTTGGGCGCCAGATATAGATGTAACCAACCATCTTATTAAATAAGAAACACAGAAACAATGTAAAAGAGAAAGCCGAGAGGTCAGAGCTCAGAGCTAAAATCTCACCCTTCCTCCTGCTGTCCCAGCTTCGCGAAAAGAGACCTACTTCCTGTCGGTTCTTTTTTTATAGTATGTTGTTCTGCCTTCTCATTGGTTGTAAACCCAAACACATGACTGCCTCGTCACTGTCTGAATGTACAGCCCCCTAGGTCTTAAAGGCATATGTCTCCAATGCTGGCTATATCCCTGAACACACAGAGATCTTATGGGATTAAAGGCGTGTGCCACCACCGCCACACTCTTGCTATGGCTCTAATAGCTCTGACCCCCGGACAACTTTATTTATTAACATACAATCAAAATAATATTTCAGTACAATTAGATTACCACCACAATAATTACTTATATTTTAATAATTAAATCAGAATAATTCTGCGAGAATGGTAGTGATGCCATTAAGGGTACACATTGTTTTGAACTCTTTATCCATTATTGCAAAGTTCAACTAATTTTGTAAGTTCATGGATGGAAACAGTAGTGAAGAAGGTGATTTACTGTTCTGATGCCACAATAGCCTGTACTGAAAGAGAAAATGATGGAACAAAAAAAAATTAACACAAACATTTATAACAAAGAAACATCATTACAAAGTAAAGTGTTAAGACTAGAAAGTGAGCATACACAGTTAAGGCAGTGCTGTATCAAATTACATGGTAGGAGTAATTTAGAATTCCCTTAGAGGTTACAAAAGCAAATTCCATATTTGGGGATCTGAAGAAATTCATTGTTCATTTCATCTTTAATGAACTTCAACAAAGTGGTTGCTGAACTTAAATTTTAATATTAACTTTGAAGATGTTTTTGCATCAGTATTCAATGGAGATCCTGGTCTACAGGACATAATTATCTTGTATTCTTAAATGTGCTTTGGCATAGAACTATTATGGATTTTGTAGGGAGGGTGAAAAGTGTACTAAGATCTTGGATAATTTACAACACAGTACAATGTACTAAGCATGTCTGGCTCTAATCCCACCCTATACTAATGAAGTAGCTATGCACAGAAAAATCCCTCTGTTCTATATTAGGATTTCAGTTCCTCTAGACTAGCATTTTTACATCTGTACAGTGAATGAGCCAAGCCAAATTACCTTGAATGTCCTGTAACCGATATTTTTAATTTCCTTTAACTCAGTATGTAGAGTGGTGTGACATTTATCCTGGAAATATAAAATTATACCCTATAAACTTTCAGATATGGAGGTTGGAATAATTTACCATCTGTACTCTTGAAGGATAAATTCACATCTTATATACATTTAAAAATTATGTTACATCTCATTTGCTTTTTTTTTAATTTGGATATTTTAATTACTTTTTGTTTCCTATTGTATTAAAGCATTTTAGGGCAATTATCTTTATATATCATCCAAAATGTTTGGGAGTTTTATGAATGTTGCTGAGGAATCAATTTTCCATGAAAAAATACAAGCTCATTCTTGTATTTTGCTGTTAGTTTTGCTAATGAGAACTTGAATGTACATCTAAGCTACTTGTACCAGGAAAATCTGCATGTCAAAGAAGTGATTAAATTGGCTCTTGTCTCTGTAGTTATGAAAATGCAGGTGTCATTTTAAATTTTAGGGAAAATGAGAAGGAATTGTCATCACTTTACATCTTGTACCAAGTTTCATGTGGTTGCATATGGTGAATGCTGAAGGGTGAGCAGTAAATTTTTAGACTCTATAGATGAGGTTGTGCTAAGGTGAAAAATCCAGCAACTCGAAATTACCTAAAATGATTTAAAATAAAAACCGCATTGATTTTATTTCAGTAGTATATTTCAAATATAGTTTGTCTTGCCATGTAGCTCCATCAGCTCTTCTATTTTTATTTAAGGACTAAGTGATTATCCTTCCCTTAGCAGCCATTGGTTGCCCGGGTAGGGAATACAGCTTTGAAAGTTCCTGGGATATGGGGTGAGCCTATATTTGTTGGGAGAAGGGGCAATCTGAGGGAAACTGAAGTACAATTCTGATAAGGTAAATGGATTCTGGGAATGGAAGAAAGAAATGAGGCAGCCTGAGAAGTGACTAGGACACATCAGGCAGGGGAATGGGCAATTGATGTGTGTGGGAAGCTATCACAGAGAAGATGTGTTAGAACATTAATGCAATCTGGTTAAGGTTTGTAAATGGGGATGTGACAAATAAATCATAAAATCTGTCATGTGAATTTCACAATTCACTGGTTTTTAGTATAGTCTTAAGGTTGTATAGCTATTACTGCTTTTGATTCAAAAATATTTATGACACCCCAAAGTAAAACAAACAAAACAACCAATAAAAAGGATGTCTGACCTAGGCCCCTGTGTATTCCATTTGTGCTATAATGAGCTCAACAGCATGGTTTGTTGTTGCTGGAGAGCTTCTCTCCAGGCTCCACCAAGCCCCGCAGTCCCACAATCCATGTATAAAATAATAACTCAGACGTTTATATTATTTATAAACTGTATGGCCGTGGCAGGCTTCTGGCTAACTGTTCTTTTATCTTAAATTAACCCATTTTTATAAATCTATACCTTGCCATGTGGCTGGTGGCTTACCAGAGTCTTTACATGCTGCTTGTCCTGGTGGTGGCTGCAGTCTCTCCTCCTTCTTCCTGTTTCCCCAATTCTTCTCTCTCTTTGTCCCGCCTATACTTCCTGTCTGGTCACTGGCCATCAGTGTTTTATTTATATAGAGTGATATCCACAGCACTTCCCCTTTTTTTCTTTTTTTTTAAAAAGGAAGGTTTTAACTTTAACATAGTAAAATTACATATAACAAAACAATTATCGAGCATGAATTACAGTTACTATATTAAAGATGTCCTATCTATCTTATATTTGTGAGTTTAAGGTTTTATATCTAACTTATCTTTTATCATAACTGAGGAAGTTACAACTATCTAGTCTTCAACCACATCAAAGACCTCAGAAGGATATAATGGTACCTGAGAAATGGTAGATGGATGCAAGCAACTTTCGGGAATCTTGCAAGAGTAGACCAAGACACCTGGCAGCCTGGACAATCACCTAATGTTTCTCAGCATTGTTGGTGCATTCAAATTGGCTACAGGCCTAGAGTATCTGACAGACCATTTTTAGAAGCAGGAATTCTGAAAGACCATCTTACCCTGTCTTGGCAGAGTACAGTGGTTGCTTTCCTTGTGTCCCACTTGTCCAGAAAGGACAGCGTTGCATTTGTACTGTCAGCCTTCAAGGCAAAAGCAGTTCTTTGCCCAGTAGGCCATTTTGTGCCAAAAAGACAAACTTCCAAATGGAAATGTCTTAGAAGCCCAACATTCTCTCGGGATCAATTGGTGCAGCCAGGAGCAATTGTGTCTCACATCAACAGAATTCTAAGTTATTTAAATGCCATATTATCTAGGTCTATGAAGTGTTTGAAGATTACTTATCTATCTGAAATATATCTATGTATACCTAGAAGACTTAACTAACATGGCTACAAATATGATTATCATAGATGACTAATTATTAATCTATTTTTTAATTATCCATTACAATTTTAAATGAGTTAAACATAATACCTCAAACAAGAATGGAAATATATATATATATACAGTATACCAAAATTAACTTCAAGTTTGTATCAATAAACTAAAATTTATACCAATGTAAAACATTTTAAACATAAACAAATCTATACCAATGTAAAACATTTTAAACAAGTTGTTCTTTAAAAGTAGGTTCATTAATCTACCCTTTCATCTTATCATCTCTATATCCTCCTATACATCCATATCATATCCCCTTTTCTTTTTTAGAAAGAGATCACATTTATAATCAACCTGTTTTAAATAAAAATATTGTTTTTTCTCTGTCCCACACCAGAGGGCTCTTCTGATTTGGGACACAAGAATCTCTTAACCATTTTTTTTTAAAGCAATATGTCTGGGTTTAGAGGGGGAGTGAGCCAATTCCACCTCTAAAGCCAGCTTGGTATATTTGGGAATTTGGGCGTAGCATCTCTTACTACTTCCTGCTGGAGGGGGCACTGTATCTTATGGGGAAGCAAAGAAAGTTTTAGGCGTATGGGTTAGTCCGTGAGGCTGTATTGTGTGAACCAGTTGCCTTGAAACCGCTCTGGATGTTGGATCATCTGGGCCATGGTGTCATCGGAGACCTTTCAGGGGGTCTTGACTGGTGAAACCTGATGTATCTTAATCTGGAACAAATCCATAGCCTCTGGCTTTCTGTGGAAACAAAAGCAGAACCTCTTTTCCAAAGCAACATATCCTTAAATCCAAATTTTGAAGTCAAGGTACCTTTAAAATATACATTTTGGCATAACTCAACAGCTTTTGCAATCAAATGTTTTTCTTCAGTTACGAATATCAAAGAGAACATAATCCAGATTCTCTGTGTGGTAGCCATCTTTACATGGCTTATTTTTTATATTACCTTGAGCCTATTGCTTTAAGCTGCACCATTCTAAGACTGAAAAGGCGCTGTGGCTGCTGGCTCTGCCCACTTCAGCTTCCCAACATGGCGTTTTCTGCCAGCTCCGGGAGTCATCAAGTCTCAGAAATAGTGGGTCTAAGCTTTTATCAAAGCAGCGTGTAGCCCAGAAACCTTTTTTTTTTTTTTTTTTTTTTTTTTTTTAAATACTAATAAAGACTAAATCTACCACACAGGGTAATGTGCTGCTGGTAGACGCCTCATTTCCGCTATACTGCTGGTCAAACGCACACGCCAGGAACCCGCCAGTGTTCAAACCTGCTTTTTGCGGCGTCTTGCTGCCCCTATGAGACAAGAAGCAGGAAACTGTTTTTGGCTCTGTTTAGAATTGGTTATTAAATATTGTTAGGTTTAAGGTGGAAACTCAAGCCGTTGGGTGCCATTTGTTGCTGGAGGGCTTCTCTCCAGGTTCCCCAAGCCCCGCAGTCCCACAATTCACTTATAAAATACACTCAGATGCTTATATCACTTATAAACTGTATGGCCATGGCAGGCTTCTTGCTAACTGTTCTTTTATCTTAAATTAACCCATTTTTATAAATCTATACCTTGCCATGTGGCTGGTGGCTTACCAGAGTCTTTATATGCTGCTTGTCCTGGCGGTGGCTGCAGTCTCTCCTCCTTCTTCCTGTTTCCCCAATTCTCCTCTCTCTTTGTCCCGCCTATACTTCCTGTCTGGTCACTGGCCATCAGTGTTTTATTTATATAGAGTGATATCCACAGCAGTTTGTGATTTGTTATTCAAATATGTAAGACCAGAGACAGTTGACCTATACTCTTCTCACATATAAGAATGGGGGACTTACAGTAGCAAACCTCATCAAACTTGTCTTTTAATAGAAAAATATGACTGGCCAGAAATATTTTGCTGCCTATGCATACTCCAAACACAACACTCAAGAACTGGAGACTAGCCTGGTCTACATAAAGAATCCTCACCTAGCCAGAGCTACATAGATATATATTCAGATGCTGTTTCAGGATAAATAAAACAATAAATTTGATTTTTAAACTATTGTATATAACTTTCTAGAGGAGCTGTGGAGATGGCTTAGAGGTTAAGAGGACCCAACTTCAACACACAGCTTCTGTATAGCAATTAAGAGCCATCTGTAACTTCGGCTCCAGGAATTTCAATACCATTTTTCTGACATTTGTGGGCCCTGCACATATGTTTTGCACAGACATCCATTCAGGCAAACACACACACACACACACGCACACACACACACACACACACACACACACACACACACTAAAATAATTAAAAACAAATACAGAATAAAAATAAAGCAATAAAGTTTCCAGTCACTTTCATTACACTTAACATAATGTTTGTTCCTTAGCTTATCATACTTCAACTTCCTCTACCCAACAATCTGAATGTTCATTTTTTAATCAGTTCTCATGTGACTTCACAATGTAACATCTAGTGTTTCAACCATGACAACATTTTAATCGATTATGTAGAGCTTTGGTGTAATGTTTATAAAGTCTGCTTAGACCCTCCCTTCTTTCTCAATGGGGTACACTTTTCATATATTTACTTATATAGCTCTTTGTTGTCACTATTACATCTTGCATACTGTTACATGGCAAAAAAGTTATTTTTTCTACCTCCAAATTTTGTTCATAGGTAACATTTGTAAACAAAAGATTTTTAATTTTTGGTCTTTTTGATGCAAACCAACTTGAACATTCTCAAATTCTAGTGTCTGTTTTATGGTTAAGTCTTTATGGTATATTAGAATAGTGTTTGTATGTGTCTGTTGCTCAATCTACGGTTAAGGAATGAATGGGTGAACAATGGAAAATTTCAGTGTGCAGTATCACTCTAAACACACGTATGCCACAGATCCAACATGGATTAGGTTTTATATACCTTCTTGCCATGAAAAAGTTTAGCTAGCATCACATTTTCATTTGTCACCAAAACAATAGATAATGAAATATGGTATTTCAATAAGTGGTTGATATGATATATTAAAATTGCAAATTCATTTTTATTAGTGCTTGAAGGATGTTAAGGATTTTGTGAGGCATAATAAAAGGATAGAGGATGTGGAGGATGTGGAGCAAGGAGAACTCTCCTCCACTGTTGGGAATGCAAGCTTGTACAGACCCTTTGGAAAGCAATATGGTGCTTTCTTAGAAAATTGGGAATCAATCTCCCCCAAGACCCAGCTATACCACTCTTGGGCATATACCCAAGGAATGCTCAATCATACCACAAGAGCACTTGCTCAGCTATGTTCATATCAGCATTGTTTGTAATAGCCAGAACCTGGAAACAACCTAGATGCCCTTCAACTGAAGAATGGATAAATAAAATGTGGTACATATACACAATGGAGTACTACTCAGCAGAGAAAAACAATGACATCATGAGGTTTGCAGGCAAATGGATGGATCTAGAAAAAATCATCCTGAGTGAGGTAACCAAGACTCGGAAAGACAAACATGGTATGTACTCACTCATAGGATACTAGATATAAAACAAAGGATGACTAGACTCCTACTCACAAATCCAGGGGGCTACCTAGAAAACAGGACCCTAAGAAAGACATAGAGATTGCCCAATGACAGAGAAATGGATGAGATCTGCATGAGCAAACTGGACATGGGGAGTGGTGGTAATGAAGGGCAAGGGTCGAGGAAAAGAGAGCTTAGGGGAGCGGGAGACCCCAGCTGGATCAGGAACAGAAAGGGAGAACAAGGAATAAGAGACCATGATAAATGAAGACCCCATGGGAATAGGAAGAAGCAAAGTGCTAGAGAGGTCCCCGGACATCCACAAAGATACCTCCACAATAGACTGCTGGCAATGGTTGAGAGAAACCCCGAACTGACCTACTCTGGTGATAGGATGGCCAAACACCCTAACTAGTGATGGAAGCAGATGCAGAGATCCATGGCTAGGCCGTGGGTGGAGCTCCAGGAGTTCAATCGGTGAGAAAGAGGAGGGATTGTATGAGTGAGAGTTGTTGAGACCAAGATTGGAAATAGCACAGGTACAGAATAGCCAAACTAGTGGAAACACATGAACTATGAACCAATAGCTGAGGAGCCCCCAACTGGATCAGACCCTCTGGATAAGTGAGACAGTTAATCAGCTTGAACTCTTTGGGAGGCATCCAGGCAGTGGGACCGGGTCCTGTCCTTAGTGCATGAGCTGGCTGTTTGAAACCTGGGGCCTATGCAGGGACACTTGGCTCAGCCTGGGAGGAGAGTACTGGACCAGCCTGGACTGAATCTATGAGTTAGAGCTGAATCCCCAGGAGAGTCCTTGCCCTGGAGGAGATGGAAATGGGGGGCGGGCTGGGAGGAGGGCGGGGCAGGGGGCGGGAGGAGGGAAGACTGGGGAATCCATGGCTGATATGTAATATTAAATCAAATTATAAAATAAATTAAAAAGGTCATTCTTAACATATGGAGAATCTGTTGGTTAAAAATACCATGCATGGACAATTTAGAAATAATTTGTTTATGCAGTGTAAGAATAATTATTAATTAATTAAATGATTAATAATTGAAATTAAGTCTCACAAGAAAAGATGGTTTTGGGGGGGAGGAGTTGTTGAATCTGTAAATTGTATTTTGGTAGGGTGTCCGCTTTTACTTTTCAAATCTTACTCATCTATGAGCATGGGAGATTTCTCTATCCTCTGATATCTTCTTCTATTTCTTCCCTCAATGCCTTAACATTTTTATTTACAGGTCTTTTAATTGCTTGCTTAGAGATAACCTCAAGATATTTTATTTTACAGTTTTGAGGCTATTGTGAAAGAGATTCTTTCCCAGAAGGCATCCTCAGTCCTTTGTCATTTGTATATGGGAAGGCTGCTGATATTTGTATGTTGATTTTATATCCTGCTGCAATGTGAAAGCTTTAATATTTACAACTGTGGAAGTTTCATATTGGATTTTTTTAGAATCTCTTATGTAGACTATCATAATCAGCAATTAAAGATTAAAGATATTGTGACTTCTTCCTTTCCAATTTGTATGTTTTGATTTCCTTCAGTTGTCTTATTGTGGTAGCTAAGACTTCAAGTACTGTTTTGAGAATAGACATAAAAAGAATATACTACATACAATACTATGTCTTATTTATGCTTTTAGTGGAAATACTTTGAATTTGAATCTGTACACATTGATGTCGGTGGTGGCCTTGCTGTAAATTGCTATTATTTTGTTGAGCTATGACCCTTCTATTCCCAGTCTCTCCCAGATTTTTATCATCAAGTAGCAGTGTAGGATTCTGTTAAAGGTCTTTTCTTCATTTAAGGAAATAATCTTATGGATATTTGGTCTTTCAGTCTGTTTACATTTTTGATTATATTTATCTCTTTACTTAGGTAAAGAATCATCCCTACATACCTGCCATGAAGCCTACTTGATCATTGTGGATAATCTTTTTGTTATGATCATTTGGGGATATCTTGAGAATTTTTGTATCTACATTCATGAAGAAATTTGCATGCAATTTTCTTTTTTTTATTGGGCAATTATATAGGTTGAGAATATAAGTAATTAACATTTCAAAACAAATTTTACAGTTTTCAATGTTTCTATTTTGTAGAATAATTTGAAGACTATTAATTCTTATTTGAAACTCTCATAGAATTTCATGTTGAATTCTTCTGGCCCTGAGTTTATCTTCTTTGAGGAAATTTTAATTACTACTTGTATTTTTCCAAGGTTGCTAGGTCTTTTTACAATACCTATCTTGATTTGACTTTGGTACGTGGTATATATCAAGAAATTCATCCATTTCTTTGAGGTTTTCCAATTTAGTGGAGTATAGATTTTTAAAATACATTATTATGATTCTTTGAATTTTTTTAGTGTCCATTGTTATGTCTTCTTTTCATCTCTAATTTTATTCATTTGGATCTTTTCACTCCATCTTTTCATTATTTGATTAAGGTTTATCTATCAAGTTGATTTTCTCAAAGAACCCTTCATCTCACTGACTATTTTTAATTATTTTGTTTCTATTTTGTTCATTTAGCACTGAGTTTGTTTTTTTCTTGACTTGTACTCCTTTGGAGCATTATTTTTTTATTTATTTTTTCTTTTATTCTAGATATTTCAGGTATTCCATTAAGTTACTATTATTAAAGCTCCTTAATTTCTTTCTTTTTCTTTTCTTAATGTGCTCACTTAGTTCAATAAACTTGCCTTTTAGAACCAGCTTCATTGTGTTCCAAAAGTTCAGGCATTTTTTTTTTTCATTTTCATTCAAGTACAAAGCATTTTAATCTGTTTTGACCCATTTTTTATTCAATAGTGCATCATTCAATTTTCAGGGGTTTGTAAACTATGTCTTGTTTTTCCTGTTGTTGATACTCCATTTTATTTTCCTTTTTACTTATTTATTTTTATTCTTCTCTCATACGGTACATCTCAGCAAAATAGATGTCCATAGATATGTGGATTAGTGTCTGGGTCTGCAATTAGAGCTCACTGATCAACTTGTCTGTTTTTAATGCCAGTATCATTGGATTTTTATTATTATGGCTCTGTAGTACAGCTTGAAATCAGAGACGCTGATCCCCCCAGAAGTTCTTCATAATTGCTCATGATCGGTTTAACTATTGTGTTTTTTATTTTGCATTTATTATTATTATTATGCATTTTTAATGCCTGGTTTTCAAATATAATGCAGGGCGTTATTCCGATTTTGTTTTTACTTTTTTTTTGTTATTTCTGTTGAGACTTGTTTTGTGTGCCAGTATGTGGTCAATGTTGGATGAAGATCAATGAGCTGCTTAAAAGAAGGTATAGTCTATTGTTTTTCAATGAAATATATATATATATTTCATTATATATTGTATAAATACCTGATAGGTCCATTTTATTTATGACAAAATTTTATTCTAGCACTTTTCTGTTTATTTTTTGTCTGGGTGACCTATCTATTGGCGTAAGTATGGTAATGAAGTCACTAATTATCACTGTTTCATAAACATGGCTGCCCTTTTGCTAGGTACATAAATATTTAGGATCGCAATATCCTAAATGTCTCAGTGGATTTTTCATCTAATGAGTATGTAATGTCCTTCCCTATCTTTTCTTATTATTTTGTTTTGAATTTTATTTTGTCCCATATTAAAGTGGCCACAGTGCCTTGCTACTTCTATTTATTTGCTTTGGATATCTCTTCCTTCATCCTTTTACCTCGTACCCTGAGTTGAGGTTTATACTTGATCAGGTATTTTTCATACATCCAAAGTAGGAATCCTGTTTTCTAGTCCAGTCTTTTTCTCTTTATTGTGGAGTTTAAACCATAAATGATGAGAATTACCAATGATTCTTATTGTTTTGTTGTAGTGTTAGATTTTATTCCTTCTTTTAACTTGCTAACTTGAGATCATTTATCCCATGTATTTTCTTGGGTGTGGGTAGTGTCTTCAAAGTGAAATTTTCCTTCTAGATCCTTTTTGAGAGATGCATTTGTGGACAGATACTGGTTAAATATGGAGTGTTTTTCTTTCTCTATCTATTGTTATTGAACACTTTGCTGGGAATCTGGGCTGCTACTTGTGGTCCCTTAGAGTTTGATGTAGATTTGTGTAGGAGCATCTGGTTTTAGATTCTTCTTTGAGAAAGCAGATGTTATTCTAATGGGTCTACCTTTGTTACTAGGTATTTTCTCTTTGGAGCTTTTAATAATATTCTTGATCTTTTCTTTACACTTAGTTGTTTTTTTTCCTTATTATGTGTCATTGGGACTTTCTTTTCTGGTTAATCTACTTTGTGTGTGTGTAGGCTTCTTATATCTTTCTTGGTATCTCCTTCTGTAGAGAAATTTTCTTCTATTATTTTATTGAAAATATTTTCTTTGCCTTTGAACTAGATTTCTTTCTCCTTTCTCTATTCATATTAATTGAAGATGTTTTCATAAATTTGCTCACTTGTTTTGTCTTTGATTTTTGGTGTTATTTGTCTTTTGATTTTGTTTTTTGGATTTGACATATTTTTTTTTAAAAATTATGTATCCATTTTTCTATTTTATAAGCAGTTCCTGAGGTTCTGATTTCCATATCTTGTACTGTGTTGATGATGCATACCTTTGGATTTCGTCTGGGCTCCCAATTTTTGTCATTTCCAGTTTTACCTCAGTTTGGGTTTTCTTTAGTAATTCTCTTTAACTTTTATGTCTTGAATTGTTTTCTTCCTTTTATTTTACTCTTTGTGTTTCCATAATTTAATTAATGGATTTATTCATATCCTTTTGGAAATCCTGGAACATATTCATAATGACTATTTTAAAGTCCTTGTCTTGTGCTGCAGCTGTATTGCATTTCTCAGGTCCTGCTTTCATATGGTTTCCTGGTTCTGATGGAAGCATATTGCTTTGTATGTTAATAATTCTGGTTTTGTGCTGATATCTAGGCATCTGAGTGTGGGATGATTGTGATCCTAGTTTATATATCTGGGCGTGTCTTTGTCGGGTGGACTTTCTACTCTCTGATTCTATTGCCATCTCCAGATCTTAGGAATGTAAGATTGTAGCTAGAGTTTTCCTGCCTGGCCCACAGTCAGGACAATTCTTTGTCACCCGCCAGTCCCACAGCTGCTCAGACCCAACCAAGTAAACACAGAGACTTATATTGCTTACAAACTGTATGGCCATGGCAGGCTTCTTGCTAACTGTTCTTATATCTTAAATTAATCCATTTCCACAAATCTATACCTTGCCACATGGCTCATGGCTTACCGCATTTTCACATGCTGCTTGTCCTGGCAGGCGGCTGGCAGTGACTCCTTTTGCCTTCCTGATCTTTTATTTCTCCTCTCTGTTAGTCCCGCCTATACTTCCTGCCTAGCCACGGCCAATCAGATTTTATTTATTGACCAATCAAAGCAACTTGACATACAGACCATCCCACAGCACAGCCAAGTGCAGACCATCTGAGACACCTGCACTCAGGCTTGTGGTCCTAATTATTTTCTATGCAGACCTGCTGGGTAAAGCCATGAGGAACCCAAGAACAGGCTCCCACAGGACATATAGAACATCCCACAGCACTAGATGGCTGTAGGTTGCCTAGTTCTGAGGACATCTGAGTCCATACTAGGTGTGGCTACTGAAAGTCCTGGACAGAACATATTTGCAGGTATTGGAGGTTGTCATACAGGATTAAGAATGATCTAGAATAGGAGTGGAGGGGGGTGAATTGATTCCCAGGAAGGAGGAAAATAGATTCTGCCAAGGGGTTTGTTGAACCCAGGGACTGGAGTCAGAAAGAGGACAAGCCATTGCAAGCAGACTGCTACAGGGTTGGTGATGTGACTGGGGAAATTAAAATGAGGGAAGGAAAACAGAGTGAAGATTACCAGTCTGTTTCCCAGGCTAGCATCTTCTCAGGTACAAAATGCTTCCACATATTGGTGACTGACACAAAAGGGGTAGGAGCAAGTGATTGTTTTTATTAAAAGTACTTCAAATATGGGTTTCTGGGCCTGGCAGGCCACAGAGGATAAACACACCTCCACTCCAGGTCTCTAGACCAGGGGTAGGAAGAATTCACCCACGATCCTCTTATGGTTTCTAGGTCTGGTGGCCTGCAGCAGACTGGCCATCATTTTGGTAAGTGAATACAGGGTGTTGAAATGGGAGAAAGGGAGACAGAGAGACAGAGAGACAGAGAGGCAGAGAAACATAGAGACAGTGACAGACAGAGACAGACAGACAGAGACAGACAGACAGAGACACAGAGAGAGACAGAGAGGCAGAAGGGTTCCTGTGTTATGGAAAGAAGTAGAACTGAAGCTTTAAGTTCAGTGAGGACCAGGTTGAGGCAGATGGCCTGCTTGTCATGCAGGACATGAGTGACAATGGCCATGACTTGTTCTATGTCCTTAATGCAGTTGTGGGGATCTGTGTTGATGTCTGCAGCTCCTGTTACCACTGAGGGCCCTGTAGCCCTGGGTATATTACCTGTGTTCATGTGGATATCCAAATATCCAAAGGATGTACCCGTAGGTGCCATGCTGATCCAGGATTCCTGCACCACTACCCAGGATTATGGTGATGCCTGGCCCATACTGCTGCCAGAGACTGTATCTGGGTCCATGGCCTTGCTATGGCTGGGCTCGGAGTTGATGTCTATGATGTCTGGTGACACTGAGAGCTATATAGAGGCCTGAGGTCTGGGCCAACACCTGTAGCCATGATAGTCTTAGAGGGTCAAGCTGCCACAAAGGCCATAGAGACCTTGGTGGCTTTTGCTGCCACTTGAGGTCAAGGTGTCATAAGGTCACGAAATGTGGACATGGGCCATGTCTGGGTCCATGATTCTACTGCAGCCAGGGTCTATATTGATGTTTGTAGCTCCAGTTACCATAGAAGGACAGACAGAGGTCTGGGCTAATGAGATATATCCATAGAATCTATTTGATGGTCAAAGGAATTTATTCAGGGTTAACTCACAACCAGAATAAAGGAGTTGATAGCAGAATCCTGGATGGGAGGGGCACAGTCCTACATAGTTCTCAGGAGAACTCTGCCTTGATCCGCACCAGCATCCAAGACTGCGAGGTAGCCATAGCAAAGAGAAGAGAGCACACCCTATGTGCATCCCAGGTCTTAAGGGTCCCTGGCTGCCACGCCCAAGGGTCAGGCACCTAGAAGCTACCTGCTGCCTCACTAGGGGCAGTTCTTCAGGGTTGGCACAAACAACCATCCACTACACTGGGCTGGCACGTGCAGAGAGACGGGCCTTTGAGGGACATGCCACCACTGGGGTCATGCTGATCTGTGTTGTGGAGTATTGAATCACACTGTGAAACCTGAGACTATATCAATAAAATTAACCTTGGATCAAGGTGTGAAGCCAGCAGCGAGTTCACAGGAATTAGCCATAGCAAGTATAAAGAAGCCAGGAATACAGATAGCAAGACACAGAGGAAGGAGTATGGAAGGACGTGGAGTCTTATGGTCTTCCGGTTTAGGAATAATAAGGACTTAACTAAGAACTACATTTGGCAGCAGTGGCATAGCCACTGCAGATTCTGGAAAAGGAGCTGAGCCAATGGAAAAACAACAGATCTGGTCAATCTGCAGAGCCTACTAGGGCCATGATGATATCCAGTCCCGGGCTGTTGCCAAGGACTATTTCTGGGTCATTGGTCATACTGCAGCCTGAGTCTGTGCTGATGTCATTGGCCAGTGTTGCCACCAAAGATTGTATTGATGCCCTGGATCTAGGCCGCTACCTGTGTCCTTGTTGGTGCCTGAGGGTTGTACTGCTGTCATCCATTACAGACCTGAATGACATGGACTGCCACTGGGAGCCATAGCTGAGGCTATGGGCCGTGTCTTTATCTGTGACCTTGCCGCAACCAGGGTCGGTGCTGATGTCTGAGGCTTCTGTTGTCAACCAAGGCATGTAGATGTTTGGGATCTGGACCCTTACCTAGGCCACGTTGGGGTTCAAGAGACATGCTGCCATTGGATCCATGCCAATCTGAGTGACTTTCACTGTCAAGTCGGGCCCCGGCCATGCCATGGCAACATTGGGTACTGTGGTCACACTGTGAGAGAGCTGGCCCTACTCCCCCACCAGCTGCATGAAGCACATGGGAGAGCAGACATAGAACCTTGCCTGGCCAGCACATCAGAGCAAATCCTGTTGGTGGGGGCTCTAGTGAGCCAGGCCTGTGGGCATGAGAACAGTAGAGCTGTCACTGCCCCCTCCCTTATATGCCATGGAGTGGCAAGGGTAAGGGAAATATGAACTGCACCCACCCTTGCCACCTGGGACAGGTGGGAAAGCTGGCCTTGGGGACATGAGAATGGAAGCGCAAGCCCTTATTCTCACCAAGTGCAGCAATCAGGAGAGTTGACCCTGCACCTCACCTATGTTGGGGTTAATTCTAACAGTAGAGCTGGCCCTGGTAGGTGAGTGCAGGTGAGATGGACCTGAACTTTAATTTTTATCTTTCTGTTATTGATGTTGTTAAATTTGTAAAGTTCTGTTTTCCTTGTATTCCTTTTAACTGTTCTCAAACAGTGAGCTTAAATGCCTGGTCTTTTCTATATCTTTTGCTTCCTACCTTTATTTTTTATCACTCTAATTTTCTTATTGTAAATTTCTCAAGTAATACATTATTGGGAAAATAAAAATCTCAAAATTTAGAATGAGCTCTTCAATATCTGTAGAATTTACTGAAAATCACAGTCAAGTTCTACCCACATGAGAATCTAGTAAGGAGGCCTTTTGCCGAGCAGTGGTGGCTCACGCCTTTAATCCCAGCACTCGGGAGGCAGAGCCAGGCGGATCTCTGTGAGTTCGAGGCCAGCCTGGGCTACCAAGTGAGTTCCAGGAAAGGCACAAAGCTACACAGAGAAACCCTGTCTTGAAAAACCAAAAAAAAAAAAGGAGGCCTTTCGTTATCTAGGTGCTGTGAGTGAGCACAATTTCTTCATATGGTCTCTAGTATATCACAGTCCCCATTAGTTAAGTAAATGACACTTCAGAATAAGTTAATTGTGAATTTTGATTACAATGCTTAATTCTATTTATATAAATTTATTAATCAAATTTGAATTGCTTTCTCTAAAAGAAATGGCATTGCATTTGCCAAGAGATATAGTAAAGTAGATTTCTATATACCCTATTAACATAAAGCTCAACTTATTCAACATTAAATGTAAAATATGCAAGCTACCACATACTTAATGTAGTGTAATTTATTTCAATATATTCCTGGAGGAGTTAATTATTCAGTAGGAATTTCATAATGATAATGAAGTTAGCTTTTTAGAACTATGTCAGAAAGATGAATTGTAATTCTGAATATATTTTTAAGAGTCAAAATCAGTTATCACAAAAAATTGAAATTAAAATCTTATTATGACATGAAGGGAAAAAGCATCAACCCCATGTAATGCTAAACTACTTTCACAGGAAAATTTGGATTCACTTTCATAGCAGCCAAGAATATTTACGTAATTCTAAGTGTGTTATCTCACTGTATAATATATTTAACTAACTGTATGGAAATTTATTAAAAACAAAATTATTTATTTTATTTGTAAATAACTTTTATTAAGATATTAATCTTGAAATTATTTCAATAAACTCAGAGATGTATGTAGTTCAGTAGAATGAATGCTTGCCGAGCAAAAACAAAACTCTGGATTGATTCACAGCACTGTATGACCTAGATGTGATGTGTGATGTGATACTTGCCTGCAGAATCAATGCTTGGGGTATCATCATTGGCTACCTGTTGAGTCAAGCTATATCTCCAATACAAGGGATGCTGTCTCAAAAAAATAAAATAAAATATATCAGTTTATTTATTTTCCAGATCTCATACTTCAATAATGCTGTAGAATTGATAGTGACAAAATTTTGACCATCCTGAATGTTTTGAAACTTTACACAGGATTTTTTTTATTACTTTTGTACATAGTAATAATTTGATTTACATTTTTAATTCCCATTTTTTGGTTGTAAGAAGAACAACAAAAGCTCACCTTGAGAATGGTTGTAAATTAAACCTTGGAATACCCTAGATTTCAGTCTGGCCATTTATAAATATTATTATGGACTGTAACATAGAATTATACTCATTGAATGTATATTTGGAAATTAAATTACCTTATAAAATGAAAACACATGATCAACAATGATTTGAATATATACATTTATAGAAACCGTTTTTTTTATAATGTGCACATATTGTAAACAGCATACATTCTTGCAGTCAACAGCAGAATAAACTCTGTTATATCTGTGTAATGGAATATTAATCAGCTAAAATGAAGTTTTGTTACATATAAGACAAAATTACTATAGGCCTCACCAAAATTTTAATAATATTCCATAATAATCATTATTATCAATCCTCCCAGAAAAGATTTATGTGGGAGGCAATCTTGGTCTGATAAGTTTCAAAAAACTTAATTATACACTAAGCATCTCCTCTTAGAACTGATATTTTAACTAAACTTCAATGTGTGCAGAAAATTCAAGGAAGGATATTAAACAAAACTGAAAGATGTTTATAAGCTTACAGGCAAAGTACAGCATCATACACTATTGATATATATGTGGCTGTACCTGTTTCTACATTTGAAAATGAGGATAGAGGACGGGGCTTATTTTGGAAAATACTTGCTGTGCAAGGATAAGAATTTGTTTGTATCAGCAGTACCCGAGTAAAAGTTGGACGTGGTTGCATGTACCTGCAACCTAAATGCTAGGTGTATTGAGCCGAGAAGATTGGTGAAGCTTGCCTGCCAGAGAGTCTGGACAATTGATGATTTCCAGGCTCAGGGAAAGACCCTGTTTTAACATTTTAACTGAGAGTGATTGAGGTTGACTTTTGATCACACAGACACACATAACAATGTACTCATATAATACATATAAATACTCACTTTTTAATGAAAAATTTGATGTGATGAAATCCAATGTTCTAAAGATTGAAACAAATAAGGAGAGTTTATAATATTTAATCTGATTTCAGTTTCCAGATATCTAATATTTATTAGCAGCAAGTAGTAGCTATAAGATATGTGTAAGCACAGAAATTAAATAATTTAATTTGTATTTTAGGAAATTTATCTTATTAGAAATTGGAAAGAGCATTTGTCAGGACATTAATGTCTACATGGCCTGAGATAATATTAAAAAATTTTATCCTAGATGCTAATATCCAATGACATTAGAAACTGTAGTAGCAATATATGCAACTTCTATTAAGTCTAACATACATAATCTGAGGGAAAAATAGCTCTGGAAGAAAACAGATAATCTGGGAATATACTCTTAGCTTTTCTTTATTTTCTTTTTTCTTTTTTTTTTTTTTTTTTTTTTTTTTTGGTTTTTTCGAGACAGGGTTTCTCTGTGTAGCTTTGCGCCTTTCCTGGAGCTCACTTGGTAGCCCAGGCTGGCCTCGAACTCACAGAGATTCGTCTGGCTCTGCCTCCTGATTGCTGGGATTAAAGGCGTGCACCACCACGCCCGGCTCGCTTTTCTTTATTTTCTAACATTGTCATCTTCACATGTCAATGAACAAGCTAGGAGACACACTGATATTAATCATATGTTAGCCCAGAACTCAGGAATGTTAGGAGGAAAAGGGAAATAGATTATGAGCCCCAATATATGATTGGTAAAACAGAAAATGCATAAAATATTGAAGACATTCAAGGGAATCATGTTAGAATGGACAGAGAGAAGAAGAGGAAGAACAAGAAGAAATAAAAGAAACTAAAGAATGAGAAGGAGAAGGAGGATGAATAGGAAAAGGATGAAAAAGAGAAGAGATAGATAAAAAGATAATGTTCTGTACCAGACATTAAGAATGACAAGACATGTTTTTCAGTCAAGAACAACAATTAGAGGTGATTTTTCTGAATCTAAATAGAAAAGTGTCCTCAATAAAAAAAGAAAATTCCAGCACTCAGGAGGCAGGGCCAGGTGGATCTGAGGTTGAGACCAGCCTTTTCTACAGAGTGAGTTTCAGAATGGTCAGGACTATGAGAGAAAATGTCCAACAAAACCAAATGATGATGATGATGATGATGATGATGATGATGATGATGATAGAAAAATCAGTCATGAATATGCAGGGAACAAGTAACACATAAAAATAGAAATAATTCTGTCTTAATCTAAACTTTGCAATGAAAGGTGCCAAGCTACAGTAAGATACATACTAAATTAGAAAGTATTCAGCCTATAATAAATAGAGAATAAACCACTGTAATATGAATGTGAAAATAGGAAATTTAAAAAATTAAACAATTTAAAATATTAGGCAATTTAATAAAAACAAAAGAAAATATAATTGGGGCTAGAGAGACAGTTAATTGGTTAGGGAAGAGCTTAGTCCTACCTCAACTTGACAGGGCATGCTTCGCTGACACCTATGAGAGGCCTGCCCCTTCTGAACAGAACCAGAGGAGGAGTGGATAGGGAGGGAGAGGGGAGGCGGTGGGAAGGAACAGAAGGAGAGGAGGGAGGGGAGACTGCAGTCGGCTTGTAAAATAAATGAATACATTTAATTAACAATAAAAAAGAGTACTTCCAGAGGATCTGGATTTAATTTCCAGCACTCACATATTGGCTTACAACCATCTCTAACTTTAGTATCAGGAGATCCAAGTGTTCTAGGCACATACATTGTACACAGATATACATGCAGACAAAACACAGATACACTTGAAATAATTTTTTAAATTTAAAATTATAAACAATTGGAAAGCAAGGGATGGGTTAAATGTAAGTCTCAGGGAAAAAAAGATTTTCTATCATTATTCTTATGAAAGATAATATTAAATAAAATATAACCTTTTATAATAACCTAGCTTTTTATTGTCATTATTATAAAACTCCAAATACACTAAGATATTTCATAAAAATGGAAAGAAAACTGAAAATTCATGTGGAATTTCTTAATATTCTTGTTTATCACTTAAGTAAATTAATTGTTTTATGTATCAACATATTTTATCTCCTGCAGAATTTACTTGTTAAAGTTCTCATGTGATTCTAATGATAACTAAATAATCAGAGCACCATTTTTGTGTGTTTGTGTGCTTTAAGCAGAAGACTTGAGGTTCCAGCAGCTCAAGAGAATTTGTTAAAAATAGATTATTATTATAATGGAGTTCAAGATCTGGATACATGTCCAGTCAGGTCATGAATATCTCTAATATAAGCTCATAATTATTCAAGTTTAAAGGGGAAAAGCCAAAGTAAGCAAAAACTATATTAGTGCATAGCTTACAGTGAGTTTTCCCTCCACACACTCCTATTAGTATAATGACTTTTAAAATGGATGTTTAAAAGCAAAACACAAAAGAGTATGCGGTAGACTCCCTAGGCATTGCACCTGAGCGTGGGCATGGATGATGAATCATGCTCATGACTTAAAAAAATCTCTGCTGCACCACTGCAGTTCCCTGCAAATAGTTTACTAGAAGCATTTGCAGAATCAGGCTCTGCTTGCTTTTCTTTGTGCATTCTGCTCAAATTGTTGTTATGAATTAATATAAAATATAAAAGCATATTTGATAAGTGTTTTAATCTTAAAATTAATTTTAATAATCTGTCTTGGATGTATTTTCAACATAAATGTATCCATTTGATTTAGAATGGTATATGTGCAAAAGACTAGGAAAGCTCTTATGTTTTCCATTTCTGGATTACAATTGTGTTTTTTCCTTATGAATCACCTCAGGTGGGATACTTGGTTATCTATAAACCCAGTTACTTGTATCCTTAGCTTAGATAGTATAGTATCTTTCCTGATTCTCTCACTATAGCTGCACTGAAATTTAAATAAAAGCTACCCTGATCTTTATATGATGAATTGTATTTGGAGGGCAATTAGGATAATATATTTACTAAGAGAATGAATAGCAGTAAGTTTACCCCTGAAGCCTAGATAGTTCAGCTTTCAGTCCTCATCTGAGAAACATCTTTGTTTAGTGCATGGATGTAAACAGAAAGTTACAACTTGTCAGAGTGCAGAGACTACATGGATGTGAGTGCAGAGTCAAAAATATGACATCTTTATCAAAACTCCTTCTTCAAACTACAGGGTGCATTAAGGATGGAGAAATGTAAAGATTTCAAGGGTCAGAGTCCCAGGAGGACTTGTGAAAACAGTGTCTTCTGGATAGGATAGGGCCATTGCTCTTACAAACACATGAAAGTTGTGTTGGACTGTACAAGACCTGTACAAGAGCTAGCCAGTCAAAAATTCAAGAGTGGATAGGACATGGGCACATGAGCCTCAACACCTAGCTGTAAAACCATTGGCAATGGATGATTGTCAGGAAGTTACGAGACATTTCTCTTTGGAGACAAGATAGCTGACAAATTATACTCCAACAGATGTCTTCACAGACATTCCTGTTTGGGCAGCACAAATTGGACACTTTGGATAATAAAATAGCGAGGACATGAAGTTGGGAGTGGTGGGGGGAACAACAAGATATGAGGGGGGTTAAGAAAAGGGATAGGAATGGATATAGTCAAGTATATTGCATTGTGTATTCTCAATTAATTAATCAAATTTGTAAAACATCAACTTAGCTAGTAGACACTTTATTTTTGGAGTACATGTCAGAAGCAAATATGTCTATCCAAACAGTGCAGACAGAGAATGAAAATCTGTATAGAAGTACAAAGTCTGATGCTTTCTAACCCTTTGCAACTAGGAAAGACATGGTCCATAGTACTGTGCCTTTATTTTCTTTCTTTCTTTTTCTTTAATTATAACTGCATGGCCATGGCTCAGACATTTTGCTAGCTAGCTCTTATATCTTAAATTAGCTCATAACTATTAATCTATGTATCACCACATGTTCTGTGGCTTTACCTGTGTCCTATTACATGTTGTTCCTTGGGCAGCTTGCTGGCATCTCTCCCAGCCTTTTTCCTGTCTCTCTCTTTAAACTTCCTGCCTGCCTCTAAGCTGCCTTGCCAGAGGCCAAACAGCTTTATTTATCAACTAACCAGAGCAACACATATTCACAATGTACAGAAAGATATTCCCCCATCACTTCCCATTTTCTGTCTAAACAAAAGGAAGGTTTGAACTTTAACCTATTAAAATTACATATAACAAAACAGTTATCAAGCAAGAATTACAGTTATAACATCTAGTCTATTTGTATTTTGTAAAAATTAAAGAAAAATTTTTATCTATCCAATATTTGTGAGTCTAAGGTTTCATATCTAATTTATCTTTTATGATAAACAAGGAAAATTATAACTATCTAGTCTTCAACTATATCAAAGACCTCAGAAGGATATAGTATTAAACAGGAAATGTATTACAAGCAACGTTCAAAGTTCTGGAAATTACAGAGACAGCTGCTTGCCTGGACAGTCATTCAAAGTTCCTCTGAAACATTAGGGCATCCTTCTCTAGGCCTAGAGTTTTTCTGTCACTTTTTCACTCTGTCCTGTAGAATGTCTGGCAGTTTCTTCTGCAAAGCAGGAACCTGAAAGAACATCTTACTTTGCAAAGTTCAGTGGTCATCTTCCTATGGGTCTTGCATGTCCAGTTTATACAACATACTGTCAAGCAGTTGACACAAGGGTACTTTTTTGCCCAGTGGCTAACTTTTGACACAAAGAAAGCAAACTCCATAATGAGTTTATCCAATGCCCATTATTCTCCTTGAAGTAATTGGTGCTGTCAGGAGCAGACATGTTTCATTGTCTAAAAAAGTCTAAGTTTTTAAAACATTCTAAATGCCATATTCTGTAGGTCTTGAAGAGACTGAAGATAACCTACCTAATTGAAATGTATCTATGTATAGCTATAAAACTTAATTAGCATAACTCTAATTTTTATTATCATAGATAACTAATTATTAATCTGTGTTTCTTACTTATACATTTTATACATTATAAATTCAAATAAGCTGCACAAACATAATACCTTAAACAAGAGTAGAAATATACATACAGTATAACAAAATGCCTATAAATTTGTAACAATAAACTAAAACCCATTCCAATGTAAAACATATGTAATAAAATTAGGTTTATTTCAGTTCTCATATACCAGTGTTTTGGGGTTTCTTTTTGTTCTTTTTTTATTAAGAGATTTTCTATTCGTTTTACATACTAACCATGGATTCCCCTGTCCTCCCTCCTCCCACTCCCTAGCCTTCTGCCCTAACTCCTCCCTATTTCCACCTCCTCCAAGGCAAGGTCTCCCATGGGGAGTCAGCTGAGCCTGATAGATTCAGTTGAGGCAGGTCAAAGTCCCTCCTCCCTGCACCAAGGCTGCTCAAAGTGTCTCACCATAGGCACTAGGTTCCAAAAAGCCAGCTCAAGCACTAGAGACAGGTACTGGTCACACTGCCTGGGGGCCCCTAAACAGTTTAACTGTCTCACTTATCCAGAGGGTCTAGTCCAGTACCATGGGGGCTCCTCAGCTATTGGTCCACAGTTCATGTGTTTCCATTAGTTTAGCTAGTTGTCTCTGTACTTTTTCCAATCATGGTCTCGATAGCTCTTGTTCATAGAATCCCTCCTCTCTCTCTTGCACTGCCTTGGTCCAGGGAGGAGGGATTCTATCTGAGGAAAGGGATGCACTTATTCATTGTTTTGGGGCCTGCAAAATGGTACAGCCACTATGGAAATCAGTGTGGATATTTAAAAATAAATAGAAAGACAGAAATAGATTTAGCATCTAATCCAACTAAACCACTCCTGGGCTTGTCCCTGAATAAATCCTATCTACTTAGATATTTATTCATCCATGCTCACTGCTTCTCTACTCAATGTAGAAAGCATATATGAAGAGCCTAGATATCCATCCAATGGCGAAAATGTGTTCACATATGTAAAGTGAATTTTATTAGGCTTTCTTTAAAGAATATAGAAATTATGGAATTTACAGGAAATTAATGGAGCCATAAAATAATCATTCTTAGTGAGTAACCCAGATATGAGACAAATTTTATGTTTTCTCATATATATGGAAGTTACCTTTGAGTCTTTAGATATATATGTTCAAATTGGAGTATGGCTTCTATGGATAAAAATAACTGAAAGGCTAACCACGCAATAAAGGATAGATCTATGCCATGAACACATTGGCAAAACTAAATATACCCAAGGAGCTAAAAACAAAACAAAAGATTTCATGAAGTGAAAGGAGTGGCATTGAGATGGGGGAATAGAAGAGTAATTGGATGGAAGGGCATGGGAAATCGGGTGGATTTGATAATTAATGTTTTTAAAACAAAACTTCAAGTAAGTAAACATTTTGAAATAATTCTTGTTACACACTCTTGGCTATTTCTCTTAATTTATGGATATATGCTCAATTATTCTTATAAGAACTGTTTTCAGTGCATCAATGTACATATATATGTATATATACATATACATATACATATACATATACATATACATATACATATACATACATACAGGCACACACAGATGCATCTCTATCCTAAACAGAAAGTATTTGCAAATTCTTTTGTGAATGTATTTCTCCTTACTTTTTAATTAATATGCTAATGTAAGCTCTTAAATAAAGTGATGCATGAACTCTACTAAATGCATACATATTTTGGATTTTGGTAAAGTGAATCTTAGATAAACAACAACTAAACAATGGGATGGAATAAAAAATTTAATTGTAAACTTCTGAATCCCTTAAAAATAATCAAATTAAAATGTTCATACTGAGCCAAGTTTATCAGCACTTAACAGAGCCTTTGTAATTAATAGGAAGAGAGAAAGAATCTATCAAAAACTTGTAGTAATGGGCATGGTAAGTGTTAAGGGAGAACATTATAGTCATGTAGCAAATTTGACCTAATGTTGAATATGTAATATATTCTGATATCTATTGAGATTTACCACTTGCAGCTTAAACAGTGATGTCCCTCCTCATATAACACTATGATAGATGCAAGACTTCTGACATCATAGGCTTAAGGAACACTGCAGAAGGAAAGGACAGAAGAATTGTAAGATATGGAATATGTCTCGGAGAGGACAGTAAATGCTGTCTATGGGCAATATTTTGTCCTTGCAATCACACATTCTCAACTGATACACATAATTGTACTAGGTCTGCACAAGAAGAGGCCCCTGAAAAACCAGGAACTGATGGAGGAGGGCCTCATAAAGTACTACTCTCACTGTGTAATTATATTCCATGGAATTTAAAGGTATGAATTACTTGTCTCTGGTTTGTAGCCAGTGGTGATCCCACCAGACTCCAGTGGATAATCTCAATTCACTGGTCACACAGAATCTTCTAGTTAAAATGAATGGGCCACATAACAAAATTCACAAGTATGGAAAAATTATAAATATGGGAGAATTGAAGTTTATAATCTTAAATAGATAAGACTGTTTGGTAAGAAATAACCAGAATGCATGGCCAATATGCATTCAATTGTCAATAAATTAACCAATGAAAACGTGTAGACTTTGGTAGATTTAAAGCAGAGACACCATGTGTATTATTTAGGACTAATCAACACATACAGAATAGGTATTTATGGATGTGTCAGGTCAAAAGAAGAATTTTAGATGTTATTCTGTGAATGTCTATTTACTTCATCACACAAAGTTGAGTTGTGTGTCTTTATAATAATAGAATTTTCAAGAGTTTGAGATATATATTGATGTTGTTTCAATTTTCTTTTCTGCAAGAATTTCCCGAAAGAGTGAAGAGTGAAAACATCTTCACAAAATGGATATAATAGGAAATTATTATGTTGTTGTTTTTATTGTTAACTATCACTGTTTTTACTGTTCTTATAGTAGTTCTTATCACCTAACATCCATGAGCACAGCTACTTGTAACTCCAGTTCCAGTGTGTCTTCTGCCCTCTTCAGGCCTTTGTAGGCATTTTTACTCATGTGCATATATACATGACACACACACACACACACACACACACACACACTCACACACACACACACACACACACACACACACACACACACTCACACACACACAGGAGAGAGAGAGAAAAACAGAGATAAAGAAATAGAGATAGACCAAGAGAAAAAGTTAAAGAATGAACAGATGGCACCTGAGAAGTGATGCCCAAGACTAATTTCTGCCTTCACACAGAGACACAGAAAAGTGTATCTACCCCAAACAAAAGATACACATGCACTTACCACAAGCATATACATGTCAGAAAAAAAAATATGCCACTATCCTATAAATTCTGTTCTTCCTATTGTCTCTCATGTTTCCTTTAAACTTTTGTGAAACAATTTAAAATTTAATAAAAATTTACAAAAGGAATAACATGAAACAGTGTGTTATTTCTCAAGTTGTGTCAAAATTGATCAGAGAAATTTTAGCCATGCCCAACACTTTGGTGTATATTCTCTACAAACAAGCACATCCTCCCCTGCCACTACCATTAATCTAAAAAAGAAAATTAAAGCCAGCATTGACAAACTGTTACTGTCTGTGTTGCAAAGCCAATTGGTGCTTTATCCTTAGAGGACAAAAAGAGATTTAAAGACTGTGCAATGCACTTTGTGATCAGGTTTATATAATATCCATAAATTGGGAGGAAATCTAGACACTTTAGAGACTTAAATTGGCTTTGATATCTACTAAATTTTATTAATTATAGACCAATTATATTTTGTAAAAGATGACTTAAATTGTGTCTGTCTAATGTTTCCTCATTATCAGAGTCTGATGTAACATATTTTGAAAGAGCTGTAGTATCTAATCAACTGACCTGCAAGTTCCTTTATCTCCCTAGTGCTAGTCTCAATATTTGCTATAAATATTAGGTTTAATTAACTGAATAAATTGTTGACATCCAGGTTTCTCTACGGTAGTTACATGGTTTTCCTTTATATAATCCAAAGACTTTTGGGCTTCTATTCTTTGTTGGCAAGTATACTTGTTAAGGATTTGAGTTAAAACTAATCATCATGGTCAACTTTTTCTTAAATATTCTTTGCACATTGATTGATCTCCATAGTATTGTAAGAAAATTATTTTTTAGTGCTAATTCTTCTTTTCTTATTTGTCAGGAAAGCATATTTTTTTCTGAGCCATTGCTTAAGTTGGTGTTTAAATCATCCCATATTTGCCCACCATGAAAATTTTTAATTGTTTTTCTTTTCCAACCACAATCTTTGGTTGTCTTTTATTATTTCATGAGCATTTCCAGAGTTGGTACAATGAGAAACATGCTATATCCCACCTTCATTGTTGATCTTAGTTGTGAAATATCTAATTTCTATAAAGATATTTGATTATTCATATATTTAAGTTTATTTCATGAAAATTTGAAACCTGAAAGTCTGCAGAATATTAATTCCCCCAATAGTTCACAATCCTCTTATTCTGTTGGTGGACAGATGTATTGAGCATTCTCCACTCTCTCTCTATCTCTGCTCTCCCTCTCTGCTTCTCTCTGTCTCTCTCTCACTCTCTCATTTCTGTCCCATATACACACAAACACACTATCATACATGTATATCTACTTTTATTTGCAAATACAGGTATCATATGTATTCAAAATCTGCATGGTATATTCACAAGTCTAAATAAACACACTCTGTTTTTCTAGTCTTGCAAGTCCATATTTGCTCCTCAGTGCTCTAATGAGGTAGTACAAAATATTCAATCAGATTTCCCTTTTTTTTTTTTTTTTTTTTTTTTTTTTTTTTTTTTTTTTTTTGGTTTTTCGAGACAGGGTTTCTCTATGTAGCTTTGCGCCTTTTCCTGGAACTCACTTGGTAGCCCAGACTGGCCTCGAACTCACAGAGATCCGCCTGCCTCTGCCTCCCGAGTGCTGGGATTAAAGGCGTGCGCCACCACCGCCCGGCCCAGATTTCCCTTTATATGCTAGTTTCACACTAGTTTGTAGCATATGTTCTCACTCAACATGTTTCAAATAACCTGAATCATTTACCAACACTGATAGAATGTGAAGGATACCTGCTTCAGTCTATATGGGTACCATTAGCATTCTCCACAGTATGTGAGACTCGTTGACCCTGCTTTTTGAGACACTATCCTCCAGTGGTCACCTGACACAACTCTTTCAAAAATGAAAAAATAAACCCATTTTATGTGTCTTCATATAATGCCCTTTTGACTGCACTTTACAGGTAAAATAGAGAAAGACTTGAAAGAAGGGAAGAAGAAAGTGAGACTGTAGGGTTAGAATATTGATTTCTACTGTTCTTTCTTCCCTTAGGAGAGTAGAAGTTATAATTTATGTCTATTAAATATGAAGAAGTTACTACATACCTCCTTGACTTACCAAAATCTAATGAAAATTGGTACTATTAAAGATTTAAGGACAGCAATCAATAAAAATATTTAAATCACTTTATTATTCTTTCAAATGACATTCAATCATTGTTTTAACATCCAGTAAAAATAAAGTTATAATCCTGTTATGGCTTGAATTTGAATTCCTTGAAATGTTCTCACTTATGCACCTGATTTTAGTTTCCTTTAGTTTTCTTTTCTGCATTCATGGCAATAAACCTCTGATTCATGGGTTTTTGATACCAGACATCTCTAATATAACAAATATGCAAACTGCATTTGAGATACTTTCATTTATTATTTACTAAATGAAATATTTTCGTTAGATACAGATTTCTTTTTGATGAAATGATTGTTTCCATAAAATTTATTTATTATTTGTGCATGTGCATGCATGCATGCATTTGTCTGTGTGTGTGTGTGTGTGTGTGTGTGTGTGTGTGTATGTACATATTCGCAGTACAGGTTTGGAGACTGAGGATAACATTATCATCTTAATCTCCTTCAAACTTTATTTGGGTTGGATCCATCACAGTTCATCAGGCTTGTGTGTAGGCTTTACCCACTAAGCCATTTCTGGCCCTAATTTTGTATACATTTGAAGAATACAGAAATATTTGAATTACAATTTAAAGAAACCATCAGTGCCTGTATTGCTTACTTTTCAGAATATTTTTATTTTAATATCTAAGATAATTACAAACTTTTACATTTGATTTTCTACACTTTAATGTAAGTTTTTTTCTTTCATTTTCTTTGTTGTTGTTGTTGTTGTGACAGAGTTGCCCTGTGTCATGTTCCTGGATGTCTTGGAACTGACTTTGTCGAACACTCTGGCCTCCAATTCATAGAGATCCACCTGCCCCTGTCTCCCAAGTGCTGGGATTAAAGGCGTGTGCCACCACTACCTGACTAGTATAAATTTCTTAATATTCACAATATTCACTGTATTTGAAGTAGATTGTTCCTCTTAGATGTGTAAAGATTGATTGTTACATCAACTTGAATATCTCTATTCTCAATTCCTTTGTCTTTCTCAATTCTATTAAGGGATCTATTTAAAATACTCCAGATAATCTGAGGGTTTCCTCAAAGTACTTTGCTTTACACATGCATTTTACATTTTTTTTTAGATTTTTATAAAAACTTTGTTCCTTATCTGTCCTCTAATCTCTGTCTGCTTTTACTTTGCAGTTACACATTTCCTCCTATTTACTGACTTTTTTTGTTTTGTAGTTTCACAATTTTTACAATTACATCTAATTATGTTTACTATCTGAAGATAATGATAGGTGATCTTTTGTTACAGAACTAACAAAGAGCAGGAAAACTGAAAATTTCCATATTTTAAATAGATATTTTAAGAGTATTCTAGATCCAATGCTATTTTTGATAAAAATTAGTGTACCTTATTACATGGAAGATTTTGTAAATGCTATTTGTACTTTGTGGGTCAGCTCAAATAAATATAATACTTGATTCACAAAATATCAATATGGGCTTGTTGTGAATTTCAATGTTACTTGTGAATTTCATTATTTCACTTGTTGATGAATATGAAAATTCTTTTATGAAATAGTGTTAAAGCATAAGGAGGGTACTGTATGTTCATATAAATTATGATTGAGGCCAGTTTAATCTTTCTGAGGTTACATATGAATGGCAAAATGGACCTTAACATTTTTATGAGATCACAAAATGTCAGTTATTGAATAATGACTATGAATAAATATGCTATTCACTGAATTTTAATCTTTTTACTCTGAAGAAAGGGATTTGGTAATGAATAAGTCCTTACTACCAGTCTTTCAAAGCGGAACACACTTTACAACTTATCAATTAATTGAAAGTTTATACTTTCATTGCCTTAACTTTAAAGATTAAATCATCTCTTCACTACCATTTCTGATGAATCCTACAATGCTTGTATAATAAATGAAATTCAACATGATCTACACAAAAGATAAGATAGTAACATGATGGTGTTGCACTATCATGATTGAAATGAATATTATATTAGAGTTAGCAGTCCTATGCTAGTGATGGCGTGCTGGGAGGCACTCACAATGTGATCTGCTGAACAACGAAGGTCTATGGTCTATGGTCTATGAAAGCATCCTTAAAGAGCTTTTTTCCATAAGAGGTATTCTTGATGTAGAATCAGCTGCTATAAGAACATTTTTAGAAATACCCTAAATAGCTAACTTTAAAACCCAGACGAGTTGGATGATGATAATTATATTTGAACTCATAAACAAGAGGAAAGCGAAAGAAGGCATTTGAAAAAAACAAAAAACAAACAAACAAACAAACAAACAAACACTGAAGAGTTGTGGTGTGAATTATTTCAAGTAGGTGTTGAAGGGGAAAAAATTCTTTCCCCCTAGACAAACTGTCTACACAAATTCTTTTTCTAGGGCTTCACACTATCAATCTTTTTAAATTATATTTTTCTTCTTTCTTTTATTGAAAATAGTTGTTTTTCATACAATATATTCTCATCATAGATTCCCCCATCCCACTTCCTCCAAGACCCATGTATCTTTCTGCCCATAAAAATCCATACCTTGTTTCTCCCTAGAAAAGGAACAGATATCTAAATATAATGGTAAAGTAAGATAAAATAAAAACAAACAAACCAGAATAGGGCAAAACAAATAGAAGAAAAAGGACCAACCAAAGAGCATGAAACATATATGTAGAAGCAGAGGCACACATGCACAGGAATTCTCTAAAACATGAAACCAGAAAGTATAATGTAAGAGCAAAGGACCTATAAGATGTTAAAAAAAAATGCACTGTCAAAACCTCATGATATGAAGAATCTCCAAAAATATCATTGAGTTTCTTTTGTGTTGGTGATCCAGTGCTGCCCATGAGGTCTGCCGTTAAGATTGGTTTGTATCTCTAATGAGACTCCATTGTAGAGAACTGTATTTTTTGTTTCTGGGTGGTTAATAGCTTCCAGGTTAGGGATGGAGGCTTGTGTCCACTTCTTTCAGTGCTGGGACCATATCTAGTTCACACCACTCTGCAGAGGCTTGTCAAGGTCATCTGAAATAAAGAAAGGTTAGGGAGGAGAGATGGCTCGGTGGGTGTACTGTCTAGTTTTATGTTAAGTTGACACAACCTAGAGTCATTAAAGAAGAGGGAGCCTCAATCGAGAAAATATCTCCATAAAGTTAAGCTGTAGACAAGCCTGTGGGGCATTTCTTAGTGATTGATCGGGGAGTGCCCAGCCCATTGAAGGTGGGACCATCGCTGGGATGGTGGTCCTAATCAAGCCAGTAAGCACCACCCTTCCATAGCCTCTGCATCAACTCCTGCCTCCAGGCTCTTGACCTGTTTAAGTTTCTGTCCTGACTTCCTTCTGTGATGAACAGTGGTGATGAAGCATAAGCCAAATAGCCCCTTTCTTCCCCAAGTTGCTTTGGTCATGGTGTTCATCACAGCAATTGTAACTCTAACTAGGACAGCGGGTAAAAGCATTTGCTGAGTATGAAGACCTGAGTTTGGATCTCAGTCCAGTGAAAAGCTGTGGCCATGTACACATGTGCATGTCTGTAACCTCAGCATAGAGGGCAGGGCAGCAATAAGACAGCCAGCAGGACTGCTGGGCTTTACTGGTCACTAGCATAGCTCCAAATGGAGTAAAATATACTGTCTCTAGAGAATAAGGTGGAGAGTGAGTGAGCAGGACTCCAAATATCCTCTTACAGACTCTGTAAATACATGAGTGTATACACAGACACACACACACACACACACACACACACACACACACACACACTAAAAAAGGCTGAGAAACAGAGGTACAGAGATACCTAAGGAGCCATGATCACTAAGCATAAATGACAATTTGAAGAGATCCTCAGACAGAAAAAAAAACATCATGGAAACACTAAGCAATGTATATTATGTTGCCAGTATGAATGTTTAAATAATGATGTAATAATATTGGTTTGTTAATTAGGATGAATGCATTATAAGATGGGACTAATAGAAACACAATTGGGTAGTGTGTGAGGACTCTCAATGCTACTTTTAAACATTTTCTCTAAATCTAAACTACCCTAAAATAAAGGTCTTCTGTTAAAAGATATGGTCCCATGTTTATTGTTAAAAAAAAAAAAAAAAAAAAAAGAGTGAGTGTTGTAAGTTCTCTCACTGTCTATTGTCAAGCTGTGGATCTCTCTATTTTTTTCTCATCTACTGCAATGGGAAGTTTCTCTAGTGAAGCCTGGGCAGGAACTTATCTGTGAGTAAAACAGAATGACTTTCGGAGTCTTTTTATGGCTATCTTCCTTTATCAGAGCAGTAGTATTTAGTTTTGCCCTAGATCTAAGGATTCTCTTGGCTACAGTTCTTGGCCACATAAACAATGATGGGGATGGATTCCATCTCATGGAGCGGGCCTTAAATCCAATAAGATGTTGGTTAGTCACTCCCACAGCATTGTTCTCCTATTGTAACAGTGCATCTTTGTACTGTTACAACTTTGTGCAATGATGTACAAGCTATCATTGTAGATTGAGGAACATATATGTATGCTGGTGTTTACCTTTCTCTTTTGATGGGGTGTAGACTATCTTACAGCATCATAAACACTAGTTCCTAGGCACACTGTCAACCTGGACACATTGATATGGAAGAACGAAAAGGGCCTTGACTCTGAGTTCAAAGAGTATCAAGAGGACCATTGTTTTGTCACTGAAATGAAGAGTCCTTCTTAACCTTTCTGAGACTCGTAAAGCTCAGCATTGTTCCTTTGCAGATCTTTGCAAGGATTGATCTAAGATTTCCTGACAAAAGAAGAGGGATTGGAGCAATTGGGTTATATGGATTATTTTTGACAATTAATTTTAGTTTCTTCAGTTTGATTTTTATTCCTGATCATGACTTTTTCCATTTGTCTGTTTTCTCCCCACAGGGCATCCTGTTTTAGTTCTTAATTACTGAAATCTCACAACATTGACCTGCCTTCATATCAAACTTTTTTTTTCCTTAAAGTTTGTAACTCAGTCTTACTCTCTTTAGAAAACTTCTTCATTTTATCAAGCACAAGAAAGTTATTCTTTAATACCATCACTGACTTTTTCTAATTTTCTTTCTAGGCAGTGTTCCAAGGTTAATCTACTCCTTCAATTTCCAATAGCATGCTCATGCATTTGTTCTGGATGGTAGCTCTGACTGGCTGAATTTCAAACTTAATGCCAAGCTGGACAGAATATGCAGCCTTGAGGGTCCAGACAACATCACATATTCAATACATATAAAATTGAAATTTAATAGCTCTCAAAGACTGGAAACTTCTCTTGAGTGACTTGTATTTGCTTGCTTTCTCTTGCTTTTAATTTCCCTAAATAAAAATATTCAATAATTTTAACACATTTTCCTGTCATCAATTCTTATTATTTGTTAGCTTTGAATTGGTTTGTGTCCATTAACCTCCATATTGCTATTCAAGAGGCTAGTTATACTCTGATGAAAAGACTTTAGAGTTTTCCAAGCAAAACTGTCTCATATGACATCAAATACCTCCTGTTATAGTTTGAATAGTTCCTAAAATGTAAGGTAGGAATTTAGTTCCCAGTACTACACTACTTAGAGATATGACATTGAAGAGGTGGTTGGATCATAAAGAGAGAGTGTAGGTGTAACAGTTTTGTTAAATAAAAAACACAGAGCCAATGCAGAGATGAAAGCCCAAGAGGTCAGAGTAATAGCTAAGCACTAAAAACCTTACCCTTCACTGACACTCCTGTACTTCCCTCCACAAAAGACCTACTTCTTGTGTCTCTGTCTTCTTATAGACTTTCTGTTCTTCCTTCCCATTGGTTGTAAACCCAACCACACGACCCCCTCGTCACTGCCCATCTATACAGACCTCCAGATCTTCTATGGTTGGTATTGAGATTAAAGGCGTGTGTCTCCATGCTGGTGGTATCCTTGAACACACAGAGATCTGCCTGTCATGTGATCAGGATTAAGGGTGTGTGCTATCACTGTCAGACTTCTGCTATGGTTTGTTATTAGCTCTGACCCCCAGGCAACTTATTTATTAACATACAAATAAAATCATATTTCAGTACAAATAAAATATCACCATAAGAGAGTCTTTATGACCTGATATCTCTGAACTGGTTAGGTGGTAGCAGAGTGGGTTGCTTGTGAAAAATTCTCTACATCTCTCATTTTCTCTCACATTTGCATTTTTGTTCTTCTGATTTCCACATGTTCTGAGACACCACAATAGGAAGTTCTGAATGTAATGTTACTTCCAAGATATTACACAACTAAATCTCTTGATAAATAATACATTTCTTTAAATCACAAATTACTACATTTGCAATATATTATTATAGTATCACAGTAAGGCAATTTATATAGTTTGATTTCAACAGTCTCCTTGTGAAAAATTTCATAGTTATCATTTCACAGTCCTATAGAAATCACCCATACTTTCTAGCATCCAGCCCAGTTCTTTACATCTGGTTCCCTTTTACATGTTTGTAACAAGACCTGTTAGAATTTACCTTTTAATTTTCAAAGTCTCACATCAATTAGCCTCAAAAAGTCATTGAGGAAATTGCTCTGCCTTTAGAAAATACTCAGACAATACTAATTTCTTTCCTTAACATAGTCAACAGATACGTTGGTATTTTAACTATCATGTCATCTGCAAATAGGGAAAGCTTGACTTCTTCCTTTCCATTTTGTATCCCCTTAATCTCCTTATGTTGTCTTATTGCTCTGGCTAGAACTTCAAGTACTATATTGAATAAGTATGGGGAGAGTTGACAGCCTTGCCTCATTCCTGATTTTAGTGGAATTGCTTTGAGTTTCTCTCCATTTAATTTGATGCTGGCTGTTGGCTTGCTGTAAATTGCTATGTTTATATCAGCATTGTTTGTAATAGCCAAAACCTGGAAACAACCTAGATGCCCTTCAACTGAAGAATGGATAAATAAATTGTGGCACATATACACAATGGAATACTACTCAGCAGAGAAAAACAATGACATCATGAGGTTTGCAGGCAAATGGATGGATCTAGAAAAAATCATCCTGAGTGAGGTAACCCAGACTCAGAAATTCAAATATGGTATGTATTCACTCATAGGAGGATACTAGATGTGGAACAAGGATGACTGGACTGCTACTCACATCACCAGTGAGGCTACCTGGAAAACAGGTCCCCAAGAAAGACACGGGGATCACCCAATGATGGAGAAATGGATGGGATCTACATGGACAGCCTGGATATGAGTGAGAGCAATGAAGGGCGAGGGTTGAGGGAAAGAGAGCGGGAGATCCCAGCTGGATCAAGAACAGAGAGGGAAAACAAGGAATAGGAGACCATGGTAAATGAAGACCACATGAGAAAAGAAAGAAACAAAGTGCTAAAGAGGCCCACAGAAATCCACAAAGACACCCCACAAAAGACTGCTGGCAATGGCTGAGAGACAGCCGGGACTGACCTACTCTGGTGATGGGATGGCCAAACACCCTAATAGTTGTGCCAGAAACCCCATCCAAGGACTGAGGAATCTGGATGCAGACATCCATGGCTAGGCCCCGGGTGGAGTGCTGGGAGTCTAATTAGCGAGAAAGAGGAGGTTTTATATGAGCGAGAATTGTTGAAACCAAGGTTGGATGAAGCACAGGGACAAATAGCCAAAGGAATGGAAACACATGAACTATGAACCAAAGGCTGAGGGGCCCCCAACTGGATCAGGCCCTCTGAATAGGTGAGACAGTTGATTAGCTTGATCTGTTTGGGAGGCATCTAGGCAGTGTACCAGGTCCTGGGTTCGTTGCATGAGTTAGCTGTTTGAAACCTGGGACTTATACAGGGACGCTTAGCTCAATCTGGGAGGAGGGGACTGGACCTGCCTGGACTGAGTCTACCAGGTAGATCTCAGTCCTTGGGGGACGCCTTGATCTGGAGGAGGTGGGAATGGGGGGATGAGCTGGGGGGAAGGGGGGGTATGAAGGGGGAGAACAAGGGAATCTATGGCTGTTATGTAGAACTGAATCGTATTGTAAAATAAAATAAAATAAAATAAAATAAAACACAAAACAGAGGGGAAAAAATTCCACAAGGAGACACCACCCAGGTGGGCCCCAACTTCTGAGCCACATGCAATTCTCCTGATTTAAAACTATAAAAATCGTCACCATAATAATCCTCATAATGAACAATAAGTGAACATATACACTTTTTCATTTGTATTTTATTAAATAATGATATAAGTTTGATATTATGGCATCTTCATAAAATACTATTTAAAGCTTTAATAATAGTGATTATGATACACTATACAATAATGCACAATAAGTGAACATACACATCACAGTAGACCCCATATAATTATATTACTTTGCACAGTTTATTATGTCCATTGCCAACCAAGAGGTTCTAGGTAATAGAAGAAAGCAGGCTGATGAGTACACTAAATAGTACTCTTCCACGGTACTACATCAGCTCCTGCTTCCAGCTTCCTTACATGTTGAGTCCCTGCTCTGCCTTTAGTGGTGGACTGTAATGTGGAAATAAAGTTTTCCTCCACAAGATGCTTTGGGTAGTGTTGTTTTAGCTCAGCAATGGAAACCCTAAGACATCATGTGAACATGAGCATAGGAATGTATGGAAGCAAGAGTTACCATATTTCTCGGAGTTACAGGATATTATGGGCTGTGTAGGAGGATGGTAGAAACTGAACTTGTGTCCTCTACAAAAGCAACACAGGCTCTTAACCACTAAGTTATATTTCTAATTCCCTGAATCACTTTAAATATGTTACAGACTGTGAAATCATTGTGTTTTTGTGATTATAAAAAATGGATAATATCCACCAGAGATCTATATTGTATTTGAGAAGATAAAGCTCACATAAAAGAAGAGGACTCTGGGATCTAAGAGCCAGGAATTTCCACATAAAAGATAATTGTGTAATTTTGACCTAAATATAAAGAGAAAGCTCTTACTTTAATATTGCACATACTAAGGTGATGACATTGACCTTTTTCTATTTACAAACATGAGGCCAACTCTCAAAATGCTTCTAACTCTGAAGAGGTTTAATTTTCTGAATTGTCCTCACTATTTCTATTGTAAGATCTAATCAATTACCTCTCATTTCGTTTGTATTATATTGAATAGCTATATAATTTTAATGTTTTGATGCAATAAACACAAATAAAAATGTTTAAAACTATAAAAATCGTCACCATAATAATCCTCATAATGAACAATAAGTGAACATATACACTTTTTCATTTGTATTTTATTAAATAATGATATAAGTTTGATATTATGGCATCTTCATAAAATACTATTTAAAGCTTTAATAATAGTGATTATGATACACTATACAATAATGCACAATAAGTGAACATACACATCACAGTAGACCCATATAATTATATTACTTGTTGGCACTCTCTGATATATTAAAAAAAAAGGTAATTGCTGACCAGGTCTTACCATGATATAGAATTGGCATTAAGTGGTGAATAGTTGTATTACTATTTTATTTATAAAAACAATAAATATTTGGTTATAAAATTTAAATGGTATAAAGCATATTAACAATGTATGTCTTTTAAAATGTCATTTTCAGCACTATCTTTGAGTTGAATTTATGGACTTACATTAAGTTCTCAATTATGTATATCTCCATAATACATCATGCTGTTTTATCAATCATTGAATATGCACTTCTGACTTTAGGAAAGCTGTCACTACCAATGTATTAAAAGACCCTATTTTCAAGCTCCAAATTAATACAATATTTATAAAACTGCGAGGCCATGCTTCTACATTATCCTTCCTCTGATTTATCTTTCATATAAATATATCCACCTCATCTGTGTTTGATATTCTTATAAAGTGACATAATATAGGATATGACAGGTGCTACTGAATGGGATTCAATATAGTATGATTTGAAATATATATATATATATACATATATATATATGTATATATATAATACATATATACCTATATAATGTCATGAATATGTATTAATACAGAATTGAGGATTTTCCAAAAGTTTTTCATCTTGGATATCAAGATTATATAGCACCCTCTTTTCCATTTGTATACTGTAAATATCTCAATATGTGTTGATATTGTGGAGGAAACAAGTAAAGTACCATTGTATTTAGACACTAGGTGGTTGGGTAGTAGGTAGAGAATAAAGTTCAGAGCTCCATGAATAACAATTAAATATTAGAAGTAACACTCTAAAGACTATTGAGAGATTTTTCTAAAAGAGTTATAACACTTGTTAAACACAAATTACTTATATATGTGTATCTTTATTATGATGTATCAGTCTATCCTAGCTTTAAGGTTTACTGAGGCATAGGACCAATTTTCCTTGTTCTAATTTCATGCTTACAAAGCATTTTATTGATTCCAATTTTGTTTCTCTTGTTTGTCACCTAGAATGGAAAATATAAGCTATACTGACAAGCTGCTTCTAGTTCCATTAACAGTCAAGGTTTTATAGTAAATTATTCTCTCTATCTTCTGATTTATTAGAAATGAAATGCAGAGAGTTCTTGCTTGTGTAATATATGAGTATTGGGAGTTCTCACTTACAGTTTGATAATGTGATGCTTACTAAGTTGCACGATAGTAACAAAAGAAGAAACCTAGTACATTATTTCATTGTTTAGAGATATTTAGTCTTCTGCATGTTTTTTTTTTTTTCTCACCCATGCTAAAAGTCATGTTGAAAAGTGAGGGCTCTTGAGAACAGTCTTCCACAATTCTTTATTGTGTCATCTCAGTCACTGACTCTTATTTATTCAGCCATTCATGCATTCACTAAACACTTATTCACTAAGATTTGGAATAGCTAATAGAAGAGAAACACAGAAAACAGTATGCCACAAGTATCTCCAGGTTGCCATAAATTAGTAGAATGAGGAGTTCAACTAAATTGGACAACTCAAGAGCACATGTGCAATATAATGAGGTAAGAGCAAAGGACACTTGTTTCTTTTTGTTGAAAGTGGAAAATTTTAAATAAATACTACTTACTTTTGGAACATTGTTTATAAGTTATGTAAAAGCACAAAGAATAGAGTTTTATGAAAACCATTGTAAAATATGCAGTCTCCTTTAATGTTTCCTGATAATGTAATGCAGCTGTAGTTACTATTCTCAATGGTATTCTAGCATTCTTAGTATGTATGTCTAAATATGAGGATATATCTTAGTTCTCAATAAGGGTTTTTTATTCTCTTATGGACTGAT
Organism: Peromyscus leucopus; assembly: GCF_004664715.2. NCBI lineage: Eukaryota > Metazoa > Chordata > Mammalia > Rodentia > Cricetidae > Peromyscus > Peromyscus leucopus. Next base: position 52,029,926 of record NC_051068.1, read on the forward strand.
ACAGTATAACTCTCAACTTTAACTTCATTTAGATACCATGGATTAATAAATCAGAATTAATATACAAAGAAACAAATCAAGTATTATTTCCTGTTTGTGTAGCTATATATTTCCAGTTACTCTTCACCCACAATTTTGTTTATTATTTTTCTTTATGTCAAAGTCTGAATGAGTTTATGTATACCATATGCATAAAGATTACATGGAGTTATAATCAGTTAATCATGATTTTAAGTCAGGTGTTTTTAAAATAGAAATCTTAACTTCTAAAACACACTATATTTTTAAGTCACAAAATGAGAATTCTTCCATATCTGGAATCTGTGTATAATCTATCAGTTATATCATTCTTTTCTTCAAAATATTCCCACTTCCTTGCACTTTCCTCTTCCGTGACCATAATCTTGGAAAAGTATCAGATGCATCAATGTAGTGGCTTTCAAATTGGTCCCAATTGAAGACTTCAGATCTACTCTCTCTAAGAATATTTCTTCATACAATAGTCAAAAAGAGTATATGAAGTATAAAATTGGTAAGTTCTTTAAAACAGGCAAACCAAACTTCAACAGAGGTCTGCATCTGATATTCTGAATATATACTCACTTTAGTATTTGTCATGGGACTCCTGAGTGTGTGAATGAATAGGTCTCTAATTCTTGTGCCTTCTCTTAGGCTCTTTTCCTTCTGTTGGTTTGCCTTGTATAACTTTGGTGTGATGGTCTTTGTTTATCTTACTATATTTTATTTGTAACATTTTGTTGTTATCTCTTAGAAGCCTGGTCTTTTCTGAGAAGAGACAGAGAGGGAGTGGACTCCAGATGGGTGGGAGGTATGGAAGAAGTTGGAGGAGTAGAGAAACCATAAGCAGGATATATTATTGTATGAGAAAATAATCTAATTTTCAGTAAGAGGGGAAGAAAAGAAAATGTCTCCATCATTCAAATTCAATACAAACACAATACCAGCCTCCCCTTAAGTGTGGCCTCTTTCTTCTCATAGTTGACATGAGTGCCAATTATCAGTCATATATCATATGATATATGTATATGTATCATATATATCATCTATCAGCCACATTTGGCCTCCTTCCTGCCCTTCAGCAGCTAAGCATTTATATGTTTATTCTCTCTCTTTATATGTTTATTCTCTTTCTCTCTCTCTCTCTCTCTCTCTCTCTCTCTCTCTCTCTCACACACACACACACACACACACACACACACACACCTTTGGGCAATCTACTACTCTACTTTGTCCTTGGTTAGCTTTTTCTCAAAGATGACTGTTAATATATTCAATTTAGTCAGTTTTTTTCAGAACTCAGCACATTTTGAACTCATCCTGTTTACATATTTGTTTAATTTTACTGCTCATTAGAAGTTATATTACCAGTGGCTCAAGGAAAGATGATTAATATTTATGTAATTTCTTTGTTCTTAGTAATCATTATGGTAACTAGATATAACAAAGCTAAAGTAAAATAAATATTTGTTGATCAAAATTACATGTTGACAATCCCATAGTAATTCAAATTGAGCCTCCTACTTTCTCATTTGCGTTGCTAAATATTGTTTTATATGTCTTTGCTCTATAAATTAATCCATGAAGGAAACAGCTCTAGCTTCAAAAATGTTGTTATAGTTTATACTTACAATCAGTTATGTGTGACCATGGCCCAGGAACACAGATTCATGTTACCACACATTCCATGTTCTAATCTAGTAACAGTTTCATGAGGTTTCTGTAACAGAACAAATACAACCATGAATCAAGACACTCTTGAAAACTGCTGGTTGAAACATCTGGTTAATGGCTCAAACTGAAACAGGGGTATCTCTGAAACAGGCCTTATGAGCTGTATATGGAAATCGTATCTCTTGGGTTGGTAGAAGTTACTAACCAGTTAAGTTAATATATTCAAAATATTTCACCTGATAGACACAAGTTTGTTATGCCACATACAGAACTGGGAAAGGAGCATCTATTAAATATAGCTAAAAATAAAGCTTAATTATACTTTGGGGCCAAAACACTGCATGTGTTCCACAGTCAATGAAGTTTTAATAAGTTACTACATCTGGCAGAAAGTAAAATGTGAAGTGTGGTTTCTTTCCAGAAAGCTTTCCTCACAGAAGGTAGTTTTATAAACAGTATCACCCGGTACAGAAAGCTAGCAAACATGATTTTTAGGAAAAGAGCATTTCTGACCTGCCGACAAGATGTAGCTCAAAGAAGTCCAGTCACTTCCTTGTGTCATGAACTACTTAGCAATTTCAGGGTTCCAACTGCCTGAAACTTTCCATATTACTTTTCTAACTCATATAGGTCATCAAAATGTGGACATTTCTCTTTATATTTTGCATTGTAAAATGATATTCGGCATTTAAAACACTCATGAAATGATTAGTATTGTTTGAAATCTAGTGTTTCAAACCTACCAGCCTCTTAAATACTCTAAGTAACTTTTCCTCACATGAAAATTCTGTTTTATAGTGATCTAAAATTGAAGCAAATATAATATTATGCAAATGCAGAGATGTAGGTCGATCACCTCCCAAAAAGTCCTGGTTGCTGAGTATAGCAAGTCTGTGACCATCAGAATGTGTCAGAGGAAGTAGGCCTCTTGGAAATACTGTCAGAAAAGAGGTGATTTGTAAAGGAGCCCTTTCATATTCTGCTGCTTACTGAGCCTCAAGGTCTTTCCATCTTCTAGTGTCTTCTTCAAATAACATCCCCAGTGTTTTAACATTTTTATTCTTGTCTTTCATTTACTCATTTGGGTTAGTTTCTGCATGCTTTATTTTACAGATGATACTGTGAACTGAATTGTTTTCCTGCTCTTTTTCTCAGAATTTTCATTTTATGTGTCTATACAAAAGCTATTGATTTTGGTAGGTAGTTTTTGCATCCCACTATGTTTCTGCAAGTGTCAGAACTATGCAGTAAATGGATTCCAGAAGGTCTTTTATGTTAATAATTTGTCAATAAGCATAATTTGACTTGTTCCCTTCCTAAATGTGCATTCTTCTTTCTATTACCTTAGCACCCCTGCTACTACTCCAAGATACTAAATAAGAGTAAGGAAAGTATACACCCCTATCTTGTTGTAGAAAAAATGCTTTCAAATTTTCTCCCTTTAGTATGGTGCTGAATATAAAGTTGGTGTATTGTAACTCTTTTCTATTGAGGTTAGTTCCTTTTGCTCCTTGTTTCTTCTATTCTTTTAGCACAAAATTATATATGCTGTATTTTATCAAAGGCACATTGTGTGCCTATTCTAGCAGTCAGGTTTCAAAGTAATCCTGGCTTGACAGAAGGACTTTGAGAGTGCACCTTTTTATTTTAGGAATGAGTTCAAGATTCTAGAAGCTATTGATGTAAAGATCTGGGGAGATTGGCAGTAAATTGGCCTGGTCCTGGCCTATTCTCTGTTTAAAGACACTAGATTGTTGCTACAATGTCATTGATCATTGTATATCTATTTAGTCTATTTATATTTTTTATTTAATATTGGTGCATTATATGTGTCTAGAAATTGGCCTATTTCTTTTATACATTACAGATTTTTATAAATATGTTTTCAAATTATTTTACAACAGTGCCAATTTAATTCTAATTTTATTAATTTGGGCCTTCTGTTATTGGTTAGTTTGTCTAAGGGCATATATATATATATATATATATATATATATATATATATATATATAGTTTATCTTTTTCAAGAACCAAATATTTATTTCATTGATTCTTTGAACTGTTCTATTAGGTGCCATTTCATGAATTTCTACTCTCATTTGTATAATTTGTTTCCACCTAAAGATTTTTAAGTTTGTCTTCTTTTGACTTATCTATGGCTATGGGGTACATATTATTTATTTTAGATTTCTCTTAGTTAAATTTTTGAATGACAGGGTCTCACTCAACAGAATGAATAATAAAGCAAAATTTATGAATTAGTACAATTAATATTACAGTTTACCAGTGAAATAGACCCTAGATTATCTTATTTTATATAACAAATGATGAGGTTTACCAATACAATGGACTGTAGATTATCTGCTTTGGGTTTTGATTTTTGGTAACATGTTTGATATATGTTGTTCAGCATCAAGATCAAATATTGCACCACAACCTCTCACATGCAAAAAGAACAAAATGTAAAAAGTGAGAATAATTTCCAGTACAAATTAATTTTTCAGACCATCATAAAATAAAAAAAAATCATTAAATGAAATATTCCTACTTCAAAACAATCCACAGTTAAGTATGAGTAGATATCTGGAGATGTAGTATGGGAACAGATCAGATAGTAAAGCTCTTCGTTTGATCCCCAATAATAGAAAATAGTTAGATGAAATTAACAGAATATGTATCACTGTGTTAGATAACGAATGAAATGACATTTTAGAAAATAAAGATATTTTTTATTTTGTTTTTATAAAATATTTTAAATTTGAAATGACATTTTAGAAAATAAAGATATTTTTCATTTTGTTTTTATAAAATATTTTAAATTTTTCTTTTTTTAGTTCTTAAAAAATTTTATATAATGGGTTTTTACCACATTCACCCCTTCTTCCAATTCCTCCCAGTTCCAATCTCCCACTTTTCTACCCAAAAATCATTGTGTTATTTTTTCCACACTCATCAGTCTGAAGTGTGTTGTCCAAATACTTTTGAATATGTGGTTTCATCTAGATCATAGTTGACCTAGCAGAAGCAGCACTATTAAACAAAATTGACTTGCATTCTCCCAGCAGGTTTTATTTACCAAGGGCTCTTTGGCTAGGGGTACAATTTGATGTCCATCTCTCCTTTCTGTGCTGAGGTTTGGTCTGAATTTAGTTTACACAGGGCTTGCATGCGATTTCATAACACATATGAGTTCAATTGTGTGGCTGCCCTGTTGTGTATGGAGGATACTGTTTTCTTGTATTCATTTACTGCTTCTGCTGTAGTGGTTAGCTATTCTGTCATTGACCTTGAAGCACCACCCCTAGAGATGTAGCAGGTAACTGCTCCACCTGCCTATGACCTTGAAGTACATGCCCTTGGGGAGTACCCTTAAGACCTGAGATGCACATAGGCAAGGCTCTTCTCTCACTCATGGTTTTTGGAGAGGAGACTGAGTCAGGAGGCCTGAACAGCATTCCAGAACCTGCAACTACTCTGTTATATACAGTGATTTTCCCCCTAATAAATTCCTTTACCCATTAAACAGATTCCATTGATTCCTCATTACACCCTGCCTTTTACTATCTTTCTGTTTCCTATCATATATTAATCCCTGGGTCTTGGAAAGAGAAGATGCAGCATAGGTATGCCACTTAGGCCAGTCAGCTTATTGTCTTTTGTTCTATGCTCTTTGTCCATTGTAAGTTTCTTTGTTAATCAGCATTTATTACTTATAAATGAAATGTGATACATACTTGTATAAGGGTTTAGAAATGAATTAATATATACCAAGTCATTAGTGGTCAATTTAATATCATATAAATTTAGTGGAATAATAATAATATGTTCTCTGCTAGGGCCCATAATGTGCTTAGTCAAGAGTTATTGATCGTGATGATGGATCAAGGTATGAGTTACAACTAGTAGAATAGGCATTATATCTAATTAGAAAGTGGTGGTCACTATTGCACCAGATGACATGTCTTGCCAGGACAGTTTTTGGTGTATCCCACCAGGTTCACTACTGGGTAAGACTGCTGGTTCTCTTTCTCCTCTAATAGTGTGTGTAACACCTTCTATAACTATAAAATATGACCAGTAGGGATGAAGTTTGTAAGTCTTTTTTTTATTTAATTTTATTTTATTTTACAATTCAGTTCTACATATCAGCCACGAATTCCCTTGTTCTCCATCCTTCTGCTCCCCTCCCTTTCCACCCAGCCTACCCCCCATTCCCACCTCCTCCAGTGCAAAACCTCCCCCAAGGACTGAGATCAACCTGGTAGACTCAACATGGTATGTACTCACTCATAGGAGGATACTAGATGTGGAACAAGGATGACTGGACTGCTACTCACAACACCAGGGAGGCTACCTAGAAAACAGGACCCCAAGAAAGACACAGGGATCACCCAATGATGGAGAAATGGATGAGATCTACATAAACATCCTGGACATGAGTGGGGGTAATGAAGGGCGAGGGTCAAGGGAAAGAGAGGTTGGGGGAGCAGGAGATCCCAACTGAATCAAGAACAGAGAGGGAGAACAAGGAATAGGAAGGAGACCATGGTAAATGAAGTCCACATGAGAATAGGAAGAAGCAAAGTGCTAGAGAGGCCCACAGAAATCCACAAAGATACCTCCACAATAGACTGCTGGCAATGGTTGAGAGGCAGCCCGAATTGACCTACTCTGGTGATGGGATGGCCAAACACCCTAATTGTCGTGCTAGAAACCTCATCCAATGACTGAGGGAACTGGATGCGAAGTTTGTAAGTCTTATAAAGAGCCACTTAATCATTCTAATTTCCTAAGATATCTAATTTGACTGCATGTGTCACGACAGATGAAGGATTAGTGAATATCCTCTGGACTTCACCTCAACTAACACATTCAGGCATTAGAGTATATATATATAGTCTGTATCAATGAAAGAGGGGTGAAAGATTGTGAGTTACCATTTTTTTTGTAAGTTTCTGCCATCTGTTTTTGAGCTCTTGAACCATTGTATAAATATTTTGAACAGATTTAAAGCTGCAGGATATCAAAGTCAATAAGCAAAAAGCATCATAGTTTGAAGTAAAACAAATCAAAACAAAACATAAAACTACAAACTTCTGAACTCATGAAAGTAGTCTCCACCTCCCAATTTTGCCTTCGTTGGTAGAAGATGACAGCCTCTTAACATATCTTTATCCTACTGTAAGGATAATGCTTCATATCAATAAAAATAGAAACCAAACTCTGAGCCAGTCATTTTTATCTGTTAAACAAATTATTTGCAACACTTTTAGTATTAAACTGAATTCTAGCTTTCATTGAACATTTAAGAAATGACAACAAGCAAGCTTGGGTGCACTGGAGATTCAAGCTTAATTATTTAAAAATACATGCAGTGAAGACCAGAGCTAGACTAGGTGGAATAAATTAATGCATATGGGCATTATACTCAGTTATAAGTTCCCAGTTAGCCACCATCTTAATCATTAGAGGGATATATGGCAAAAAAATTTCCAATACTTTTATTTATATAATTCCCATTGTTAGTATATTTTCTATTCCCATGGTCTTTAACATTTATGAACTAAGTACATATTAGGGACATATGCTGCATTCTCATGGTTGAGAATCTGAAAAAAAATTATCTTACTCTTTTTTGTTTCTCTATTTCTATTCTATGTGCAACTACTCCTCTACTTCCAAATCCTTGTTCAAAATTGTTGTACCACAATATCCTCTGAATTGAAACATTTCCTCATAGGGAGTTGAGACAGAATCTAATATTTGGAAATAAACAAACAAACTTCTCAAGAGTGAAACATCAGATTCACCAGTCACTTCCTCACTGTTAAATAAGCAACAAACCACTGTTAGCAGAGAAGATGCTCTGACCTGTGGAATGGCATCCAAGTTGTACTGCGATCTCTAGGGATGCAGCATTTGTGTGTTGTCACCCTGACAGGGTGGGCTGACTTTCAGCTGTCTGTGCATTTCTAAAGGAACTCTTCACCTACTCTCTTATAAATAACTCCAAATATATGCACTGGTTAACAAAGCTAAAGTTGAGTTTCAAACGTTTGTTTTGTCAACAGCTCCCTATGAGGGTGAATAGACATTTATTTACTTCTGCCCAGGAAATGTCACACAATAAAAACTCTCTTTTTAAAAAAAAAAAAATAGCCAGGTTGTAAATAATAATCTATTTTAACATAGTATTATGCCTGGTTGTCCACCTTGTTCAGAGTAATTGTGTCTGATAGTATCACAAATGGTGTCACATAGTTCTCTTTATTGGGAAGACAGCATCTTGATTTTTCCCCTCCAGTCTATGTATATATAGTGTGCATGTATGTGTAAATATTCAAGTGTGTGTTCCTATGTGTTTGTGTAAATGTGATACACATGTGTAGACATAAATGTGGAGGTCCAAAATTGAATTTGGGATTTTCCTGGATTATTCTCTGCTACAATCATTTGGATCACAGTCTCTCAGTTGAACCCACAGCTCACAAATAAGGTTTGTCTGACTAATCAGCTTGTTCCAAGGGTCTCCTATCTCTGTCTTCTTATCATCAGGATTTCTGATGAGCTCCCAATATGATCCAACATTTTCATGGGTTCTGGTTTCTAAACTGTAGTCTTTAGGCTTGTATTGCTAGCACTTTAACTCATGAGCCAACTCCCCAGGACCCCAGAAAGTCTACATCATGCCAAAATATTTTAATAGCATCCTATATCAAACTGACAGATTAATGAACTGAGCTATGAATTCTTTCTTCATTACTGATCATAACCAAGCTTGCACACATTATCATTGGATGCTCTCTGAAACTAACTACAGAAGTGCACACACAGCACTGTTGATTGCGACTGCTCCACACAGCTGTCTGTCATAGGTTTTCTGGTGGTCCTCAGTTAATAGTTATGTTATAGCACTTTTGTCTATGATAGTTTGTTAAGCTGTTGCTATAACTGCATGATCTACAATGTAACACATCTGACAAGAGCCGGTCACATTTGGCACTTTACCCAGGTAGCAACTGGAAATAATATGTTTAGGATCTCTGTAGTCACGAGGTGCAAAAGAAGAATAACAGATCATTAAAGTTGTATACCTTCCTTATATACACATACTTTATTTTTCCTTTATCACGCACTAACTTAATATTGTCATTTTAGTTTAAGTTTCCCAAGTACCGCATTCCTTTGTGCCATAGTCCTGATATGCTATACCAGCTGTTCCTACTCTAGACCAGTGGTTCCCAACCTTCCTAATGTTGCGAATTTTTAATGCAGTTCCCCATGTTGTGGTAACCCCAAACATAAAATTATTTTGTTGTTTCTTCATAACTGTAATTTTTATACTGTTATGAATCGTAATGTAAATATCTGATTTACATATCTGATAGGTGAATCCCCTATGGGATTGCAACTCACAAGTTGAGAGACACTGCTCTAGGCTCTTTCAAAGTTGCCTATCGTAAACTGAGGTTTAAAGTAATCTTTCTGTGATGTATACAGTGTGAGAAGTTAGAAACTCCTTCTGGGCTCTAAGTTTCTTACCATGTTTTGGAATTGAATGAAAAGTACTAAATTATTTAGATGAGTCATAACCCAGTCCTGTTTGGTATATACCAAATTCTGATGCCATATGCCCCTTGAAGATCCTAGTGTTGGTTTAACATAGTTCAACATATTTTTCTAACGTGACTAATTAGGTACTAGCCATTTCATTTATACCTACCCCTATTTTTTTTCCTTTTATTTTATTTTACAATACCATTCAGTTCTACATATCAGCCACGGATTCCCTTGTTCTCCCCCCTCCTGCCCCCTCCCCTTCCCCTTCCCCCAGCCCACCCTCCATTTCCCCCAGCCCACCCTCCATTCCCACCTCCTCCAGGGCAAATCCTCCCCCGAGGACTGAGATCAACCTGGTAGACTCAGTCCAGGCAGGTCCAGTCCCCTCCTCCCAGACTGAGCCAAGTGTCCCTGCATAAGCCCCAGGTTTTAAACAGCTAACTCATGCAATGAGCACAGGACCTGGTACTACTGCCTAGATGCCTCCCAAACAGATCAAGCCAATCAACTGTCTCACCTATTCAGAGGGCCTGATCCAGTTGGGGGCCCCTCAGCCTTTGGTTCGTAGTTCATGTTTTTCCATGCGTTTGGCTATTTGTCCCTGTGCTTTATCCAACCTTGGTTTCAACAATTCCCGCTCATATAAACCCTCCTCTTTCTCACTAATTAGACTCCCAGAGCTCTGCCCGGGGCCTAGCCATAATTGCTTTGACCTAATAGCTCATGGAATAGTATGAAAGATATTTCCTTGTCTAGGTCTCTTAAATCATCTGAGAACAGCATAAGAGCAATGTTACACCTCTTAATAAATATATAAAAGTTCATTACTTATTTTATTCTGTTGCTCTGAAGAAAAAAAGTAAAGAAGGAAAGATTGGTTGGGGCTATCCATAGTCATTTGCTCCAAAGTGCTTGAATTGCACATGACGCTGACAAGAACAAGTTGGAAGGGATAGCTGTTCATTTCATAGAGAAGCCAGTGGTAAGCAGAATATTTATTCTCCCTGGACTCCCAATTCCAAGCTCCCAATATCTTGATTCTTCAAGGTATATCCCATTCCTAAAGTTTCCAGCACCTTCCCAAATATCACCACTGGCTACAGATCAAGCCCTAAGCATACTTCTCTGTTCTCTAAATGACAAAATGTCTACTGTGAGTCCTTTCAAATGACTTTGAGATGCTTGCAACCCAAACAAATGCAAGTTCTTTCCTTGGCTTTGTGCAAAAATAGTAACACCAGAACTCATTGTGTACATGTATAGCTGAGTTAATCTGCTCCACTGATTACCCTTCATTCTGCCTCAGCATCTAGAACTGACTCTAAGAGAAACAGATTAAAAGAGGAAATGTTTATTTTTGCACATAATTTAAGTCCAATGTTATTTGGCCTGATATGTTAGGATAGAACACCAATTTGGCAGGACTGTGTGTTAGGGTGGGGGCTGTTCACTCATTAGTGGAGGAAGATTACAGGATTCCTTTGTCACAGAAGTTGGATTGTTTTAAGGGCAGATTGCTGAATTATTTGACTGTAAAATGAAAGTTTTCCTTCTTTAATCATTAGCTGAGCTCATTGAGTACTTGCTGTGCCTCCATTTCCAGGGTTTAGTATGCTTTCAATTTGCTAAATTACATCACAGGAGGCAGATCTAATGAGAACTCACTTGGTCAGATATCTCTCATTCCACATAGACTAAATAGAAAAATGCAGATTATTCATGTGACAAGTATATTTGTTTAACATATAGAGAATCTTCAGTTAATACAACATCAGAATCACTGGGCTATTAGACCTGAGTTGCTCCTAGGCCAGATATTGTTTATTACTAATTCAATCTAACTTAGAGGTCAGAATGAAATGCTGAGTCCCTGGGTATCAATTGTAGATCAGTTCCTCACCCAAGTGTTTGAAATAATTTGTCAGGTCTTTTATCCCCCAACACATAATTATCTAAACACATTGATAGCAAATCTCTTTCGGGAAAAACTGGAGAATGGTCCTTGTATAATTGCTCTGGAGTTGCAATTTCATCCCCCTGGAATTCTGACTGACTGTCTACTTAATATGTATGAGTTCAAAAGTGACTCAGCTCTGAACACTTCACAAGAAATTTTGGCTATCTTTTTAAAAATCTCCCTTGACCATCTACCCTTTATTAGTTGAGTCTTCTTTTTATCTGTTTTAACTATGGTGAAGGATCGGTACCTCATTAACTACAAATTCATTTTGCCCTTAGGAAGGTCACTTAAGATTAACAAACTCTACAATTTTCATAAGCCTACCTTTTCTGGCTGTCATTAATATTTTGCATCTCATACTTTTAATCGATCTGCCAGGTTTCTGAGCATACAACCACTAATATTTTCCCAAAATGATACTACTTGATATCTGTTCTTAGAGAGATTGCTCATTTTTGGAAGTGTTTTAAACATAAGCAATTTTTGATAAAGCAACCAATGTCCTTCTTAATGAAGTTTCTCCTTTGTCATCACCATTTATCTTTCTGATGTGGTAAATATGAATTCTTTAAACCCTCCATTGAGCACAGTATGTTTATGTTTGTGTTTACTTTGTATAGTATATTTCTGGAAGTTACTGTTCCAAGATTTTGATTTCTTTCTGTCACCATCTGCTAGTAAACACTGGCAATTCTATCTCATTATGTGTATTAGTTTCTAGTTATTCTAGAAAATGACCATCAATTCCGAGGCTTAAAAAACAAATCTATTGCCTTAGTCTTCTGTAGTCTAGAAGTCTGAAAAGTATCATACAAGTCATTCATCCAAGTGGTTGCTTTATTTCTGAAAGATCTACTGAATAATCTATTTTCTTGACTTCAGCTTCAAGAGTTGTCCTGTTTTCAGGAATAGGCTCTTAACTGTCTTAGTCCAATGTTAAATTCAGGAAAAAATATAATCCAAATGTAAGCATTACTATTATCTTCCTAGTTCACTCTTCCTACAGTTTTAATGCCCTTTACAATCATAGTGTATTTTCTGGCATACTATGGAAAAACTTTCCAATTTAAATGTCAGATGATTAAGAAAAATTTTTTCCTTTTTATATTAAAAATTGATTTTTTGCCATATAACATATTCTGATTATGATTTCTCCTACCTAAACACTTCTCAGATCCTCCTCATTTCCCTTGGAATACTTGGATTTAAATGGTATGTCTGCATCAAATACCCCCCCTCAGGTCTCAGGGAACCCTGCAGAAAAGGAGGCAGAAATATTTTAAAAGCCAATGGAGATGGAAAATACCAAAGAAATAAGGCCTTATAAGAAGAGCAGGACAACATACATATGAGTTTACAGAGACTGTGGTCTGCATGGGTCTATAACAAACATGATCCCCAGCACTGAAAGAAGTGGACACAAGCCAATGGCTCAGATGCAGAGCTATCTCAAATTGGTAACTACTCAATAAGGAATCTGATTTTCTCTGGTGGAGTCTCACTGAGTATAGAATCCACTCTGAAGTCCAAGTTCTATGCCTACTAATAGATACCCAACACAAAACAAAGTAAATGACAATTTTGGATGTTGCTTTTTAAATTTTATCTATCTATCTATCTATCTATCTATCTATCTATCTATCTATGTCTTATAATGCTTTGTCAGTTTGTTTTGTGTGAAGTTTTTTTTTTTGTTTTTCTTTTTAACTTAGCATATATATTATGTTTTCCAGTTTTGTGTTTTCATGGGATTTCTGTGTGTGAAGGTATGTGCTTTTTGTTTCTTATTCTGGATTGTTTTCATTTTATCTTATTTTATTTTATTTCTTTTTAGATGCTTATTTGTATTCTGATAAGACAAAGAAAGGATATTGATTTAGGGATGTGGTGTTTCCCTCTTTAGCCCAGTAAGATGCATGTCAGTCTCAAAAGTCTGATTAATAATCATAACATCTTCATCATTATTTCATTCTTTTGTCACAGCCTATCATATTATACAGATGAGGTCATTTTGGGTTGCCAGTATTCTACATGCCACAATCAGTGTAGTCTATTTATTTTTGTCCAGTCCTAGTGATCTTCCTGGCCAAATTCCTGAACATTGAACCTTGTAACCTCCTTCGGAAGTCTACTATTTTTCAGTTGAACATTGGGCTTGGTCCTAATTGCCCATTGCCTTCTCATGGTTGATATAGATATATAGGAGGACATGGAGATGATAAGATAAAAGGGTAGATTAATGAACCTACTTTTAAAGAACAACTTGTTTAAAATGTTGTACATTGGTATAGATTTTAGTTTATGTTTAAAATGTTTTACATTGGTATAAATTTTAGTTTACTGATACAAACTTGAAGTTAATTTTGTTATACTGTATATATATATATATATATATATATATATATATATATTTCTATTCTTGTTTGAGGTATTATGTTTATGTAACTCATTTGAAATTGTAATGGATAATTAAAAAATAGATTAATAATTAGTCATCTATGATAATCATATTTGTAGCCATGTTAGTTAAGTCTTCTAGGTATACATAGATATATTTCAGATAGATAGGTAATCTTCAAACACTTCATAGACCTAGAGAATATGGCATTTAAATAACTTAAAATTCTGTTGACATGAGACACAATTGCTCCTGGCTGCACCAATTGATCCCGAGAGAATGTTGGGCTTCTAAGACATTTCCATTTGAAAGTTTGTCTTTTTGGCACAAAATGGCCTACTGGGCAAAGAACTGCCCTTGCCTTGATGGCTGACAGTACAAATGCAATGCTGTCCTTTCTGGACAAGCGGGACACAAAGAAAGCGACCACTGTACTCTGCCAAGACAGGGTAAGATGGTCTCTCAGAATTCCTGCTTCTGAAAATGGTCTGTTAGATACTCTAGGCCTGTAGCCAATTTGAATGCACCAACAATGTTGAGAAACATTAGGTGACTGTCCAGGCTGCCAGCTGTCTTGGTCTACTCTTGCAAGATTCCCGAAAGTTGCTTGCATCCATCTACCATTTCTCAGATACCATTATGTTCCTTCTCAGGTCTTTGATGTGGTTGAAAACTAGATAGTTGTAATTTCCTCAGTTATGATAAAAGATAAGTTAGATATAAAACCTTAAACTCACAAGTATAAGATAGATAGGACATCTTCTTTAATATTGTAACTGTAATTCTTGCTCGATAATTGTTTTGTTATATGTAATTTTACCATGTTAAAGTTAAAACCTTCCTTTTTAACAAAAGAGGAAAAGAGGAAGTGCTGTGGATATCGTTCTATATAAATAAAACACTGATGGCCAGTGACCAGGCAGGAAGTATGGGCGGGACAAGGAGAGAGGAGAATTGAGGAAACAGGAAGAAGGAGAGAGACACTGCAGCCACCGCCAGGACAAGCAGCATGTAAAGACTCTGGTAAGCCACCAGCCACGTGGCAAGGTATAGATTTATAAAAATGGGCTAATTTAAGATAAAAGAACAGTTAGTAAGAAGCCTGCCATGGCCATACAGTTTATAAGTGATATAAGCGTCTGAGTGATTATTTTATAAGAGGATTGTGGGACTGCGGGGCTTGGGGAACCTGGAGAGAAGCCCTCCAGCAACACATGGTAGGAGATGAGAGTTCAGTTGTACACTACCAAGGAAAGCTTTGAGCTTTCACTATTTCCAGTGGCTTTAGTCAAAGATCAACCATTCTCAATCTGTTGCTATATTTTCCCAAAGCAATCAAATTCAAAGTTTACTGTGTCTGATATTATGATTTTAATTCTCAAAAGTCTGATAGAGTGCATATACATCATTCACTCCCATGAGTCATTTCATCTCAGGTCCTCACAAGTGTAGGTCTTAACAACTGAACTGCCACTTTTGACAAACAGGTATCCATGTTCCATACAATAGTTATTAATTGATTAATTCCATAGAGGAGTAGTGTGATACAATTCAAAACTCTACCAATGTGTCTTCTTTCTTAAAACAATCCTAGTCTAACATTGCCAACTTTCCCCCCAAATGTAAAATCTGTAACACAAGAGCTTAGAGCACAGAAGATATATTTAAGAATAATATTAGAGGAGGAAGAATGAGTGTAAGACCTAGAGGGAATGGAAGACAACAGGATAACAAGGTCCTCTAATTCAGTGGTCCTCAACCTGGGGTCACAACTCTTTGGAGGAATAGAATGACCCTTTCTCTGGAGTCTCATATATCCTGCATATTAGATATTTTCATTGTGATTCATAACAGTAGCAAAGTTATAGTTATGAAGGAACAACAAAAATAATTGTATGGTTAGGGGTCACCACAGCGTAAAGAGCTGTATTAAAGGGGTGCAGCATTAAGAAGGTTGAGAAAAATGAATACTCTTTATTCTAGATGTTTGAAACCTCATTCTCCCTTCTTGATCTCTCCTCTCCCTTTATATCTCCATTGAGTTTTTTTAATAAATAAAAAGTCATACAACTCTACTACAGACCATCTAAAAAGAATGGAGATTGCATGCACACACATTAATTACCCGAACAAGAGAAAACCTGGAAATAACTGTCTTTCTTCAAAACATGAAGACAACAAAATGATGTATAAGGCAGGATATATGAGTTACAATCTATAAACATGCACTTTATAAGTATTTTACCAAAGAATATGGAGATTTAAAATTCCAATCCTGGTAAAGTTATTTTTTTACTCTAAACTCAAAGCTGAATCATTTTCTAAAATTTCCCACTAGAACCTGCTTTGGGAATTTTCCATTATCCATTTAGTTGGTTTTTATGTATATAACCACATACTACGTGGTCTTGAACAAGGTGCTAAAACTCAAACATATTAAAAAAGAAAATGTCAAGTCATCCTCAAGCATGTTATTTTTCACTAGGGATGAAAAGTTAGCATTATACTGAAACTTGAAAAAAATCAAGATTACTGATTATAATTACTGGCTTTATGTATTAAAAACTGAATTCAGATAACTCAATATGTGATAATGTCTAATAGGAATATATTTTATATTGGAATCATTCCATTTTAGTCAGGATATGATTAATAAACAAAGTTACAATTTATAATTGATTAAAAAGTTGTGTGAGTAGGAACAAAAGAGATACTCAGTGATTAAGTGCTGTGCAGGCAAAGCACCCAAGTTTCCAGTAAGCACACTGGGTTGACTGCAACCACCTGTGACTTTCGCTTGATGGGTACTTGATGCTGTTGATCTCCGTGGGCACCTGAACTCACATGCACATACCCCTCTCCCAACACAGTTTGGAACAATTTAAAACATGAGATAGATATATTTTTAATTATTTCAGGTCAAGTTTTCAGTTTAATCTCTAAGTCTTTCCACTTGTAACTGTTTATAATTCTCATATTCAGGAGTGCCATAGCATGTGGCTAACAGCAACCTCTAGGTTTTCGAATTCTCTAAGTTAAGAGCTCTGCCATTCTCTTCTCAGGAAATAGATGATTAATAATGGGAGTAGAATATTGCCACACATCTAAAATTCATTTACCTTCTATCTATGCTAATAAGGGAGGTCATCTGAATGCGATTATTATTTAAATGACTAAAAAATGGTAATTACAAAAGCAAGAAGTAGAGATGAACACGTTTTAAATACACTATATTGCTTTTTCTTTATTCATGTTCGCCATTTGTGCCTTGCTGTTTTATAACATCTACTCCCAAATTATTTTTTACTAAGGCTCATATAACTTCCCCTTCCCTCCATCACTGTGCTATAATCCTGACATTACAATGCAGTGAAATAAAAGGAATCTTTCATTGTAGCCAAGGGGAGTGATGTTGAAATATATGGAGGACATAAATCCCCAGAATTGTAAAACCATGGTGGTGGGCACTGTTTTGCTCCTAAAGCTTTTCATAAAGAAATCAAGGGTTGTTTTAGTATCTAGGCTAGAAAAGGGAAGATATAATAAAACCAAAAGCAAAATTGCTATGTAACACAATGAGTATTTTGACCTAATTACTATTGGGTATTATTCATTATTGAGAATTGTGATTTTGATTTAAAACTCCCAGATCTCCCAAAGATTTTAATGAATCTGATGTGTGTGTGTTTAACTTGTGGGTTTGTATTTGCATATTATCATTGTTTACTGAATAGGCTATTTAGAATTTCAATTAAAAAATTACTTCCACTCAAGTTATTACTTTAAAAATATGGGAAAGAATCAGAACTTGATTAAATTATGTACTAAACACAAAAGTTAACCACGTATGATTTTAGAGTATGAGGGAAGTATGATCCTGAAACTGTTCTAAAGTATGCTTTACAAATCGCTGTATGCATGAAAAGAATCCTATGGCAAAGTGACTAAGAAAATGATGTTTAGACTCTGAGCAGCTGGTCTCACCATGCTGTTAAGTAAGATTTAAATCAGAAACCATCTGAATGTGATGAAATATCTTTTAAAGTAGAAGAGATGTCACATCCTTCTGTGAAAACCTTAAGAAAGCAAACTTACCTCTTGATTCCCTTCAGGCAAAGCAGCATAGTATGACACAGTGCTCTGTTTCAAGCGCAGGCATTTGCAGTACAAAAAAGATGACTTGTAAAGGCTCCCTTTCAGATCTAGGGGGCTTTATATTTTTGTATTTTTATTTAAAATAAATTTTGTAATACATTAAATACTTATTATGGTTCCTCTCTCCCAACTTCTCCCAGATCCTACTCACTAACCCTTCCACTCAAATCCAAACCCTTTTTTTCTTTCTCTAATTAGGATACAAACACATATCTATAATAATAATAATAATAATAATAATAATAATAATAATAATAATAATAACAACAATAGATTCGGTACAATAAAAAACAAATGAGAATAGACAAAACAAGCAAACACAACAATAAAAAAAAGAGCCACAGGAAAAGCTCCAGAAACACATATGAAAGCCGAGACACACACACACTGGCCCATTTTGTCTTTTGAATCACTAAGCCCTAAAGATTAGTGACATCATGGGATGGGAGATAAACTGGC
Organism: Peromyscus leucopus; assembly: GCF_004664715.2. Lineage (NCBI taxonomy): Eukaryota > Metazoa > Chordata > Mammalia > Rodentia > Cricetidae > Peromyscus > Peromyscus leucopus. Next base: position 52,048,150 of record NC_051068.1, read on the forward strand.
AGATGCCTAGGCTCCAGAGGCAACTGGAGAGGGAAAAATTCCCATGACTTTTTTGTTTTGTCTTTGTGATAGAATTGAGCACAGGCTTCCTGAATGTCTGCACCCCAGCAGTGAGCTAAACATGAACCTCTTATCCTAGAGAACAGAATTTCCGTGGGCAATGTTGGATGTCTCCTTACAGAACAGAAATCCTGTACGGTTCCCTCATGTTCTGACACCGGCTTTGTCAGCTGACAGTATTCTGGTTCTGAATACGACAGCCTGGCCCATCACCAGTTTGATACACATTGCTTTCAAAGATCTGCACAGGCCTCAGAGCTGCAGACTGGCTGTGATTGTGTTTTATTTTCTGAGTTGTCTTCTTGTCCTTTCCCTTTGCTGAAACATAAACAAATGAACAAGAAGGGAAAAGCCTGGCATTGAAAGGAGTGATCCAATCCCCTTCACATACACATTATACTTGGACCTGCAGAAACACACAAGAGAATTCTGAACAACATAAGCTGTTCATATTTAAAAAATTCCGTTAGTCACATAAAATTCAATACATAAAATTTTTAAAAAGTGCATCAGTCTTGGGAATAATTATGAAATGATGAACTTTATCTTCCAAGAATGGACTAATAAAAATTTAAAATGATCAAATAAAATGCAAAAATTAAACTATTCTTGTATGACATCAAAAGAACTAAACATTTTAAAAATTAATAATTTTCCCTTCCTAGCCAGCTCACCGAGACAACTTTTGTGTGTTTTTAGTGAATTCAAAGTGATGGCAATATCTTTCAATGGGTATTTTCAACTTAAATGTACAATGGTCCCAGCTACAGTTCCTTCTCCTTGCTTGTTATAGTTCTCTTCTGCACCATATTTCAATACTGGGATTAGTGAAATATGCTTTTTAGCAAATGTCTTTTGCCAAGCCCCTTCTGTTCTCTGAATGTTTGTTCCTCATTTGTTCCTCTTTTGTTTTTGTTTATATTGGTGAAGATCTTGAATCAGGATCCTGGTATCCTAAAAATACACATTTCAAACTGTTCATGTTCATGAAGTTGTTTTACTTTTACCAAGAATGGCTACACTATAAAGCTAACACAATATTTTTTTCATAATAATTCTCATGAAGGCAAAAAAAAAAATGCCCAGCTCCAACATGGAAAAATGTAATGAGGTCTTCAAGAGGAGACAATGATGGGTTGCAGGTGTTGGGGCAACTTAGGAGGGGTTAGAGAGGGGGATGCAGAAGGAAATGAAGAAAGGAAAGTGAGGGAGAAAAAATTAATTATATTTTAATTTAAAATATATTAAATAAAAAATAAAAAGAAAATTTATGTTATACAAACTCAATTTATCTTAATGTAACTATATTTAAAGTTCATAGTGTCTTTGGTTTGGCCTTTTAACAAACTATTACTTAAAGCTAGTTTCAGTTTAAAGATTAACTTGCATTTTATTAATAGAGTAAAAACTGACTTATAATGGTTAGTTTCAATGATCTGGAGAGTGAGCTGAATTCTGAATTGTTTATTTCTTAAGGAAACAAGTATGCGTCTGTGCTTTGTGTGCATATAACATACACATACAGAATAACAAATACCTGTGTATTGTTTGTGTAATGATTTCTAACTAAAAGTTTGATGAGGGCAATAATCAACACCAGCACACTGAGGATAGATACTCTGATATTTCCTGTGTTGCTACTGTGCAGTCAACACATATCTTTACATTAGTCCTGGATGGGAATAAAGAAAAATGGAGCACCAACTTTTAGATTGTTTTACTGAATACTCGTGGCAAAATATTGCTGTTTGCTGTGACAATTAAGTGTGTAGTATCTTCTTTAGTTAAATAGAAATCTCAATTTTGATACATTCCATAAGATTAGTTTTATTTTTGCTCATTGAATTTGCTTTGAAAGTGACAGGTTTCGTTTTAGAATTTTCATACATGTCTCCTTTTGATTGATTTCCAACCCCCATCCTCACAGTTCCCTTTTCCCAAGTTTGCGCTATTGTTTTCCCTATGTGCTTTCTTAAAGCTCCTTTTTAGTTTTCCAGTCATATGTACTCCATTCTACTTCGCTGGCCTTTACTTACATGTTCTTCCACCTAGAGACACACATTTAACTAAAGCTAGGACTCACATAGGAGAGAAGATATATGATATTTTTCTTTCATTATTGCATCATTGTAATCAGGTAAAATTCATTTTTATTTAATATTAGTGTTAAAAATTCAATATAAAGCAAAACTCCCTAAACAAACATGTGAAAACTTACGAATAATACGAAAGGGCTTGTGAGATGAATTGCCAAGTCAAAGTACGTGCTGCACAAACCTGGTGAGTCTGATCTCTGAAACACTTGGGGGTAGAAGGAAACAACTGACTCCACGTAATTGCCCTTTGTCCTCCATATTCGAGTTGTGACATGTACACCCCGAATACGTGCCTACCAGCTTACTGCTCTTCTAGAGAACCTAGGTTTGCTTCCCAGCATCCACAGGGTGGCCCATAACTATCTATAACTCCAGTTTCTGGAAATCTAATCCCTTCCTGTCCTCCATGGGCACTTGCATGCACATAGTGTACATGAAATCATGCAGACATACATATATTTAATTTAAAAGCATATCAAATTAAATCGAGTAGAATAGCAATGGCGTCTTTCTAGATAGACTATGCTTTACATACAGCATGTCAAAAATATATGTAACCAGTGTAAATGCTTAGAGATCCTCATGCAATGAGAGAATAGACATACAACAGAGGTCTCATATGAAGAGGTAATGCTGTGTAATAAGCAACATTATTTATTGCTGTGACTCACTTCATGACCAAAATAAACAAAAATAATTGGCTATGTGAGTAAAAAAAAATGCATGTCAAGTGAATAATTCACATTGGAATTAGTTGCACAATAGAGTAATTTTTTTGAGACTAATACATTATATTTAAAAAATGTTAGATGCTAACATTTGAAAAAACATGTGTTATACATTTTTGAATTTCTTTTCATTTTTTTTGTATTCACAAGTTTAGTTCACTTCTCAATAGGCCTTCAACAGGGGCTACATATTGAAAACCCAAGCATCTGGAGTGGAAATTTTATATATAAGCTATAATGTCTTGTCCCTGACCCCAAAGGCGCAAGTCTATCTCATAAAGCAAAATGCCCTTTGTCCATCTCCAAGAATCTTGTGTAATTTACTCATATAATTATATTTTTGTGAAACTATTTATGCATAACTCAAACTTTACCAAGTTAATGGATTAAGGAAAATTCAAGAAATTCACCTTAATAGGCATTTAATTTTGTATTGGCCAATTAGTACCTACATTGTAAAAGACTCATAATTTTCATACTTAACATTTTACCTTTAATTTCTTAGCCTTTTTATCTATTAGAATTTAAACTTTTCTAGTATTGCAATGTTATATCAATATCATAATTTGACTTTATATGTGGCAGTTTATGAATTGTGGTATTAGCTACTCTGTGTATATTCCATAGGGTACAAAGTTATTGGAAAGGTATTCAAATGGGTTTTGATAAGGTATAGAAAGCTATCTTAGTCTGGGTTCCCTAGAATAGCAGAAACATAAACAATTAGTTGCATGTGTCAATTATTTTTATATTCATAAGTCATTAACAGTCACTAACAGTTAGCTTTTATAAAGTTTATAAACATATCTATATTGATTATCCATCAGTGTTTTCTAGTCATTGTTCTATAAGAAGTATAATAAAAAAAACTTATTTTACATTATATTCAACAGTTTAAGCAATCTGGATATGATTTGCTATATAAAGGAAGATACCACACAGCTCACATGCAAATATTCCATGACACTGGAGCCTCGGTCATGTGCAAATTTGGGTATCCACCAGAGTTCAGGAACCAATCTCCTAGGGTTACTGATAGATGAGGTTATGACTGTATTTGTGTGTGTAATTTATGTCATAGAGTTGAAGAGATTGGGTCTTGCATTTGAGGACAACAGCAAGCCCAGAATTTGTACATAGTCAGTTGGTTAGCTGCAGAGGGCACAGTTCCAAAGGCCATGTTCTTTCTTCTGTGAGTCAGTCTTTGTCTCTTAAGGTCCCCAGTGATTGGACAAGCACCCATCCCATCATAGAAGATAATATACTCAAATTTCCTGACTTCAATATTAATTTCAGGTTTCATCCACAACATTGAGATTCTTCTATGGACTCTAACTATGATGGTAAACTTAAATGACGAATTTGCTGATATCTAGAATCATCTTGAGACTGGCCTATGAACCTTCCTGTGGGGATTATTTTGATTAAAGTAGTTGAGGTGAGAAAACCACCTACTCTGGGTCATACGGTTTGATCCTAAACTGTACAAAAACAGAAATAGAAAGCTTTATACAAGGAACATACCTAAAAATAATAAAGGCAATTTACAGCAAGCCAACAGCCAACTTCAAATTAAATGAAGAGAAACTCAAAGTGATTCCACTAAAATCAGGAATAAGACAAGGCTGTTCACTCTCCCCATAGTTACTCAACATAGTACTGGAAGTTCTAGCTAGAGCAATAAGACAACAAAAGGAGAACAAGTGAATACAAATTGGAAAGGAAGAAGTCAAACTTTCACTATTTGCAGATGACATGATAGTATACATAAGTGACCCCAAAAATTCTACCAGGGAACTTCTACAGCTGATAAACTCCTAAAGTAAGGTGGCAGGGCACAAAATTAACTCAAAAAAATCAGTAGCTCTCCTATATACAAATGATAAACAGGCTAAGAAAGAAATCAGAGAAACATTCTTTAATTTCTTAAGTGACAATATATTTTGCTTTTGCTCATGTCAGTATTTTCTTATTTCTATTTCATATTTTCTGTACTTTACGTATTTTCTCTTGTTCTATCCTTTCTTATTTTTTATAAATATTTTTATTTCATAATTTAATTTTACCTATCAGCCAGGGATTCCCCTGTCCTGCCTCCTCCCACCCCCTAGCATCCCCCCCCCCAATTCACCCCCTATTCTTACCTCCTCCAATACAAGATCTCCCCTGGGGAGCCACCCCAGCCTGGTAGATTCAGTTGAGGCAGGTCCAGTCCCCTCCTCCCTATACCAAGGCTGAGCAAAGTATCTCAGCATAGGCCCTAGGTTCCAAAAATCCAGCTCATGCACCAAGGACAGGTCCTGGTCCCACTGCTTGGGGGTCTCCTAAACAGTTCAAGCAGATTAACTGTCTCACTTATCCAGAGGGCCTGATCCAGTTCAATGGGGGCTCCTCAGCTATTGGTTCACAGTTCATGTGTTTCCACTAGTTTGGCTATTTGTCCCTGTGCTTTTTCCAATCATGGTCTCAACATCTCTCACTCATACAATTCCTCCTCTCTCTAGCCGATTGGACTCCTAGAGCTCCACCTGGGGTTTGGCCATGGATCTCTGCATCTGCTTCCATCAGTCACTGGATGAGAGTTCTATCATGATAGTTATGGTGTTCAACCATCTGATCACCAGAGTAGATGAGCTCAGGCACTCTCTCGACAATTGCTAGTAGTCTATAGTGGAGGTATCTTTGTGGATTTCTAGAGACCTCTTTAGTACTCTGCTTCTTCCTATTGCCATGGGGTTTTCATTTATCATGGTATCTCTTTCCTTGGTCTCCCACTCTGTTCCTGATCCAGCTGGGACCTCCCGCTCCCTTAAACTCTCTTTCCCCAGACCCTTGCCCTCCATTATCCCCTTCACGAACAGTTTGCTCATGTAGATCTCATCCATTTCTCTGTCGCTGGGAGATCTCTGTGTCTTTCTTAGGGTCCTCTTTACTAGGTTGCCTGCCTGGAGTTGTGAGTGGCAGTCTGGTTATTCTTTGCTTTACATCTAGTATCCACTTACGATGAGTACATAATATGTTTGTCTTTCTGAGTCTGGGTTACCTCACTCAGGATGACATTTTCTAGTTCCCTCCATTTGCCTGCAAACTTAATGATGTCACTGATTTCTCTGCTGAGTAGTTCTCCACTGTATATTTGTACCACATTTTATTTATCCATTTTTTAGTTGAAGGGCAACTAGGTTGTTTCCAGGTTCTTGCTATTACAAATAATGCTGCAATGAACATAGTTGAGCATGTGTCCTTGTGGTATGATTGAACATTTCTTGGGTATATGCCCAAGAGTGGAATAGCTGGTTCTTGAGGGAGGTTAATTCTCAGTTTTCTAAGAAAGCACCATATTGATTTCCAAAATGGCTATACAAGCTAGCATTCCCACCAACAATGTAGGAAAGTTCCCCTTGCTCCACATCCTCTCCAACATAAGCTGTCTTCAGTGTTTTTGATCTTAGCTATTCTGAGGAGTGTAAGATGTTATCTCAGAGTCCTTTTGATTTGCATTTCCCTGATGGTTAAGGATGTTGAACAATTCCTTAAATGTCTTTCAGCCATTTGAGATTTCTGATGAGAATTATCTGTTTAGCTCTATAGCCCATTTCTTAATTGGACTGTTGGGTATTTTGCTGTCTAATTTCTTGAGTTTTTATATATTCTAGATATCAGCCCTCTGTCAGATGTGGGGTTGGTGAAGATCTTTTCCCATTCTGTAGGCTGTCATTTTGTCTTATTAACTGTGTCCTTTGCCCTGCAAAAGCTTCTCAGTTTCAAGAGGTCCCATTGACTGATCATTTCTCTCAGTGTCTGAGCTACTGGTGTTATATTTAGGAAGTGATCTTTTATGCCAAAGCATTCAAGACTACTTCCTACTTTCTCTTCTAGCAGGTTCAGAGTAGCTGGATTTATGTTGAGGTCTTTGATCCACTTGGACTTAAGTTTTGTGCACAGTGACAGATATGGATCTATTTGCAGCCTTCTACATATTGACATCCAGTTATGCCAGCACCATTTGTTGAAGATGCTTTCTTTTTTCCACTGCACAATTGGATTCTTTGTTGGAAATCATATGTTCATAGGTGTGCGGATTAATGTCAGGGTCTTCAGTTCGGTTCCATTGGTTCACATGTTGGTTTTTATGCCAGTATCAAGCTGTTTTTATTACTGTAGCTCTATAGTAGAGCTTGAAGTCAGGGATTATAATGCCTCTGGAGGTATTTTGTTTTTGTTTTTGTTTTTTTGTTGTACAGGATTCTTTTGGCTATCCTAGGTTTTTTGTTTTTCCATATGAAGTTGAGTATTGTTCTTACCAGGTCTGTGAAGAATTGTATTGGTATTTTGATGGGGATTGCATTGAATCTGTAGATTGCTTTTGGCAAGATTGCCATTTTTACTATGTTAATCCTACCTACCCATGAGCATGGGAGATCTTTCCATTTTCTGACATCTTCTGCAATTTCTTTCTTCAGGGACTTAAAGTTCTTGTCATACAGGCCCTTCACTTGCTTAGTTAGAGTTACCCCAAGGTATTTTATATTATTTGTGGCTATTGTAAAGGGTGATGTTTCTTTGATTTCTTTCTCAGCCTGTTTGTTTTCTATAAAGGATGGCTACTGATTTTTTTTTTATAGTTAATCTTGTGCCCTGACACCTTACTGAAGGAGTTTATCAATGATAGGAGTTCCCTGGCAAAATTTTGGGGGTCACTTATGTATACTATCATGTCATCTGCAAATAGTGAAAGTTTGACTTCTTCCTTTCCAATTTGTATCCCCTTGATCTCCTTATGTTGTCTTATTGCTCTGGTTAGAACTTCAAGTACTATATTGAATAAGTAATGGGAGAGTGGACAGCCTTGTCTTATTCCTGATTTTAGTGGATTTCCTTTGAGTTTCTCTCCATTTAATTTGATGTTGGCTATTGGCTTGCTGTAAATTGCCTTTATTATGTTTAGGTATGTTCCCTCTATTCTGGATCTCTCCAAGACTTTTATCATGAAGGCATGTTGGATTTTGTCATGGGCCTTTTCAGCATCTAGTGAGGTGATCACGTGTTTTTTTTTTTTCCTTTGAGTTTGTTTATATGGTGTATTACATTAACAGACTTCCATATGTTGGAAGACCCTTGCATCTCTGGAATGAAGCCTATTTGATCATGGTGGATCATTGTTTTGACGTATTCTTGGAGTCTGTTTATCCAATATTCATGAGGGAGGTTGGTCTGTCATTCTCTTTCTTTGCTGCATCTTTGTTTGGCTTGGGAATCAGAGTAATAATAGCCTCATAGGAGTTTCATAACATTCTTTCTGTTTCTATAGTGTGGAACAATTTAAAGGGTATTGGTATTAACTCTTCTTTGAAGATCTGGTATAATTCTTGCGTTGAAACCATCTGGTCCTGGGCTTTTGGAGGGGGGTTGGGAGACTTTAAATGACTGTTTCTATTTACTTCGGGGTTATTGGTCTATTTAAATAGTTTATCTGGTCTTGATTTAACTTAGGTATGTGGTACCTATCCAGAAAATTAACCATTTCTTCTAGATTTTCCAGTTTTGTGGAGTACAGGTTTTTGATGATTCTCTGGATTTCCTCATTGTTAGTTGTTATGTCTCCCTTTTCATTTCTGATTTTGCTAATTTGAATGTTCTCTCTCTGCCTTTTGGTTAGTTTGGATAAGGGCTTGTCTATCTTGTTGATATTCTCAAAGAACCAACTCTGTTTCATTGATTCTTTGTATTGTTCTCTTTGTTTCTATTTTATTGATTTCACCTCTCACTTTGATAATTTCCTGGTGTCTATTCCTCCTGGGTGACTTTGCTTCTTCTTGTTCTAGAGCTTTCAGGTGTGCTGTTATGTCACTAGTGTGAGATTTCTCCAACTTATTTATGTGGGCATTTAGTGCTATGAATTTCCCTCTTAGCACTGCTTTCATAGTGTCCCATTAGATTGGGTATGTGGTATATTAATTTTCATTGATCTCTAGGAAGTCTTTAATTTTTCTTTATTTCTTCTTTGACCCATTTTTGATTCATTTGAACATTATTCAGTTTCCATGAGATCATAGGCTTTCTGTAATTTGTGTTGTTATTGAAATATAACTTTAAATCATGGTGGTCTGATAGAACTCAGGAGGTTATTCCAATTGTTATTTTTTTTTAATCTGTTGAGATTTGCTTTGTGGCCTAGTATGTGGTCAATTTTAGAAAACTTTAAAATTAAAAATAAAAATTTAAAAAGTCCATGGGGTGCTTAAAATAGGGTATGTTCTTTTTTGTTAGGATGAAATGTTCTGTAGATATTGGTGTCCATTTGAGTCATAACATCAGTTAAGTCCTTTATTCCTGTGTTAAGTTTCGATTTAGCAGATCTGTCCAATGGTTAGAGTGGGGTGCTGAACTCTCCTACTATTAATGTGTGGGGTTTTATGTGTGATTTAAGTTTTAGTAATGTTCTTTTTACATATGTGGGTGCCCTTGTGTTTCAGGCATAGATATTCAAATTGAAACTTCATCTTGGTGGATCCTGTAATGAATATGTAATGTCCTTCTTGATCTCTTTTGATTGATTTTAGTTTGAAGTCTATTTTGCTAGATATTAGTATTGCTATGCCAACTTGTTTTTCAAAACCATTTGATTGGAAAGATTTTTCCCAGCCTTTTATTCTGAGGTAATATATATCTTTGAAATTGAGGTGTGTTTCTTGTGTGCAGCAGAAAGTTGGGTCTTGCTTTTATATCCATTCTTTTAGCCCATGTCTTTTCATAGGTGAATTAAGTCTATTGATATGGTGATATTTTATTTGTACTGAAATGTGATTTTATTTGTATGTTAATAAATAAAGTTGCCTGGGGGTCAGAGCTAATAGCAAGCCATAGCGGAGCTGGGTGTTCCTGGTGCATGACTTTAATGCCAGCACTTGGTAGCAGAGCTAGGTAGATCTCTGTGTGGTCAAGGATACAGCATAGCATACTGTATCTTTGTATCAGTAGCAACCATAGAAGACCTGAAGGTCTGTACAGACAGGCAGTGACTAGGGGGTCATGTGGTTGTGTTTAAAACCAATGAGAAGGCAGAACAGAAAGTCTATATAAAGACAAACACACAGGAAGTAGGTCTCTCTTGGCTGAAGAGGATTGCTGAAGCAGGAAGGGTAAGGCTCTTTGCTCTGACCTCTTGGGCTTTTATCTTTATATTGGCTCTGTGTTTCTTATTTAATAAGATGGTTAATTCTACACATTGATATTAAGGGATATTAATGACCAATGATTGTTAGTTCCTGTTATCTTTTGGTGGTAGTGTGTGTGTACTTCTCTTCTTTGTCCAGGTCCTTCTGGCTTTCCCAGTCTCCACTGAGAAATCAGGTGTTATTCTGATGGGTTTGCCTTTATAAGTCACTTGGCTTTTTTCCTTTGCTACTCTTAATATTTTTTCTTTATTCTGTAGGTTTATTTGTTTATTATTATGTGGCAAGGAGAATATTTTGGGGGGTCTAGTCTGTTTGGTGTTCTATAGGCTTTGTGAATCTTCATAGGTATTTCCTTCTTTAAGTTGGGAAAGTTTTCTTCTATGATCCTGTTGAATATATTTTCTGTGCCTTTGAGTTGATATTCTTCTCCTTCCTCTATCCCTATTATTCTTTGGTTTGGTCTTTTCATGGTGTACCAGATTTCTTGGACATTTTGTGTTATGACTTTTTTAGCATTGGTATTTTCTTTGACTGATGAATTCATTTCTTCTATTATATCCTCTACACCAGAGATCCTCTCTTCAATTTCTTGTATTCTGTTGGTTATGCTTGCATCTGTGTTTCCTGTTCATCTACTCAGATTTTCTATTTCCAGCATTCCCTCTGTTTGTGTTTTCTTCATTGTTTCTATTTCCCTTTTCAGGTCTTGATCTGTTTCCCTCACCTGTTTAATTGCTTTTTCATGATTTTCTGTAAGGGATTTATTGATTTCTTTCAATTTTTTATTTTTCTTTTCCTCCATTTCTTTATAGATTTCTTCCAATTTTTTGTTTGTCTTTTTCTCAATTGCTTTATTGATTTCTTCTACTTTTTTGTTTGTCTTTTCCTCAATTTCATTTTTCATTTTTTCTTGAAAGGCCTCTAGCATCTCCATGATGCTATTCTTAAGGTCACTTTCTTCTGCTTCTTTTACCTTGTGATGTTCAGGTCTTGCTGTTGGAAGAGGGCTAAATTCTGGTGATGCTGTATTGTTCTTTATGTTGTTGTATGTACTTCTGCCTTAATGTCTACCCATCTCCTTCCCTAATGGGTATAAGAGGTATCTGTGTCTGAGCAATTTGCTGTTGGTCCATTCTATGCTTGCTGTGTCTGTGTCTCAGGGGGCCCTTCTGGGTCTAATTTTAGCTCTTGGTCTAATTGGAACAGGCAGATTCTGTGACTCACTGATCTTCTCTTGGTTCTATCAGGGCTCTTGGTCCAGTCAGAGCTGACAGATTCTGTGTTTCAGGAAGCCTCTCTTGGCCCAATGAGTGATGGCAGATTCTACTTCTCAGAAAGCCACTCTGGGTCTAATGAGGGCTAACAGATTCCATGTCTCTCCGAGGTTACTCTTGGTCCAATGACAGCTCTTTGTCCAATGAGAGCTCTCTCTCTAGGCCCGATGAATCCCGGGAGTTGTTTTCCAAGCCTCAGATAGTGGCTGGGGTCTCAGGCAATGGGTATGGGAGCAGGGTGTGTAGATTACAGGGTCTGCTGGGGGCTCTTGGTGAAGGAGGGGGCATTCCTGCAGGAGCCCTGCCTGCTGGCCAGCAACTGGGGTGGACTTGGTGCATGTTCCCAGGGGAATGGCTGGGGTCCAGGGATGGGTCTTAGGGGCAGGACTCACTGTGTATGAACAGATTCACTTACCTCTAGGCCTGATGAGAGCTGGGGGTTGGTTTCCAAGACTCAGCAAATGGCTGGAGTCTAAGGCAAATGGGTATGGGGGCCTTCTTTCTTATTTTATTAATACAAAAACATACTCCAACCTATGATTCATAGAGTATTGAATCACATATTTTGTGATGCACACTATTCTTGGCAGACTGGGTTGTGGCAACCTCAACTTCATAAACATAAATAAATAAACAAACAAATTAATCAATAAGTGGTTATTGGTGTAATTTGAATGAGAAGTATCCCCTGCAGGCTTATGCATTTGGACATGTTTTTTGGCACTCTTTGGGAAGAGTATGTAGCTATAGGGAGTGTAGCCTTGCTGGAGGGAGTATGTCACTAAGGTTGGCTTTAATAGGAGGAATTATAGCCTTTCCTTACTTCTACTACACTCTCTCTGCTTTCTAGTTTGCAGTTAAGATATGATCTCTGTTTCTGATCCAGCAGCCATATCTGATGTTTGCTGCCATGCTTCCTCGCCATAATTACCTCTCCGTCCTCTGGAAACATAAATCATAATACACTTTTTTCCTTAAGTTTTACTTGTCCTGGTATTTTATCATACAAATACAAGTCACTAATACAGACATGATAAGCTGCAATACTAAATTTGGAAAAATACTATTTGAAGCAAGTGGAAAATGAAATTAACTAAATGCCATTGTATTTGCTTATGAATCTGTAGCTCCCGTTGAAAAGATCATCATTAGCATTTAACCCCTGCCAGTCAGTGATGCCTTAAGTTTACAGAAAATTCATTAATTCAGAGTTACCACTATATTTGAGAGTCTACTCCCCTTTCTTTGTTCATCATGATACAATGATTCCACAGACATTGGGAATAATTACAATATGGATTTGATGACCTCTGACCATCCAAACAGTAACTTTTATAGCAGCAGTTCTCAACCTGTGATTCCTGACACCTTTGAGAGTTGAATATCATATACTTTTTGTGTCATATATTAACATTATGATTCATAACAGTAACAAAATCACAGTTTTGAAGTAGCAATGAAATAATTTTTGGTTTGGGGCCAATACAACATGAGGAACTACATTAAAGGGTGGCAGCATTAGGAAGGTTAAGAAACAATGTTCTATAGAAAAAGTGTCTGTTAGGTGAACGTTGTATAAATCTCAATAACTCAGACTCAGAAAATTAAACACTATATGACATCTTTTATGATGAAATCCTAGCGTGTAAGTATTAAATGGGTATCCAGGGAGGACTAAATACAAGAAAAGTACAGGAATTTAGAAAGGACCTAGTGAGATGAGAAAATAAAAGAGAACTTAATGGAGGATCAGACAAAAGAAGAAAAAGGAAGGTGGACTACTGATGCAAAGGGATACAGAAGGGAAGAAAAAGTCAGGAAGATGGTGTAGAGAAATAGGGAGAAGAAATTATTAAGAAAAATTATAAATATATACATAAATATATATGGAAACTCCATCAGGAAACTTGTTACTGTGTAATCTAATTTAAAAACAAACATACTAATTTTAAAGAAAGAAAATGTTTGAGAATCATGCAGATTATTCTGTTCATTTAACCTCTGACAAGTTTTTATAAAAATCAACCCTTGGGTTGGTGAGAGAACTCAGTGGGTAAAGATGCTTACCATAGAAAAATATAGTTTGATCCCTGGGACCAATGTAAATATAGAAGGATAGAAATTACTACATATCATTGTAACATGGCTCATGCATGTACATTATAGTGTGTGCATATATACACAAACATTGTCATATGCACACACATACCTCAATAACAGATACATTTAGTTTTTCTAAGTATCAGCACTTTCTTATTTTAAGTATAATAGAAAATGATTTCAAAATGTTAATGTCATATCTAAAATGTAGCCTGAAAATAATTCCTTGCCATACTAATTGCCTACTAAGTTATATGAATGGAAGCTAACAGACAAGAATCACAGTTAATGCTACACAGAGCTGGGAGCATTGTAGGTAATGGCTAGAAACCCATGACTTAGGAGGAGGAGGCAAGAAGATTGGCTTAAGTTCAAGACTAAATTGGGCTGGGCTGCATAATAATTACCAAGGCCTGAAAAACAATGCTGTTTATGATGACAATGACCCTATGCTCTTCAACATATCAGCTATTGTGCTCTTTATGTATATATTTAATCTATCATTTTTACACACATTCTATCTCCCAGGAAGTTTGTAGTCCAGTATTTGTAGTTCAGTAATTCATCTGTGATAAGACAGGGAAAAGTGAAAGAAACTATTTTGAAATGAGGCATTTTCTTTTGTAAAACATTCTTTTGTCCCAGAGCAGCAATTTCTTTCAGTAGAAATATGAGGAAAATGAAGCATTATAATGTGTCTACTTGCCACTCACAGAGTGCCCAAAACAAGCAACTGAGATAAATATATGAATATAATTTTTATCTCCATTTCTGAACTGTAAACTGAAAGCAAAATATTTGCTAAAATTTACAAGGGGTCTTCCTGAAGCTTTCGTTTAGTCCATATGTCACACCTCACAAACTCTGTGGATTGTGTGCATCATGAAAGGTTAGGGTACAGTCAGAAGACAGTGTGCACAGTCTCCTCCATGATTTAGCCGTAAGTCTGACTTGGAGCTTTCTGAGAATTTCCTATTCTCGGTAGGTTGTTTTGGAAACTACATGATCCATTTTAAGCCTAAACTAACTATCCATGAGCTAGGCATATGAGCAAGAAAATTTCAATTAAAAATTATGCATCCATTTTACCTAAAATAGTAAGCAGGAATGGACATAGAGAAAACAGTGACCTCACTTGAGAGAGCTGGGGAACATGGGCTTCAGGAACAAAATGAAGTTAACATCTTATGATGCATTTAGGTCTGATAAGTCAGTCATGGCATTTAAATCCAATGGGAACTGTCTCCTCTGTAGATTTATAGCCACTTTAGTTAAGAATGAATTTCCCTGATATTCATTATTCTTCTGTGAACTAGCCATAAATCATATTTAAGGATCATGTGTTCACAAACTATTTTTTAAATTCAACTTTACCTGATCTTAAAAAAATTCCATCTTGTATGTTTCATTAGCAATGAACTATATTGACTAAATTAATAATTCTATTCATATTGCACAATTAATGGGAGTTTAAGATTACAGTAAAACTTGAAATGAAGTAACTAAAAAGTCAGGCTATGAGACTTTCTTTAAAAATTACTGCTAATAATTTAGATCTTAGTTCAAATAGCAAAGAACAGAAACATAAAGAGGATTGCTTTGACCCCTTCTTGATGAGAAACAGTCTAATCAAGCTTTATTTCTGCCATAATAATAGCACTCTTTTCCTTCACTGGAATCTGTGGTTAGTTGTGTTTTCTTCTTTACAGAATGTATTTTATTGTGCCATTTTATCCTTATTTTACTTTCTCAACTAAAAGTATTGCATTGACTATACTGGAAAATTGTTTCAAGTGATTTAATTAAATTTCAAGATGAGCAAAACAGGCTGTGGAGATGGCTCCATGGATACAACTCTTATTGATTGTATCTGAAGTTTGGTGTCCCCATCCCCTGCACCCACATAAAAGCCAAACAAACACGAAAGCTTGCATGTAATCCAGCCATTCCTGATGTGGATTACCTTAGGCAAAGTGAATACTTAGAATAGCCAAATCCCCAAGGAACAGAGTCACAGAAACACCTGTCCTCATTAAATAAAATAAAAAAAGGATCAAGGAAAACACTTGAAGTCAGCCTCTTGCCTACACATACACACACACACACACACACACACACACACACACAAACACACACAGGCATACATACCCTTGCAATACCACAAACATATGTATGTAAAAATGTCAAATATATACAAGCTTTATGTGCTTGCTATACTATAAGAAGGGACATCTAAGATGGTTCTACAGGTTGGAGTATTCTGCCTTACATATCTACTAGAAAAAACAGTTGCCCTGGAATATGTTCAATAAGTGCCTGGCTTAAAAGTTACAGCAATGTATCTAGGTAGTGACTTGCAATCAGAGTTCCTTTTTTCACAACCTGTTGGATTCTTGTTCAGATCCAAACCCTTAGCAAGTATGTTCAGCAAAGGAGCTCTCTATGGACAGAGTCAGGTGAGTACTAAAGACATGTGATCATTGTGCATTCCCCACTTCATCACGTTCAGCAACATCTTTTTCCTTCTTAAGTAAAAGAAAAAAAAAAGAGTAATGTTTTATATCATGGGAAATATTCTATGAGCACAGATGATCTCTTTCTATCTCTTCAAAATAAAAATAAAATCACCTATGCTCAGTGATATTTGTCACCTAAAGTGATTTTTTTTTGTCAAAGATTTATTCTATGTTGACTTTGTGTATCTGAACATGGGAATATAACTGCAAGTGAACATAAATACACATGTCCACAGAACTAATAACAGAATTAGAGATTCCTAAAGCTGGAGTCACAGGTGGCTGTGAGTCAAACAATATGTGGACTGAGAACTGAATTCAAGTGTTTTGCAAGTGCAATACTGCTGTGGGATGCTTTTCTGTATGCTGTGAATATGTGTTGTTCTTATTGGTTGATAAATAAAGCTATATTGGCCTATGGCAAGGCAGCTTAGAGGCAGGCAGGAAATTCAAGCAGATAGACAGGAAGAAGATAGGAGAGGTAGAGTAGAGACACCAGCCACCAGCCAGACACAGAGGAAGTAAGATGACAAGGCAGAACTGAGAAAAGGTAGCAAGCCACATGGCTAAACATAGATAAGAATTATGGGTTAATTTAAGTGTGAGTGTGAGTCAGAAATAAGCTTGAGATAATGGCCAAGCAGTTATTAATATAAGTTTCTGAGTGATTATTTTATAAGTGTGCCACAGGACTGTGGAGGGCTGGCGGGACCGGAGAAACCTTCCAACTATACAATACCTGCTATTAACCTCTGAGAACCATCTCTCTACACCAGTTTTAACAACGCCGACTTTCCACAAAGAATAGTCAATTAAGATAGTATTGAATAAGGAAATCAAATGATTTCACTAGGCTCAATTTTTTTTTCATTGCTATTGTTACTTCGGGCTTATAGGGTTAGTCAATATGACATATATCCGATAATTTCAAAAATTTACTATAATGATTGTAATTTAATCATGAATGCAATCAGAGTATAGCTCATCGAAATGAAAAGCTAACAAAACAAGTTTCTTGTTTGAATACCCTATTAACAGAAACTAATGAGAAAGTTGGGTAGATGGCTCCTACTTTGGTATCATAAAAATATATTTAAAGAGCTGGCTGTGTCTCATCACTGAGATAAACTCTCCTAAATAATCATAATTGTAGTTAGTACAAAAATTATCAGTAATTTAATCAGTTTAATTATGCCAAGATAATGTGCAATGGAGGCTCTGATTTGGTCTGGGAATATACTCATGTATGCCTATCTATTAAATATGCAAGTTGGTTTACTTTGCAGCATCATAAAGTTATATATTTATTTATAAAAATGAATGGAATGCGCATAGTTCTCCTTGAGTCAAAGCAATTTTAGTTTTTTTAATCACAAAAATGTATGAGAATTTCTGTTTTGTTAGAGATACTGTTCAAAAGCATTATTTTAAATTTTCAGAATAGCTTTTTACATAAAATCAATATATATGATTAACTAATGTCTTTTTGTTAAAAAAAAGTCATAGTCTCATAGACTAAAAGTTAAATTTTCTCAATATAACATCATTTTGGCAATGTGATATGGAGAGAAGAAATTCATATTCATAAAATTATGAAAACGTTTTTATTGCTGACAAGACCCTACTTTTTAGAATAATTTTATCCATTTTCTTTTCCCTTGTATGAGTATGTATATTTTTTGCATGTGAATGTGTATGTGTGTATGAGCAGAGAATTCTTATGTATCTGTAGATGTATGTGTACACACAAGCCATAACTCTTGTGGAGGTCAGAAGTCAAGGTCAGGCATCAATTGCTTACCTTCCCCTTTGGCTGAGACATGGTCTCTTTGTGGTTTCCCTCCTGTATTCCAGGCAAGCTGGCCGTGATCCCCCATGGATTCTCCTCTGCATCTGCTTTCTCTGAAGGAGTGCTGAGACTGCAGATTTGTACTGACAGACCTGCACTGTGTAGTAGTATGGAGTCACACTCAGGTCCTCACACTTTTGTGGCAAGTACTTCTACCCAGCTAGCCATGCCCCTAGCCTCTGAGTGTATTTCTAATAGAGTTAGTTATTCATTTCAGAAATCTTCCCATACTTCATATTTAAAAATATATAAAGATACTATTACCATCTATTCCAGGAAATATAATTACAAAAATATTTATAAACACTACCATTTTATTAAATATATCAGTGGTTGAATTATTTAGAGTCTACTTAACAATACACTATTTTCTCTAACAATATTGACATATTCCACAAGAATTTTCTCTAGCAGTTTTACAAACTTTAGTGACTATAAAAATAGTTTTCTGAGGTTATTTTTATTGTCTGTGGTATATTTACATTAATATTACAATGGATCTATGCATATGTATATGTATGTATACAATCATGCTTATTTCTGGTGATTTAAAATTTTGTTCTGTACATGTATTCATTCAAAACTTATTATCGGACTTGAATATCTATGACATTTTTATTTTAACTAAAATCACTTCAGTAGTTGATGGGCATTTATGTTCTCATACTGAAGTTCACTTATTCTGGAGAATTTGCTTATATGTGTGTCTTAGTTACTTTCCTATTGTTATTATAAAGCACCATGGTCAAGGCAACTTAAAAATAAAGTAATTAATTGGGTTTATAATTAATAAGTATTAAGAGCCCATTATGTATCAGCAGCATGGCCACAAACAGTAGCTGGCAGGAGCAGCTGAGAGCTTACATTTTGATCCTCAAGTAGGCTTCAGAGAGATCACTGAGAACAGGAAGGAGTCTTTTGAAACCTCAAAGCCCATTCTCACCCCCAGTGACACACCTCCTCCAACAAGGCAATGCCTCCTACTCCTTTCAAAATACAGTGTGTGTGTGTGTGTGTGTGTGTGTGTGTGTGTGTGTGTGTGTGTGTGTGTGTGTGTGTGTGTGTGTGTGTGTGTGTGTGTGTTTGAAATCAAAATTATTATGGAAATCAAGACTGTGAAATTGTTCAGGTTCATTCTAAGAACTCAAGTACTACTAAAGTTGCCACAGTTTTTGATATAGTACAAGATAAACAAAAAGAAAGACAGAAGAGCACCTTCAGAGTTCAAACAGATCTAGGTAAAGGCAATGGGATTAAGTGCAGAGAGGAAGGCTAATAAGGACCCAATCATTTGATGGAGGATGAGGAAGGATAAAGATCTGACAGGAAAAACCTCAGACATCCAGATACTGGAAATTGTTGGTGAGGCTCTGTTAACAGAAATTGCCCAGTCTTTCAGAAGGGGAGCCTTCTAGGCTCTGCCACTTCTAGTCACTGCTTGGAAGCAGACCTTTGGGAGCAGGATTTCTGGTATTGGCATGGTAAACTCTGGATATGGAACCTAAGGCAGTCTGTCAATTATATAATCTGTAACCTAAGACCCAAGACACACATTTTGATAATCATTACAATCCATCCTAATTCTCCACTCCATAGTGAAAAGCAGCTCTTACAATGTTATTTTTCTCTTTGGGAAACCTTCCAAAGAGAAGTCAGTAGTAAGAATTAGATCCTTTGCTTTAAAAATTAATTTTAGCGTGATATAGCAATCTTGTCTTCTTCCGTAGGTTTAAATTTTTTCCACTATCAACATTGCCCCAGGCAGTTTTCGGTGGCTTGTCTGATGGTGTGAAGTAAAACTTCACTCAGCAGAGTCTGAACATTTGACACTCATATTCTTTACAGGCTTGGATGACAGGTCTTGTCTGTGCACACTTAACACCTGTAAGGTGATGCAAGGAAGCAGCAAGCATAGCAGACTATCTCTGTTGTAATATTCCTGCCATACTTTACTACAAACATTTTTATTACCACATACCACTCAGGGAATATAACATTGTGATGAACATTAGCTCTTCTTTACTCCTGTAGATTAATATACATTGTGTGTATCTATCAGATTCAGTCATTAAACAGAACTGTCAAAATAGCACCTCCTTTGGGAACAGAACTGCCAACCAAGTAGAATGTAAAATGAATGCCTCAGTGCCTCGTGGGAGTGACAGCCAGGACAACAGGGCTTCTGCTCTTTGATTCCAATATTTACACAAATTTTATATTGGCCTAGAGTAATTTGATTCCATTTTCAAATTTTCACTTTCCATGTCAGAGTTTTAAACAATTAGTTTCAGATTACAGAGTAATTATTTCACCATAATAACTAGAAATGCAATAGTTTGATTCAGGTCTACTCGAGCTACTAGATTATTGAATGAGAATAAATTTATTTGTTTTTGAATTTAATAGTAAAATGTTTTGATAATTCTCCTTGAATTTGTAACTAGTAAGTGTTATGAGCAGTAATGTAATGCCATCTACTTCCTACTTTGGAAAATTACTTTGATAAATTTCCTTCAAATTCATTATTGAAAATTCAGATTTGTTCCCCCAATATTTTCATGAATCATACTGTTCATGTGATAATACATCTTTAAAACTGTATAGTACCAAATGTCATCTTATGACAATGGAAAATTCGGAAGTTCCAAAACTTAAGGTCTTAGGATTCCAATTCATTGATTCTTAAGAATCAAAACTCACAGACACAAACTCCTAAATTCAATGTTATCCATATATATTTGTGATAACTCAGTCCTTTCTGTTTGCTAAAGATATTCATCTTAGAAATCTTAAAGGAAAATGTTATTGCTTAAACTAAGTTTAAGAAAAATGTGTATTTGACTAAAGTTATTCTAGTTTTCCTTTATTCTATTATTCAGTTGTATTGCTTGGTTTTTGAACATGTAACGCAAACCTAGACTTTTCCAGGAAAAGGGAAACTTAACTGAGAAATTGCCTTGGTAATATTTGCCTATAGGCAAGTCTATACTGCTTTTCTTAATCAATGACTGCTGTGGAAGTGCTTAGTTCACTGTGGGAGGTGCTATCCCTGGGCTATAGTACTTAATGATACAAGACAGCAGGCTGACCAAGCCATAATCAAGCCTTTGAGCAGCATTCTTACATGGCCTCTGCTTCAGTCTCTACCCCGGGGTTCCTGCCTTCAATTCTTGCCATGTTGATTTTGATGATGGTTTGTGATGTGGCACAACTCTTAATCCCAAAGATGGAAGGAGAAAGACCATCAACCCAAGTCATCATGTCATCATGACCAAAATAATTAAAGCAAGCAATTTTATTTGTGTATACTATCTGCTCCCCCTAAGGTGTGGGAGCCCATTTTCAGGTTCCTCCTGGCTTTACCCAGCAGGTTCGCATAAAGAAGATGATTAGGACCACAGGCCTGAGTGCAGGTGTCTGAGATGGTCTGCACTTGGCTGTGTGGAGGGAGTCTTTAGCTCCACCCCTTGGCATCTCTATAAATACCCTGGGGCAGAGACAGTCAGGGCTTGTTAGAATAGGTTCCAGGCACTCTCAAGGCTGTCCTTTATTTTCTGTTTATCTCCACAATCTAAATCCTTCTATCTAATATTTCCTGCTGCTCACACTCAAGAAAACTCTGGGGAACTGTGGGGTTGATGGGTAAATGCCCTGCACTAAGGTAACTTTCAAGAGGTCAGCCTTGGATGTGAGCAAAACAGGCTTTTATAGCTCAAAGTTAGGAGGTTTCCAAATGGGGGATTTGGAGGACACAATAGGTGGGGTTACAGAGCAGAACATAAGCAGAGCAAGTTAGTCCCTTCTGGAACAAATACATGGTTGCATGATGGGCATAACAAGGTTGTCATAACAACAGGTAATCATAACAAGGTAGTCAAAGGTTTTCAACCTTTTGAAACAAAGATAAATTTGTAGGATGGTTATAGATGCTTTTTGAAAGATATGATTGCCATTCCTCAAACAGGCAGTACAGAACCATTTGTAGTTAAGGTTACAGATGGGTCATAACCCAGTCCTTGAGAAAGAGCAGTTTAATCATAAACAGGAATTAACCAAGTTTATCTTACTATAAGATGGCTTTTAAGCCTAAGATGGAGGTAGGCTGGTTTCTTTACTACCAGCTGAAATAAACTCTATTCTGCCAAGTTTGTTTTAGTTATGGTATTTTATAACAAGTGTAGAAACCCTCACTAAGATATTAGTCTCAAAGAACTCATTGATAAAATTAATTTTCAGACGTAAAAAAGGTGTTGGGGAGAAGGTATAGTGGGGAAAGGAAGTATTCGCTGTAGAAACATAAGGACCTGAGTCTGACCCCCAGAAACACCCCCCGCCTTCACAAAAGGCCTCATACAGTACCTGCAAGGTAGCTTAGTGGTATACAGTTTGCTACACAAGCATGATGACTTGAGATGGACCCCAGAGACCTGTAGTTGAAAGAGAGAACTGACTCATAAAAGTGGTCCACATGCCTGCACAGGTACCAACATGAACACAGAAACATGTACATCGGCAAAAATAAATAAAAAGAATGAATAATGTAGCATAAAAAGACTATTCTGACTATTCTTTTTATACTTTTTTAACTTTCATTTTTCTATAAGAAAAAAAAAACTTGTGTAGGACTTTAATAATACAATTTCTTCCATTTGCTCAGCATTTTACATTCTAAACTAACATTCTTATTTATGTTCCACAATAAGGTTGCTTCAAATATCAAGCTTTGATTTCCTTTACAAAACTTTTGAAGTTTTAGTGCTCCACAGACTATGTAAATTATGAGTAGAAGAATATTGGAAGGAATATACAAAAATAAGAATAATAAATAACTCTATTCAGTTTCAACATCTTACATAAAACTTGAAAATAAAACCAATCTTCCTGAACTGTGCCTGGTCTTAAAGGTAAGTGTGAGAACATGATGCATTTGACCAAGTTCTGTAAACCATTATTAGTAACTGATATTCTGTGTGGTCTTCTCACATCTTAGCAACCTAATTATTGTTGTTTTGCTTTTCCACTTACTCTTTATTCCAGTATTCCTTTGCTTCTGATTTTTTAGAATTGAGTGTTTTTCTAATTCAGACAATTTTAGCATCAACCTTTTTGTTACTAATATAGAAATCTGAATGCCATATGTAGATACACTTCTCTGTAAGTAATTGGTCAGGAAGGCCCCAAAGTCCACTAAAATTGAGATCCATCCCAATTCTCTAGTGTTGAACTTCACATCACATTGCATTCCTGGGAGGAAGTGGTATAATCTTGAAGAACTCCAATGAGAACGCATATACAAATAATCCAGAACAATAACTCAGCTTGGGCACTCAACTAGATCCACTTGAGATATAAAGTATAGGACTGGAGGACACATATGAAATTGAAGTGAAGTTGATTCATAAACCAAAGTTCATTAATTTAAAAAAAGTTGCAAATATCCTCCCTAATAAGAGGAACTGAACTCAGAAGGAAGAAAGCAAAACTGGTAATCGGCTTGGGATACTGCCTTGTTATAGATTTCTTGCTGAGTATGTACAAGCCCTGGGTTGGATTCTGAATTATATATCTCTCAACTAAAATTCCACTTGTAGTTTTCAAGAAGTAGAAGAGAATGACACTTTCAGGCATGTTTCAATTTAATTAAAACAAAAGATGAAAACATAAAATTGCATTTTACAAAATTTTAAGGCTAATGACACTATTTTTTTAATTTCTTCTAGAAGAAGCTCAAATTGTTGTTCAGTCTGAATCTTAAAAAGGAAATCTTAAATTTGGACAAAAAGAGCCATTTATATCTATTGGTTCAAAGGTCTTTTAAAAGACGTTCAAGCAGTAGTGACCAATGACATTAATATAACTCCCAGGATTATAAAATGACAGAATCTTTATTCAGAATCCAAAACAAAAATAAAATACAAAAGAATTATAAAACAATTGAAGAAAAGTTTTAGTCAAACAGATTCTGTGCAAATTGACATGATTCTTGATTTACTATAGAATTTTTTGAAAGTAATATATCCAACAATGGATAGACTATTACAGGCAAATGTTTGCCATAACTTTTATAGAATAAAGACTGCTGCTAAGTGGATGGTATTCATAAGGTAATCTGTTTTTAATTGCTTGGCTTTCGAATCAAGGAATCTTCATTGATGTTTTGGCATGCAAAGGCATGTTCAGTGAAGTGAGTTATTGGCCTTCATTGATTGCATTACAAATGTCTCTGGTGCACTGTGTCATCCAAGCTGTTCCCACTCACTAAGACATGTCAAAACTGATTCGCATACAGGACATGGCCAGAAAAGAACAATTCATCTTTTCTTAGAAACATCAAAGGCTTTAGAACAAATACCAGTATTTACTAGTATTTTTACTAAGACAAGCCTTCTATGAGTTACATTTGAGCTTGAATGCTTTGACACAGAAAATGTGCACTGTTCTGAACATCAGGCAACCTGTTGAGGTAAATTTCAGTTGTCTTCTGTGAGTACCATCAATCACATCTTTAACTTGCCTTCATCATTCTCAAGAATCTTGTACAGCCACAAATTGTGAATGTTTCTAAGATATAACAGACACTGTTTCTTAAAGAATGTGACATTTGCAAGGGCAAATTGGCCATGGCTTTGACCCCTAAAATGTTTGTATTATTCCCCAGGTGTTTCGTTTTCTTACACAGGGCTTCCCAATCTAGCCTCCACTGGCCTTTAAATCTCTGTGTAGGTAATGCTGCTCTTGAGATTTTCCTTCCT
Source organism: Peromyscus leucopus (assembly GCF_004664715.2). Lineage (NCBI taxonomy): Eukaryota > Metazoa > Chordata > Mammalia > Rodentia > Cricetidae > Peromyscus > Peromyscus leucopus. The sequence goes on from NC_051068.1 coordinate 52,072,703, forward strand.
CTACCACTATGTAGGAATAGAATATTATTTTTGTCTTTTAAGTGTTTCTAAGAAAGAAAATATCACTTGTTTTTGTAAATCACATCAATTTTTAAAAATATTTAAATATGGAACTGCATACACAAATTATAAATCAGTACTCTTTCTCTCCAATTAGAAAAATACCCACAATCAATAAATAGTAATTTTAATTAATGTGAAAGACTGGCCAAAAATGTATTTTATAAAGTAGCCATTAATGTGATACTCATTTTTTTTTCTCAAGACAGGGTTTCTCAATGTAGTTTGGTGCCTGTCCTGGATCTCACTCTATAGGCTGGCCTCAAACTCACAGAGATCGACCTGGCTCTGCTTCCTGAGTGCTGGGATTAAAGGCATGCACCACTTCTACTTATTATTTTAATTTTTGGCTATCAAATAAAGTTGATCAACTTGACACTCATACAGATATAATATTTATTGAATATTTTTAATGCATAAATCAAAATTAGCATACCCTTTTAACTCAAAAGAATAAAAGGCTTCATATGTATATATATATGTATATATATGTGTGTGTGTATGTATATATACACACAGATTTATATACATATATATAGTCTCCCTTTTCTTTGAAGAAATAAAATAGATCAATTTTGAACTTCATATATGATAACCAGAAGATGACTGATATCTGAAAACATTATTTAGTATATAGAGTATACATATCACACTAGGAGACTATATTTGCCTAATAAAATCCAAATTCCCCATAAAGTAAATATAGAATTTAACTTCAGCCATGTCTCAATGTTTCACCTGCACAATCATTCAGCTCATGTAATTATACAGCTCCATACTTTAGTTATAAAAGTTTTTTTTCTTCAAAATAATCCCTATTGTCTTATACACTTGAAAATCATATAAGCACTTTACATTATTACTTCATTATTTCTCCCATATGAGATAAAAATAATTTTTTCTTTTGAAAATATTCACAATTATCTCATAATATTTGTTTATTTTTGAGTGCATTTTAATTAAAATATTTCTCCCTTCTCTCTTCTCCTTTTGAACACTTCCATATATCCCTCTCCTTCAGTTTCATGGCCTCTTTTTTCATAAATTGTTATCGCATGCATATATGTTATATCACATGTACATATGTCTTCCCAAATGTAGTTTTTGAGTCCACATGACATGATTTGTAAGTATGTTTTCAGGGCTGACCCTTTGACAACGGATAAACAGTTGGTGTGTCCTTCCCTGGAAAGGGCCACATCTCCTGCTCCAGATATATTCAGTAGCTGTAGTTATTTGTGTAGAGTTGAGGCTTCATTAGCTTTACCCTATGCAGATTGCCATGTCCATTGTCATCTTTCTTGTTCAGCTCACATTTGGGCAGTCATGGTGGTAAGTATTTAAAGGTATAGCTTCTCATGTTATGAGGAGACATAATCTCACAGTAACCTCCCTGGGGCTCTGGCTTTTATCATTTTTCCATCCCTTCATCTGCAATGTTCTCTAAGCCTTTGGTATGGGAGTATATTGTAAATATATCCACTGAGTCTTGACTCCACAACTCTTCATATTAATTTGCTGTGGTTTTCTACAGTGGTCTCTATCTGTGCCAAAGAGAAGATTCCTTAATGAGGGATGAAGACTACACTTACCTGTGTGTACAAAGACTAATGTTTTTAGATTGTAGTTAGGGGTTCTGCTTGTTTAGTAATTTGGTGGTTGTAGTTTCTCCTCCAATAACCCCAATTACACTAGCATTGATCAGTTAGCTAGTTTTCTAGTACTAAACATGATATCTTTTTTTGTTGTGCAAGTCTTGAATCCTATTAGAGAGCCAAGGGATACTCTCAAGATTTCTTCCACTATTGAGCCTCTATGGTTTTCATACCAAGCTGGTCATTGGTGTGCTTTAGAGGCATCATTGGTGGGTGGAGACTGTTGGTTGCCTCTCTCCTTTGGAAGCTTGCATGCCACCTTCACATACCATTAAATCTAGTCCTCAGGAAAAGGGCTTTCAGGTCAGTTTCTGCTCAGGGGTCTTTGAACCCTGTTTTTGAATTTCATGATGTCTTCAGCAATAGGGACTTGCCTTACCATCCTGGGGGTTTAACAGAGCAACAGCAATAAGCTGTATGTTTTGGGTATCTCTTAGAAACCCTGGCCAACAGCTCAAAAGAGGGCTTTCTCATGTCTGGTATTGGGTGGTTTTTTGTTAGGTGGTTTTTGGCTCTTTATTATTAGGAGCGAGTGTCATCAGCCCTGATAAGAAAAGTTCATTAAAACTATTTATGTAAATTTATACACTGAAACATGTGTGTTAGTTTCTTTTTCTTTTTAAAACATGAGTTTAACTAAATCATACCATTATACTCTAACACCAATTGTATGTGCTTCTTTTCTACTGTTATATCTAAATTTCCTGATTGTATATAAGTAGTTGGTCATCAACTTAGAATGAAGGCAAAATATTTTCAGATAACAATTAAGTTTGGGAGATTTAAATTAATCTGGGAGTATGCCACTTACCCATCTGCATTTCTCTGAAAGGTAAGTTCTTACTATAAAAACAGCTTAGAAATAAAATCAATTTGAGTAAGTGGCTAAAAACGTAATTACACAGAGGATTTGTTGATTACAAAGGCAAATAGCAGGTGATCCTGGAGGGAGAAGCGTGAGGTACTAGTTATTAATCAGTGTGATATTCTACAGAGAAAAGTCAAAAGATGATCATTAGTTTAAATTTTAAATAACATAGATTTATTGATCAAGTACAGAGGCAAGTTTCAACAGCTGAGATAATGAAAAAGTTTAATGAATTCTTGTGTGAATATATCACATTTGCTAAGGTGCATTTTCCCCTCAGATTAAAAACTGCCTTTAATCATTCTACAGTAGACTTGCTAAAGTTCTAAGCTGATTAAATAGTAATGGTGTGATATATCTCAAAGTACTACACCAAAAAAAAAATGGGAAAAAAAATACAGAAGTAATGGCTAAAAGTATATGAGTTGTGGTCACCTTAATATTTCTTTTTTTTTTTTAACTTAATACTTGAGTTCTTGATAGTAACTTCTCTAGTGACAGAAAGATGATTTCAGTAATTACCTGAAAAATAACTTCTCTCTAAAGAGTAGAAAATCCTGCTAAATTTTAATTTTTCTCATAGATTTTATACTCCAGATATGAATTGTCTATTTAGAATTCATAACATTAATATATCAGTACCTAAGAGTTCCTTTAGGCACTAATAAAATGTAGATTCCTGGACTTGCTGACTGATCAGGTGATTCAGTACATTTGGATTTGGGCCCAGACATCTTCTTCATGGGTGATTCTAATATTAGATGAGAGAAATTAGGTCAAATGTCTCCTAAGAACAGAGATCAGTTTCTACATACTTCTGAGAGTACTCCAGTGATTCAAATGAGGTTTAACATGCTAATGGGAAATGGACTTGATATCACCTGTACGTTATAGTTACATGTGATTCATTTTTCAGAATATTTAAAAAGTTGATAAAAATAACAATAACATGAAAAAATAGCTCCCCAAATGTCTTCTGCTTCCTCTGTTCTCCCAGTGGTAACTGATTCTGGACTTCTGGCAGTTTACAAGCCACAGTGTCTCCAGATGTCAAATCACCATTTATAGTGAAAAGATAAGTGTAGCTAGAGTTTTCCTGCCTTGCCCACAGTCAGGACAAATCTTTGTCACCCGCCAGTCCCACAGCTGCTCAGACCCAACCAAGTAAACACAGAGACTTATATTGCATACAAACTGTATGGCCGTGGCAGGCTTTTTGCTAACTGTTCTTATAGCTTAAATTAATCCATTTCCATAAATCTATACCTTGCCACGTGGCTGGTGGCTTACCAGTGTCTTCACATGCTGCTGGTCATGGCTGTGGCTGGCAGTGTCTCTCTGCTTCAGCCTTCCACTTCCCAGAATTCTCCTCTCTTCTTGTCCCACCTACTTCCTGCCTGGCCACTGGCCAATCAGTGTTTTATTTAATGACCAATCAGAGCAATTTGACATACAGACCATCCCACAGCAGATAAGAGTTTGATTTCTAGAAGATTCCAGCTATAAACTGATAAAGGATGTAGAAACTTAGGAAGGATAAACCATATTGTAAGAACATGGTGTTAGTTTTAGGAAATATAATGAGCAGTTTTGGACATTTCAAGTGACTTTTCCTGTATCAAATGGCTAAGTAAGTAATGGAGAAGCTAGGGTGAAGAGGGTGCATACAATATTTGTTTGCTATTATAACTAAAACAGAAAAACACACTTCGGACTGTAGATCATGTTTCACAATGATTCATTTCATTCAAATTATTTTGAATTTGAAAAAGAGACTATATCCTGATATGACAAAAGCACTTTATTACAAATTTCTCCATAAACTGACAATAAACTTGTTTACATGTAATTTTGTTCATTCCCTTATTTTTCTGGACACAGAACTAGTTGTACACTGTGAACAATAAACACATTATAGGTGCAATATTTTTCTCACTGGCAATCACCAAGTTCTACACCAGTCTGATCATTAACAAACTCCTATTAGGATGGCATTTGACAGGCAGGCTCTTGCTCTCACAGTATTGAGACTGTATCCAATGACATAGTTCCTTCAGTTAATCACTGAACACCTCTGCAAAGACTTACTATGTTTGCTCTGCTTCAAAATGGTCTTTAAGTTTGGCGTGGATGGATGCTTGGTTCTTCACTGTGTATCTTCTGTATCATTGCTTCTGAAAAATCAAGGAACTATGTTTAACCTGGCTTCAGCTGTATGAATTGCTTCTTCCAAAACCAAGAATATATGTATTCTCCATCTATAAGCTACTCAAACTGCCTGAGTAGTCTTCACATAGCACCCTCAGAATATTTGATTTGAGGAAAGGAACCCACATACAGTTTCTGAGGCACAGGCTGCTGTATTTCTATGTCTACCACTATTTTTCTACATGTGTCTCCTCTTTTACATGAGTCTACTCAAACAAGCCAGTCATTCATTTACTTTCACCATTAAATACTTATTAAGTTCTGAGACAAGGAAAAATCTGAAGAAAATGAACATCACATCATGTCATTATTCTGTTAGATCATTCAGTAGATTATTCAGAAATTGATTAGGAATGACTTATGCAATGAGGTGCTGCCTCTCTAGTATCTAATATAGAATTCCCTTAGTTTCACTGGGAACTTAAAAATGCTAGTTCATTTTCTTTATTCCTGTACTATCAATCTCTTTAAATAGTTGCCTCCTATTTTAGCTACAACACCAAATAGCAGAGGTTCCAGGGAATCCTTATCCCAACTTACAGTTCTGAACATGTATGATGTGAAGATTAACTTTCTCATAGTCCTACATGGTGACAGAACTGTTTGTAAGGAAACTTTTGTGCTATTTTATCACAAAATCTGGAGAAAAATAATGAATCAGTAATATAATGCAATAATGATGTAAGTAAGACTGCTGAAATGCTAATAAATTGAATGGCAACCAAGTGGTTAACATTTTTAAGTATTACTACATTATAAATGGATTATTTCACAAATGGTGTTAGAGTCCTCATGTTCCCACCACTTACAAAATTCCTACATCTGAACACTAATGGATTGAGAATCAAACATGCAATTCATCTTACTTTGGATAAACATTTAACATCTGAATCTAGTATTTGGACAAGAAGATCTCATCAAGTTCGAACAATACAGTGGTTCTCATGAGGTAAGCTCAATATCTGATAAAGATGCTGGGGATGTAGCACAGTTGATAGAGTGATTACAGAGCATGCGTGAAGCCCTGGATTCAGTCCCACGTGTCGTGTGTTGATATACATCTGTATTCCCAGGGTTTAGAAACTAGAAAGAGGATGATTAGAAATCCAAGGTTATCTTAAGGTACAAAGCATGAGGTCAGGCAGGGCTACCCAGTCCTCTGACTCAGAAAAACAGGGGCTGGGGTGAATATGTTTAAAATACATTGAATGAGAGTATTAGTAAACATACTATTTAAAAATAAATTTAAATAAGTGATGCCACCATATATATTGATTTAGAAAATTAACTACTAATATAATCTAAATATATTCATATTTGTATGTTTGTATATATTTATATGTAAAATAGTGAGAGCAAAGAGGATAAGAAAGAGGAGAGATTGTTACTTTATCCCTTTGTCTTGTTTTGAGAGATCCTTTGAAAGTATGGAATACACTATTCTCAAGAAAAGATACAAATTACACACACCTTCTCCAATCCTTCACAATCATAACACCCTCTCATAACCTCTTCGGTGTTTCTGCTTAATCTGTCCCTGAGTGTCATGAGATCACCAGAGACCGTAATACAGTTCTTCAGCTGTTTTGCTTTCTAGTTTTTGTTCAGGATTCTTGGAACTAAGGAATTATAAGTGTATTTATTCTCAAATGCTGTTCAGGATACAGAGTTTAGAAATAGCTACAATTTAAAGATTTTTAATGGTTCTCCACCAAAACTGGACATTGTATCCAAAGCAGAAGAGTAAGCACTCTTTCCTCATTGAGAGATTTCTTGACAGGAGCTCCAGTTTAGGCCCTGCCTGGAGCCAACTGTTAAACAGAGACTGATATTTAATTTTTTTTATACTCACATTTAATACCTTGATCACACTCTTCTATTTCATCTTTGGAATTTATACTCAGAATTGGAGTCACATCAGTCACCAACTCTGATTTGGTGTATACACAGTCGGTCACTCGGTGACAAGGAAAGAAAAGAGAGCGGGGGTGAAAAAAAAAGAAATACCATCTCAGATTCCAAATTGAGAATTATTGCTTCAAAGGGACATTTTCATTCTTTTTAAAAGTATTCTGCTGATGTGTGCTCATGTGTATGTGTATATATTACAGTGTTCATATAGAAGTCAGAACACAGGGTTGGGGATTTAGCTCAGTGGTAGAGTGCTTGCGTATCAAGCGCAAGGCCCTGGGTTCAGTCCTCAGCGCCAGGGGAGAAAAAAAAAAAAGAAGTCAGAACACAACCTTGGATTTTATTTCTCACTTTGTACTTTGTTTTAGACAGGATCCCCTGTTTCCCATGGTGTATGCTAGGCTAGCTGGCATGAAAACTTCTGGGGAACTCTCCCTTCTCATGTACTATGTTGCAAGAGGAGAGTTGAGGTTGGAAACCTGCACTATCATGCCTAGCTTCATGTAGGCTTCTGAGATCTGAATTCAGTTCATTAGAATTACAAAGCAAAGAGCTTAATCTTTGAGCCATTTTCCCCAGTCCAGGAGGACATGCTTAGTAATCTGGATTAATCATTCATTTATAGTGCGTTATTTTTATTGACATAGTTATTGTACTTTAATGTTTTTCTATTAAATGTTATTTATATATTTGGGGATTTGGGGTGAGTGTGTGTGTGTGTGTGTGTGTGTGTGTGTGTGTTTATGTATCTTCATGTATATAGAAGTTAGACACAATTTGAGGGACTCGATTCTCTCCTTCCACTATGTAGGTTTCAAGAATTCAGCTCTAGTCAAAAGGCTTTGTGGCAAATGATTTTGCCCACTGAAATGTTTCATTGGTCTGACTTATGTTCTTTGGACATTAATTTGAGCTAAAACTGTAGTAAGTTTCTCTGAATTTCATTTTTAAAATTATGTACTTGCAAATTAACTCTGAATACCACCATACGTTTCTAAAGATGAGTCAAAAAGTGAGAATGAATCCCATGATAGAATAATAACTGATTTTTTTCTTTTTATCAAAGAGAGGGTCTCTACTATATTCATTCATGGAACAAAAACAAGAATAAAGGTGCTTCTCTGTGAAGATATTCTCTGGAAAGTACTAAAGGCAGGAAAGATGTTTTCAGAACTCACCGATGCATACCTTCAAACAACATAACTACTTGGGACCTGCTGGGAAACAAGGTCTCAGACAAACAGGCCTGGCAGGTGGTCCTGAGGAGCCAAATAGCTGTTTCTGAATGTTATCTTCAAGAAGAATGCAAAAGTAGATGTGGAGTGCCAAACAATAATGTACTCCTCAGCAAAAAGCCACGGAGATTCAGAAAGACACAAAGGATACAGAATGCTGCTTGTCTGTTGACTATTGAACATAATGTCATGTCACAGCAGTCACTCACAGACTGATATATATACATATACTCAACTGACATTTTACCAGAGAACAATGATGGGAAAAGAGAGGAATTCACTAAGAAATTAAACTAAAAAGCAACACATCTCCAAGGAGTGGTTAGAAATTTAAAGGATATGTATGTAAAGACTTTTCTCTGTTTTTCTTGATGAATTGTCTGCCTTAGAAGAAAAGTCAATGTCTCTTCAGGAGTCTAGTAATGTCAAACTCTGCCTCCCATTACTATGTATGGAAACCTTCTTCATTGGTGATTTATAATGAATATTTTCTAACTTAGACCTGGATTTTCACATTCAGTTAAAAAAAATCTGATTATGATATTTGAAGATCACCATCTCTTTTTTCTTTCTTACATTTTTCAACTTTAATAAATTGTATACTTTGAGCCTTTTGCCAGATGCTAGATATCTGTCTCAAATCCCCTAGAAGATAGGTCTCAAATTCCCATAGAAAAACATTTTTCAATAATGTGCACAATTCAATTGTTGGTCCAATTTTCACATTATCATGTATCACAATTGTTTAAAAAGTTAATAATTTCATATCATTGTCCAATTCTTCACGTCTAAGATAGTTTTTCATTATTTTTACCGAGCAACCAACCATTTAGAGCTACTTTGCAGAGTTCTACTTTTCATCTCTTATTCTGTGGATACAATTAAAAATCTCTCACAAACTTACATGTACTTGAAGCACCACGATGTAAGCATCTCAGGAAGATGTTTGCAGTTCTCCAAGCCAGTGTGAGCTTGCTCAAGTACACTAATCTACAGGACCTGCATTGATAGAACTCCTATGGTTCATTCACTCTGCTTTACATGATGGTCTAAATATTTGATAGACTAACAATAGACTTCTACATTCCCTTGACTATTCACCAATTTTTAGAGTAAATGAGGAAACAATCCTTGAAAATACTTTCTATCACAGTCTTCATAGAATTCTGAAACTGACAGGAAGAAAAGAGTAGAATTTCTTGTGGAAACATCTCTACCGGTGACTAGTTGTACCCGTAAGAAAATGGTTTGTGAGCCTTTTTCAAACACTTAGGTTGCAGTTTATAGCTTGGTGCTAGAGTTATTGACTAGCATGCATGAGGCATTGACTTACAACTGAGGTACAACAAAAGATAGTAAGAAATGAATGTTTTAATACACACATAATTTCAAATATTTCAATATAGTTGAAAATTCTTCAATTGTTTATAATTTTACATTAAATACCTCTAAGTACTTTATGATAGAAATCAAGTTCTCAAAAATTTTCTGTTTTTTCTGTATCTATGATATTTCTTTAATTGTCACTTAAAGCAGAGCATACTTCAAAATGAAAATGGCCACTCTTAATAAGTAATTAATGAAACAAGTACAAATTATGAATGGGACAGGCAAATGAATAACCAAATTCCTCTCATATATATTTTTCAAAAAAAAAAAACATGAAACCCCACTGTGATCTAATTCAATAAAGAGTAAAATATATAGGCTTTATTTGCACCTAAAATTTGGGGCATTTGAATAAAAACCTAATTTATATAATTTATATATTTATTCATAATTCACAGTGACTGTTTAATCGATGAAAACTGGTGGAAAATAAGTTATTAATTTCTGCCTACCTTATTCTCTTTCTCTACTTGCCAGTTTGGCTTTTTTGACCCAAGAGGCATAGCTATCTTCTATCTATCTATCTATCTATCTATCTATCTATCTATCTATCTATTATCTACCTATCTACTGCATATATGATATACATTTTATACACATAATAATATATTATATTATATTGTGATATGATATGGGTAGGTGTACATTGCATACATATATAATATAATATATTACATATGTGATATATAAGATCATATATACGTGCATGACTAAAACCTAAGAACTATTATTGATCAGATTATGTGTATTTAGTCTAAAGTCATTTCTATAATTGTAGTGGGTAGCCATTCCAGCTTGGATCTGGAAGTTCCAACCCCCATTGAGACTCTGGCAACTGTCATGCCTACGAGGCGGGGCGAGGGGAGGCGCCTGGGGACCCAAGAGCTGGATGGGCCAGAGCTCTCTCTGTGCACTCTCTCGGTGCCGGGACGCTGAACCGTGAAAGGTGGACTGTGCAGAGCTCCGGAGAGAACACCGCTGGATTGCAATACACCTTCCCCAGACCCTGCGACCTACCCATTACTTAATTTGTGAGTTACACCATTAAATAAATATCCTTTTAACTACGTGGAGTGGCCAAAATAATTTCACCAATATCTGGTGCCCAACGTGGGGCACGAACCCACGACCCTGGGATTAAGAGTCCCATGCTCTACCGACTGAGCTAGCCGGGCCAAAATAATTTCACCAATATCTAATTATTGGATTGTCAGTTTCTTCATGATAAACATCTCCCAATAGACTAGATTCATACTGCTAATTCATATCGTATGCCATCTCCATTTATGCATAAAGATGCTTCCACTAAAATACACTACGATTCTTCGGGAGAATGAATTTTTTTATAAAGTCTACAAGGACATTTGAATAGGGTTACATCTTCTGTTCTTCCTAGAGTAACTGACAATGGATCACAGGCCAAGAACGTACCTACTGAAAAGTATGTGAAATCTTATACAAAATATTTATTATACACTACTCCCACAGAAGAAGTGGGTGATGGAATCCTTTATTTACATTGATGACCTGAAAAGTAAAGACAGTAAGATTTTTTTGTTTGTTTGTTTCTCAATTAGGTAGACGCACTAAAAATCAGTAAAACTAGCTGTATCACTAAACTGATGTTTACTCTTAACTGTGTTCAGTTTTATTAATGAATGATAGATCTTCAGATTGTTTTCTCAACAAAAATTCATCTTTGAAAGAAAGTCATTTCTTCCCCTACATATCCGCTCAATTTTACCTTCTTGTTATAGGTATGCTTATCATAAATTATAGACGTGATTCAGAAGAAAGTTTTAAAGGTTGGTTAAATTTATGGTCCAAATAAAACCTGCAAGAGCATTCCTTAAATGCTACTGGAAAAACAATTCCCAATGTTTTTGTGAAATTTGTTTTATTTGAAATTAGTTTTAGAAACACTGAGCACAGCATTTGCACTGAATAAGGTAGTAGAAGGTTCTAGTATTTTCCACTTCTCAGTATGTTTTCTAGAGCCATTCCCAGTTATTCGAAGAGGAGAATGATTGGGAAAATATACCAAATCTGTCATTCAAATTACTCTAACAGTACTCATTTCTCATGGCAAACCATTCTGTGATAACAGAGACATCAGCCTATAGAATGATTGTATCTACATTTTAGATTATGTTAAGAGAATAGCCATGAAATAGTTTATCTTTTCATTGAAACTACTAAATAGAAAATTAAAGTATTACCTACTAGATGAAAAATAACAAATGCTGTTTGAAATATCAAAATATAATCATAACAGTGCTAAGAAAAGTTTCATAAATAACTCCCACTGTACATATTTAATTGAAAATTGTTCGTGATTCTGAAAATCTTAATATAAAAATTGCCTGAAAACTCAAATCCCCAATGTCAATTACTATTGTCCTTTTGTCTATTATATCCCACCCATAAATGTCATTTTCTATAGCCACCTTCTGAGATTTTAGTTAAATAAGCCTGCCTGACTCTAAGAATACAAAAATTTCCTTTCAAATGGAGAATTACTTTGATGGCAATTTAATTTTCACAGAGTTATTTCCATTAGAATGTAAGTAGTAAAACTTACTGCTTTTGAAAACATGTTCTTAGGGGCTGTAGAAGTGGCTAAGTGCTTAATAGTACTTGCTGCTCTCTCAGAGAAACTAAGTTTGATTCTCAGAACACACATGGCAGCTCATAGCTGTCTGTAGCTCCAGTTCCAGCAGATTTGATGCCTTCTTCCGACCTCCATGGAGATCAGGCATACATGTTGTGCACATACATAAATGCAGGCAAACATTTGTGTATATAAAATTTAAAATCAACTTTAGGAAGCCTTCAATATTTAAAAAAATATTTTTAAATCAATTATATTAATTTATTACATCTACATCATATTGACAGTCTTTATAAAAAATATAAAGCAAGATAAACCCACTCAAATAATGCAATTTTGTAAAACCTATGTAAAATGTTCTCCATGATATATAATTATTTCTAATATTATTACAAATTTGATAATAAAGTTAATATAATACAATTTGTTAAAGTTCTTTAAACAGTAAAACAATGGGACCATTTTCCTTACAATTAAGATTCACTGTACCAGAATTTGTGTTCTACAGAAGACATCACATTAGTTAATCTTTTCTATACAGTTTAAACTATGTGTGGGCATATAAGTGAGAAAAGACCTTGAAATACAAAGACATTTTTGTGATATAACATGAAATGACAACTAGCAGCCCGAATAAAATCCTAAAGCAAAAGAAGAATATAGTACTTTTTAACACAAAGTTCTGAAGAGCACATTTCATGCAATGCTTAGTTAAAAAAAAACCTCATTATTTTATAAGTTATATAAAATATTGATTTAATGGCAATAATGGTGATTTATAAAGAAATTTTAAGTAATATTCTTACAAAACAAAACATTACAGATCCTGTTATATACATGTTATGCACACTCTTCACTATACAATGAACACACATTATTCAAATGTATCACTCTGTTCATGCTGACACAGGGTGATTAATGAAGAATATCTCTTCCAGTGTGATCGACATTCTAGTGCTGACAATTACCACGTTACTAGATGGAAACATGTTGTTTAATTTATCTATGCTTTGTTTTATATATATATATTTATATATATATAAAACAAATATATAAAACATATATATAAAATGCGGAAGGAAGATAACTTATCACACATTTCTTATGATGGAGTAAAAGGGTCATAACACCTAATATTACACAACAAAAACTCATTATAAATATTTTTAATTATAGTCCATATAAATGATTTCACTTATATAGCTTTGTTACTTTAGGACATAAGAATGAACTTAATATTTTATAAAAATATAATTTAACCTCTAAGAGAGCAATTAAATTTGATTAATTATAGCCCCAGTATAGATTTTTATCTTACATCCAGGTTGATCACAGTGTAAAACTCATAAGCTTTGCTCATAGGAAATACTGCTTCACAATTAATATATTACTTACTAAATAAAAGTCAGCCACCACAACCATATCTTAGGAATGTTCCTGGGGTCTACACATTCCCACCCAAGTACATACTCAGACATGGTGAAGACATAAGCAATGTACTGTAGAAAGAGAGAAAAATTCTGGAACTGTGAAATTCATGTGGTTTTATGCAGTGACCTCTACATGATTGCTTTGGACTGCTATGATACAGTGAAATAAGCTAGATAGCTTATTAAAAAAAAGAAAACCAAAGCAGAAATTGCACATGTTCCAGGAGACCAGAAGGCACATACTCCAAGCCTGGGAATATTTGCTGTCTGATGAAGCCTCAGTTTCTGGTTCAAGAACTCTTCTTTGGTAGTCCTTAAGTGGAAGAGTAGATAATACAGATCCCTGAGCTTTCTTTTTCATGTTCAGGGCCCTTTCCTCATTAGTAATCACTTCCTAAGTCTTACCTCTTCCACCATTTTTCCAAGACATGCTTATGTTTTGAACTTTCAATCCATACATGAAAAAGAAATAAGTGTGAAATACCATATATACATAAGAGGGTGATTCTAGAAATCAGTTTTATCTCACTAAATCCTCTCAGTCATAGCACAGAATGATAAAGCAATCAGAGGACATAGGCAAGAAGTTTGTGTAGATAATTCTTTAAAGATATTAGAGGCAGGGGCTCTGAGGAGGTCATGACTTCCACCTCCGCACATCAAACACCCTACCAGAGAACAAATGGTGCAGCAATCGAAGGAATTCTTACTCTTCCCTCAGAACATTTATGCCTTTGTGATCTTTTATTCAGATTTAGAAAAATTCCCGAATGAGAAGACTGCATGGATGGCCGTCTGAACCTACTCCCCCACAAGGTATACCCCTTGTTTCAGGATAGGATACTTTCAAAGATTATCAGGGAAAGGAATGATGCTAAATTTTCTATGAGCTTGAAGTGGGTCAGTGAAATATATATATATATTCCTCAATCTGTTCATATACCTGCTGAAGAGAATGACTAACCAAAGCAAAGATGTATGTGTGATACAAAGAAGACATGCAAGGGATATGGAGGGACTCAAAAGACCTGCTGGTGCAGAGTGCACTGATCATCCACAGGAATTAGAATTCAAATTCTGTAATTATCTATCACAAAAGTCACACCAGTAGATTTTTCATGTCACTACCTCTGCCTGCCAGCAGCACATTCCACATCCACCTTACATCTTTCAAGCTAGGCAGTGGGACTACAAGGAGGAGAGGGGCACAATGTCAGTCAGCATGAGGAAGAAGCAGAATAAATCTTACACTAGACACAGACTAATTTTTGAATCATAAAACTAAGACAGGATTTGACACAAATAGACCAAAATAATATAATGACCTGAGCAAATAGAGAAACGTCTTAAGATTCCTTTTAAAATTTTATTGAAAAGAAACATGAACACACAGAAAAAAATTAGTATATTTCCATAATAAACATGACCATAAAAAATGATTCTGATATGATTTAATTTTTAAATGACTATTATGTATTACAATATTTATCAAAGCCCACTGCCACCATATGATTTCCCTTTTAAAATGTGTAATTCAGTACAGTATTTCAAAGGAATTTTTGTCCAGGAATTTAGAAACAATGACAATAAATCATGAAGATGTTTCTATTTTCCAAGTGTAAAACATGTTTGCATAGTTTTACTGTTTGTAAAACAGATTAAATCACATAAGTTCACTAACTGCTTCTATAATAAGTTTTCCATTTCAGAATAAAACTTTAAATATAATATTGGTGTTTTGTTTCTCTTTCAACAACAAGACAATTCATCTGTTTTGAATTCATATAACACTTAAAATTTTACAGTCTTATTAGTTCATTTTGTGTCCAAATGTGGATTACTTTTTTTCTTTCTATTTTTAAAATCCTATCTTTCCATATGGAAATGGAAAGCATTAAATTAGAATTTTATTGTGTAATTTATCAAATGTTACTCTTTAAGATTAAATGCACATTGATACATTTAAGAAGATAAAAATATTAGCAGAAAGTATCATTCAGATATGCATGATTAAATTAGGTGATGATAATGATGATCATTATTTTTGAGTCTTTGTTTTTTAACACAAGTTTTTACTCTACAGCTAAATTGGCCTGCAAAGTTGTTGCAATCCTCTTGCCTTGCCCCCCGTCCCCCACCAAGTGTTGAGTTATAGGCTTGAGCTACAAGAATACCTTTAAAATATTTTTAAACAGTAAATATCCAGAACAAAATAGGTTATTTTGGTTCACACTAACAGCCATGTTACATAAAATTTCTGTTTAACTTAACTATATGTTTATATTTTCCTACAAGTGTGATAACTCCTAATGATAATCATTTCTCTATAAATAACATGGGGACCTTCTGGGAAGTTATGATTTTATGAAATGTCAGGGCACAAAATGGCAGAAATGGCCTATAGCTGTCCAGAGTTATTTTATAGACTATAAACTATTTACTAGTATATTTAACCTCCTCAGAAATTAAGTTCTCTAACCAATTTTATATGTAATATTTAATTATATTAGCCAGGATAAGTTGTTATGGTAGGTTTTTCCAAAATATTGATATAGGAATACAAAAAAGAACTGGATAAGATTCTTGTTTCCTTTTAGAAATCTTTATTCCATTTACATTTTCTAGTTTTTGAAAGTTTTTGTTTAAGTATTTATTTCCATTCTCATGGATTGAGAAGATACACTTAACTAAATCAATAATAGCAACATCTCACAATTGATTTCTATTAACTATTCTTTCCTCTCTACTCATTGGAAAGCTGTTTTTTTTTTTATTGTGAATAAATACTGTCTAGAAAGAACTTACGCAGAACAGGTCATGTGGATACATGGCTTCAGAGGGCTCACCATGTTTTTTTTTTTTTTTTTGGCAATGTATTTCTGTACTAGCTGAAACATAACATATAATTGTGTATGGCACAATGCAGAAAGGAGGGTCTTCATCTCATGACACACAGAAAGCAAGAACAAAAACTCAAAGAGGCAGAACGAGATACATGCATCAATTGAACAACTTTATCCAAACAGTGCCCCTGCAATGTGCTGCAGCCACTCAGTAGTCGATTCAAAATTTACATCTGTCAGTGCACTAATTCCATCTCTGCAAAACGCAGATTCTTTATGATGCAATCATGTTCCATTTCGACCTATTTAGCTGACAACCAAGCACCATAGACACTGAAACATCAGACATTTCATACTCAAACTATCACTATACATCACATTTTCTATTTTTTTAAGCTAGCTTTTCAACTTTGGGCTCACAACTTGGCATCATAAGGAATATACTGCATTAGGCATAGATTATGTTGTTTTCTTACAAAATGTGCTTTGTGTGGGTGTTTGGTTATTGCTGTTCTTCCAGGAGATAATTAACAGGAATCCGCTTCTACTCTATTCCTCTTGTCATGTGATAACTTGCATTTTGTACATGTTCTTGCTGATATTTTGGTCTCATCCTACCTGTAGTTGTCATCCTTTCATGATTTTTGTCTCTGAATTTCCTATTTCTTTCCTGTGTCCTCTGTCCTTTGACATGTCTAGGTAATAAAACTCAGCTTTCTGCTACCAAAGATGCTTACAGATTCACAAATGAACAGGTAAAAAGAGCCATCTTGCTAGGCTTACACAATGAATTCCTCAAGGGTGTATGTTTGTTTTTGTTTTGGTTTGGTTTGACTGTTCAGCAGGGAGGAAACTTTACAGTTTTCTTCTAAACATCATAAGTTATGGATCAATGGAGAATTTGATATGCATAAATTTTAATTCTCATCATTTAAAATGCTGCTAAGTAACAGCTCTTCTTTTCATAGTTCAAGCTTTTTTATATCTCCAAATGCTGCTCACTGCCACATTAAATATGTCAAGCTTTGGTTCCATAGAGAATTTAGTGTGTCATCCAAATGAAGATAGTGGTCATGTACAAATTCTGCATTATCCTTGATCAGTTCTTCAATGTGCCCTAGCTTTCTGTCTGCTTTTGGATATTTTCAAATAGTTTTCAGCTCCTCTTTGGTATATTTTTTTTCTAATTTATTACTTTAATATCTATGTGTGTGTTTTATAAATGTATATACATCTTTGTGTGTGCCTTTATGAGTCCTGATGAGACTGTATGTGTACACATGTGTGTGGAGACAAAGTTCAATATTAGCTGTTTTATTTTATTTACATCCATTGAATTATTATTATGGTTTGTCACTAACTGAAAAGCTCGCCAGTTGGGCAAGGCTAACTGGCTGGCAGTTTTGAGAGATTCTCTTGTCTTTCCTGCTGTGGGATGGTCTGTATGTCAAATTTCTCTGATTGGTCAATAAATAAAACACTGATTGGCCAGTGGCAAGGCAGGAAGTAGGTGGGACAAGGAGAGAGGAGAATTCTGGGAAGCAGAAGGCTGAGGCAGAGAGACACTGCAGCCACCGCCAGGACAAGCAGCATGTAAAGACACCGGTAAGCCACCAGCCATGTGGCAAGGTATAGATTTATAAAGATGGGTTAATTTAAGATAAAAGAACAGTTAGCAAGAAGCCTGCCACGGCCATACAGTTTGTATGCAATATAAGTCTCTGTGTTTACTTGGTTGGGTCTGAGTGGCTGTGTGACTGGTGGGTGACAAAGATTTGTCCTGACTGTGGGCCAGGCAGGAAAACTCTAGCTACACTTTCCTCTCCAGTGTTAGGACTATGGAAACATGTCACAATGCCTGTTTTGTTTTTTGTTTTGTTTTGTTTTTTTTTCTTTTTGTGGGTGCTAGAGATCTGAATTCATGTTCTCATGCTTGTGCAGCAGACACCTTAAAGACTGAATCATCTCTCAGGTTTTATATATTACAGAGGATTATTAAGATCATGTTTCATCATTCCTAATATAGCCACTAAAACTCATTATATTTTAGACATTCTCTCTGTCAGAACATTGAGAGAAAAGTGGAGATTTATCATAAAGTTCTTGCTCAATACATAGAAAAACCCATTGCCATCATCATCCACCAAATTAACACATTTATCAGAACTGCTGACTTTACGTAGTCATATCTCCCTTACACACAGACCGTCATTTACATTTGGTTTCATTCTTGGTGATCTGGATTCTACAGGCTTAGATAATATCCAGTGATGTGTTTCCACCATTATAGTATATTTTCACAATCCAGCAAATCCAGTTTTCTTCCCATCTATCTTTTCCTTCTCTCCTAAAAGCCTTTGAATTTCCTCTTGTCTTCACTGGTTTTTTTTCTCACATCCCATATATTTGGGAATCATACAGTGTCTGGCACTTTCACATTTTTGTCAGTTGCTTAATAATATACGTTTGGGTTATTCCATGTTGTTTGTATTGTATTCCAAACTTCTTTTAGTGTCAAACCGGTGTCCATTACCTGGAAGATCTGCAGTTTATTTATTATCTAGCTCATTGAGGGACTTCTCTGTTCTTTCTAAATCAGGACAAGTGCAGTTGTAACCAAATGTGTTCAGCTTTGCTTTTCATTATATTTCTTATGGACAAGTCCCTTAACTCCATTGGTAAATATTAAATTATTCCACTACTGAAAGCTTCATAGTAATATCATAATGTATTGGAAAATTTAGAATGTCAGGTTTATACTCAGGGCCAGAGACATGCCTCATATTTCCTTCTTTTGACCATCATCCAATATCCTGTAGTTTTGGGACCAGCAGATTATGGGTAGGGACTCCATCTTCACTGACATTGAAGACTACTGTTTCTTTGGTCAGAACAAGCCTTCCTCCTTTACCTATTCTTTTGTGCAACCTCCAATTCCTTGAATCATTCTTTACCTGGGAACCCACTGGTCAGGTCTGTGTGGGAATCATATATACAATCATGTACCCATGACAATCATGCCTGGGAATCATGCACACAAGTTAAACTCTCCTTTCTGTCTTCCATTTCCAATCTTAGAGTCTCATCAGCAGCTCTTTATCAGACCACATGCAGCTGCTAGTCCTTCTCTGACTCCAAAGGATTGCTGGAGATTCCACCATACTTCTTGGCACAACCAGCTTTTCTTTGCCCTGTGGACCCTCTGAGGCCTCTTCTTATAGCCCATCCTTGTAACTTTGTGCCAGTTCCCATTACCTGTACACATCGTCTATCCAGGAATACCAGTGGACATGATTAACAGGAACTCAGAAGCATTCCCTACCAGGCAAAGCAGAGGAACTGCATGTTCCTAAGATCCAGAGGGGGGGGGGAAGGAAAAGAATACCCATGCAGGAAGGACAAGAGCTGATATCAACACCTATAATCAGAATCAACCCAAACACAGGTTCCTCTATGCTGGTGCAAAAAAAAAAAAAAAAAAAAAAAAAAAAAAAAAAAAAAAAAAAAAAAAATGACACTCAGGATAATGCAACAATATGCTTCCACTGAAACCTAACAACCATAACAAAGCAGGCCCTGAGAAATGCAATATAGCTGCAGCACAAAACCAGGACTTCAAACTAGTTCTTCTGAAAATTCTCAAGGACTATAAATCCATCAACAAAGTGTAACACAAATGGAATGAAATAAGGAAAACAGTTCAAGACATGAAAGTAGTGATAAAATCACTAAAGCAATTCTAAACTGAGGTAAAATTGGAAATGAAAATTGTAGGAACACAAATAAGATCTCAGAGGTAAGCCTCTCTAGTACTAAATGAGACAGAATGGATAATCTCAGGCATTGAAGAAAAGGTTAAAAATGGATGCTACATTCAAAAACAATGCAAAATCTAAAATAATCTACTCAGAACACATCTAGGAAGTCTTGGACATGATGAAAAACCAAATAATAATAAACCCAGGCCAAATACACAGAAAAATATTTTCAATAAAGTCATAGAAAATAAATTCTCTAACATCTAGAAGGAGGTGTATGTAAAGGGAGAATAAACATACAAAATACCAAATAGACTGGTTCAGAAAAGAAATTACCCATGATGCTTAATAATCAAAACAAAAGTGTACTGAATAAAGGAAGAATATTAAAAACTGCAGGGAAAAATATCAACTAAAGTAAAAAGCCAGACCCATTAGAATAACATCTCACTTCTGAACAGATACTCTAAAAACATGAAGGACCTGGAAAGACATTCTAGAAACTCAATCTAGTACTTGCAAACCAGATCCCAGAACAAAAATATCATCCACCATGAGCAAGTAGGCTTCATCCCAGCAGTTCAGGAATATTAATTAAATAAACACAAATCAATAAATGTAATCGACCATCTAAACAGACTGAAAGACAAAAACCACATAATCACACTCAAGGCAGAAAAGGTCTTTGAGCAAAACCAGCATTTTTCTTTTCTTTCTTTCTTTTTTTTTTATTTATTGAGACAGGGTTTTGCTTTGTAACAGTCCTGGCTGTCTTGTAACTCACTCTGTAGACCAGGCTGACCTTGAACTCAGAGATCTGCCTGCCTCTAACTCTTAAATTCTGGGATTAAAGGCATGTAATATCACCACCAGGCAATCAACCATCTTCTAATGAAAAAAGTCCTGGAGAAACTAGGGATACTAGGGATACAAGATCGATTTAAAAAAAAAAAAAAAAAAAAGCAGTTTACAACAAGCCCACAAGCCAACATAAACCTAAACAGAGAGAAACATATAACAGGACAAAGATGTTCACTCTTTTTATACTTATTCAATATAATACATGATGTATTCCCTAGTGCAAAAGGTAACTGAGGGAAATCAAGGCAATAGAAATTAAAAAGGAAGAAGTCACAGTATTTTTATTTGTAGATGGTTTAATTATACACATAAATGACCCTAAAAATTCCACTGTGAAACTTTGACAGATGATAAATTTTTTGAACTCAGTATTAAGATATAAAGTTAACAAACAGAAATTAGTAGCTTTCATATATCCAAGTGACAAATGGAATGAGAAAGAAAACAGGGAAACTATAATTTTAATAATATTCTCAAAAACTTAAACATCTCAATTAAAGATCAAAATAAACAAGTTAGTGAAAATGTTTTCTAATACAAGCATGAAGACATTGATGAAATTAAAGGAGATATCAAAAGACTGAAAGATCTTCCATTGTCATGGACCAGTATGATTAATATAGTATAAATGGCCACCTTACCAAAGGCAATCTTACAGATTCAGTGCATTCCCCATCAATATTCACACATTTCTTCAAAGCCCTTGAAAGGACGGACAATTTACAGCTTCAGAGAAACAGGAACAAAACACGAACAAAAACAGAAAACTTAAATAACCATCAATAATAAAACAACTTCCAGATGGTATCATCATTTACAGTTTCAAGTTGCACTAGTGTGCTATAGTAATAAATGCAGAATGATACTGGCATAAAAACAGAAGCATTGGTTGATGGAATAAAATTAGAGTCCCATATATAACTCCACACACCTATGGATATCTGATTCTTGATTGAGAAGCCAGAAATACACACTGGAAAAAAAATGCCATTTTCAACAAATGGTGCTAGTCAAACTGGATGGTTGAGCATAGAATAATCCAAGTAGAATTGCATGTATCACCCTTCATAAAATTCAGTTTAAAATAGATCAAAGACATCAAAATAAGGCCAGGAACACTGAATATGACTGAAGAGAAAGTGGGAAATAGTCTTGAACCACTTGAAACAGGGAAAGACTTTTTGAAAAGAACACTGATAGTGCAGGCACTCAGAGCAATTAGTAAGTGGTTTCTCATGAAACTGAAAAACTACTGGATGGCAAAGAACATCATCATTCAGACAATGCTGCAACCTAAAGAATGTAAAAAGATTTTATCAACTCCACATCAGCTAGAGGACTAATGCCCAATATATATTAAGAACTCAAAATCCTGGTACATTCAGTTGAGGCAGGACCAAGCCCCTCCCCATGCTTCAAGGCTGTGCAAGCTGTCCCATCATAGGTAATGGACTCCAAAAAGCTGGCTCAAGCACCAAGGATAGATTCTGATCCTACTGCCAGGGGGACATTTAAGCAGACCAAGCTACACAACTGTCTCGAGTATGCAGAGGGCCTACTGCAGTTGCATGGGGGTTCCACAGCTGTTGGTCTAAAGTTCATGAGTTCCTGTTAGCTTGATTTGGCTGTCTCTGTAGGTTTCCGCATCGTGATCTTGATGCCCCTTGCTCATATAATCCCTCTTCCCTCTCTTCAGCTAGACTCCTGGAGCTCGGCCTCATGCTTGGCTGTGGAACTCTACATCTGCTTCCATCAGTTACTGGATGAAGGCTCTACGATGACAGTTGGGGTTTTCACCAATCTGATTACCAGGGAAAGCCAGCTCAGGAACCCTCTCCACTACTGCTAGTAGTCTAAGCTGAGGTCATCATGGGAGGCCTTACCTTTTCAGAGGAGGGAATGAAGGGTGGGTTGGGAAGAGAAGGCTGGGGGGAAGGGGAGGAATGAAGAGAGGCAGATCGATCTGTGGTTGGTATGTAAAATGAAAAAAAAAAAAACACTTCTTAATAAAAAATAGAATTAAAAAAACCTCAAAATTCTGCATATCAAGTAAACAAGCCAATTAAAAACAAGTGCAAAGCTAAACAGAGAATTAACAAAAGAGGAAACTCAAATGGCTGAGAGACACTTAAAAGAAATGTTCAATATTCTGAGTCACCAGGAAAATGCAGATCAAAACTACTCTGAGATTTATTTTATGCCAGTTAGAACGGCCAAGATCAATAAAAAAAAAATTAAAGCTCATACTGGGGAGGAAGAGGGATAAGTGTAACAGTTATCCATTGCTGGTGGAAGTACGATCTTGTTCAGCCACTGTGGAAATCACTGTTGTGGTTCCTCAGGAAGCTAGGAAAATATCTGCCTTATGATCTAACTCTACCACTTTTGAAGATATATGTAAAGGACTCCACATCCTATTACAGACACAATTGCTTAAGCATGTACATAGCTGCCCTATTGATAATAGTCAGAAATTAGAAACATCCTAGATGTTGGTCAGTGAAAAAAAAAAGATAAAGAAAATGTGGTACATTTGCACAATAAAATATTACTTGTGTATTTAAGAAATGAAATTTTCAGGGAAATGAAGGAAGGTTAAAAAAAAAGTCATCCTGACTGACAGGAATACAACCCTGTCCCAGAAATACGAATAAGGTATGTATTCCCTCACATTTCAGTGTTAGCTATTAAGTCTTTGATAAACAAGTTACATTTTGTGCATAAACAGAGGCTAGATAGAGAGTAGGAAACTAAAGGCAAGGGAGTGATTTCCCTAGGAATGAGGAAGCAGAATAGAGTTAATGATAGGTGAGTTGAAGCTGGAATGAGAGGATCAGATGGGGATTGACAGAGAAAGGGAATTAAGGGAGGGAACACCGTGAAGGACAGGCAAAACTAAGAACTATGTGAGGGATTGTACGGAAACCTACTGCATTAGAAGCTTCCTAAAATATATACATATATAAAATAAATCTAAGCAGAATCACCAAATAATGACAGAGACAAAGTCACAACTATACATCTCTCCACACCAAAGAAAACCTCCATTGTGATGAGTGAGTTTTACAAACCTGAGATGGTGGCCTAAGGGGCCCCATGAAAACCTCCTAAGACCTAAAACTATGGCCAGGATATTGGTTGCTCACCACAAGATAATCTTAGGACTCTGTTGCTATATGAAATACCTATATAACTGATTAAACACAGAGTTTACCTGGGGCGTTCCTAGAAAGTTCACCCCTACTAGCTAGTGTTCATAGTACCAGGAGGGACTTGCCTGCTTCCAGAAGAAAAAGGTAAATAATAACCTGCTGTGGGATAATGCTTTTGTACATTGGTTGAATAAAACACTGACTGACCAGTAGCCAGGAGAGAAGTATTGGTGGGATAAGCAGACAAAGAGAATTTTGGGAAGAGGAAGGCTGAGTCAGGAGACACCAGTCCACTGTCCAGGGAGCAGCATGTAATAGCACATAGGAAAAACCATAGATTAACAGAAATGGGCTTAGTTTAAATGTAAGAGCTATTCAGTAGTAAGCCTGAGCTAATGGTTGAGCAGTTTTAATTAATATAAGCCTCTGTGTGTTTACTTGAGTCTGAGTGGCTGTGGACTGAGTGGGACACAGGAAAACTTCAGCTACACCAACCCATCCGCAACCTTTTGATGTACAATGGTGACTTTCCTGTAAGATACATTGGAGTTATAGTGGCACAATAGTTGTGGAAGTAACCAATCCCTAAATGACTGGATTTAAGGCTGACTCCAGGAGGAAGAATCTTTGCCTGTCACTGCACAGGTGGCCAAGAACATGAGATTAGGTAGGCTGAGGACCTAGGGGAACCACATACTACTTTTCTAGTAAAGAAACAGTACAATGACTCCTAACAACATTCTGCTTTACTCATTAATGTCTTGCTAAGTCATCAGAGAAACTTCCTTTTGCAATAAGTGAGCATAAATACAGAGACTCACAACAGGGCAAAGTGCAGAGTGAGAGGCCTTGGAACATTCAGGACTGAAAGGGATTTTCCATCAGTTCTTTCCCTCAGTGCTTAGAGATTTCTGATGAAGAGGAGACTAAAATATTGTAAGAGCAAGTGGATATGGAAGACATCAATAAAATAAAAGGCTTCTAGACACAGAGGGTTAATGCAATATAAACTAGGAGAAATTATGACAGAATGCAAAGAGCCTGTTTTGGTCTAAGCCAAATGAGGTCCCAATGCTGAGATTGAAAGTAGATGTAAATTCATGTTTCTAACCCAGAAGCTATATTCAAATGATAACTACTCACAAAGAAAAAAATAAGTTTCTCCAATGGAGTGTCACTAGACACAAACCACACTTAAAGGCAGGCCCCATGCCTAGAAGTAGATGGCCAACACATAACAAATTCATTGGTATTTTTGAAATTTTTGTCTCATAGTACACTCTCTAGGTTTTTATTTTTTTCCATTCAGGTGTTTTGCATATACATGTGTGTGTGTGTGTGTGTGTGTGTGTGTGTGTGTGTGTGTTTGATTCTCTATCTTTATGGAATTTCTGTGTATATAAATGTATATGTATTTGTAGCTATATATGTTTTTTTATGCTTTTTCTTTGCTTTTTTTCTTTTTGTTTGTTTTGTCCTATTTGGGTTTTTTTTTTATTTTATCTTACTTTATTTTTTAATGCATGTTTTTTTTTTTCTAATTAGAGAAAGCAGAATGGAATGTGGATTTGGGTAAATGGGGAGGTAGGGAAGATCAGGGAAGACTTGGGAAGGGGAAACATAATCAATATATATTATATGGTTAAAAAAAAACTATTTTCAAAAAAGAAGACTGCTGTTATCTGAGTACCTTCCTAACAGCTGCACATTTGTGTTTGGGTTTGTTCATATAATGATCTCAAAAGAGAGGACTGGCGTAACCAGGCACTTAGGTTCTTAAATCCAATGTTTTCGTGTCTTTGTTTTAAAAGAAATTAAGAAGCCGAATTTGATAATAAAAAAGGGATATATTTACAATTTCGTCAAAACTGAAGGACCATTGTCCTCCTTATCATGCCTGTGCCCATCTTAATGTGTAAAAGAAACCATGAAGCAAACCCCAGAACATGTAAAATTAAGTATGAGATAAGTTAATAAGTTCATAGACAGAAGAGAAACTGGGCACTATTCTATGTTACAGTTAGATTTTTAATTGATCTTGTACCAAGGGAAATGAAGATTTTATGATGACTCATTTTATTGTTTTATCTTGCTTTTGTCTGTGTATGTATATTTTATATGTATGTGTGCACATCTATAAAAAGGTGATAATTTAACCTGTTTCATCTACTCTTCATTTGATACAGAATTTCTTGTTGTTCACTGCTGTTTACTATTTATGAGCTTCCCATAGTTTTGTCTCTGTCTCCCATCTCCTAATGGTATGATGGCATCAAAGGTGCTTTTATTACTGTGTCCTACTTCTGTCTTGGCTCTATGGCTATGATTCAGGTCATCAGACCTGTGCAGTAAGTACTTGACCAATGGAGACTGCTACCCAAGACAAAATACCCGATTTTAAAAGTGAAAATAAGCAAACTTTGTGGGATGTAAGATTCCTACTCATCCTGAGCAAGTAAGAATTCTCTGTAAGTCTATTCCTTTGATAGATGGAAAATTGAAGACAGCAGTAGTTACATTTTTGGACACCTGAATCCACGATTCTTTTTAAATATATCTATTCAGCAAAGAAAGGGTGATAGTCTTATAAGGGAAAGAAAATCCCAATATGTCTCCTGTTTATAACACCTCCCTCGTATCAGGGGTACAGTCCAAGATTGGTTATATTGACACATACAATTTTCCTTAAAATCTAGGTTCTAGGAAAGGTACACTATTATTTGTGTGTGTGTGTGTGTGTGTGTGTGTGTGTGTGTGTGTGTGTGTGTAGATTTAGGTATTGTTAATTTTAGTAATACAGGCAGTACAAAGATTTAACTTGGGGAAGCTTAGTTGATTGCGTAAGTTCTTAAGAATTCAGAACATGGCTGGTCATAGCAGTGCATACCTTTAATTCCAGAATTCAGGAGACACAGGCAGGTGAGATCTCTGTGAGTTCAAGGCCAGCCTGGTCCAGAAAGTGAGTTACAGAACACCCATGGCTGCTACACAGAGAAAACCTGCCTCATAGAATAAAACAACAACAACAAATACTAAACATAAAATAAAATAAAAGAACTCAGAACACAAGATTGTTAATCCAAAAAAATGCAGAGTCAAACCCACATATCTTTAATGTTGCATAGTAGTTAAACAAATAGTTAAAATATATGTGTTTTAAGATTCTTCTCTATATTAATCTTCAAATACCTGGAGAAGTTGTAAACACTGAAATGTAAAATTGATATGCAGAGTTCCACACAAGTAGAAAAGAGCCTCATGAGATTCCACCACTCCCTGAGTTGCTATTATTTGTTAATGTTTGCTGGAGGAGAGGGAGCCATGATTCTCAGGGCTATAGGCATTGATAATTGTCCTTGTACAAGTAAATTACCTCTCACCCATTGCCATGCAGGCAACCATAATTTAAAAAAATCTCTCTCCCTGTCTCTCTGTCTCTCTGTCTGTCTCTCTCTCTCTCTCTCTCTCTCTCACACACACACACACACACACACACACACACACACACACACACACACACACGAGAGAGAGAGAGAGAGAGAGAGAGAGAGAGAGAGAGAGAGAGAGAGAGAGAGAAGAAAGTAAGAGGGACATTTTGGGAAGAAGAAAGAGTTCAAAGTTCACATATTATCTTTTCTATTTGACAAGAGCTCTTTGGAGGAAATGTTCATGTGGCAAAGGTGACTTTAGTCTTATACTCAGTAAAAATCTCAATATTTAATAAAAATTAAACAATTAATTTGTATTTAGTTATTTAAATGGTTTGCTCACATATTACTGTTAAGAACTAGAGATTTCAAGCATTTCTGGAATCAAAAAAACTGTGCTTGGATCAAAACACCCAGTAGTCTTCATTAAATTGCACTATAAACCATACCAAATGTTAATTTTCCTCATTCTGCAAGAGCCTTATGTGAATGGCTAGTTATAGATCAGGAAACCTAAAAATCAGTTCAAGGTAGTCACTATTTCATAGAGCTTTTCCACTAAAATGAATGCATTAAATTATTGTGTATTTCATTTCTACCATATTATTATGTGGTGTTTTTAGAGTAATTTTGTGGTCTAAGAATGTAGAGCATTCAGAAGTATTTTTACATTTTCCTGAATATTTTCGAATTTTCTAAGTTTAAGATTTAATCTAAGCTTCACTTACATTGGCTTGCTAATTGTATACACAATAAACTGATGAATTTGCATACAAGAGAAAACTGGCCCATTTTGGATGTTTCTCTCCACATAAATACACACATACACATATATATTTTTGTATAAATATTTGTATAAATATTTGTAAGCAAATCTAGATTACATAAATAATAGAACAAAATTTTAATAAAGTATCAGTAAAAGCTATACATAAATACCTCTTCAAATATTCTAATTCACCTAAGTTGGTATAGAAATGTGAATTAATTTTGTAAACAGCAGCAATATAAAGCCATGCTTCAGAATATGCAAGAATAAAGGGCAACAACTTTAGAAAATTCTCATTTTATTCACACATAATTTTTTCATGGAGTAAAATTAGTCACCTTGCTTGTGTATGATTCATTGCTAGGTCTTCGGTTTTATTCTGTTTCGTTGTGCATAGTACATGTATTGAAAATTTATTCATTCATTGTTGGAGCATGGATCTACATCCTATTAAAGGTTCCCTTGGCAGGTATCCCATGCCTCTCACATCTCTTGTATCCTGGGGTTTCAAACACAATCTAGGCTTCACCTTCACAGTTTTACAAAATGGTTTCTCTGAGCCTCAATGCAGGGACACCCTTGACACACACTTGGACTCAGTAGCTTTTCTAGCTATGGAAAGAGATTGTGCCACCCTATTCTTATATCATTGACTCTAAAGCCAGAATCATTTGTCTGAAGCTGCCAAGTTCTATGGTTTGTTGAGGCTGGAGCATGGTCCTCTCCTTCAATTGCATCTGCATTAGCTTTTGGTTGTTGAGGGATGAGAGATTCCTTCATAGCTTAAACCTTACTTTAATTCCTTTTCATAAGTTGAAAACTTAGCTGGGTAGAGACTTGCCTGAGATTACCACTTCATTTATTGTAATTACCATCAAGTTTTTTTCTTTTTTCATTGAACTGCAAACTTAGCAACATTTTTCTTCTTGGTGCTCCTTTTCTCCTCAATTTGTACATGTCCTATTTGTCTTTGTGTAAATTGCTCCTTTTCTCTATGGATCTTCCTGATAGTGACTATTAATAGCCATTCAACACAGTCAATACAAAGCTATCTTGACATCTCCCCTGTCAATGTTATCAATCCAAAACTTTTCAGTTTAGGCTCTGGCAGTTGTTTTGGACAAGGTCAGACAATAACCACATTCTTTTCCAAAATATCACATGAAGAGTCTCAAGGTCACTTAGTAGTACTCTTTCTGTCTGAAACTTCTTGAGCCAAGCTGTCATAGTCTACATCACTCTCAGGACCACTGTCTTCCGTGATTCTACTAGGATGGGCCAGTAAGCCCCACTTGAAGTTTAACGACTTTCCTAGTCCAAAGTCCCAAGTATTCCATATTCCTACAACAAACAGCACGGTTAGACTTGTCAAGGCAATGCCCTGTTTCCTGGTACCAACTTCTATCTTGGTTGCTGTTCTTGTGCTGTGAAAGAAAAGTCATGATGGAAGCAACTATAATAAGTATATATATAGATAATGTGTGAACTTCAGTTACAATGATTGTTTTAATATTTCTGGTATCTTTAATATCTAACTAGAGCTGAAATAATTATGATTAGGTGAATTCTGATCACAGCTTTAACTTCAATCTTTTTCAAGTGATTTGTGATTTTTTTTTAATACCAGATATATTATGTTACCTCTATTGACATGTGTTTCTAGAGCATTTAAGTTACTGGGGAGAGATTTATACCATTTGAGTTTTACACTCATGAACTGTTCAATTATAACAGGGCAAGCTTTATTCTTGAGCTGTTTATAATCACATGAGAAAATGTCTTGTTTTAAATTCTCTCCAGTTTGCTATAAATTATATGGTATTTCCTATTTGTTCAAGAGGAACACATTTTTAAATTTGCCGGGCAGTGTTTCCTGTGCTTCTCTCAGATGGTTGTTTTACAGCTTTGGGGAGTTTCCTTCCTCTGCAGATGTATGAAGTGGACCTCTTGTCTACAGCCCTGTGAGCTCTTGATACTTTGGTACCCTCCAATATCCACCTACTGGGATAAACGAAGATTTTCCTTCTGTCTTAGTTATTTTTGTTTGTTTGGGTTTTTTGTTTGTTTGTTTGTTTTTTGCTTTGGAAAAGAAAATACCTTGACAAAGAAACTTAAGATAGAAGGCTATTTAAGCTCACACTTTCAGGTTTCAGTCTACCATTTCAGGGACATCACTGTGACAGGAGCTCGAGAGCTGTTTACTTCACATCCTTGGTCAAGAGTGACAAGCACCTTTTCTCCCTTATACAATGGTGCCACCCATAGTGGGTGAGGCTTCCCATTTCAGTTAACAAACCAAGATAGCCCCCCACAGACAGGCTCAAAGTCCAACCCATCTACATAATCTCTCAATGAGATGTTCTTCCCATGGAATTCTACACCCTTTGTCAGGTTGACAATTAAAACGAATTCTACACCCCTTTGTCAGGTTGACAATTAAAACGAACCATCACACCTTCCTAATCTCACAAATACCCTGTAGCAAATTTAATGTATCTATCTCCTTAGTGGTTTAGACCTATCTCCTTAGTGGTTTAGCATTTGCTGTACTTTTTTGTCTGACATGTTGGAAATCTGTTTTATTATATATATTTTATATGAGAAAAATGTTATATATTCCTTTTAAGTAGGACTGCTTCTGATGGGGGTTGGAATGAACTTTCTTTCTGGAAATGAGGTTGCGACACGGAGAAGAAAAAACTATTGAACATAAAAAAATAAGGGCTAAGGTTTTATCTCAGTATTAGAGTATCTGCCTAGCATGTACAATGTCCTGCTGCTGACCTTAAGAATCACAAATATTTAGATAAATAATTAAACAGGTACTGTGCCATGCAGTTAAAATTCCAGCAAAGGAGAATGAGATAGGACCTCTTGAGTGCAGTAGTTTAAGGTCAAGGAAACATAATGAGATATTTTCACACACCACAACTTCAAATTTATTAAGTTTCAACATAAATTTAAGGTGAGACTTCTTAATTGCACACAAGTATTTGTCAATTTTAATTGCAAAACAGTAAAGGTAAATTCTTGAGATTAGGGAGAAGTAAATAAAACATCCAAGTTCAAGCCCATATTAAGGGACTAAATAAATAGTCACCATACCATTTAATTAATAAATTTGAAAATAAGATACTTGAAAAACTATAGATATGCAGGATTAGTACACTTTATGTCTAGGTATGACCCAAATATACCAAAGTGGTAGCATTAAGGAGAATGTTCCAGAATGAAAAACAAACAAAGAAAGAAAACCTTCAGTATAAGTTGAAAAAAATGCTGTTGAAGATGGAACATATAACAATATGAGTTAACTGAGACAGGAGTAAATTTGGCAGGAATGATTATAACACAAGACAGTGTTATAAAAATCAATGGGTGGGGTTCCATAGTAATTATGAGATGACAGCAAAAATCAGCTAGTGATGTTGGGAATCTATAAGAATCAATTAGATCAGTTATGGTGAGCAGGGCAAGACAGGCAAAGGATATTTAGTTACCCATACTTCCCACCTCAATTTTCACCTTAGACATGAGGTGGCAGATGTGAGTGCAAGGAAGAAAACCACATCAGAAAGCAAGCATGCACAGTGCCCTCAGAGAAAGCCAAGTTTATTAGAGGGAGAAAGCAAGAGTCATCCTTGGAAAACCAATTGAGAATCTACAGCTGTTTTATTGATGATGAGCTGAGAACATCCAAAGGTACAGTGGACAGATTTCAAGAATAAAAAGGGCTGGATGAAGGAAATAAAGTAGGAAATGTGCAGAACATCTAGAAATGATCAAGACAGTATATGGATCTTTGGTAAAGCCCCACAGAAGAATTGCAATTGCAGGAGTAGGGCCTTGTGGTCTTGGAGCACAGTCATTGTCTCTCCAGCAAGTAAATTTCTTTTCCAAAAATAGTTAAGTCACTGCTAGTCCTTAGTGGAGACAAAGTTCCAACCACAGAATACCAAGTGACTAGGAGTGCTTCTTTATTTTTCAAGTAAAATTTTATTTTATTTTTAATTGTGTGTGTCTGTGTCTGTGTCTATGTCTGTGTCTGTGTGTGTGTGTGCGTGTGCGTGTGCATGTGCGTGTGTTTGTGTGTGTCACAGAAGAACATCAGATCCCTTGGAGGTGGAGCTATGGTCCATTAAGAGTCACCTGATTTAGGTGACTCACATAGAAATCTCTCAGATTCAGTAAGTGACTCTTTATTGAGCAGATCAGTAGTCTTCAATATTTTAAAATTATTTTTTGAATATTTTGTATGCAAGCATTGTGTCGAGATATCTACCTCCTCTTATTACCTCCAAATCCTCCCATGCCCCTCCTGTTCCTTCTCAAATTCTTGGTCACTTATTTAATTACAATTGTATACATTTACATATGTGTATGTATATATATATATATATATTAATAAATACAAGTATATTTAAATTCATAAATGCAAGGTACATAGATCATTTAGTGTTCCTCATATTTAGGGATGACCTCTTGGGATGTGATAATTTATTGTGAGTTGAGTGAGTACTCATCCTTGGAGAAAACTAATTTTTTTCTCTCTCAGTTGACTCACTTAAGAGTAAGTGTATGAATCCCCAGAAATAAACAGCTCGGTGTAGGATATTACTACAAACCCTCCAATAATGAATAACCTCTTAAAAAAAACTTAGTACAAGAAGGGTGTTTATATTATTGACATGATATTTCATGTAGTGGAAATTAGACTTTTCTCCAGCATTTTCTGCTTTATTGGCCTATGAGCAAAATATGGTGGAAGGAAAATTATGTCTATCCATCATCACTCCCAAAGCCAAACTGCTTCAGGTCCTCGGTACCAAATTTTATCATCAAAGATCAATCATATGAATGTGGTGCGACCCCAAAATGACTGGAGGAGATGGTTCTATCATGGAAGATGAAGAAATATCTTTTCCAAAATGGTTGTGAGGTTTGTTTGTCTCCTCCTGCTAATCATTTTGACTGTGTCATTACTTTTAAAGTGAATGGTTGTTTTGTACATCATTAGAATGTAGGGATTATTCAGAGAAAGAAAACAAATACATTCCACAATAAATAACCCCAAATTTACTTTTGCCTCGACATATTCAACTTTATTTTGCTTATGTCATAGTTCAAGTGAGGTTGTACTACAGTCGGTTATAATTCTATTATGAATAATATCTCTAGCATCCATCACTCATACATGCTTGTGGTGCCCTCATAAAAACACAGCCCATTTTATACTGAGGATTAGGAAAGGGAGTAAATCTAATATCCTAAGGAACTTCAGGGACAGGTTCAGAAGTAATATAGGCAATTTCCTAATAAGTCTAATAAACTAGAAAAAAACCTATTATCAAAACATTTAAAAAGAATCTGTGAAAATACTCTGCCTGTGAAAAATAAAATTAGAAAACGCTCACTGAAACAGTGTCTAAGCTACCTTTCTTCTTCTATGAAATAACAAACCACATGTATGTTTAATATTAATACTATTTTAAAGTAATTATATTGTATTTATGTATCTTTATATTTACTATACAAAATGATTAATAACAATAAAATTTATCCTCTACTGTAAAGGCTGCAGAATCCAAGGAAGAGATAAACGAAAAATAAGTAGGCATGGGGGATGCATTTCTAATACTCTCAGATTTACGATGTATTGCAAAGACAGAAAAGAAAGAAATCAGCCTGACATCAGCAGAAAAGACTTTATTTCCAACAGTGAGGGACATCAGCATAGGGGTTGGGGTTGGGGTTGGGGGTGGAATGGAGTGGGGATGTGTGCTATGCCAGAGAAGAGCGAGTAGCATACTTGAAGTTTTGACACAGTGTTTAGAAAATGTGAAATTAAAGGTAGCTGCGGAATTCTGTAGTTCTACTTTCTGAAGTTGTTTGTCCAGACAAAGCCATTTTATCTTAATAAACTGCCTTGCCCTGGCTATCAGGATGAGGATGATAGAGGGTGACTGAGTTAGAGGGTGGCAGCAAAGAGGACGGGATCCTTAGCATTGTGACAGGGGATTTCAGCAACCCTGTTGGAACAGACTTATGTGTTCAGAGTCTAGCAGAGTTTCTTCATGGTTTATTTGAACAAATGCAACTTATTTGCATCTTCTTTAGCCCATGAGGACTTCCTTCAGTTGTATCCTTTGAAGAGGGATGAATAAATTTTCAGAGTTGCAAAGTTTAATTATATTTTTTTTCACTTCTAGATAAATCAGTCTTTGGAAATGAAAGTTTTAGAAGAAGGACATGTAAATAACTAGTTAGCTAGCTAGGTTTTATTGGTTTTTGAAGTTTTATTAGTTTTCAGATTAAATGACATCTTAGTCTCTACCATGTTAGGCAATATTTTTTTCATGTGAGCTTCAGAGGAGTAAAGAGTTTGCTTTCTAATCATAATCTTCTAAAAGAATCATACTAATTTTTCCCACTCTTTGATGTACTATTTACCAAGATTTCACAGCTTTTAATAAGGAGATAAAAACAATGGGATTGTACTGTATCAGTATAATTTTCACTCTGATAAGTAAGCCAGGAATAATGGTGGAGTCAACAATTACTACCAAACTAGCTGAGGATATTACCTAATGAAATTGAAGAGTTAAAAGATAGAGAGATTTGAAGATACAGAATGGGGGAAATTGTTAAGTTTGTAAAGTGCTTTCACTCATGAAGATGTGAGTATGATCTCCAGAACTGATTTAAAAATGATAGACATGGTTGTCCTCTGAAAGCCTTGTACTGGTCAAGTAAAGATAGACCAATTCCTGGGGCTTGATATTCAACTATGTTAAGTGAATTAATGAGCTCCATATTTATAGAAGGACTACTTCAGAATACTAGGTGATGGGCAACTGAAGATTATATCCAGTGTTTACTGTGATCACCACAAGCTGGCCTTCCAAAACTTACTCATAAATGCATACACTCACATTTCTAGGACATAATAACATATACTTGAATATTATCTATCAATAAAATTAAATAAAGTGGCACTTGACTTTAGACAGTATATAAGATTTGAAGTCATCTCTCAGATTCACAGAAGTAAAAATAATTGAATAAGTGAACACTCAGAAAGACTTTGAGGTTCATGTGAGACATGAAGCCAAAGAGAAAACTACAGTTCTAGAAACTGGAGAGGAAGATGAAAACATCATAGCAAATAAAGTTGAGGCACAATGACTTCAGTGTAGAGCAGGACTAGATAGAAAAAATCAGTAGTGTATTTGACATCCTGCTAAAAGTACAATTATATATATTTACATATATTATTTATTATATATATAATCATAATCATATGATTTTAATGTATATAATATCAAAACTGTGAGGTTTCTAGTTTTCAAAGGAATTAAAGAACACCTTTTGATTTGTTTTGTGGGAACATCATGTTAAGTTCAGAGAAAACATCAATCATGCTCATGTCTGATAATAGAGGTCAGCAGTCATTTTGAAATATACTCAAGTATTCTGTTCCCAATAACCCTTTATTCTTGATAATCTGTCTTACCAGAGCTTTGGCAATACAGGGGTAAAATGACATGGCACAGTCCTCTCTGTGTGTCTTTTTTATAAATGTAAAGTTCAGTAACTGACCCGTATTTTTGAAGACCATATCTCATGATCACAGGCTCACTGAGTCATTTCTTGCTACAGTATAAATTTAACACCTTCCTTGCATTCACCTCTTACCATTACATTAAATATAAATCTAAGTAAATAATCAAGGAGATTGAATAAATGCTAACAGAATCTTTGAAAACTTTAATGTGGACATAAAGAATGAAAAGGACAGAATAGAAGGTCTAAGGATTGTGAAATAGATATAGAAGTTACAGACATGTGTAAAGACAATCCTGGAATGAGAGAAAGGAAAGAAACACAGAAAGTTAGAAGCCATTAATAGGAGTCCCCAAAAATAAATAACAGAACCATTGTCAGGAAATAGAGGTAAGAAAGCAGTAGGCAAAAGGTCAATGTAGCGACACACAGAAAAGTCACATTAAAATAAAGGAAAGCCTATGAACCTTGAGAGAACCAGAGGGAGAAAAAAATAAATAATTTTTAAACAATGGGGCTAAAGTAAGAGTTGCAGATCCAAGGGGATATTTTGCTGGGGAAAACAGGTGCTATACAAGTGCAATGATCTGAGTTCAGATTCTCAGAATCCTTGCAAAAAATCTGATCCAGAACTCTTCTATCATCCCAGTCCTTCCAGGGTTAGATAGGACGTAAAGAGAGAATAGCCCAGAATCTCAAAGTCAACAGTCTTGGAATACACATCAGGGAAGCTTCAGGTAGCTTAAAACAAGATGGGAATACAAAGAACAAGAAGTTGGAAAATGCATTTACCATAAGCCCAGAGGCACCGAAATGCACAAGGGCTACATGTACTCATGAAAATGCCACCCTTCCCATTAGATTATTTTGACCAAGAAGAAGTCAACGTTGGATTTATCTAGTTTTCTCCCTGTATCTTTGTGGTTCCTGACTTCTCTGTTTTCTGTTGTATGTATCTCATTTGTCCCTATTGCCTGTCTGATGTTGAACTGTGGATCAGACTATCTCCAACAAAGGGATTCATCTGCATTTATTGAAGATATCAGGAAATATCACATGGGAAAGAAAAGGCAGGTACTTTACAGAAATTTTTAATGAAGTTATACAAAGGATTGAAAGTTTTCTTAATCCCACTGACATCAAAGCACTTAGTACTGCAACCAGAACATTTATTAAGCAATATCTGGATGTTGCCTCCAAGTGTGGTTCATGTTTATTGGATAAGTTTGCTTCCAACCTATTTACTGTCTTCAGTTAATAATTACCATAGTGTACACACACACACACACACACACACACACACGCCACACACACACCCCTACCTGAACTTTCTATGGTATTTTTCCTTATCCATATTTCTTCAACATGAGACATGATATCCTGAATCTGATAGAGCAAATATCAAGAAGTATACTCAAAATCATTGGCACAAGAAAGTAGTTTCTGAACA
This sequence comes from Peromyscus leucopus, assembly GCF_004664715.2. Taxonomy (NCBI): domain Eukaryota; kingdom Metazoa; phylum Chordata; class Mammalia; order Rodentia; family Cricetidae; genus Peromyscus; species Peromyscus leucopus. The sequence continues at coordinate 52,109,894 of NC_051068.1, forward strand.
GGACTCCAACAGCACAGGCACTAAGACTAACAATCAAAAAATGGGAAACTAAAAACTAAAACTGAAGGTTTTTTACAGCACAGGACACCATCACTGGGGTAGAGAGGAAGTCTACAGAATGGAAAAAAAATAACTCTTTACTGTGTGTGTGTGTGTGTGTGTGTGTGTGTGTGTGTGTGTGTGTGTAAACTAGTATTATGTGGGTAAAGAAAAAGACTTATTCATTGCTGTGGGGGTACCAACTGGTATAACCACTATGAAAATAGGTGTGAAGGTTATTCAGAAGTCTAAAAATGGATTTACCATATGTTCCATTATTGACTTGATACCCCAAAGACTCCTTAGTCTAATACAGCAGTTCCCAATCTGTAGCTTACCACTCCATTGGGGGGTCCAATGACCTTTTCACAGGGGTCACCTAAGACCATTTGAAAATATGGATATTTACACTACAATTTATAACAGTAGCAAAATTACAGTTATGGAGTTTCAATGAAAGTAATTCTATGGCTGAGTGTTACCACAATATCAGGAACTACATTAAAGGGTTGCATCATTAGGAAGGTTGAGAACCAGTGGTCTAATATAAAGAAACCTGCTCACTTGTGTTCATTGGGCTGTACTCCCTACAGCCGGGAGATGAAAAGAGACTAAATGTCTGTGGTGGTTTGAATGTTTTGTCCCTCCATAGTGTTAGGCATTCACATACTTTGTCACCAGTTGGTAGACAGTACTGTTTGGCTAGGTTTAGGAGGTCTGGCCTTGCTTGAAGAAGTATGTCACTGAGGACAAGCTTTGAGGTTACAAACTTTGCATCATTCATAGTTATCTCTCTTTGTTTCCTCCTTGTCAAAGACACACTAGTTCTCAGCTTTCTCTCCAGCTTCCATGTATGCCTGCTGCCACCTTTCACACTATGATGGTGTTGGACTCTTATCCCTCTGAGACTATACTACCAAACAAACCCTTTCTCCTAACAGTTGTCTGTATCATGATCTTTTATCACCTCACTAAAAGAGTAACTAATACAATTTCAGTCAACTGGCAATTTGGGAAATGTGATATGTTTACACAATAAAATATTATTCAGCTAATAAACAGAATATGTAATTATGGAGAGAAAATGGGGAGACTGGAGCAGGAAAATTAAACAAGGAGGAGAGAAATGGTGAGTAAGAAAGGAGATATGGAGAGGGACAACTAATAATAAGGGCCATTTGAGGAGCCACCTAAAAGCCTTATATAGTGGAAGCATCTTAAGATATAGACATACATGAAAGAAATTTAAGTGGAGTCACCATTAACTCAGAAAACAATGCCACAGCCAGATATCTTTCTCCACCAAGAGAAACTTTATCGCTGGGAATGTGTACATTTAGCTAAGTAGTTGGCCAAAGGGACCATGGAAACACCAAACAACTCAGTCTCTTGTCAAAGATGCTGGTTGCTTTGTACAAACTGGTGGTATGGTTCTATTGCTGAAAATGACACTTCCATATCTCACTCAACATGTAGAAGTTGAGGGAACTAGAGCCTTCCCCCTACTGAGTGATGTTCATGGTGCTGAAAGGTACCTTGCCACCAGAGGAAGAAGGTATGTAGCAACCCAGCTCCAAACCCTGAAATCTACAACAGTGACCTGCCTGCTTGGTAGGCTGGTAGAGCAGTGGCACAATGTTGTGGGAGTAACCAATCACCATCTGATTGTACCTAAGTCCTACTCCATGAGATGGAACTAATAGCAAATACTGCTTGTGTGATCAAGACTTGAGACTAGTAAAGCCATGGGCCTGGGGCAAAACCAAGTACTAAAGGAACATAGCAACACAATGACATTCTACTATACCCATAGATCAGTGTCTTACTCAGCAATCATCAGCGAAGCTTCCTCTTGTTAATATATTTGAACAAACATAGACCCACAAGCCAACAATCTGAAAAAGAACAAGAGAATTTGTAAGAGACAGTCTTAAATATGATGTCTTCACCAAAACACTCCCCTAATGGCTCAGAGAGCTATTAGAAAGAAAAGCCAAAAGATTATAAGATCCAGAGGTGAACAATGACACCAAGGAGAGTGTCTTCCAGACACAACAGAACTGAAGCACATAAAAATTTATAGAGTATGTCCCAGCATGTACAGGGGCTACCTAAGTCCAAGCCAAATAGGGTTTCAGCGCTAAGAGGGAAAGTGGACGGGAGATCCCATTGCTAACTAAGGAGTAATCCCCAATTAACAACTGCTTATATAGCAAAGCCATACTTTTATCCAATGGAGTCTCACTGGGTATATTAAAAATCTTCCCCATGCCTAGCAGTAGATGGACAACACTATATTACTCAATGGTATTTTTGTAGACATTTTATTTCATTTCACTTTGTTTGGACATTATCTTTTTGCTTTGTCTAACTGATTTTCTGCTTGAATATTATGGTTTCAAATTTTCTGTTTTTATGGATTATGTTTGTGTGTGTGTGTGTGTGTGTGTGTGTGTGTTTCTTATTCTTTGTCTTTGTTATATTTTGGCAATGCTAAGCATCTTGAAGGCACTGCTTGACAAGATCACACAACTTAGATTGACCCTTCCCTGCCCTTGGTGGAATTTGCTATACAACACTTGCTTGTGTCTTTGACATATTTAGTGTTTGAATTCCTTGCTGTTAAGGGCCCCTCACCAAAGGTTAGAACTGAGACAACATAACAATTCTTACAAAAGCTGTTGTTAAGGAAAAAAACTTATGGTGATTCCCTGGGAGAATTAGCTATGCAAGAAATTGAGACTTCTATAGAACTTATTTTGAAATGGTATTAATAAGCATGATATAGGATTTGGAAAAATCATTTAAGAAGAAACTTAGGGAAATTTTAGAAGCTGACAAACTATAACTGAATCATTAGGTTGTTATTTTTTGCCCCAGAAACAAGGAACTAGAATGCACAAGGAAAAGATTTTTTTGATTATAAAATTAAAGCTTGGCACCCTCCTAAAGGTAAAGTAAGCAGTTTTAGGAATCTTAATGTTCTTTTACTCTTTGCAGGATTGTTATAAAGACAGAGACCATATCAAAACAAAAGTTTATGACAGAGACACAAAAGAGAAACATCTAGGCTCAGTGAGCTGCCTGGCTTCCTGAGTAGACTTGTCAGATCAGGACTTCCCCAAGTAGAAAGAATAAAGAGCAGAACACAGCATTTCAGAAATTGATGGAAAGAATGGTGGTCTTGCGTTAGATATAAAAGAACGGATTTAAACAAGGGACCAAGAAACTAGATTTCTGTAGAAAGATCAAATATTCATTATAGCAGATTAATAGAATAACAGGTAGTAGCAAATAACTTTTGATTTATTAACTTAGTCAAACTTAAATATAGCTAGATTTTTTCTGTAACAGCAAGGCTTCATGACACCAATGTTATGGAAAAGGATATTGAGTTAAAAGAATTGATTTTATCATAATGTTAGATTTTAGTTCTCATGAATCTTGCTGTTTGCTCATTTTGTTTCCTTTCCTTTGATGTGCTTATGTAATTATGGAAGACTTTAGAAAGTGTATGTATCATGAAAAGACTTTGTAATCAAGGATTACAGTCAGAGTAGGACACGCCATACCAAGATGTGCTTCCTTTCTGTCCAGCTCTCCTAAAAGGAAACTAAGAAGTGTCCCGTGTCTGCTTTCTTCATCGCCACTCTTGCATCCACTCATCTTCAGACCCTGCCCTCATCAGGATCTGGACTCTGACAATATTTTACTCTCGTTAGTTTGTCTATTTGATTGCTTTCTAAAGAGAGAGAGAAGGCATGGATTACAGTGGGTGGAGAGACAAGGAGGATCTGGGAATAATGGGAGAAGAAGAAACTGTTATCAGAATATATCAAATAAGCAAAACATATATTTTAACCAAAAATTAACTTTGAAGGTAAATGGTTATTCCTGGAAACCATCATTCTGACTCAGAAAGATGAATGTTCCATGTATTTTCTTACCTGTAGATCTTAACTTTGAATTTTCAAGAAATGCATTTCACTTAGACTACATATAAAGATTTTCTCATTACTAAGTTCCATGTAGAGGGGATTTAAAGAGAGAGTTGATAGAACATACTGTTATGAAGTTTTTAAAATGAAAATGTAACAGAAAAGGTTAAACTATGGAGGGAAACTCATTCTTAATATAAAAACTCTGGCATTAAAATAAAATTTTAGAGAAAAATGTTTCAAACTTTTAACACTCAAAATGCGACAACAGTCATTATGACTTTCATACAAAGAAAAACGAGCAATAAATCATTAGGGTAACAAAGATTAAAATATAATGGTTTAAAACTCTGCCCTCTGAGAAAGGAGAAAGGAACTCCTTAGCATCATCACTTAAACTCTTGACAAAAAAGATGAAATGAAGTAAAGCAGATGCTCCTGAAATTTAATGGAGAAAGAAGACAATCTACTGCTACTATTACAGACTTCAACACCTCCTGACAGTTATTGACAGAGTTAGAAGATGACAGTCAGCAAAGACTAGGAGAATTGTAGATTACTTTATCAATCAGTTGGGTAACAAATGACATCTTTGGGATAATTCACCCATAAAAACTAGATATGGAACCATTAGATTCTCCTAAATTGTTCAGCAACAATCAATCCTATTGTGGGCTACCTGATTCTCCTTAACACATTTTAAATACACAAGCCTAAAGAATTCTGCTCTTACCTCCTGGGGATTACACAAGAAATACCTAGAGAAACAGCTGGAAGGGGACACAGTATTTATAGTGTTAGACACAGAATTAAAAAAAATTATTAAAGAAGTTTAAAGAAAAACTTTAAATATTGTTGATTATTTTAATATGAAATGGCAAGTTGTTCAGCTAATTCAGTCGTTTTATGAGAATTTGTAACCATAAATGTATGTATGTCAAGAGAGGAGAAATATCTGAAACCAATATTGTAAGAGTTTAATTTAGGAAAATGAAAAGAATAAGCAAAAAGAAACTCAGTGTAAAAGTAAGCAGAAAAGTTAGAAAAGTTGCATCAATCAATAACTATATTAATTAGGCTTAGAGTTCAGACAGGGAAGGCCCGGGGGCAGGCATAGGAGGCTAGAGAGGCTGGATTTCAACTGATTACAGGAAGCAGAGAACATGGACTGGAAAGTGGGGAGTGGTTATAGACACCCCAACCTTCCCCGCCGATGAGCTTCCTCTAGCAAGGCTCCATATGGTAAACACTCCACTGTACCCCTAAACAGTACCAATGACCAAGGAGTAAGTGTTCATATAAATGATCCTATTGGGGACACTTTCATTCAAACCAACTCAATTACATTGAAAACAGGAAATTAGTAGATCAGTTAACATTGAGTCCTTGGAAAGATTAGCACAATGGATAAAACTGAAGTAAATTAACCTATAGAAAAGGACATATGTTACTAATATTAGAAGTGTAAAAGGCATAGCTCCTGATCCTTGGACATTAAAAACTCAAAAAAGTGTGTTAAAAATAGCACTATGCACCCATTTGATCACCTAGACGAAACACAACTGTTTGAAAGATAGTATATGACAAAATTCACCAAAAGATACAGTTCTAAAGCAGGCAAATTCCAATGTAAGGGATCCAAGTAAGGCCAGATCTCCCACAAGCATTTGCTGTGTGGGGTAACCTGCACCTCCATCAATAAGATCAGCTCCACTCTGATTCCCAGGCCCACTCTCCTGAGTGCTACAGTCAATGAGGGGCTGGATCAGCTCTCCACTCTTGTGACCCGGCATCTGCATGTCTCACCTGTAGTAGGTGGCTAGGGGTGAGGGGTGAAGGGCAAGGGGCATATCTCTACCTCACCCCACACTGCTGTGGGATGGTCTGTATGTCAAATTGTTTTGATTGGTCAATAAATAAAACACTGATTGGCCAGTGGCCAGGCAGGAAGTAGGTGGGACAAGGAGAGAGGAGAATTCTGGGAAGCTGAAGGCTGAGGAGAGAGACACTGCCAGGCGCCGCCATGACAAGCAGCATGTGAAGACGTCGGTAAGCCACCAGCCACGTGGCAAAGTATAGATTTATGGAAATGGATTAATTTAAGCTATAAGAAGAGTTAGCAAGAAGCCTGCCACGGCCATACAGTTTGTAAGCAATATAAGTCTCTGTGTTTACTTGGTTGGGTCTGAGCGGCTGTGGGACTGGCGGGTGACAAAGATTTGTCCTGACTGTGGGCAAGGCAGGAAAACTCTAGCTACACCACACCTCCATGTGACAGCCCACCATGGGGCTAGTTCTCCCACTCTCCTGTATTCAGGGTTGGCTCACCCGCACCTCTGTGAGCAGAGCTCTACTGTGCCATCAGGACAGCTCCATTCTGTTGCCTTGGGGAGATGCAGGACCCACTCTCCAGAGTGGCACAGTTGGTGAGCAGCAGAGCCAACTCTGTGCAGCCCTATCCACACTGCTATAGGTGGTAATAAGAGCCATGGACATCAACACAGACCTCAGCTGCCTCAGGGCCACAGAATCAGGTATGTTCTCTGGAAGCAGTCCTTGCCCAATCGTTACTATGGACCTAGATGGCAGTGCAGGCTACTACCCTCAATCTGCCATATGGCAGAATGGACTATGGAGAGATGACCTCCCCCTTCTTGACTCCTCCCCACCTGTGGCTGGTGGTATAGCCGACTCAGAGGTCATGAGGGTCAAAGAACTGGCTTTGCCCCTCACCAGCTGCAGCACATGGGAGAGTGGTCAAAGCACATCACATGGGCAGTATGCTAGAGCTGACCCTGTTGGCAGGGGCACAAGTGAGCAGTACTTGTGGGCATGAGAGCAGGAAAGCTGTCCCCCACATTGTATACCATAGGATGGCAAGGGCAAGGGAAAATTTGCCTTCTACTCCACCACTTGCCACCTATGACAGGTGGGAGAGCATAGTTCAGAGGCATGAGACTAAAAGAGCTGACCCTGACTCTCACCAAGTGCAGCCATCTGGAGAGCAGGCCCTGCACCTCGCCTGGGCAAAATAGTAAGGGTGACCCTGATTATGTGCGTGTGGGTGAGCTGGACCTGAAGGTATGAGAGCAGGAGAACTGACCCTGCTCCTTGCAGTCTGCTGCTTTGGGTGAGCTAGCTGGGGCAGTTTTTGGAGAGTTTGCCTAGGTGGTGAAGATGAAGGAAAGCTGGCAGGTTGTCAACCCATCTACCACCCAGGTCCAGACCCAGGAGTACTTTGTAGCCCACCCCAACAAGCACCTTATCTGTGAATGACTGGAGCATGTGAACTGGCTGGGCATGCAGATCCAAAGATACAAGATCTCCATGACACAGGCAACAATAGAATATTCAAGAGAAGTCCCAGTGAGTGCCCAGTATCAAGGATGTAGTCTAAGCCCGAGGCTTCAAACCAGACCATTGCAACAAATACAAGTAAAGATGTATGGACTAAAAGATATAAAATGAGATTCACTGGGCCACACTACAACTTCCAGGCCCAGATTTTTTTTTTTTTTTCGTATTTTGTCTTTGTTTGTTTTGTTTAGTTTTTGCTTGTTTTTTGGGTTGGTTGGTTGGTTGGTTGATTTTACTTTTAAATTTTGTTTTGTGAGGGAGGTTGCAAAGGCAGAGGGGAGAAGTGAGTGGGATAAAGATGTGTTATGTGAAATCCACAAAGAATCAATAAAGAAGTAAAAAGAAGAAGAAATCAAGGTAGGCAACACGAGAATATTGATTCTCAAAGTTTGTAGATATTTTCATAGTTTTAAAAGTCACAATTAAATTTTAAAGGTAGCACTTCATATATGAAAATTACATATTTAACACCTTATTATAGAATGCAGCTCAAATCTCAGGGCCTGACACTTACTCATCAGCTCTGAAAGGATTTTAAGAGAAATTTCAGGCCAGTTTTTGGTAAGATCTTCCAGAAAGTCAAAGTGGGGATAGTTCCTAATTCAATCTAGAAGACAGCATCTCCAAAGAAATGAAGTGAAAATAAAGGCACTCTAAGAAAGGGAAAATAGCCATCAATATTTCTAATGAATGCAATTATAGTATATATCCAAATGTTAGTCTAGGCTGACTACAACTCTTGATCTTCCTGCCAGCAACTGTTCTGTAGATCACAACAAGAAGCACTGACTATACCAGACTTAGCTGTCCCCCCATGGGAGAACTTATCCTTTTGGAGGAGGGAATAATGGGTGGGGAGGGGGAGGAGGTGGGGGGCAGGAGCAGGGATGAGAGGGGGATCTATGATTGTTATGTAAAATGAATAAAAAAATTTTTTTTTAAATGAAGGCAAAAAGAAGTACCAGTGCAACTAGCACACTGTGCGCATGTCTGAAATCCTCAAGGGATTAATAAAAGCATATCAAAAATTAGTAATTTAAACTTACCCATAAGTAAAAGGAACTACAGAGTAGGACCATGAAGCCATAATACACGTTTGCCAACCTAGTTTGCGTACCGCTAAGACAGGAAGACAGCAGAGCTGGGGAAGGTACCTGCATACTAGCTCTGAGGGCTGAAGTTTGGTTCCTGAGATCCACACAGTGGAAAGAACTGAACCCTGTAAGCTGTTCTCTGACAAGCCCATCCGTGCTGTGGCACTTTAACACTCAAAAATCAGAGGACTAAAATAATACAAATATTAGAGCAAAGTGGAAACAGAGAGCACTGAGCACTCTCTCCATCTGATGAGAAAGCATCATCAGAAGTTCACATTTACTAAGAATTGCGCTAAACCTAAAGCTGCTAAAAAAGAAAGGCTGTTGTTTTTATTATTACTATGAAAGTGATAACAGTGAGTATTGCATGACTTCTGAGAATACTGAAAAATCTTCAAAGTGACTTTAAGGTAAAAATGTGAATTTTAGTGCCTGTGATTTACATCTCAACTGAGGTAGGGTAGGAAGAGGTAATCCATATATATACAATATTATTTTCCCACACATCTACAAGGATTCAATGATTTCATAATAACTTGACAATTTTATTTATATATTCCTACTCAAAAGTTTTAACTTGAGCCGGGCAGTGGTGGCACACGCCTTTAATCCCAGCACTCGGGAGGCAGAGCCAGGCGGATCTCTGTGAGTTCGAGGCCAGCCTGGGCTACCAAGTGAGCTCCAGGAAAGGCGCAAAGCTACGCAGAGAAACCCTGTCTCGAAAAACCAAAAAAAAAAAAAAAAAAGTTTTAACTTTAAGAACATCTAAAGTAGTTATATTTATATATTTTAATGTATTGTAGTCTGCATATTTAAATAAAAATTTTAAAAATAATAAAATTTTACAAACTATTAATACTTGATTTGAATTTATTGGTTATAATTTACTGTCAGATTTCTTGGAGTTGCATCCCATTTACTAGTTAATATCATAGTTTTCTATATCCATCCATGACAAAATTAGAAACCATTTTAAAACTTTGAAAACCCATGGTATCACAACCGGTCACAATTTACATACATTATACATGTAAATATACATACACAGATATGTACATGAACTGAGTCATACACTTTTAAACATTGCCTTCAAGTTTATTAATACAACAGCAACACCAATGTAATAAACAACTAAGTGGAGAATGTTTTAACCTAGCTACCATGAAATGATGTCACAACTCCGCTAGACAGAATGATATATCACAGGGAATTCATTTACCCATAGCTGACACTGTTGAATTATTTTATATTGCTAAGTGAGATTACAGTGACAATTTTGAAAGAAGGAGATAATCTTGGGTTATTCCTTATTCCACTATGTAAAAAGAAAAAGAAAAAGAAAAGAAAAGAAAAGAAGAGAAAAAGGAAAAAAAAGGAATTCTTTCAGATAAGAAATGGAGGCAGGAAGTGGGGTGAGACAAGATGTGATATAGGGTACAAAACTTGCCATAATGGATCTGTTCCCAAGGGAATAAGGGCCCATTAGCCATAGAATACATAGAATACGAGTAACCTACTAAAGAATCTAACATGAATGAGGAAACAGGTTCTGCTTGGAACCCCAGGAGAAGTACAACTGTAGCGTGAATCTTAAAGGGTCATATTAATAAAAACAAACCTGGAGCCAGGCATTGGAATGAACACTGGAAGATCAGAGAAGCAGAACAGGCCACAGCCACCTCACTTTGTCAATTCCTCAGCTGAACCTGTTTCCTCAAACTGGATGCCTCTCAGCTGAACTGTGCTACTCAAAACCCTAAAAGCTTAACCAGGCCAAAAGCTTCTAGTTCCTGGTTTTCACACCTTATATACCTTTCTGCTTCCTGCCATCACTTCCTGGGATTAAAGGCATGAGTCACCATGCCTGGCTGTTTCCAATGCGGCCTTGAACTCACAGAGATCCAGAGGATTTTTTTCCTCTGGAATGGTAGGATTAAAGGTGTGAGTGCCACCAATTTCTAGCCTCTGTGTCTAGTGGTTGTTCTTGCAGCAATCTTTATTTAGCATCAATTGATTTCAATATTCTGGACTAGAAAAAAGATTAATTATCTTTATAAATTATCAGATACTTTCAGATTAAAAACTGCTTTGAGTTTATAGGCTTATATTTCCTGTTCTGTTCAGGGACATGGCAAAACAATCCATATTCACTTTGAAATTTGATTTGTATCCCATGACAAAATGTTAATCATCTCTAAGACACATTATTGTATGATTTTCATATAAATGTCATTAATATATCTGCAAAATAATGATTAATATTAATTCATTTTAATGAAATAAGTAGTTATAAGCCTGAAAATGAGTTATTTTTAATGATCAATACTAGGTGATTGGTATATTTGGAGATAGGTGAAGTTTGAATGGTATTTGATCTCAATGTTTGTAAATATTTTCATAATTTTAAAATTCACAGTTAAATTCTAAAGTTAAGACTTCATTTATGAAAACTGCATCTTTATTTTCCCATAACAGATTGCAGCTTAACCCACTATCTCTCACTTGGCAGAAATGGGGAAAATAACAGAAGCAAAAAGCTCAGACTTGGTAAATGAAGGTCACTTTCAGTCAGTTCAAGACTGGAGCTGAGACAAATTCATGGTTCCTCTCCTCCAGTCATTTTCTCCATTTTCTGGGTGTGAGTGGGAAGAGATGGGAACTATCAATCACATTTTCACCAGGGCAGTGATTTCTGGGCTTGAAGTAAATAAAGATTCTCAGGCCCAGTCTAAAATGTTGGATCATTTCCACCGGATTGGCTGCAATTTACTGGGCAGAATGACCTGTGGATCAGTGTCCTCTGGCTATTTGGGGGAAAGTCAGAAAACATCTTGCAAGCCCTCAGCTCCATCTTTTAAAATGATGGTTTTGTGGTTTTTCTGTCTCGTTGTTATCTTCAATGGACATAATCATGTACATCAGACAAGCACATTGTTTTATGTCTCCCAGTTCTTAAAGATGTTTTATTACACTCTTAGAAACAAGGATGAAGTCCCCAGATCTTTGTACACCCTCAATGAAGGGGCCACAATCCACTTATAAAATAATCACTGAGACGCTTATATCACTTATAAACTGTATGGCCATGGCAGGCTTCTTGCTAACTGTTCTTATATCTTAAATTAACCCATTTTTATAAATCTATACCTTGCCACATGGCTGGTGGCTTACCAGAGTCTTTACATGCTGCTTGTCCTGGCGGTGGCTGCAGTGTCTCCCCCCTCAGCCTTCCACTTCCCAGAATTCTCCTCTCTCCTTGTCCCACCTACTTCCTGCCTGGCAACCTACTTCCTGCCTGGTCACTGGCCATCAGTGTTTTATTTATATAGAGCAATATCCACAGCACTTCCCCTTTTTTCTTTTTTTAAAAAGGAAGGTTTTAACTTTAACATGGTAAAATTACATATAACAAAACAATTACCGAGCAAGAATTACAGTTACAATATTAAAGAAGATGTCCTATCTATCTTATATTTGTGAGTTTAAGGTTTTATATCTAACTTATCTTTTATCATAACTGAGGAAATTACAACTATCTAGTTTTCAACCACATCAAAGACCTGAGAAGGAACATAATGGTACCTGAGAAATGGTAGATGGATGCAAGCAACTTTCAGGAATCTTGCAAAAGTAGACCAAGACAGCTGGCAGCCTGGACAGTCACCTAATGTTTCTCAGCATTGTTGGTGCATTTAAATTGGCTACAGGCCTAGAGTATCTGACAGACCATTTTTAGAAGCAGGAATTCTGAGAGACTATCTTACCCTGTCTTGGCAGAGTACAGTGGTCACTTTCCTTGTGTCCCTCTTGTCCAAAAAGGACAGCATTATATTTGTACTGTCAGCCATCAAGGCAAGGGCAGTTTTTTGCCCAGTAGGCCATTTTGTGCCAAAAAGACAAACTTCCAAATGGAAATGTCTTAGAAGCCCAACATTCTCTCTGGATCAATTGGTGTAGCCAGGAGCAATTGTGTCTCACGTCAACAGAATTTTAAGTTATTTAAATGCCATATTCTCTAGGTCTATGAAGTGTTTGAAGATTACCTATCTATCTGAAATATATCTATGTATACCTAGAAGACTTAACTAACATGGCTACAGATATGATTATCATAGATGAATAATTATCAATCTATTTTTAATTATCCATTACAATTTTAAATGAGTTGCATAAACATAATACCTCAAACAAGAATAGAAATATAATATATACAGTGTAACAAAATTAACTTCAAGTTTGTATCAATAAACTAAAATTTATACCAATGTAAAACATTTTAAACATAAACTAAAATCTATACCAATGTAAAACATTTTAAACAAGTTGTTCTTGCCGGGCGGTGGTGGCGCACGCCTTTAATCCCAGCACTCAGGAGGCAGAGCCAGGAGGATCGCTGTGAGTTCGAGGCCAGCCTGGGCTACCAAGTGAGCTCCAGGAAAGGCGCAAAACTACGCAGAGAAACCCTGTCTCGAAAAACAAAAACAAAAACAAAAAACAAAAACAAGTTGTTCTTTAAAAGTAGGTCCATTAATCTACCCTTTTATCTTATCATCTACATATCCTCCTATATATCTATATCATATCCCCTTTTCTTTTTTAGAAAGAGATCACATTTATAATCAACCTGTTTTAAATAAAAATATTGGTTTTTCTCTGTCCCACACCAGAGGGCTCTTCTGATTTGGGACACAAGAATCTCTTAACCATTTGTTTTTTTTTAAGCAATATGTCTAGGTTTAGAAGGGGAGTGAGCCAATACCACCTCTAAAGCCAGCTTCGTATATTTGGGAATTTGGGCGTAGCATCTCTTACTACTTCCTGCTGGAGGGGGGCGCTGTATCTTATGGGGATGCAAAGAAAATTTTAGACCTATGGGGTAGTCTGTGAGGCTGTATTGTGTGAACCAGTTGCCTTGAAACCGCTCTGGATGTTGGATCATCTGGGCCATGGGGTCATCGGAGACCTTTTAGGGGGTCTTGGCTGGTGAAACCTGATGTATCTTAATCTGGAACAAATCCACAGCCTCTGGCTTTCTGTGGAAACAAAAGCAGAACCTCTTTTCCAAAGCAACATATCCTTAAATCCAAATTTTGAAGTCAAGGTACCTTTAAAATATTAATTTTGGCATAACTCAACAGCTTTTGTAATCAAATGTTTTTCTTCAGTTACGAATATCAAAGAGAACATAATCCAGATTCTCTGTGTGGTAGCCATCTTTACGTAGCTTATTTTTTATATTACCTTGAGCCTATTGCTTTAAACTGCACCATTCTAAGACTGAAAAGGCACTGTGGCTGCTGGCTCCGCCCACTTCAGCTTCCCAACATGACAGTGGTACATTTTCCACCAGCTCTGGGAGTCATCAAGTCTCAGAAAAAGTGGGTCTAAGCTTTTATCAAAGCAGCGTGTAGCCCAGAAAACGATTTTTTTTAAATACTAGTAAAGACTAAATCTACCACACAGCTTAATGTGCCGCTGGCAGACACCTCATTTCTGCCATACTGCCAGTCAAACGCACACGCCAGGAACCCGCCAGTGTTCAAACTGCGTTTTGCAGAGTCTAGCTGCCCGTATGAGACAAGAAGCAGGAACCTGGTTTTGGCTCTGTTTAGAATTGGTTATTAAATATTCTCAGGTTTAAGGTGGAAACTCGAGCCGTTGGGCGCCATTTGTTGCTGGAGGGCTTCTCTCCAGGTTCCCCAAGCCCCGCAGTCCCACAATCCACTTATAAAATAATCACTCAGACGCTTATATCTCTTATAAACTGTATGGCCATGGCAGGCTTCTTGCTAACTCTTCTTTTATCTTAAATTAACCCATTTTTATAAATCTATACCTTGTCACGTGGTTGGTGGCTTACCAGAGTCTTTACATGCTGCTTGTCCTGGTGGTGGCTGCAGTGTCTCCCCCCTCAGCCTTCCTGTAGCGGGATTCTTAAAAGTTCTTATTAATAAAATCAAACCCGAGGTCAGTTATTGGGGTCCATGCTGGTAGATCAGAGAGACAGAACAAGCCACAGCTATCTCATCTTGCCAATTCCTCAGCTGGTCCTGTTTCCTCAGACTAGAAGCTTCTGTGTCCTCATCCCAATGGCTCTCAGCTGAACTGCGCTGCTCAAAAACCAGCCACATGCTTAACCAGCCAAATCCTTAACCAGCCAAAAGCTTCTGGTTTCTGGTCCTCACACCTTATATATCTGCTTTCTACCACCACTCCCTGGGATTAAAGGCTGGCTTTCTGGGATTAAAGGCGTGTGTCACCATGCTTGGCTATTTCCAATGTGGCCTTGAACTCACAGAGATCCAGAGGGATTTCTATCTCTGGAATGCTAGGATTAAAGGTGTGAATGCCACCATTTTCTAGCCTTTGTATCTAGTGGCTGTCTGTTCTCTGACCCCAGATAAATTTATTAAGGTACACAATATTTTGGGGAACACAATACCACCACACCTTCCACTTCCCAGAATTCTCCTCTCTCCTTGTCCCACCTACTTCCTGCCTGGCAACCTACTTCCTGCCTGGTCACTGGCCATCAGTGTTTTATTTATATAGAGCAATATCCACAGCAGATGGGATTCATTGTGATAGACTGACATACATGCAAATCCCTTCACGATTATCTTGACTAGATGCATTAGAAGGAAATAAGGCTGTTTTCAGGAAATGACTGGAAGTGATGTTATTTCCTAATAATGGTTTCCTTTTTACCTCCAACTATGAGGAGCATTCTTAGACATTCTACAGAGAGCAACATCAATTGTCATCCACTGGCTAAATGAATGAAAGAAAGATAGCCCTTGTGTATAATGCTAAGAATTAATGGTACCTCTGTGACATGTAACATTAGATATGTACATGGGGCAAATCCATCTATAGACAAGGCAGCAAAATAATTGAACAAATATCATATGCCAGGTTATCACTTCATGCAACCTCTACACCCCCTGTCATGTATAGGTAGTAACTATACCATCATCACTGTAGGGAGAAGCTCTGGACACTGCCACCACAACTGAGTACCATGAGCATCCAAAGGCTTCAGGGCCCTCAGGTCCTCTCCTGAAAGCCTTAATTAGTAATTACTGGTTTTCTATGCATTTCTCCTCTGAGTGTCATATGGATGTGGTCATTGATTCTTTGCAGATATCAATTTATGAGGTAGTTTAATATTAAAATAAGGAAAAGTTACCCTCTATTTCTTTATATTTATATCATTATTATTTACCAATGACTGTACATCTTGCTTACCACATTTTTACATGTTTTTAAAATGTCCAGTGTTGATTAACAGCCCTATCATAGATTCCAAACATGAAATTTCAGGAAACAGAATCAAATCTGATAAAATAAAACAGAGAATTACTATATAATCTAGCAAACACTTTTGGTTTTATACTCAAGAGAAATAACATATTTACTCCCTCCCCTCAACACACACACAAACAATTGTACACAACACAATGTGTCATAGTAGCCTTCTAGCTAAAAGTAGTGGAAATAAACCAAATATCTAACAATGCATATATGGTCAATATAATCAGATAAATGCATATATTTAAGTTTTAATCACACAAGACAGAGATAAAGTATCAATATTCAATACAGTAAGGATGAATCCTTTGTAATTTGCAAGAAAAAAATCATCAAGCACTACATTATTTGAAAATATCCAGAACAGGGTAATCTGTAAGTGACATGAAATGTATTAGTGTAGTGATTGCATAGGACCAAAGTAATGATGGGATGAGTAATGAGGTTGACTTACAATAAAGTATAAACAGAAAGACTAAATGTAATAAAAATTAAAGGATAATAAGTAATAATTATGGAAAGAATTCTCATGTTATAAGTAGATGTCATAAATGAAATGAAATTGAAATATAAAAATTTATTCACATGTATATTCCCATCTGTTGAGCAGATAGGTGGCCTATGTAGCCAATGGCATGCTGAACAAATACCATCCTGAAAGATACTTTTCCTTCATTCCTTCGTATATGCAATTAAAATGTTTTCTGTGTATCGATTGTGATTAAAAATTTATCTTTAAAAAGAGATTCATGAAATGGAGTAATTCCTGATTGGAATATAATGAAAGAATAAATTTTCACTAGTTTTTAATATTGGGCCATGTTATGAGGCATATCAATGGTTTATTAATATGTGTTAGAGGGTAGTATTAATTCCATTTCAGACTAGATTACAATGTGTACATTAGTTCATATACTGATAAACATTTAGATAGTTTGTAGCTTGGGATACTACATTTTTAAAACACTGATAAAACAACCATGCATATGTCTTTGTGTAGATGCAAATCGTTGTGTGCATTAAAAATTTACCTAGAAATGTAAGGATAGCAATTGTGACTACAAATATAAACTTTACACAGTCAGTTTCATATGCAAACACATTTTACATACCAGGAATTGGAACTGCAGCATTTCTGGATACAATGTACAGTATGTTACTGTGGAGTGAAATAATTTCCAGTTGACAGTGGCTATAAGTCTTACCAACTCCAAAGAAACACTAATGATTGAAGAGTTAAGAAATTCATGGCCAGTTAACTCCTAGTAAGAGGATTACATTTTATAAAGACAAAATTTAGTAGTTTAATTTCTTTAAAGAAATGTGGTTACATTTTGCTGTAAGAAACCTTCTAATGGCTCCTTTGGGATAGCAAAGGCATTTCTTAATATTCTGACGGTGGTAATGGATCAGAGTTTTCAATACAAACACAGAATATGAAGTACCTTGAGACAAATCTAAGATATGAGCACTGTGAGTACCAATATGTTTTAGATGTGCTTTTGTGAATAGTTTAATTTTAATTTACAATAAAAATAAATGTTCATGCTCACCTATGACCTGCACCTTCTAAAGCTGAATCTGGAACAGATGATTTTTCTTTCTTAATAAGTATTTTTTTTGTTGTTGTTGTTTTTTGGTTTTTTTGAGACAGGGTTTCTCTGTGTAGCTTTGCGCCTTTCCTGGAACTCACTTGGTAGCCCAGGCTGGCCTCGAACTCATAGAGATCCGCCTGCCTCTGCCTCCTGAGTGCTGGGATTAAAGGCGTGCGCCACCACCGCCCGGCTTAATAAGTATTATAGAATTCAGTATCATTAATTATGTTTTTATGAGTCACCTTTCAGTAGTCTAGATTTTACATCCTTTCATATGTCTTCAACTTCATTTTCTTAGACTTGTTAGAATGAATGAGCTTATCATTTGACATCTCTGACACTTTAGTTTTGTTGTGTCTGTATTAGCCTGTAGAGAACTGATGATGTTTAGCAAAATGTAAAAATACACCTTTTTTTCCAAATGCCCTCGGTCTAAAATCTACAAATATCTTTTAATATTCAACAACATTAAACAAGCATCCTAGAATTAAAACAGTACATAACTAGAGTCATTTATGAGATGAGATTTACATTGGAAACTTCAATTCTCTAAGTAACCCAGCCTTCATGGTTCTAAGATAAAATTCAGTTGTGGGGACCTGGTAAGAAGGCTGTTAGCAAAGTGTTTGCTGAACAATTGTGAGAAACTGAGTTTGTTCCTCACCACATATGATCAGAAGTAGATACTTGGAAAGAAACAAAGGAAACATAGGAGATTCTGAAAGCTTTCTGGATAGCTAGTCTCAGTGATTCTGTAGGCTCAAGACCTGTAGGAGATCCTATCAAAACAAATAAAGTGGAAACTGATAGAAGAAGACACTAAATATTCATTTATGGCTCCTGCATACAGGTAATCACAAGTGCATGCATGAGAAATATGGAATACCCAGAGGTCTGGGAGTTAGCTACGTTCAGTGTGAGATATCTGAGGGAAAAAAAAAATCTACGTATGCTATGTTCTTATGTCTGTTAACTTTATTCCTTTAAGACAAAATTCTACCAATACAGCTATAGATCCATCAGACATTTAAGGCAGGAATAACACTAGATACACCATGCTCTATATCCATCTACTTTATTTCTCTGGGATAAAATCCTATTTCCATAGCTTCAGTTCCATCCAGTTCCCTAGCTCATAGTCCTGCTAATGACTAAACTCCTATGCTTCCAGCCTCATCTTTGTCCTCTGTTTTCTCATTCTCCATGTCCACTACTCTCTACTCAGAAAACTCTACCGGAGATCTGCTTACCCTCTATGGAACCACTGTCTTCCTCTCTTCTCTCTCGACATGATGACAGGCCTTTCTGTCTCTACAGAAAATGCCTGTCCTTTCTTTCCCAGTGCACAAGGTTCTCTGCCTGTTCCCTCACCCTACCTTCCACCTTGATATGTAAAAATATCTTTTGTTCTCAGTCAATGGCTTTGGAGAGTCACTAGGCCTCAAGTTGAGGACATTGGCTGAGCTTCATTTGCACAAGAAACAAAGCTTTGCATCTTCAGCCAGCTTGTCTCTTAGACTGGGCGTGGGGAAGTTAGTAACTTAGAAGTTCAGCCAGTCTGGGAAGCTGAACTCTTTGCCAATTGTTCTGGGCAAGCAAGAATTTCATAGCAGAAGACAGCTGAAATATTAAAGGCTGGATATCACCAAATATTCATAATAAATGGCTTGCCTCTTGATAGACCCTTGGACGGTCAAGGTATAGCTTTAATACACAGCTGAATCTCTATGATATATTCTTGTGGCCCACAAGAGGAACATACCACATATCAAAGTACACAAAAATTTAGTTATGAATTAATGTGACAAAATATGCATATGACTTAGTGTTCAAAAATAATATCAGGCTTGGCATTGGAGGTATACTGATTTCTGTTTGATTAGATTCATTTACTAAGAAGTGCTAGGTATGCTGCATAGAGTCATTGTAACTGAATGTAATAGTGGATTATGTCACTAAAGTCTTGTTTAGAGTTAAAGACTTTTGAAAGTATTAATTTTATGACACAATAGTAAACCTCATTATTCTCCAAATGTACTATCTTGGCCTCATAAATTCATGATACTGTATAAACAGGTCTCAAGGCACTTTTTTCTTTAACTCTGTAATCCACTTTGTCTAATTAATCACCATTTTATTAAAATGAGACTATATTCAAGTAGTGAGTACTAAATTCAAGTAGTGAACGCAATGTTCTTTGTGTTTCTTTCATATGAATTTTTATGTGTTCTAAAGGTAATACTAAAATATTAAAATTTTAATACATTTCCAGAAATATTGTAAATATATTGCATGATAACAATACAAATTATATTTTTTCACAGTTTGCCTTGCTATGTTAGTGCTTAGATACATGTGTAAATTATGAAACATTCAAATAAGACTAAATTTTGTCTATATACTCACATTCTGGTTATTTATTTATGATGACACATAAAATCTAGAAGATGAGAATTTTTCAAAGGTTTGCTGCAAATATTTATTTAAAACAAGGTTTATTTTCTTTAAAGTAAACCATTTAATCTTTCTACTGACATGTATTCCATTTCATTCAGCTGAGGAGGTAATTTCACATAAAATAGTAGTAGGGTCTAAATTCAGGTGTTGCCACAAAATGTGTATTATTATGGAAGATGCTGCCTCAGATACATGAGTACATACTTCAGTTGTGTAAATACCATACTAATATATGATATTATGGATAAACTGAAAATCACTCAAAGAACACTAATGTTGCAAAGTGACTGGATTGATTTGTTTTAACTGATATTTTACAAATGGAAAAACTGACACTCAGAGGTATTTTCTACATCACCACATCTGGCAAGAATTAAGTCAAAGATTTAATTTCAGACCCAACTGTACAAATGCTGTCCATATAAATTAAAGAAACTGGAGATGAAATAAGTTACTAAAGGGAACGCCATGCTTCTTTCTTCAGTTTTTTTTTTCCTTTAAGCTAAAAAATTGAGTCATATAACAAATAGTAATCATAAAGAATATCTTTTGTTGGAGTTCAACTATTACCAAATTTAAGATCATTGTCTATCATAAAGTATCATCAAAGCATGAGTTGCTAGAAATAATCAAAGATTAAGCATTACTCTTTTATTAAAATCTATGATTTTGTGTACTGTGTGCCCTCTGAAATATATAGTTGAGTAGTTCACTGTTCTCTTACTCTTTCATGTTCTCCTGATCTTTAGGGTTCCTGTTGTCAACAACTGTAAGAAACACCTTTGAATTAACTGATGTTTGTTCCTTTGCCTTTATGAAGCATCACTTAGTTGAACTTTTTTCTTTTCCCACTTACAATTTTGAAATTAAGACTACTAGTGAAATCTAGGAATATAGAATATGTTAAAGCCCCTAGTATCACAATCATTTGATCCCTGAGCAAGATTTCTTGATTTCAATAATTATTCATGTATTTAGTAAGTTTTTGTTTTGCTCCTTATCAACTTGGAAAACTCAGATTAATTTTTATATATTGCTTTTACTTTTCTCTATCCACTTGAAAATTATGGTTACACTGGTCCCATGTAATTTTGAGCAATGAATACACTTAACTCTTAAGAATTATAATACATTTGTATATAATAAATATTTTAATTATTTTAAATGCTTCATCAATGTGGATATAGTAAATGAAAATCCAGAAATTTGAAGTATTTTCCAGTCTGTATTTATACAATATAAAATGCCTTTATGATTTGGCTGTATTACTGAAAGTACTCATATTTTATCCTTTGTTACCCAAGATAATCCAAAGTTTCAAACTACTTATTAGTTTTTAAACTAAATAGAGACAATTTCTCTTAAAATTGAATTTCTACTGGAAGAGAGCAGATGGATATTTGCATATGATTTTAATACAAATAGATTGCAAGTTCCCATGTCGACAGGTTCAATGTAAAATTTAAAAGTTCAAAAGAAAGTTGCATAGTTTACCATGAAATTAAATTGTGTATATAGTGTTTTTAAATATTCAAATAGAAAACCAAAGTCCTAATAGCATCTCTCTAGAAAAAAATAACCTTGTATAAAGATTTGTTTGCCATTACATAAGTTACATTAATATTACCATCTATATAATTTTAGAAAAACCAAAGATATATTTAAATAGCAATGCATTTATAGTCACTGTTTAAATATGCAAAAGATCCTAAAAGATAATTACGATTTCCAACAAGAAATCTTAATGATATTACAGTTAAATTAGAAAGTAAAATGAAGAAAAATATCCTATAACTGTCAGTGTTAAAAAAAATGAAACCACCAGCAAACAAATTCTTAGGTTGTGTCATAGGGGATCCCTGATGATACAGGTCAAAAGTTACCATGAACACAACGGTAACTGTAAGAAAGGAAACGATGTAGCCAGGAAAGATAGAAAATGTGTTATATGAAATAATTACAATCAGAAATCAGAAATTACCTTGACACTGCTGAGGCAGGTACTGACTTCAAGCCCAATGTCAGCATTGGAGGGGACACTTTTCAGAAGGGAATGGGAGGTGATGATGATAATGATCATGATAAGGAGGAAGAACATGAGGAAGGAAGGAGGATGGGAAGACCAAACACTCAGCTCATAGAAAGAAATCATTTACCTGTGCTGGATTGTTTGCAAGCTAATCAGAGATGTGTGAGGTTTTCTTTCCCTACGTCTTTCCCAGCAGTTTTGTTCACTGGGTAAAACCTATTCCAAATGGGATACTAAGGAATCTCAAAGAAGTTTCAATGTGCAATTCCCTAATGATAAGGGTGATGAGCACTTTCTTTCTTTCTTTCTTTCTTTCTTTCTTTCTTTCTTTCTTTCTTTCTTTCTTTCTTTTTTTTTTTTAACAAATATTAACTATTCGTAATTCTTTGGAGCAGTACACTCAGCTCATTAGCCCATGTATTCTTTGGAAGATTTTATGTCATTGTTAATGCAATCCTGTATAGAACTGGAAAAAAAATTGTAAAATTAACATGAATGTACAAAAGACCCTGAATATCCAGAGAAATTCTAAGCAGAATGAACAGTGTTAAAAGTGTTGTCTCAAATTTTACTGCATAGTCATAGTTAAAATAACAGCAGAGATGATAATGATATAAAAACTAGCCCATATTTCCAGAACTAATTTTCATAGCTATGGCCACATAAAAAATTTTGTTGAAAATAAACTTTTTCATAATGCGTTCTGCATGTGATTTCCCCTCTCTCACCTCCACCCAGGTCCATCCGCGCCCCCCCTCCCCGTCCCATTACCTACACACCCAAATCTACAGCCTTACTTCTCAGCTTACTTCTTAGCTTCTCAGAATTTGACAATGTTCCTTCTGTTTCTATTGTGTGGAACAATTTGAGGTGTATTGGAATTAGCTCTTTTTTAAAATTCTGGTAGAAATCTGCACTGAAACCATGTGGCCCTGGGCTTTTTTTTTTTTTTTTTTTGGTTGAGAGAACTTTAATTACTGCTTCTATTCCCATAGCCGTTATAGGTCTATTTGAATTGTTTTTCTGGTCTTGACTTAATTTGGTTATGTGGTACATATCCAGAAAATTGTCCATTTCTCTTAGATTTTCCAATGTTTTAGAGTACAGGTTTTTGAAGTATGACCTGATGATTCTCTGGATTTTCTCATTGTCTATTGTTAATGTATCCCTTTTTGCTTCTGATTTTGTTAATTTTGATGTTCTCTCTTTGCCTTTTGGTTAGTTTGGATAAGGGTTTGTCTATCTTGTTGTTTTTCTCAAAGAACCAACTCTTTGTTTCACTGTTCCTTTGTACTGTTCTCTTTGTTTCTATTTTATTGATTTTAACCCTCAATTTGATTATTTTCTGGTATCTAAGAGTGGTCTGTGTACCCAATAAGGTTCCCTTGAAGAATACCAATTTTTCCTTTGTAAGCAGTGTATAAATTGGAGAACATTTCTGGGTTGGGGACTTATGTATACCACATATGACAGCACTGGGACCCTGTCTGGCTTGAACTTGTGCAGGTCCTGTGCATGGTGTTATTCTTTGAGTTTATATGTGCATCAGTACCTAGAAGGCCTGTTACCTTGGTGTTTTCCATCCATGCTGGTTCTTATAATCTTTCTGCCTCTTGTTCTACAGATTTCCCTGAGCCCTGGGGGGAAGGATTTGATAAAGTCAATCTTACTAAGGTCTGAGTATTCCAAGGACTCCCTCTGAACATTATCCAGTAGTGGGTTTCTGTGTTTGTTCTCACCTTCTGTAAGAGGATGCCCCTCTGATGATTAGCTATCTAATTGTTAATCAAATGCTAAGAAAAAATATTGAAAGAAAGACAACTTCTTTACCAAATGATACTGAGAAATTTGATCTCTACATGTATAACTAAATTCCTCATGAAACTAAGTTCCTCACCCTACACACAAATTGTTTCAACCCCTTCAAACTTGAAGCTACTGCACAAAAAATATGAGAAAGTACATATTATGTCATTTATTAGTTGAATGACTCAGTTTTGTGTGTTTGACAAATGAAGATCTTTATATATTGTGGATATTAATCTTATATCTAACATAATTATCAAATAATTCTTTCACATTCATTAGAGTGTTTTATGCTGATTGTTTATTTATTTATTTTTTAATATTTTTTTAAGATTTATTTAGTTATTATGTATACAGCATGTATGACTGCATGCCAGAAGAGGGCATCAGATCTCATTATAGATGGTTGTGAGCCACCATGTGGTTGCTGGGGATTGAACTCAGGACCTCTGGAAGAGCAGTCAGTGCTCTCAACCTCTGAGCCATCTCTCCAGCCCTATGCTGATTGTTTAAACTAATCCATTTTGGTTTTGGTTTTATGTACTGAGTTAATGATTTCTTTTCAAAAACTCCTTGGGTATGTATCTTAAGGTGATTCTTCTGTTTTTCTTCATCAGGTTTAAATTATCAAGTTGTAAATTTGTCCGTTTTGATTTGTGCTTTGAACATGATGAGAGATAGAGACTTAGTTTTATTTTTATACATTTAGATATAACTGGCCTAGCATTTTTAAAATGACTAAATCAACAAGGAAATTTCAGCTAAATAACTTGATGATGTAGTTTGAGACTTAATGAGTCAAAGTAGGTGTAAAGAAATGATAAAAAAAAATCAGTCTAACAGTTGATAAAATAAAGCAAATTAACAATAAAATGAGTCAATTATTCAAATATTTTCCTTTATAAAAACTTATAAAAGATTGAGTTCCAATCACCCAGTGTCATCCTCAGAACATCATGTGTCAGCCTCCCTTTGCTCCCTGACCCCATCTCTAGTGATTGCATAGATTGTTCCCTCTAAACACCCTCTGACTCATGTTTTATCCCAGCACCCAATTCTAGCAGGCATTCCACAGGAACCCATAGGACATACCAGCCAGGAAAGCAGGTATATTAACTGTTGACCTTCAGCTTTCCCATCTCTCCTACAAATCCAATACCCCAATCTCATCCCCAGCTCTGCAGCAGATGACAAGATTCAGCCTCTGTTCCTTCCCTGTACCCATCTCTAGGGGATGACACAGATTTTCCCCTCTAAACAACCTTCACTCACTCATTGTTTTATCCTAGCCCCAAAGTTTAACAAGCATTCCCTGAGAGTCCTCAGGCCACTCCAGCCAGGTAAGCAAGGAGAATAATGACAGATCTTCACCTTCTCTCCTCTCCAATGAATCCAAAGCCCATCTCCGTAGATGCATCCTTCCTCTCCTATCTGTACCAATCTTCAGCAAATCATGCAGAGATTCTTCTCCCACCTCCATCACCACTCAATCTGTTATTCCAGATCCAAACTCAGCATTCTTTCTCTGGAAACCTTCAAGCCAAACCTGACAAAGTAGCAAGTAGGTCAGAAAAGCAGGTAGATGAGCTTCAGATTCCCCCCTCTCCACCTTCTCATCTGTATCCTATCCCCCAGTCTCATCCCCAGTTTTGTATCAGACTGCTTGCTTTGGCCTCTCCTCACTCACTGATTCCATTCCTGGGAAACTATGCAGACCCAGTTGGAACACCTTGCTTTCATTCATCCTGTGAACCCCCTCAAATCTCCTGTTCTAGCTCATCCACATTCCTAAGTGTCAGCTTCCAGTACCTAGAAACACATTTTATCCAGAACCCCTAGTGGCCACAAATATCAGAAACCCAGAAGAATTCACTTTTAGGCAACACAGCTATGGTGATAATTTATTTGTACTGAAATGTGATTTTAATTGTATGTTAATAAATAAAGTTCCCCGGAGGTCAGAGCTATTAGAGCCATAGCAAAAGCTGGGCGGTGGTGGTGCATGCCTTTAATCCCAGCACTTGGTAGGCAGAGCTAGGTAGATCTGTGTGTGTTCAAGGATACAGCCAGCATTGGAGACACACGCCTTTAATCTCAATACCTACCATAGAAGACCTGGAGGTCTGTACAGACAGGCAGTGATAAGGCAGTCATGTAGCTGGGTTTACAACCAATGAGAAGGCAGAACAGAAAGTCTATATACAGACAGGAAGTAGGTCTCTTTCGGAGAGGTCTCTTGGCTGAAGAGGCTAGCTGCAGCAGGCGGGTAAGGCTCTTAGCTCTGATCTCTTGGCTTTCTTCTTTGCATTGGTTCTATGTTTCTTATTTAATAAGACAGTTGGTTACATCTACACACAGCCACCATACTCTAGTAATAATCAGAGAAGGAAACAGAAACTGAGAAACGAAACATCCACCCAACAGACAAGACCAGAAATCAACACCTAGAATCAGTCTTTGCAAACCAAGATGGCTAGATGACAGGAAAAAAAAATCAACAGCAGCCAGGACAGTATGAGAGGCCAGCAACCATACTACACTAGGCCCTGAGTTCAACACAGGTACAGAACAATACAAAGACCTTAAAATAGCCTTCCTGACTGTGTAATCCTTAAATAGAGGTCCTTAAAGAGGAACTGAATACATTTCTTAGTCTATGAAAATATGAACAAATAGTGGAAAGAAATGAACAAAACAGTTCAAGACCAGAAAATGAAAGTAGAATTAGTAAAGAAAACCCAACCTGTGAGAATTCTATGAATGTAAAAGTTAGGAACTCATGTAGGAACCTCAGAGGCAAGCCATATCATAGAACACAAGAGATGGAAGAGAGAAGCTTAGGCATTGAAGACAAGATAGAAATGATTGATGGGTGATGTTGTTCTGTATTCTGTGAATATGTGTTGCTCTGATTGGTTGATAAATAAAGCTGTTTGGCCAACGGTAAAGCAGAATAAGGTTAGGTGGGACATTCCAACTAGAGAGAGAGAAAGGAGAAAGGAAAACATAGGAGATGCTGCCAAGAGAAGACATAAAAGTATCAGTAAACCACAAGACACATGGCCAAGTATAGATTTACAGAAATGGGCTAATTTAGGATGTAAGAACTAGCTAGCAAGAATCCTGAGCCATTAGACCATACAGTTTATAATTAATATAAGCCTCTGTGTATTTATTTGGGACCAAGTAGCTACAGGACCTGTGGGTAAGAGAGGTTTGTCCTGGCTGTGGGCCAGGTGGAGCACAGGAAAACTTTCAGTTACAAATGATAGATATTCCAGTCTATGAAAATGTTAATTCAAAAAGAAAAAAAATTCCTGGCACAAAAAAAAAAAAAAAAAAACTGCAGGAAACCTGGGACATGAAGGAGAGATAAAAATCTAAGAATAGTAGGAATAGAGGGGGAAAAAAGAACATCAACACAAAGGTACAGAAAATACTTTCAACAAAATCATAATATTTTCTGAAACTAAAGTTGCCTAACAAGATACATGCATCTGTACAAGTATAGAACACCAAGTAGACTGGATCAGAAAGAACATCCTCTTGGCATACAGAATCAAAACACTAAACTTACAGAACAAAGAGATAATATTAAAAGCTTTTCATAAGACAAGAAAAATACTACTACAGCTTAAATCACATATTAACCCTCACACACTGCTAGTTGGACACAACAATCTCTACTCTAATAGACAAATCATGCAGACAAAAACTGAAAGGAGAATTGGTGGACTCAACTGAAATTATAAAGTAAATGGGCCTAACATACATTTACTGAACATTCACCAAAACACAAAAATTGTAGCTTCTTCTCAGCACCACATGAAACATTCTCCAAAACTGGCCCCATACTCAGACCCAAAGCAAGTCTCAACAGATACAAGAAAATTGATATAACACCCTGGATTCTATCTGAAAACCAAAGATTAAAGCTGGATATTAACAATAGAAAGTTTACAAGCTGAGCACTTCATTAGTGAATGAAAAATGGGCCAAGACTGAAATGAAAAAAGAAATTAAAGACCTTCTAGAATTGAATGAAAAGAAATACATAACATACACAAACCTATGGGACACAATGAAGTTGGTTCTAAGAGGCCAGTTCAAAGAACTAAGCACCTACATAAGAAAATTGGAGAGATATCACACTAGCAGCACAACAGACTGGCACAATTGAAAACTCTACAACAACAAAAAATAAAGCACAAACAATAGGAGTTTACTCCAAAATTAATTAAATTTCTGGCTGAAATGAATAAAATAGAAAAAAACAAACAAAATATACAGAAAAATCAATGAAACAAAGAGATGGTTCCTTGAGAACATCAATTAGCTTGAAAAAACTTTATTCAAATTAATTAAAAAGAAGAGAGAGAATATCTAAATTAACAAAATTAGAAATGAAAAGGGAGATAGAAACTACTTGAAGGAGATCCAGAGAATCATAAGAATAATCTAAAAACCTGTACTCCACCAATTTGGAAAATCTAAAAGAAGTGGATAATTTTCTCAATACATATCAATTACCAAAGATAAACTAATATCAAAGAAGTAATTTAATAAGGATTATAACTTTTCTGGGAACAGAAACAGTAATTAAAATTATTACCAACAACCCCATACCACATGATTTTAGAATAGAATTTTGCAAGACTTTCAAAGAGTTAACATGAATATTCCTCAAATTATTTCATGAAGTAGAAATAGAAAGATCATTGCCTAATTTATTTTTAGAGCCAAAATTTACCTATATCCAAACCACATAAAGATCCAATAAACAAAGAGATTTAAAGACCAATTTTCCTTTTGAACATAGATGCACAAATTCTCATTAAAATACTTGAAATCCTGATCTCAGGTCTTCATATCCGAGTCACCCACACTCATATTCCCAGAGCCAGCTGTACTATTTTGCCCAGGCAAAGTACAAGGTATTCTCTCCTGATTGCTATAGGGGGTATAAAGCAGGCAAGGGGGAGACAGGACCATCTCTCCTGCTCTTACAACCTCAGAACTGGCTCACCTGCCACTTGCATCATCCCCAGATGACTGGGTTAGCTCTAATGTGCTGGCCAGATGGGGAACTGAGCCCTGCTCCTTGCCGCCTGCTGCATTGGGTAAACTAGCTGAGGCAGTGTTGTAGAGCTATCCTGCATAGTAAAGATGAGAGAAAGCTGGCAGGCTGACCAACCCAGCTATCACAGAGGCCCAGGGCCAGGGCTATGAGTTGGCCCACCCAGCATCCACCAAATCTATGAACTGTTGTAGCATGTGAACTGGACAAACCTAAATATCCAAAACTGCAGAATCTCCATGACACAGGACAACAGGATATTCAAGAGGAGCCCCAGTGTTTGAGGCCACTAGGTTTCCTAGTGCCTGTACCTAGCAGAACTGCCTAAGAGGTTGATTGGACCACAGGCCTGGGTACCAAGTGTTTGTAAGGGTCTAACTAGCAAGGGGGGGTGTCTTTTGTTTCACCCTTTGGCATTGTTATAAATAGACCTTTGGAATAAAGTTCTAGGCTCATTTGGATAAGGATCCAGGCCCACCCAAATCTATCCTGTGTTTTCTCTCTGTTTCTCTCCCTCCCTATTTCTAACTAAGTCTCTTATCCCTCAATTCTAAAGAAGGAAATGCCTATGAAGATACAAGAAGCTTACAGAACACCAAATAGACTGGATCCAAAAAAAAAAAAGTCCCTTTCTCATATAATAATCAAACCACTAAACATACAAAATAAAGAAAAAATATGAAGAGCTGCAAAGGAAAAAGGCCAAGTAACATATAAAGGTAGACCCATCAGAATAACACTTGACTTCTCAATGGAGACTCTGAAACCCAGAAAGTCTTGGATAGACATCATGAAGACACTAAGAGACCATTGATGTCAACCCAGATTATTATACCCAACAAAACTCTCAATCACCTGTAGATGGAATAAGCAAAATATTCCTGATGAAACCAGATTTAAACAAAATCTATCTATAAATCCAGCCCTAAAGAGAGCACTAGAAGGAAAAATCCAACATAAGGAAGTTAGATACACCCATGAAAACACAGGCAAGAGATAATCCCACACCAACACATACCAAAGAAGGGAAACACACAACACCAACACCAAAAAATAATAGGGATTAACAATCACTGGTCATTAATATCCATTAATATCAATGATCTCAATTCACCTGAAAAAAGACACAGGCTAACAGAATGGATAAGAAAACAGGATCCATCCTTCTGCTGCATACAAGAAACATACCTCAACTTCAAAGACAGATACTACCTCAGAGTAAATGGCTGGGAAAAGACTTCCCAATCAAATGGACTTAAGAAGCAAGCTGGTGTAACTATCCTAATGCCTAATAAAATAGACTTTAAACTAAAATCAGTTGAAAGAGATCAGGAAGGACATTACATATTTATCATAGAGAAAATCCACTAAGATGAAGTCGCAATTCTGAACATTTATGTCCCAAATACAAGGGAACCCACATTTGTAAAAGAAACATTGTTAAGCTTAAATCACACATCAAACCCCATACACTAGTAGTGGGAGACTTCAACACCCCACTCTCACCAGTGGACAGACAGATCTGCCAGACAGAAGCTTAACAGAGAAAAAGAAGAACTAACAGACTCAAATGGAATTAATAGAGATCTACAGAATATTCCACCCTAACACAGAAGGATATACATTCCTCTCAGAAACCCATGGAACCTTCTCTAAAACTGACTGCATACTCGGTCACAAAGCAAATCTCAACAGATACAAAAAATTTGGAATATCCTCCTATATCTTATCAGACCACCATAGCTTAAAGTTAAATTTCAACAACAACAAAAATTACAGAAAGCCTACAGTCTCATGGAAACTGAATAATGCCCAACTAAAACACCAATGGCTCAAGGAAGAAATAAAGAAAAAAATTAAAGATTTTCTAGAATTCAATGAAAATGAATGTACAACATATCCAAATTTATGGGAAACTATGAAGGTAGTGTTAATAAAAAAATTCATAGCACTAAATGCCCACATAAAGAAGATGGAGAAATCTCACACTAGTGACTTAACAGCACACCTGAAAGCTCTAGAAAAAAAAAAGGAGCAAACTCACCCAGGAGAAATAGATGCCAGGACATAATCAAATTGAAGGCTGAAATAAATAAATAAAATAAAATAGACTCAAAGAGAACAATACAATGAATTAATGAAACAAAGAGCTGGTTCTTTGAGAAAATCAACAAGATAGACAAGCCTTTATCCAAATTAACCAGAAGGCAGAGAGAGAGCATCCAAATTAACAAAATCAGAAATAAAAAGGGAGACATAACAATAGACAATGAGAAAATCCAGGGAATCATCAGGTACTCCACAAAATTGAAAAATCTGAAAGAAATGGACAGTTTTCTGGATAGGCACCACATACCAAAAGTTAAATCAAGAACAGATAAACAATTTAAACAGGCCTATAACCCCTATGGGAATAGAAACAGTCATTAAAAGTCTCCCAACCAAAAAAAGCCAAGGGCCACATGGTTTCAGTGCAGAATTCTACCATATTTTCAAAGAAGGGCTAATACCAATACTCTTCAAATCGTTCCACACAATAGAAACAGAAGGAACATTATCAAACTCTACAGATTCAATGCAATCCCCATCAAAACCCCAACACAATTCTTCACAGAATTGGAAAGAACAATACTTAACTTTATATATATAAAAAAAAACCAACAACAAAAACCCCATGATAGCTAAAAGAATCCTGTATAATAAAGCAACCTCTGGAGTCATCATGATACCTTACCTCAAGCTCTACTATAGAGCTATAGTAACAAAAACAGCTTGGTATTTGCATAAAAACTGGCATGTGGACCAATGGAATCAAATTGAAGACCCTGACATTAATCTGCACATCTATGAACACCTATAAGCAAGGGACATAGAAATTATTATGGGAAAATGTACAGAAATGGCCAGCCAAACTAGTAGAAACCCATGAACTCTGGACCAATAGCTGTGGAGCCCCCATGGGACTGGACTAGGTCCTCTGGATATGTGATACATTTTATAGCTTGAACTGTTTGGGGGTTTCCTAGGTACATGAGTGGGCATTTTGGAGCCCAGTGTCTATGATGGGACACCTTGTGTAGCCTTGGTGCAGAGATGAGGGGCTTGGACCTACCTCAACTGAATGTGTCAGGCTTTGCTGACTCCCCATGGGAGACCATGACTTGGAGGAGGCAGGAATGGGGGAAGGGTTTGGGGGAGTCTGGGGAGGGGTGGGAAGAGGGAGAAGGGGGAATCTGTGGTTGGTATGTAAAATGAATAGAAGATTTCTTAATAAAAAATAAAATAAAGAAGAGCAGAAGGCAGATGTGAGGGCACAGGGAGATTAGTGGGATCAGAATGCATGATGTGAAATATACAAAGAATCAATAAAAGTTAAAAAGAAAAGAATTCTTGAAATCCAAATCCAAGAACACATCAAAAAGATCATTCACTATATTAGATAGGTTTCATCCTAGATATGTCTGAATAGTCAAATATATGTAAATCAATAAACTTAATCTACCACATAAACAAAAGACAAAAAACATATGATCATCTCAATAGATTAAGAAAATGCCTTTTGACAAAATTCAAAACCTTAGTGATAAAACTCCTAGAGAGGCTGGTGACAAAAGGGATATAGTTCAACATAATAAAGGTAGATTACAGTAAGCCCATAGAAACATCAGTTTAAAAAGAAAGAAATTCCAAGCATTTCCACTAAAACCAGGAACAAGTGTAGGTTGTTCACTCTCTACATGCCCGTTCAATGTAGTACTGGAAATTAAGCTAGAGAAATAAAACAATTTAAAGAAATTAAGTGGATACAACTGGGAATAGAACAACTCAGAATATCTTTATTTGCAGATGATAGGATAGTGTACATAATTAACCATAAAAATTCCACCAGGAAACTCTTGCAACTCATAAGCACTTTCCATAATATAGCTGAATACAAAATTGACTCACAGAAACTAAAGCTCTCCTATATATAAATGAACAAATAGACTAGAAAAAAATCAGGGAAACAGCTTTCAAAATAGCCTCAAGTAAAGTAAGCTGTATGGGGGTAGCTCTAACTAAGAAAGTAAAAACTAGTGTGATAAAAAACAAAACAAAACAAAACAAAACAAAAAAAAAACTTAAAACACTGAAGAAAGTAATTGAAGATTTTTTATTTTTGGTTGTGACCCTAGTCTTTAATGGCTGAAATACTTCTCTAGGAGATTTGAGCTTTTGCAGAGCCTGCTGTCCAGATATTATATGGAGAGAGAGTTTAAGCTGTAAGTTTCTATCAGATCCCTACCCTTGGAGCTTGGGAAACCCAGTGGGAGAGGCTAAAACAAGATTCCAGGAGTCAGAGGACTCCAGGACAACAGGGCCTTCCAAATCAATTAAGCAGAGCTCATCTTCCGTCACAGAGATTAAAATACCAAGCACAGGGCCTGCCTACAAGGGTCTGCACCAGGCCATCTGTGTATATGTTATGGCTGTTTGTTTGGTGGTTTGGGGGGACTCCTAACAGTGAGAATGGGTGTGTCTCTGACTTTTTTACTTGTTCTTGGGATGCTTTTCCCTCCCATTGTTGCCTTGTCTAGCTTAGATATGAAGACTTTTGCCTTTCTGATTATATCTTGTTTTCTCTTGTTTGCTTGTTATGTCTTGGAGGCCTCTTTTCTGACAGAGAAACAGGGGGAGAGTGATTCTGGATGAGAGGTGAAATTGTGGGAAGCTGGGAGGAATATAAGGAGGGGAAACTGTGGTAAGGCATTATTGTATGAGAGAACAATCTATTTTCAATAAAAAATGTAAAAAGATTGAGAAGAAAAAAAAGGAATTGAAGATGATATCAGGAGATGGAAAGATCTTCCATGCTCATGGAATGGTAAGCAACCTACAGATTTAATGCAATCCTCATCAAAATTCCAACAAAATTCTTCACAAGGGTAAATCTTAGCTTCATATGAAAACAGAAAACTCAAGATTGTAACTTGAATCTTAAAAGGTCTTATTAATAAAAAACAAACCCAGCACTAGATATTGGGGTGTCAGCTGAAAGATCAGAGAGACACAACAAGCCACAGCCAGCCTCACCTACCCAACCCTCAGGTGATCCTGTTTCCTCAGACTGAAAGCCTCTGAGTCCTCACCTGGAAGGGAATCTCAGCTGAACTGCTTAAAAGCCCCTAGTTCCTGGTTGTCATGCCTTTTATACCTTTCTGCTTCCTGCCATCACTTCCTGGGATTAAAGGTGTGTGTTCTTCCCAAGCAAAGACATGAAATCTCAAGTGCTGGGATTAAAGGTGTGTGCCACCATGCCTGACTATGTTCCCAGTGTGGCCTTGAACTCACAAAGATCTAGGCAGATCTCTGCCTCCTGAGTGATAGGATTAAAGGCATGTGTGTCCCCACTGTCTGGCCTCTATGTCTAATCTAGTGGCTGGCTCTGCCCTCTGATCCTCAGATAAGTTTTATTTGTTAGAGCACAAATAAAATATCACCACACAAGATAGATCAAACAATCCTGAAAAATAAAAGAACTGCTGGGACTATCACCATCCACAATTTCAAGCATTACTACAGAGCTGTAGTAATAAAACAGTATGGTATTGTCAGCAAAACAAGTGAATTAATGAAATCAAAATTGAAGACCCAGGCATAAATCCACACACTTCCAAACACCCGATTACTGGTAAAGAACACAGGAATGCACACTTATTATAAAATATTATCTTAAGATGTGTTACTTCTGTTTATGTTGCATTTGTTTAACTCTGTGAAGCTGTCGTATTTTGCTTGTCTAAAATACCTGATGGTCTAATAAAGAGCTGAATGGCCAACAGGCAGGAGAAAGGATAGGTGGCGCTGGCAAGCAGAGAGAATAAAGAGAAGGAGAAATCTGGGAGAAAATAAAAAGTAGCCAGAGAAGGAAGCCATCACCCAGCCACATGGCAAGACATGGAATAAGAAGGAAAGAAAAGATAAAGAAACAGAGCAAGGTAAAACGCCCAGAGGCAAAAGGTAGATGGGATAGTTTAAAGTTAAGAAAAGCTGGCTTGAAATAAGCCAAGCTAAGGTCGGGCATTTATAAGTAAGAATAAGCCTCCATGTGGTATTTATTTGTGAGCTGGGTGGCAGCCCCCCCCCCAAAAAAAAAGAGCTCACAGTAAAAGAGCAAAAACAAACAACAACACACACTGGAGGAGGAAAGGCATTTTTACCAAATGGTTCTGGTTAAATTGCATGGCTGCATGGAGAAGAACACAAATAGATTCATATTTATCACCCTACACAAAACTCAACTCCATATAGGTCGAAGACCTCAGTATAAAAACAGATACACTGAAGGAAATGTAAGAGAAAGTGTGGAGTAGCATTGAACTCAGTGACAAATGAAAAGACTTTCTAAACAGAACACTGGTAGCATAGACATAAAGAACAACAGTTAATGAATCCGACCTCCAGAAACTGAAAAATCTTCTGTATGGAAAAGGACACCATCTTTCACACAAAATAGGAGGCTACAGAATGGGAAAATATTTAGGAACAACACATCCTATAGAAGGATAACATCCAAAATATATAAAGAACTGATATAACACACTGTTATTTAAAAAAATAATTTTAAAGCAAAATATCTTTGAATATAGTTAGGATTCTTAACCATATATACACCATAACTTAACAAGAAAAGAAATACATTCAAAATTATAATTATAATTTCTACTGAGTATTTATATGGAAAAAAATATGTTCATAATATTTGCCTAAGCAGAGTATCATCTGTATAAGAAGGCATTCACAATTCCTTTCTCCAATGTCTTCCCCATAGGGGAAATAAAAGTTATTGAAGAACACAAGGATGCTGCCCCATTTGGTATTTGATCTGTAGCAAGTAACACTTGACCTGGAACACTCATTCCCACATTGAGCTCTCTTCAGGCCCCAAAGAACAAGTGTTTTGAAGAGAATATGAGCTTGAATATCAATGATGTGAAGGTGGTTTCTGTTTCTATTGTAGTGAAAACTTTCCTGGGGTAATCAGAACTCAGTGATAGATTTGATTACTAAAGGTACAGAAGAGTTTTTCAGTGTCTCAAATTCTGTTAGTCAAGGATATGATATAATAATGCAAACAATGATGATGATGATGATAAATCAGGATTTACTTGTTGTGATAATGCTCTTTTTTTCTTTTTGTTTCCACTCTAATCTGTGCCTCAACTTTTTTTGAGACAGGATTTCTCTGTGTAGCTTTGGCACCTTTCCTGGAACTCTGTAGCCCAGACTGGCCTCCAACTCACGGAGATCTCTCTGCCTCTGCCTCCCAAGTGCTGGGATTGAAGGCATATGCCACCACCATCTGGCTGTGCCTCAGCTTTAATACTCAGAAAAAAATATAATGGTTGTTGTTTCTTCTCCTTTGTTTTTGTTTTTTGTTTGTTTTTTGAGACAATGTTTCTCTGTGTAGCTTTGCAACTTTTCCTGGAACTCTCTGTAGACCAGGCTGGTCTCCAGCTCACAGAGATTCACCTGCTTCTGCCTCCTGAGTGCTGGGATTAAAAGCATGCGCCGCCGCCGCCGCCGCCGCCGCCGCCACCACCACCACCACTGGAACTGGTTGTTGTTTCTTAATTTTACTTTATTGCCATTAAATACGACAGTAATGCTATCAAGCTAGAACTTTGTTTTGTGACTGTGGGTGTATGTTTGTGAGGTGCATGTATATAATTGGGTACAGCTTTAAAGTCCAGAGAAACAGGCTGGTATCCTGCTCTTCTTCTGCCCTGCAAGTTTCCTGTTTACTCCCTTGAAAAAAGGATTTTTACTCAATTTGGAGCTAGGCTGGTGGCCATCAAGCCCCTGTAATCCTCATGGCTCTGTACCGCCCTCACCTCCACCCCAAGAATTGATGTTACAGTCACACATGCAGCTACACTGGAAATTCAAACTCAGCCTCTTAGGCCTCTATACCAAGTATCCTTAACTACTGAGACATCTCTGTAGTTTAAAGCTTATTTTACATAAGAATTAATTACCCTGGCAGGGCATAGAGCTCAGTGGTGGAAAGCTTATTAGCATACATGGAACCTGGATTTGATCACAAATACTATAAAACAAACAAACAACAAACAAAACAAAAAACAAAAAAAGAAAAAACAGAGCTTCAATATAGGTAGTGGTACAATCCTTGTGTGGCTGTCTGTGTGTGTGGTGGGGAGTACAAGGTCCTAAGTTCAGTTTTTAGCCTGCCCAAATTTTGTAATTGATGATAATTTATAACATCAAAATAGACCCTAAACATAGTACTCCATGCAGTGCCACATCCACTGGCCATTCCCAACCCTCTGTTGTCTTAGAGAAGATTTGATACAATTGATCATTCACTCTTCCTGTCTCCAAATACTGTCAGTACAAGATATTATGGATTACTTTTTCTCAAAGAGTACTCTCTGACACAGCGTGCTCAAGCTCCTCAAGTTGTTAAAGTTCAGTCTCTAACTCATTTCAAGTCTCGTCTCTTAGGTGAACATATCAAACACTCACTCACTTTGTCCCCATTTATAGCTGGATCTCTAGGTTCTCCCTTGAAATTTGGACACTTATCCTTCACCTTCTTTCCTGTGGTTAAAGCACATCATATGTCTGAGATGCTCAAAAATGCATTCATTTTTACTACCCCCTAAACCTGTACATCTTACAGACCTTTGCATTCAGTAAGTGACAGGTTCACTGCAGTCCAATTTCAAGGCTGATAACCTTGAAGTTTCTCACTCTCTTACACTTGGCATTCATAGATTTATCTGTCATATATATCTCAAATCCAAATAGTTCACACCACATCCTGACTAGCTCTTTGTCAGGTGCCCTCATCTCCCATCTGAAATAGCTTTGTGATGAGTTTACTGTCATCCTTCATACTTACTACAGTCTAGTTTTACACAACAGTCATACATGACCATGAGACAGTAATCTGACAACATTATGGTTAAAAGTATCTCTAAAGTAAAAAGTGTTAAACATGAAAGTCTCATTTCATCCTTCTTGAATTCAACCACAAGTTTCTCTTCTCAGGGTGAAAAATTCTTATACTGGCATGAGTAGTTTTATTTCAGCAAGTGAGAAAGAAAAAGCAGAATTGTAAGTACAATCTCCAGAGTGAAAGGTAGAAAGAACATAGCAGGAGTAAAGTGCTGCCTCTTGTATCTGGACTACTCCACCCCTCCCACCCCTCGCTTACCAGGACCACACCTCTTCAAGTCCCACTGCAGTACTGGGTGGTCTCTGGCTTAGAATAAGTGGATGGTTTCCCAGAAGCTTACCCACAATTCAGTCAATTACATGTTTAGCTTTAGGAACACATACAAAATTCAGAAGTTTTCCAGGATGGAGTGCAGAGGTACCATATGTATGTGTCTTGTGGGAAGGGCATTCTGGGAGCCTCATAGAGCCTGCTGAGAATGATTTTGTGTCTTTCAAGCCCTTCCTTTTATCTATCTTTTTGAAAGTGTTATATCTAAATACAATTCTTGTTTATCTTCCTCCAAGTTTGAACCTGAACACTGTTTTTTTTTATTTTTATTTTTATTTTTTTTATGCCATGCCCTAAACTGAGTTTTATAATTTCATACTCTTGGTCTACTTCTATCATACTAAAATTGTTTCATTACAGCTACTAATTTTTTAATATTCAAAAGTATAAATTCTTTTACATATACTATGAAATATTCAATAAATAGAGAATATACATTTATATGATTGCCCAAGTTTATGAGTTGAAATATTTTCAATGCTGTTGCATCTGTTTATGCATTTCTTTCTGCACTTGCCTCCTAAATTTCCCTTGTTATTTGTCTCTGTGTTTGTTTTTGGTTATTATAACAAGAGGCCATTTTGAACCGGGTTGGGAACAGTGTCTTGACACATCCTGGTGCTGAGGTACCCTCAATACTTCACAGTGCTGTTACATCTTTTATCCAGGATTTTCAGTGTTTTCCTACAAAAAGGCTACATGATTACTAGGATTCTGTGTTCTTCCTTTGTCATCCTATTATGAATAACTAGGGAGCTATTCAACACATGGAAGTTTCTAAAATAAAATAAATACAGGATGAATGAATAGTAACAGATACTGACTAAGAATACTGCTCCTTCATATTCGAATTGTAGCTATTTTTCAACACAACTGAAACTATCTTGTTATAAAAGTATTAATTCTTCAGCAAATATAAAACAAACAACAGTAAACTTTTCAAAACAGTGAAGTGGTGAACCATAAAAAGTACTGAGTAGACAAAGCCTCACAGGGCATACAAACCAATATTCAGGCCATGCCCCATGCCCAGCATTAGATGGCTAACATGAAATGTTCTTAATGATATTGTTTGAGGTTCTTTGTCTCATAGTGATTGTCTTGTGAGGGAATTTA
The DNA here is from genome assembly GCF_004664715.2 of Peromyscus leucopus. NCBI lineage: Eukaryota > Metazoa > Chordata > Mammalia > Rodentia > Cricetidae > Peromyscus > Peromyscus leucopus. The sequence goes on from NC_051068.1 coordinate 52,149,008, forward strand.
TTTTTATTATTTTTGTGGGGTTTTTCTTGTTGTTGTTGTTGTTTTAACCTTAGAATTCTCTTGCATATGTATTATAGCTTCTGGTTTTGTGTTCTTATAAGATTCCTTGTGTCTCTGTGTATATATGTGATTTGTGTGCTTTTATTTAGTTTTTTTTTCTTCTGTTTGTTGGTTTATTTTATTCTATCCTAGTATGTTTGCTTTTGTTTTGTCTTTTGTATTTTGTTATTATTTTTATGCCCTTTTTACACTAACAATGATGCAAAGGGTAAGGATTAGCTTGGGAGGCCCAGTGGAGAGTATTTCAGAAGATTTGGGGAAAGGAAAAATTGTAGCTGGAGAGTCCTGCCAAGCCCTGGCAATCCCACAGCCCACTTATAAAATAAATACATACACGCTTATATTATTTAATCTGTTTGACCTAATGGCTCAGGCTTCTAGCTATCTAGTTCTTACATCTTAAATTAACCCATTTCTATGAATCTATATCTTGCCACATGGCTTGTGGCTTACCAGTACCTTACATGTTGGTACTCATTGTGGCAGCTGGAAGCGTCTCCAGATTCAGCCTTCCTGTTCCCAGAATTCTCTTCTCTACTTGTCCCACCTATAGTTCCTGCCCAGCTACTAGCCAATTAGCATTTTATTTGTACAGAGCAATATGCACAGCACTTCCCCTTTTCTTTTTTTTTTTCAAAAAGGAAGGTTTTAACTTTCACATAGTAAAATTACATATAACAAAACAATTATCAAACAAGAATTACAGTTACAATATCTAGTCTATTTATAATATCTAGTCTATTTGTATTTGGCAAAATTAAAGAAGATATCCTATCTATCCTATATTTGTGAGTCAAAGGTTTCATATCTAACTTATTTTCATCATAACTAAGGAAAATTATAACTATCTAGTCTTCAAATACATCAAAGACCTCAGAAGGATATAATATTACCTGAGAAATGGGAGAAGGACACAAGCAACTTTCAGGAGTCTTGCGAGAGTAGAAAGAGACAGCTGGCAGCCTGGACAGTCACCTAATGTTTTTCTGTAAAGTTGGGGCATCTGTCTTCAGCTCACAGGCTTAGAGTCTCTCAGTGACTGTTTGCTGTGTCCTGTAGAATGTCTGACAGTTTCCTCTGTGAAGCAGGAACCTGAAGGACCATTTTGCAAGCAAAGTTCAGTGGTTACCTTCCTATGGGCCCTGCATGTCCAGTTGATTAATCAGTCTAGGCAAGAACAGTTTCTTGCCCAAATGGCTATTTTTGCCAAGAAAAAGATAAACTCAATATAGGGTGTCTTCAATGCCCATCCTCCACTCTGAAGTAAATCGGTGCTGCCAGGAGCAGACATGTCTCATTGTCCAGAAAGTCTAAATTTTTTAAAACCATATTCTGTAGGTCTTTGAAGTATTTGAAGATTACCTATCTATCTGAAATATATCTATGTATACCTAGAAAACTTAGCATGACCGTGCGTTTGACTATCATAGAAGACTAATTGTTCCATTACAATTTAAAGGAATTGTATAAACATAATACCTTAAACTAGAGTAAAAATACACATAAACTATAACAAAATTAACTTTAAATTTGTATCAATAAACTAAAATCCATAGCAATGTAAAACATTTTTAAACAAGCTGCTCTTTAAAAGTAGATTCAATAATCTACCCCTTTATCTTATCATTATCTATACTGTCCCCTTTTGTTATTGGAAAGAGATTGTATTTATAATCAACCTATTTTAAGTAAAAATATTGGTTTTTCTCTGTCCCACACCAGAGGGCTCTTCTGATATGGGACACAAGAATTTTTTGACCATTTTTTTTTTTTAATATACTTGGGTTTACAGAAGGAGTGAGCCAATTCCATCTCTAAAGCCAACTCGGTATTTTGGGGAATTTGGGCATAGCTTCTCATACTACTTCCTGCTGAATGGGGGCCCTGTATCTTATGAGGACACAAAGAAAATATTAGGCTTAGGGGGTAGTCCGTGAGGCTGTATTGTCTGAGCCAGTTGCCTTGAAACCATTCTAGATGTTGGGTCATCTGGGCCATGGTGTCATTGGAGACCTTTCAGGGGGTCAAACTTGATGTATCTTAATCTGGAACAAATCCATAGCCTCTGGCTTTCTGTGGAAACAAAAGAAGAGCCTCTTTTCCAAAGCAACCTATCCTTAGATCCAAATTTTGAAGGCAAGGTATCTTTAAAATACACATATTGGCTTAACTCTAAAGATGTAACCAACCATCTTATTAGATAAGAAACCCAGAACCAATGCAAAGAAGAAAGCCAAGAGGTCAGAACTAAGAGCTAAAACCTTACCCTTCCTCCTGCAGTGGTCCTACCTCTCCGAACCAGAGCTAATTCCTGTGTGTCTGTCTTTTTATAGTGTTTCTGTTCTGCCTTCTCATTGGTTGTAAACCCAACCACATGACCACCTCGTCACGGCTTGTCTGTATAGACCTCCAGGTTTTCTATTGATTGGTATTGAGATTAAAGGCAGGTGTATCCAATACTGGCTGTGTCCCTGAACACACAGAGACTTGCCTAGCTCTGCCTACCAAGTGCTGGGATTGCAAGCATATGCCACCACTGCCCTGCTTTCCTATGGCTTGCTAACAGCTCTGACTCCCGGGCAATTTTATTTATTAACATACAAATAACATATGAATACAAATAAAATATCACCATATAACTCAACAGCTTTTACAATCAAATGTTTTTTTGCAGTTAAAAATCCCAAAGACAACACAATTCAGATTCTCTGTGTAATATCCATCTTTACATGGCTTATTTTTTATATTATCTTTACTGTCTCTTTAAAGATTTTATTTTAAAAAACTATCTATCTTTTTATATAACTGTATATATTCCTTTTTCTCTCTCTTCGAAGCCTACGTACATTTTTACACACATTGTAAACCATTTAAAGTCTTGTTCCATCTGAATCTGCCTTATTGTGTAACTATTGCTTTAAACTGCAGCATTCTAAGACTGAAACGGTGCCATGGCTGTTGGCTCTGCCTACCTCAGCTTCTCAACATGGTGGGGGTACATTTACCACCAGCTCTGGGAGCCATCAATTCTTAGAAACAGTAGGTCTATGCTTTCATCAAAGCAGCATGTAGCCAGAAACCTTTTTTTAATTTTTTTTTTAAACTAGCAAAAACCACATCCAACACACAGCATAATGTGCAGCTTGGAGACACCTCTGTGTAACATAGCATAGGTAAAGCCCACATGCCACAAACCGCCATAGAGCAGCTCATGCCCATAGGTTGCTGCTAACTTGAGAAAGACAAGTAGGAAGCTATTTTTAGCTCCGTTTTAGAATCTTTTTTCTCAGGTTTTAGGTGGAAACTCTTGCCAACCCATTGGGTGCAATTTGTAACTGAAGTTTTGTCAAGTCCTGCCTAGCCCTACAGACCCCACAATCACTTATAAAATAATCACTCAGAAACTTATATTAATTAAACTGCTCGGCCATTAGCTCAGACCTACCACTTACACTTAAACTCAGCCCATTTATATTAATCTGTATGTTGCCACATGTTCTGTGACTTTACCTGTTGCCTTTACATGCTGCTCCCTGGGCAGCAGGCTGGTGTCTCCTGATTCAGCCTTCCTGTTCCCAGAATTCTCTTCTCTTCTTGTGCCACCTATACTTTCTGCCTGGCTACTGGCCAATCAACATTTCATTTATACAGAGTGATATACACAGCAAAAACTGTAATCAGACTATTTGGTATGAAAAACAAATCTATTTTCTTCTTTGTTTTTGTTTTTGTTTTTTGTTTTGTTTTGTTTTTTGAGACAGGGTTTCTCTGTGTAGTTTTGGTGCCTGTCCTGGATCTTGCTCTATCGACCAAGCTGGCCTCAAACTCACAGAGATTTGCCTGGCTCTGTCTCCTGAGTGCTGGGATTAAAAGTGTGTGTCACAAGCGCTCTGCCTACAAATCTATTTTCAATAAAAGAAAACTTTAAAAAAAGAGAGAGAGAAACAAACAAATTCCAGCTCACTTGGAACTCTTGATCCTCCTGTATCTACCTTTTAAATGCTGGCATTATAATTGTATGCTACCATGCCCACCTGGTTCGTACTTTTGAAGACATATTTAAAAATTAGATTTATAATTTTATTCTTAAAAAAGTAATGACTAAAATAAATTCTCCACTGTGGTAGTTTGAATGAAATTGACCCCCACAGTCTCATTGGAAGTGGCACTGTTAGGAAGTGTGGCTTTGTCAGAGTAGATATGGCCTTGTTGGAGGAAATGTGTTATTGTGGGTGTTTGCTTTTGAAGTTTTCTATGCTCAGGATACCACCCAGTGTCTCAGCTGACTTCCTGTTACCTGAAAAATGTAGAACTCTCAGCTTCTACTCCAGGATCATATCTGATTGGAAGCCTCCATACTCCCCATTATGATGATAATGTACTGAATCTCTGAAACAGTAAGTGAACCACTCCAATTAAATGTTTTCTTTATAACAGTTGCCATGATCATGATTTCTCATCACAGCAATAGCAACCCTAATGAAGACATTCATGAACATTCAAAATCACATATAATTGAATGTTGCTAATATGATATTTGAATAATTTCATCCTCTATTTCCTTAAGAGGGCTTATGATTAATAATATACCTGAAAAAGAGGCAAGCATACAATTTTGTGCATACAAATCATATTTTACAACACTTAATAGTTTATCAGTTATATTCTATTTTATGCATAATTATTGGTGAAATTATTAAGGCCACTCCACGTAGTTAAAAGGAGATTTATTTAATGGCGTAACTTACAAATGAAGGAATAGGTAGGTTGAGGGTTCTGGGAAAGATGCAGCAGTAGTTCGGCGATATTCTCTGGAGAACTCTCCTCCGTCCACCTCTAACGTCCTCTAGCATCCGGGCTCCCACCAGCAAGAGAGCGCGGCACCTCCCAATCTCGGTCTTCAGGCCCTCCCTTGGCCCCACCTTGTGGGTGTGATAGTTACCAAAACCTCAATTGGGGTTGGAACTTCCAGACCAAAGCTGGAATGGCTACCCACTACACATAATTATACTTATTTTTATATAAATATTCCTAAATTTTATCCAAGTCATTGATAGAAACTAATACTGTTCCTCAATAATACAAAAAGACATGCAATATATCTAAACAATTTGGGGGAAAGACACATAGTTATGGTCCAGAGGTGAGTACCCGGGTCCAACCCGGACCCAATCCCTGGGTACCAGCCACTCCGGAAAGACCTGCCCAACTTGGCACCAGGTTCTGGCTACCGGGCAGCTCCCCTTCTAGCCCCACCGGGAGGGATCCCCTTTTCCAAGCCCCCCCGGCAGCCCCTGCAATCTCCGCGCCCTGCCCCCACGCCCATCTGCCCGCGACTCCAGCCACTTCCTGAGACTTAGCGACCGGCCCCCAGCTCCCAGCCTGCCCCAGACTTCCCTTCTGGTCCAGAGGTGAGTAGCCGGATCCAACCCGGACCCAATCCCTGGACACCAGCCACCCCGGGAAGACCTGCCCAACTTGGCACCAGGTTCTGGCCACCGGACAGCTCCCCTTCTAGCCCCATCGGGAGGGATCCCCTTTTCCAAGCCCCCCGGCAGCCCCTGCAATCTCCGCGCCCTGCCCCCACGCCCATCTGCCCGCGACTCCAGCCACTTCCTGAGACTTAGCGACTGGCCCCCAGCTCCCAGCCTGCCCCAGACTTCCCTTCTGGTCCAGAGGTGAGTACCCGGATCCAACCCGGACCCAATCCCTGGGTACCAACCACTCTGGAAAGACCTGCCCAACTTGGCACCAGGTTCTGGCTACCGGGCAGCTCCCCTTCTAGCCCCACCGGGAAGGATCCCCTTTTCCAAGCCCCCCCCCCGGCAGCCCCTGCAATCTCCGCGCCCTGCCCCCACGCCCATCTGCCCGCGACTCCAGCCACTTCCTGAGACTTAGCGACCGGCCCCCAGCTCCCAGCCTGCCCCAGACTTCCCTTCTGGTCCAGAGGTGAGTACCCGGATCCAACCCGGACCCCATCCCTGGACACCTGCCACTCCGGGAAGACCTGCCCAACTTGGCACCAGGTTCTGGCCACCGGACAGCTCCCCTTCTAGCCCCATCGGGAGGGATCCCCTTTTCCAAGCCCCCGGCAGCCCCTGCAATCTCCGCGCCCCGCCCCCACGCCCATCTGCCCGCGACTCCAGCCACTTCCTGAGACTTAGAGACCGGCCCCCAGCTCCCAGCCTGCTCCCGATTGCCATTCTGGACCAGAGCCCGCCCCGGACTTCCCTTCTGGACCAGAGAGTTGGACAAGAGAACTCCCTTTTGGACAAAAGAGAGAGTCTTCCTGAATCTGTCAGCTCTTTCTGAAACAAGTACACTGATAAGACGAAGAAAGATCCACAAGGAGATGGGCAGACGTCAAGGCAGAAGTACATACAGCAAAATGAAGAGCAATACAGCATCACCAGAACCTAGCCCGCCTCCAACATCTAGACCTGAACACCAAAAATTGGAAGAAGCAGAAGAAAGTAGCCTTATGAGTAACTTCATGAAGAAGGTAGAGGCTTGTGTAGAGGAAAAGACAAGGAAATTGGAAGAACGCTATAAACAACTAGAGGAAAGAGCAAACAAATTAGAAGAAAACAATAAAGCCCTCCAAGAAAAAAATAAATTCCTGGAAGAAAACATTAAAGTCCTGGAAGAAAACATTAAAGTCCTGGAAGAAAACAATAAAACACTGAAAGAAAATCATGAAAAAGCAATGAAACAAACAAAGGAAACAGGCCAAGAACTGAAAAAGGAAATTGAAAAAATAAAGAAGACACAAACAGAGGGAATGCTGGAAATAGAAACCCTGAGTAAAAGATCAGGAACTTCGGATGCAAGTATAACCAACAGAATGCAAGAGGTGGAAGAGAGGATTTCTGGCATTGAAGATACAGTAGAAGAAATAGTTTCATCAGTCGAAGGAAACACTAAAGCCAACAAAGTCATGAACCAAAATGTCCAAGAAATCTGGGACACCATGAAAAGACCAAACATACGAATTATAGGGATAGAAGAAGGTGAAGAATACCAACTCAAAGGCACAGAAAATATATTCAACAAAATTATAGAAGAAAACTTTCCCAACTTAAAGAAGGAAATGCCTATGAAGATACAAGAAGCCTATAGAACACCAAACAGACTAGACCCCCAAAAAAAGTCCCCTCGACACATAATAATTAAACAACTAAATGTACAGAATAAAGAAAGAATATTAAGAGCAGCCAAGGAAAAAGGCCAAGTGACCTATAAAGGTAAACCCATCAGAATAACACCCGATTTCTCAATGGAGACTTTGAAAGCCAGAAGGACCTGGACAGATGTAATGCAGACACTAAGAAACCATGGATGTCAGCCCAGACTAATATACCCAGCAAAACTTTCAATCATCATAGACGGAAGGAACAAGACATTCGAAGACAAAGCCAGATTTAAACAATACCTATCCACAAACCCAGCCCTACAGAACGCACTAGAAGGAAAATTCCAACCTAAGGAAGTCAGATACACACTTGAAAACACAGGCAATAGATAAAGCCACAACAGTAAACACCAAAGAAGGGAAGTACACACACACTACCACCAAAAATGACAGGGATGAACAATCACTGGTCGTTAATATCCCTTAATATCAACGGACTTAATTCACCTATAAAAAGACATAGACTTACAGAATGGATATGAAAGCAGAACCCAACTTTCTGCTGCATACAAGAAACACATCTCAAATTCAAAGACAGACACTACCTAAGAATAAAAGGCTGGGAAAAGACTTTCCAATCAAATGGTCTTAAGAAACAAGCAGGGGTAGCCATCCTGATATCCAACAAAATAGACTTCAAACTAAAATCAATCAAAAGAGATAAAGAAGGACATTACATATTCATCACAGGAAAGATCCACCAAGATGAAGTTTCAATCCTGAACATTTATGCCCCAAACACAAGGGCACCCACATATGTAAAAGAAACATTACTAAAGCTTAAACCACATATAAAACCCCACACATTAATAGTGGGAGATCTCAACACCCCACTTTCACCACTGGACAGATCTCCCAAATCGAAACTTAACAGAGAAATAAAGGACTTAACTGATATCATGACCCAATTGGACCTAATTGATATCTACAGAACATTCCATCCTAACAAGAAAGAATATACATTCTTCTCAGCACCCCATGGAACTTTCTCTAAAATTGACCACATACTTGGCCACAAAGCATATCTCAACAGATACAAAACAATTAGAATAACCTCCTGTGTTCTATCAGACCACCATGGGTTAAAGTTAGATCTCAACAACAACAAAAACTACAGAAAACCTACTTTCTCATGGAAACTGAATAATGCTCAACTAAATCACCAATGGGTTAAGGAAGAAATAAAGAAAGAAATTAAAGACTTCCTAGAGATCAATGAAAATGAAGACACCACATACCCAAACTTATGGGACACAATGAAAGCAGTGCTAAGAGGGAAATTCATAGCACTAAATGCACACATAAAGAAGTTGGAGAAATCTCACACTAGTGACTTAACAGCACACCTGAAAGCTCTAGAACAAGAAGAAGCAAAGTCTCCCAGGAAGAATAGACGCCAGGAAATTATCAAAGTGAGAGGGGAAATTAATAAATTAGAAACTAAGAGAATAATACAAAAAATTAATGAAACAAAGAGTTGGTTCTTTGAGAAAATCAACAAGATAGACAAGCCCTTATCCAAACTAACCAAAAGACAGAGAGAGAGAATCCAAATCAACAAAATCAGAAATGAAAAGGGGGACATAACAACAGACATTGAGGAAATCCAGAGAATTATAAGGTCATATTTCAAAAACCTCTACTCCACAAAACTGGAAAACCTAAAAGAAATGGACATTTTTCTGGATAAGTACCACATACCTAAGTTAAATCAAGACCAGATAAACTATTTAAATAGCCCAATAACCCCTAAGGAAATAGAAACAGTCATTAAAAGTCTCCCAACCAAAAAAAGCCCAGGACCAGATGGTTTCAGCGCAGAATTCTACCAGATCTTCAAAGAAGAGTTAATACCAATACTCTCTAAATTGTTCCACATAATAGAAACAGAAGGAACATTACCAAACTCCTTTTATGAGGCTACAATTACCCTGATTCCTAAACCAAACAAGGATACAACAAAGAAAGAGAACTACAGACCGATCTCCCTCATGAACATTGATGCAAAAATACTCAATAAAATATTGGCAAACAGACTCCAAGAACACATCAGAACAATTATCCACCATGATCAAGTAGGCTTCATCCCAGGGATGCAAGGGTGGTTCAACATACGAAAGTCCATCAACGTAATACACCATATAAACAAACTCAAAGAAAAAAACCACATGATCATCTCACTAGATGCAGAAAAGGCATTTGACAAAATCCAGCACCCCTTCATGATAAAAGTCTTGGAGCGATCAGGAATACGGGGAACATACCTAAACATAATAAAGGCAATATATAGCAAACCAACAGCCAACATCAAATTAAATGGAGAGAAACTCAAAGCAATTCCACTAAAATCAGGAACGAGGCAAGGCTGTCCACTCTCCCCATACTTATTCAATATAGTACTTGAAGTTCTAGCCAGAGCAATAAGACAACATAAGGAGATTAAGGGATACAAATTGGAAAGGAAGAAGTCAAGCTTTCCCTATTTGTAGATGAGATGATAGTATACTTGAGTGACCCCAAAGATTGCACCCAGGAATTGATAAACTTATAAACACCTTCAGCAACATAGCAGGATACAAGATCAACTCAAAAAAATCAGTAGCCTTCCTATATACAATGGACAAAGAAGATGAGAAGGCAATTAGAGATACATCACCCTTTACAATAGCCAAAAATGACATAAAATACCTTGGGGTAACACTAACCAAGCAAGTGAAGGACCTATATGACAAGAACTTTAAGTCCCTGAAAAAAGAAATTGAAGAAGATGTCAGAAAATGGAAAGATCTCCCATGCTCATGCTCATGGATAGGCAGGGTTAACATAGTAAAATGGCAATCTTACCAAAAGCAATATACAGATTCAATGCAATCCCCATCAAAATACCAACACAATTCTTCACAGACCTGGAAAGAATAATACTCAACTTCATATGGAAAAACAAAAAACCCAGAATAGCTAAAAGAAACCTGTACAATAAAACAACTTCTGGAGGCATCACAATCCCTAACTTCAAGCTCTACTATAGAGCTACAGTAATAAAAACAGCTTGGTATTGGCATAAAAACCGACATGTGGACCAATGGAATCGAATTGAAGACCCTGACATTAACCCACACACCTATGGACATATAATTTTTGACAAAGAAGCCAAAAGTGTACAATGGAAAAAAGAAAGCATCTTCAACAAATGGTGCTGGCATAACTGGATATCAACGTGTAGAAGGCTGCAAATAGATCCATATCTGTCACCGTGCACAAAACTTAAGTCCAAGTGGATCAAAGACCTCAACATAAATCCAGCTACTCTAAACCTGCTAGAAGAGAAAGTAGGAAGTAATCTTGAACGCATTGGCATAGGAGATCACTTCCTAAATATAACACCAGTAGCGCAGACACTGAGACAAACAATCAATCAATGGGACCTCCTGAAACTGAGAAGCTTTTGTAGAGCAAAGGATACGGTCAACAAGGCAAAGCGACAGCCTACTGAATGGGAAAAGATCTTCACCAACCCCACAGGTGACAGAGGACTGATATCCAGAATATATAAGGAACTTAAGAAATTAGACATCAAAACGACCAACAGTCCAATTGAGAAATGGGCTTTAGAATTAAACAGAGAATTCTCAACAGAGGAAACCCAAATGGCTGAAAGACATTTAAGGAACTGCTCAACATCCCTAATCATCAGGGAAATGCAAATCAAAACAACTCTGAGATACCACCTTACGCCTGTCAGAATGGCTAAGATCAAAAACACTGAAGACACTTTATGCTGGAGAGGTTGTGGAGCTAGAGGAACTCTCCTCCACTGCTGGTGGGAATGCAAGCTTGTACAACCACTTTGGAAATCAATATGGCGCTTTCTTAGAAAATTGGGAATCAATCTCCCCCAAGATCCAGCTATACCACTTTTGGGCATATACCCAAGAAATGCTCAATCATACCACAAGAGCACTTGCTCAGCTATGTTCATATCAGCATTGTTTGTAATAGCCAAAACCTGGAAACAACCTAGATGCCCTTCAACTGAAGAATGGATAAAGAAATTGTGGCACATATACACAATGGAATACTACTCAGCAGAGAAAAACAATGACATCATACGGTTTGCAGACAAATGGATGGATCTAGAAAAAATCATCCTGAGTGAGGTGACCCAGACTCAGAAAGACAAATATGATATGTACCCACTCATAGGAAGATACTAGATGTGGAACAAGGATGACTGAACTGCTACTCACATCACCAGTGAGGCTACCTGGAAAACGGGACCCCAAAAAAGACATGGAGAAATGGATGAGATCTACATGAACAGCCTGGTCATGAGTGGGAACAATGAAGAGCGACGGTCGAGGGAAAGAGAGTGGGAGATCCTAGCTGGATCAAGAAAAGAGAGGGAGAACAACGAATAGGAGACCATGGTAAATGAAGACCACATGAGAAGGGGAGGAAGCAGAGAGCTAGGGAGGCCCATGGAGATCCACAAAGATACTGCCAGAAAAGACTGCTGGCAATGGACGAGAGACGGCAGGAACTGACCTACCCCGGTGTTGGGATGGCCAGACACCCTGTTAGTTGTGCCATAAACCCCATCCAAGGAAGGTCTGAGGAATCTGGATGCAGACATCCATGGCTGGGCCCCTGGTGGAGCACTGGGAGTCTAATTAGGGAGAAAGAAGAGGGTTTATATGAGTGAGAATTGTTGAAGCCAGGGTTGGATAAAGCACAGGGACAAATAGCCAAACGAATGGAAGCACAGGATCTATGAGCCAAAGGCTGAGGGGCCCCCAACTGCATCAGGCCCCCTGAACGGGTGAGACAGTCATTTGGCTTGATCTGTTTGGGAGGCAGCCGTGTGTTGGTGCCGGGTCCTGGGCTTGTTGCATGAGTTGGCTGTTTGAATCCTGGGACATATGCAGGGACACTTGGCTCGGTCTGGGAGGGGGGACTGGTCCTGGCTGGACTGAGTCTACCAGGTCGATCCTGGTCCTCAGGGGAGACCTTGATCTGGAGGAGGTGGGAATGGGGGGTGGGATGGGGGGAGGGGGAGGGGGGCGAGAGTGGGAGAACAGGGGAATCTGTGGCTATTATGTTGAACTAAATGATGTTGTAAAATAAATTTACTTAAAATAAAAAAAAAAATTAAAAAAAAAAAATTAAAAAAAAAAAAAAGACACATAGTTATGATGTATTAGTTGATTTTATTCTTCATTGCCTGGTTATTTATTCAACATTCAATATATACATTCTAAACTATTTGCAATCCACCAATTACAATCTATTTGCAATAAGATGAATAGATTTTTATCATTTTATTCATTTGCTTTGGGTTAAAAATATCTTGAGAGATATGTATGTATGTGAGCTTTTGCATTCTGCTATTTATAAATAAATATCATTGATGCTTCCCACTCTTTATTTGCTGTTTAAATGAGAGGGGAAAAAAACACATATCCCTGATAGCTATCACTCTGGATAAAATAAAACTGTCTTATAAATTTATTATCTCAATAAGTATATCTTTAAAACTTCATTTAAGCAGTCTGAAATATTTGCCTTCTTTTATTCCTCACTAAACTGCTGGACAATTTCTCACTCTTAAAAAATTAAATATGGTGTTCTCTATATATTTATAAGAATGTATTTCATTCAGTTGTTTTGAACACAGATTATATGTTAATCATATATACCTAAACATAAAAGTGTTACAATTCATACAAGTCCCTAAGAAATTTAGTATCCAAATAAAAGAAATTAATGTAATGACATAAAAAGGAATGCAGTTATTTCAGACTGTCTTAGAGCTACTATTGCTGTGATGAAGCACCATGACAAAAGCAACTTTGGGAAGAAAGGGTTTATTGACTTAGGCTTCCACATCACTGTTCATCAATGAAGGAAGTTAAAACAACAGGAAGTCAAACAGGAAAGGAACCTGGAGGCTGGATATGATGCAGAGGCCACGGAGGAGTGCTGCTTACTGGCTTGCTCCTCATTGCTTCTTTAGCCTGCTTTTTTATATATATATAGAACTCAGGACCACTAGCCCAGAGGTTGCACAACCCAAAATGGGCTTGGAGTACCCCCATCAATCACTAATTAAGAAAATGAGTTGTAGGCTTTTCTGCTTACAGCTAATTCTGGAGTCATTTCCTCAATTGTGATTCCTTCAGCTCAGATGACTGCTGCTCATGTCAAGTTGACATAAAACTAACAAGCACACAGACTGCTAATTGAAACTGCTTGAGGGTACTAATTAAAGTAATTGGATATTTTCCTTTTTCAGGGATTTATATATTTTCAGAACAAAATAATCCAATGGGCTATTTGTGTCCATAATTGCAAAAGATACCCAAATTAAGTTGTAGAAACAAGACTTAGAAGATACAAAATATAAGACAATATGTTCAAACTGTACAAAAGAGGTTGAATTGGTTATTAAAGCTCAGACTATTTGTTAAAATGTGCTAAGACCTCTTTCCTTGACGATGAGTTTGTATCATACAATATATTCTACAATTTTTTCACTGTATTCTTTGAAAATAAGTGGGAATTTTGTGGATGCAGGAAACTTTTCTCTTTCATCTCGCAATTTTCAAAAGCAGTGGAAACTTGAAATTATACTTTACTTATGTGAATAAAGTGAAGGTAATAATTGAAGACACAAATAAAGTATATTTGTGTGCTGAATGCTTTGACAACTATCTGGTGCTACTGTTTGGGAAGGCTCACGTGATTTCATAGAGATACAGGAATATTGAAAATGGGTCAAGAGGTCATTCATGTAACATTTTGGCAAAACTTCTTTCATTCTTCCCTACTCCTGAAAACAGGGATCAGGCTAGATTTAAAAGTAAAAGACTAAGTAGCTTGGTGAAGAAAATTCTAGTATAAAATAACCTTTATGCAGTAGTGTGTGCACTGCCTACTTTTTTTTTTTTTCAGCAAAACTTACATTTAGAAAAAGCACGGAGTAGAACAATAAGATGTAAGGAAGCCGAAGTTCCACATTCGGATGATGAGAGGGTTTGATGCTAATACTAACTGTAGCTAGCACTAAATACATGAGAACAATCAATCAGAAAGCCAGCAGTCTGCAGTGCGACAATAGGATTGGGGTCAAGGGAAAACTCTTCTATCCAATGACTGTGGAGAAGAAGTCTAATTTAAGTTCTTCAGGATGAGCTTTTAGAGAAAGTGTCATAGAACACATTTCTGTCTTTCAAAACAACTAAAGAAAAGTCTCCCCGGCTTCATTCATTCAGAGTCCAGAGGATGCAGCAACCATGCTCTAAAGTGGTCAGGCTACATCCTGAACTGGCAGAAGGAACATGCTATCCTATTGTTTGATGTTGGATTGTAGGTGCCAGAATAGAGAGAAAAGCCCATCAAGATGCTAAGCATTCATTTTCCAAAGGAGCAGAGGAGTATGGCCTTCTCAGAAGACTGACCCCTAGCTACCTCACTTGGATTACTTTACTCAAACAATTATAAGGTTAATTGAGGCTGGAAAATGTTCCAACAAACAAAGTCATCTTTCTTTTGCTGCCCATGAGAGCAAATAACCCACACAAATCTCAGTCCTTTTTGAGTATGGTATAATCAAAAGAAAGAACTCTAGGTTCACCAGGAGTGTTGTAGGATCAAGGTCAGTGTAGCTGCAAGTTCTCAAGTACCAAGTACAGACTCTCCAAAGAAACAACTCTTCAAGGTTTAAACAGTCTCAAAACAACTTCTTAGTCTCTACTGATTAACCCAAACATAGCAAAGGCTTTGCTGAAACATTTCTCTCAAAGCCAGAGAGACAGTCTTTACCATACATTTCACTTAAAGCTGGACATAAAGGCTTTACTTTATATATATATATATATCACTACACTATCAATTAATTCCATTTTTACAAGAGTTACAGGACTATGGAGGCCTAAAGTCAGGGTACATAAAGTTACTGAGGTCAGGCGATGTGTAAATTTCCTACAAAGAGGCCCAGAAAAGCATTGCATGAAACTGCAAAGATGATGTGAACACTGATGGTCTTGGTTTAGGGTTTCTATTGCTGCAAAGAAACACCATGACCAAAAAGCAAGTTGGGAGGAATGGTTTTATTCTGCTTGCATTTCCATATTGCTGTTCTTCATCAAAGGAAGCTGGGACAGTGCTGGGGATGGCATATAAGATGCCTGACGTGCTACCAGCAGAGACTGGAGAAAAGGGGACCCGAGATTGTGGACCATCAACCCTCTGTGCATTCCCCTCCAAATGTTCTTCTGCTTAGCATGCCTCTACAGGGCCAAGGCAGAAATGCCTACATGTCCCAAGGTCATGTTTTGTGGCATGTACATGTTATGTTCTCCTCCATATAATTACTTCTTGTAATGCTTGTCTTTTTCTTCTCTCTAATCTTCATGTTCTGTGTTCCTAGATCAATGGTGATTTCTGTGATGCAGGAAAGGAGTAAAGTAAATTTCACAGGAAATTATATAGAGGTGATCACCCAGGCTGGGGTCAAAGCAGTTATGCAGGTCATGGGAAAGAACCTGCAGCCTGGGGAAGCTTTTCAGGTTTGGATAAACTGTACCAAATGTGTGGTCAGCTATAGCACATGGTATGATGTATATCAACACACTGGACTCAAATTGGCCATGATGAATAATTCAGTTTCTGAGGATATTCCGAGGGCATTGTGTAAAACTTGAGACCCTAAGAGGTATTGGCTGAAGACTGTGGACAGAGTAACATACAGATGGGATGACAAACTAGAAGTGTGGGAACCTAGAATAGGAGGAAAATAATGGCCTCCACCAATAAAGGGAGATGGCAGCTTTAATACTGATATTTTGATTCCTCCTGAAGGAGTGTGGAGACAATGTGGCAATGGTTGAAGTGATTGCTGCAAGTTTTATTGGGTTCCTAGATTGAAAGGAGCTGCAGAAAAGGTGAGCTTCCTTTCATGGAAGCTCTGAGAATTGGATCAGGTCTTCCTTGGAATTGTTGGGATATAGAAGGATAAAAGTTGCTGACTTGCAGGGACAGATTTCTTGTCTGAGGTCATTGTGGCTCACCAGTCATGGGGCCGGTGTTTGCAGAGGGCTGAGGAGGAACTTAGGCAGCTGCAGGGGTCTTCAGGAAGGAGCAGGCTGTGTAAGAAGGAAATGATTCCAGGGCAAGGACTCCCCTGGGGATTCAGTTCAACCTGGTAGATTCAGTCCAGGCAGGTCCAGTCCCCTCCTCCCAAGCTGAGCAAAGTGTCCCTGCATAGGCCCTTGCCCTGGAGGAGATGGGAATGGGGGGTGGATTGGGGGAGGGGGGGGCGGGAGGAGGGAGCACAGGGGAATCCGTGGCTGATATGTAAAATTAAATCAAATTATAAAATTTAAAAAAAAGAGACATGTAGAAAAAAGAAGGAAATGACTGTCTGGCATACTGACGACTATTCTTATTTTTTACCGTTTTTTTTTTTTTTTTGAAATTGCATGTTGCTAGCCTCTGGGTCAAGTGCTCAGAAGATTATATAATTATTAATAATAAAAATACAGTATTCTTGCTTTGGTGCTAAGTCTGGGATAGTTCCTGTGTTTAGTAAAAGATGATGAAGAATATATTGGTGATTTTCTAAGAATAAACTTTGGAATCATGAGAATATTCTCTATTGTGTGATTTTCCCTTTTCTTTCTGTTCCCCCTTGCTTATGATAATAAAAGACTGAGATTACCAAGGCAGAAGAAGAAGCTAAATAAGCTGTGACAAAGAAGCTACTTAGCAAATGCAGAAGCCCGGAGTGACCTGTCAGCTTGCACGAGCACTATCTCTGAGTCGTTACTGGGCCTTCCAGGTATCACATCCTTCAGACCCCCGAAAATGCTGAGCTTGGTCCTCAGCATGACAGGAACTCAAAAGGCAGCAGCATGGAGGCAGGAGCTGATGCAGAGGCCATGGAGGGATGCTGCTTACTTACTGGCTTGCTCTCCATGGCTTACTCAACCTGCTTTCTTACACATCCTAGGGCAACCAGCCCAGGAATGGCACCACCCACAGTAGGCAGGGCTCTCCCACATCCACATCAGTCACTAGTTAAAAAAATGCCTTATAGCTGGATCCTATAAAGGCATTTTCACAATTGTGGTTCCCTCCTTTCAAATAACTCTAGCTTTTGTCAAGTAGACATAAGACTACCCATCATAATGTCTGTTACTCAACAAAGAACCCCATATTGAGTATAACTAGCTCAAAAAAAAAAAAAAAAAAAAGAAACCATGTGCTTTAGTCAACACAATTGCAATGACAAGGTTAGCAAAACCATTGGAGCATTTACAACAATGGCATGTTTTGTTAATACTTGAAATCGGAGATAATTTTCATTAACTTTTATTGTAATACACAAAAACAGAGGTATCACACATTTCTTACAATAGAAAGATGAGAAAATATTGTAAGTTTCAGTAAAAGGACTATAGGAAATGTTTTTAAAGTAATATTTGTTTTGAAAGTAGCATCTTGCCAAAAAACATTTTATTTTATTTTTATTGAAAGTAGATTTTTTTCATTCAATATATTCTGATTAAGGTTTACCCTCTTCAAATTTCTCCCAGATTCTCCCCACACCCGCACTCACCAAAATTGGCATATTTTCTCAGTAGAAAACAAACAAGCATTTAAAATTAATACTAACAATAATACTAATATAAAATAAAAACAAAGAATCCTGAATAGGACAAACAAACAGAAAAAAAAAGGATTCAAGGAAAAGCCGAAGAAACACATATTGACCTAAAGACACACAAATGGATGTACATATACATGGCACCATAAAGACAGAAAGCAGTATATAAACTGAAGACTAGAAGGGTAAAAAGTTAATAATAAATAAATAAATAAATAAATAAATAAATAAATAAATAAATGCTCAAAGGATTATATGACCAAAAAAAAATCTCCAAAGATACCATGAAGTTTGTTTATTCTTTGCCATCTACTGCTGAGCATGGGCCCAAACCTTAATTGTGGTTTGTATACCAAGTGACACTCCATTGGAGGAAACTGGTTTCTCCTTGGCAAGTGATTATCAATTAGAGAGAGCTTTGGGGTCAATGATGGCTTTTGGCTTGTGTCTACTTCCCCTATCAATGATGGGACCTTATATGACTTAGACTTATGTAGGGTTCTTGCAGGATTCCACAGTCTCTTGTGTTCATATGAACATAAGTTCAAATATGTCTAGAAGGCCATATTTTCCTTAGCGTTTTTTCATCATTGGCTCTTACAATCATTCCCCTTCCTCTTTGGCAAAGTTCCCTGAGCCCTGGATGAAGGGGTTTGATAAAGACATCCCATTTGGGACTGAGTGTTCCAAGGTCTTTCACTTTATGTACATTGTCTAGTTGTGAGTCTCTATATGAGTCCCCATCTACTACAGAAGGAAACTTCTCCAATGATGGCTGAACAAGACAATGATCGATGAATGGAGCAGAAGTTCATTAGGAGTCATTTTATTTCTTTGTCCTTTAAAATAACAGTAGTGTTTGATTTTCCACTACGTCTATGGCCTATCAAACCTCAGGTCCTTGGTCTCTAGAGCAGAGTCAGATGTGGATTCCATCTCAGGGAGTCTATCTTAAATCCAATCAGATAGTTGTTGCTTACTTCCACAATGTTTGCACCACTATTTCACCAATGTGCTGCCTAGACAGGACAGCTTTGTAAATCAAAAGCTTTGAAGCTGGATTGGTGTTTACCTTTGTCCTCTGGTAGCATGTAGAGTACCTTCGAGTAAACCTGAACACTAGTCAGTAGAAATGAAGGCTCTAGGTAGGCACCAGCTTTAATTCTCCAAATTCAATGAGTTGTGTGGGTGTTGTCATCAGCAATAGAACCTACCATCACTTTGTTGCAAGCAATCTATAGTCTTGGTAGTAACCTGGCTTGTTTACATAGGGCCTCTTAGGCCACCAACTCCATTAGATGTAATCCATAGCTGCCATTGGAGGTTTCATTTGGTGATGAAAAATGTCTAGTTAGGGCTTTGTTTCCTCCATTTTTCAGGATTTAATTTAGATTTTTTTTCACATATGTATAGATTTTAAGAGGCTTTTCCTGTAACAGGTTTTCATACAGCCCCCGAAATGGCCCTTAGCTGTAGCTGTCCCTCTTCTTAGTCCCTCTCCGCCGTTTCCTTCCCTGCCCTGTTTGATCAGCCCATACCCATCTTCACCCCTATAACCATTTATATAATTATCTATTCTATAAAATATATTTTAAAACATTGTTTTTCCACATTAGATATATGACTTAACATATTAAAATTTCAAAAATAATTTAGTTTCTAGGAAAAAGAAACGTCAATAAAAAGAATCCCAAGATAGGATATAGCACTTTCTAGGAAATTGAGTTGATAACTGAAATAGAATTAGATGTTTTTATGAGTTTTTTTCTTAAGCAATACTTCAATGTCTACAAATAACTTTATAAAGGATGAGCTCTGTACATTAAATAAACAGAAAAATACCTTAAAAGTTAGTTCAAAATCTTTCAGTATCACTTATTTGATTTAGGTAACAGAAGCATATCTGGAGAACCTAACTAATTGAAAACCATGAAATAGTAAAATATCATTTACATTGAATTTAAGGAACAAGGACAAGGTACTAAGACCAGACTTTTACATTTTATTATACCTTTGTTTTTATTTAATTCATATATAGCATTTGAAGTTAAATTCACAGGATCCCAACACATCACGAACTTGTGTTTGCTGATTATAGGATTATCCAAATACAGGCTTCATAAAATATAAAATAAAACACTAACAATTCATGTAGGTCCCTGGTATTTCTGTGTTGACAAAATAATATTTCATTAGACAGAACTATTATCTGCTCTGTCGTTTCTCTGATCCTCAAGTTTATCTGAATTTATTTTAGATTTTGACATAGAGAAATGCAAATATTGCAGTGTTGAAACACCATGGAGAGGACAGTACATTGCTGTTTGCTTTCAATCTCCTCTCCTGGAAACTTAGCTGGCCAGCCTGCATATAGATTTGTCACTCGATTGAACTCCTAACGCACTTGAGACTTCTGGACCATTCAGTCAGTCATTTGGTGTTTGTTTTAAGTTATTTTACTGATTCTAATTTATATGATTGTTTTCACATGAAGCCACCTGGGTATTTGCAGTAATTCAGGAAGGTTAGAAGGAATAAGTATGATTAACTGCAGTGTAAAGTGGACAAAATAGAAGTTTATATGCTTGCTCAAGGTCAACGAACATTTGAAGTTACCAAGAGAAGTCAAAAAATCAAGAGTTAGTTTAACAGTGTATGATGGTTAAGGTTTCTATTGCTGCTGCAATGAAACAACATGACCAAGAGCAACATGGGAAGGAAAGGGTTTATTAGGATTGAGTTCTACACCACTGTTCGTCATCAAAGGACATCAGGACTGTTACTCAAACACGTTAGGAACCTGGAGGCAGGAGCTGATGCAGAGGCCATAGATCAGTGCTGCTTAATGACTTTCTCTCCATGGATTGCTCATCCATATTTCTCAAAGAACCTAATACTACCAGCCAGGGATGACACCACCCACAATGAGCTGCGCCCTCTCCCATCAATCATTAATTATGAAAATATCCTATAGGCTTGCCACAGCCCAATTCTATGGATGCATTTTCTTAATTGAGACTCCATCCTTTCTCATAACCCTAGTTTGTATCAAGTTGACATAAAATTATACATTTTTTCATTTATTTGCATTTTATTTTGTTATTATTATTTGCAACAGTGTGTTGCAAAACAGTTGGAGGTTTCATTATTCTTAAATTCAATTTCAAATTGGAATCTTCAATTTAAAATTTAAATATACTGTTTTATAAATTTACTTATTAAATGTCCTAATTTTGATTAGTTATTTCAAAATACCTTGAATTAGACTTTGGGACTCTCATTTCTATTCTACAGGTCCAGAAGCTGAAGCTTACACAGAGTTACATGATTATTTTCAAGATAATATTGTCAAAGTTACAAATTCATTACTAAAATACCTGACACTTTTCCAACAGTTTCCAAATCTGCATATTTATTTGTAAAATAGGATTAAGAATACTATCCTGAAGTCTCTCTTTGGCTCACATGGGATATGATTATATTAATGCATTATCAAATATGATCCCATAATAGTTACATATGCCTTGATTATTATGGTTTCACACTCTAGTTGTGATACACAAGCATGCTTTCCAACAGAGAGAGGTTATTACTCTTCAGTGTGATTTCATTCTGCATATCCATTATATACATTCCTAATCTAAAAGCCAGTATTCAAAACAATTTCAAGGAGCTGAAACCTATTGTTCATGTTGGTATTAAACAATTTCATACACAAAATCAATGCTGGCTAAAAACTGAGGCACACAGAGACATCAGAGTCTACCTGAAAGCTCCACATTTACTTGTTTTCTTTATATAATAAATCTTTCAGATGGCTTCATATCTGCAGTTGTCCAATCAAACATGTTTCCCATTCATGTAAGACACTTAAAGAAAACCATGTTTATATGACTGCATAGGGAACTTAAACACACATCCCAATTTCTCTCCCAAAGCATAAATAAAGAAAAAAAAAAAGACAAAACAGCATAACACTAGCAGTGTGTAGAAGAATAAAGGCTGCTTGAAAAGAAAAGATGAAAATTAACTAAGACAATGACTCCTAAAACAATATATATTATCAATGTACTCCTTGCTGTCTCTCAGAGGTTAAAGGTAAGTGCATATTATTGAAGACACCACGCATATAGGACACAAGACAAAGATGATTCACGCTTCATCTGACCTTAAAACCTCTCTCCTCTGGCCTAGTCTCTATGACATCAGAAGATATTATGCAAATTTCCAAGGCAGGGAAGTAATTAACTGCCCTACCCAACTGTAACACCTACAAAACATGACAATGAGCAGCATGGCAAGATAGCCCTAAAGGTGCAGTAAGTATCACTTATATCAGTGAGTGTCTGATTGGAATTAAAGCCCACTGAACAAGAGTATTAAAACCCTAGCCTGTTTCTCAGGGTTAGTGTGGTAATTTGAATGATAATATCCCAATAGGCTCCTCATGAATTTGAATGCTTGGTCTATTTGAAAACATTAGAAGGTGTGGTCTTACTGGTGAAAATGTGTTACTAGGGTAAGCTTTAAGGTTTGCAAAAGCTCAAGCCCCATAGACCAGGCTGGCCTCAAACTTATAAAGATCTGCCTGCCTCTGCCTCCTGAGTGCTGGGATTAAAGGCGAGCGCCAGGAAAGGCTCAAAGCTGCACAGAGAAATCCTGTCTCGAAAAAACAAAACAAAACAAACAAAACAAAACAAAACAAAAAAACCTCAAGCCAAGCCCAGAGGGTTCCTTTTCCTGCTACCAGCAGATTCCCATGTAAGACTGTAAGCTATTTCTCCAGCACCATGTCTGTCTGCATGCTACCATCTCCCCAACCACTATAATAATGGACAAAAACTCAAAAACTATAAGCAAACACTAACTAATTCCTTCCCAATGTAAGAGTTGCTCTTGTCATGGTGTCTCTTTACAGCAATAGGAACCCTAACTAGGATAGTTTGTGAGGACATAAACTTTAGAAAAGAATCCATTATCACCACATTGATAGAACAGTGTAATTCCTTACTACACTTTAATTTTCATCCTTGTACAAACAGTTAAATGTTACTACTACTCCTCATCAAAGAAGCTCCTCTTTACAGCAATTGAGAACATCACAGAAAACCAGAATGAGTCATGAGGAGCTCAGGCACAGTGTGGATACATTCACATCACAGCGCCTGTGTGTTTGTCTCAGGGAACATAATTTAAGAGAAACTGTAAGAACCAGAACAAAAGAAATTCTACTACAAATCAGTCTCTCCTAAATATTGAAATATAAACATGACCAATAACTTTCAGATTAAATAATTAAGGAAAGTAATTCTCCTGAACTTTCAAAGTTACAAATAATTTGGAGTCTATTTAAAAACAATAGAAATAATGTTCAGTAACAAGATGATGAAAACAAGCTGTATGTAAGAGTCACAAAAATTGAGCCTAGAAAAAAGATTTCTGAATTACTACAATTCAAACAGGAAAGATGCTTGAATTAGTAAAGTCCTTGACACACAGGCAAAATAATCGGAGTTCAATCCCCAGAACCCATGTAAAGAGTCAGGCATAGTGGCATGGCATTATAGCCCCACACTCAGGAGGTCAAAGCAAGCCAACCAATGAAGACTAATCTGACCTCCAAGGAAGTGAGAGACCCTGACTTAAAAAACGACAAAACAAAATTAAAAAAATAAAAAAGTGGATAGCTCTGTGACACAACCCACCTGAGGCTCACTTCCAGACTTCATACTCACATGTATCTACACATATATTCAAATACATTTATTTGTTTAAAAAATAAGTACCAATTTAAGGAAATACAGACAAATAATGTTAAAAAGTAGTGATTGCTAATGAGATACATATCTGTAGAAATGAGCAAATCAAAGTATGTTTCTTCTAAATACTCTCTCATTACTATTCAGTATCCACTTTATTAGCTTCTTTCACATCTCATTGCCTCTGGGTGCAAGGACCATAAAAGCAGTGTGTAGCACAAGTAAATGATTGATAAAGGGTTTTCTCATACTGCCAGTTTGTAAAGTTCACATTTGTGGTGATACATTGTGCCCCCTAATATATTGTGTACCCTAATAAAACTTATGTGGGGTCAGAGAAGACAACAGCCACTAGATTAGACATAGAGGCCAGAAAATGGTGGCATCCTTTAAGCCTATCATTTGGCAGGCAGAGATCTGTCTGGATCTCTGTGAGTTAAAGCCACACTGGAAACAGCCAGGCAGTGGTGGCATACACCTTTAATCCTAGAACTTGAGATGTCATATCTTACTTGGGAAAGACACACGCCTTTAATCCTAGGAAGTGATGGTAGGAAGCAGAAAGGTATATAAGGTATGAGGACCAGGAATTGGGTCTTTTTAGCTTTTAGGCTTTTAGCAGTAGTTCAACTGAAATCCATTTGGGTGAGGACTTAGAAGCTTTCAGTCTGAGGATTCATAGAAATGGGATCAGATGAGGAGTTGTTGAGGTGAGGTTGGCTGTGGCTTGTTCTGTCTCTCTGATCTTCCAGCTTTTGCTCCAATACCTGGCTCTGCATTTGTTTCTTGTTAAGACCTTTTAAGATTCATGTTATACACATCAGTTAGGAAAGTACAATAAAATCAAGTATGCTTATACTTTCAAATGACTTAGAGGAGATCAGTCTGAATTGACTATTAAGATTATTCAGAAAGCCCCCTCCTCACCTCAAATTCCGATCACCACAGTCATAATGCCAGCTCTGTAACAGACCACATGCTGAAACTCTTCCTCCCTCTCCCCATTGCTAGGGTTTACAGAGATTCTGGTGGCACATCCAGCTTTCCTCCCTCCTGTGGATCATCTCAGCCTCCTCATTCTAGTTCATCATTCTTTTGTGTCAGCTCCCTATACCTAGGAAAAAATCTATTTGTGACCCTCACTGCTCACAGTTAGCAAGATCTCAGAAGCATTCCCTACCAGAAAACCCACAGCCTCCACATTCTTCTAAGGACAAAAGAGGATGACAAAAACCAAGAAAAGAAACACCAATCCTAAAAATACAATCCCAGATATATTGATGTAACCAACCTTCTTATTAAGTAAGAAACACAGAAACAATGCGAAAGAGAAAGCCGAGAGGTCAGAGCTCAGAGCCAAAATCTCACCCTTCTGCCTGCTGTGTCCCAGCCTCCCGAATCAGATCCCTACTTCCTGTCTGTTCGTCTATTTAAAGAGACAGAACAAGCCACAGCTATCTCACCTCACCAGTTCCTCAGCTGGTCCTGTTTCCTCAGACTGGAAGCTTCTGTGTCCTCATCCCAATATCTCTCAGCTGAACTGTGTTGCTCCAAAGCCTGAAAGCTTAACCAGCCAAATGCTTCTAGTTTCTGGTCCTCACGCCTTATATATCTTTTTGCTTTCTATCACCACTCCCTGGGATTAAAGGCTGGTTTTCTGGGATTAAAGGAGTGTGTCACCACCATGCTTGGCTATTTCCAATGTGGCCTTGAACTCACAGAGATCCAGAGGGATTTCTATCTCTGGAATGCTAGGATTAAAGGTGTGTGCCACCACCGCCACACTCTTACTATGGCTCTAATAGCTCTGACCCCCGGGCAACTTTATTTATTAACATACAATCAAAATCACATTTCAGTATAATTAGATTACCACCACATTTCCCCTTTTCTATTTTAATAAAAAGAAAAAAAAAGCAAAAGGTTATGACTAACAAAAGAAAAACTATATACAAAAGTACAATAACTATATACAATATATACAAATAATAAATACCTAAACAGGTATTGGACAAATTAGAGAAAATAATTCCATTATCTATCCTATTTTGGTAAATCCAAGATGTATCTAATGCACTTTCTATCCTAATTAATTTTCAACTATAAGTAACTAATCTTCAACCATAACTAACTAATCTTCAACTCCCTCAGAGACCCAAGAAGGAAATAATATTAGCTAACAAAAATAAAAAACAGGAAGTGCATGCAAGCAACTTCCAAAAAATTTGTGAGTTGACAGAAACAGCCAGCTGCCTGGGCAGTCACCTGAGGTTTCTCCGCAGTGTTGGGGCATCATCTTCAGCCTATAGGCTTAGTGTATCTGACAGACTCATTTGTGAAGTAGGATGTACACAAGGTCAACAGTTCAATCTCACATTGGGTGAGAGCAGTCCACGTACCAGAAACACCTGAATTCCACTAGTGTCCTGTCATGATTCAGGATTTTAAATTCTGGAAATTGTTGACAGTTTTTAAATTCAGCTGTCCATTCTTCTTGTCTGTGTATATATGGCTTCATCTCAGCATCCCCTTCTTCTCCACATCCCTTTATTAAATGCCAGTCTACTTTTGAGAGGCATGAGCTTTCAGCTGCTGTTCCATTGTACAACAGAATCCATCGGCCCTCTGCCTGTTAAGCTGCCTTCAAAGAAAAGGGCACCGTACCTTTTCCGGACGCAAAGGCCACTTCAGGGATGGGGCCATATTGTCCTGGCCTCAGAAGATGCCTTTTGATAAAGCCATAACCACACTTGTTTTGGCAAGAATCAGTAATCCATTGTTTCGTGTTCTGTCTGTCCATTTTGTCCTGTTGATCCGAGGATACTTTGTTGTCTAGTGGCTAACTTTTGCCACAAGGAAAGTTGACTCCATATGCAGTTTCTTCCATGCCCATATTTTCTCTGAAGTAGATTAGTACTGCCAGGAGCTGACATGTCTCAAAAAAGAAAAATTTTCTAAGTTATTAAAACATTTTAAATGCCATATTCTATAGATCTCTGAAGGGTTTGAAGATGACCTGTCTAAAACATCTCTGCTCAATTTTTAAAACATATCTAATATGACTACAAGTTCTATTGTAATGTCTAACTACTAACTTTCATTTCTTTATATCCTAGTAGTTGGTAATAATAACATTCAAGGATCAGAAATTTGTATTACGTTGTTAAATGAATGGTATAAATACAATTAGAAATATACATATAGCATTTTCTAACAATATCAGTTTCAAATTTGTATACAATATAAAACAATTCAATCCAATGTAAAGTATTAGTAATTGTCTTTTTCTTTTCTTTCTTTTTTTTTTTAAACAAAAACCTTAAATCTAATCTCCTTTGCTTAGCCTTTTTCTAAACCCTTAACAATAACTTGTAACCACCCCCCTAAATACTGAAAATTATCCCAGACCCAAAACCCATTAAAAGGACCAAAAAACCACCCGCCCCACACCATCTCTTTGGGAATGTGGGTGTTGTATTCTTAAAATTGCTTCCTGCTGGGTATGGGCGAAGTTTTCTTTATCCTGAAAGAAAAAAATTTTAGGTTAATTGTCAAATTCTAGGAGAGGTAACTATATCCTTCATTATACAGTCCGTGTGTATAATGCCAAAGTTCGGTTTATCTCAAGTCCTTATTCAAGTAGTCTTTGAGACTGGATCATCTCAGCTAGTCATCTCAAAATTGCTCTGAGCACCTTGTAGTTCAAAGCTGATCTGTGGATGATGTTTGTCAGCTTAATGATATTATTATTGTCCACGTGGAATTGTTGTTGTTGTGGGGCCCCATCTTCTTTCTGGAGACTTCAGTTGATGTTAGGCCTGGCCATGATTTCCTGCAGAAAACTGATAAGAGACTCGAACACAAAAACATATATATGCAGCTAGCTTTTTTTCTAGAATTAGTTAGTACTCTATATGACCATTCATATCTTAACAAAGTTTAAAATGTATATATATCTATATATCTTTATATGTTAATCTTGTAAATTTTGATATAAAATTCATACTTTAAGAAAAGTTTAAAGAATCAGAATAGAATCAAAGAGTTGAGATTAGTAATAGAATAGTCCCTTAATTAATTTTGCTTTTGTCCTGTACCATAGCAGAAGATGGCTCTTATTCTGGCATGATACAGGGAGTTTGGATTTTCCTTTTAACAACATGCTTGAGTTTAAAGAAGGAGAGAGCCATTCTCCAACTCCAAAGTCAGCTTTTAAATTTTAATTGAACTAGGACTATTAGAAAACCAATAGTGTTAAATCTTTAGAGAAAAGCAGAAACAAACATTTAGGAAGACATAAAATTTTTTAGATAATATATACCCATACACCGTTTCATTCTGTTTCTTGGGATAGATGATTTGTCCCTTTTCTTCAGTTGTCCCATTTGTCCAGTGTTCTTCAGATTCCTTAACCTTCATTCTCCTAAAAGACAAAAACAAAAACCTTTCCCCAAGACTAATTTTGGGGATATTTCCTTTTGACAAGTTATTATCTGATTAAATGAAAAGGCATGTATTATTGATACCAGTTAGTTTAAATTAGATGTTCATGCTGGTTGATGAACTATCACCTCCTCTAATTAAGAGGTCTCTCTTGTTCAAATCGAACCTTTATCAATTTTGATGGTACCCACAGCTTATCTTCTCCTGTAGAAACAAAAGCAAAACCTCGTCCCCAATGTAATACATACCCTGGTTTCCATTCTGAGGTCAGCACATCCTTAAAGTATATAGGCTGATTTAATTCTGTAGTTTTTTCTATTATCCAATGTCTCTCTGCAGCTGTTGTTCCTTTCTCATTGGCATTCAGAAAATTCAAAGTTAGAAGAGCATTATGCAGTCTATTTCTGGGGGTTTTTGTTACCCATTTCTGTTTATTTAGCATATCCTTTAGAGTTCTGTTTGATCTTTCTATAACTGCTTGACCTGTAGGATTATGTGGTATGCCTGTAATATGCTTTATATTGTAATAAGCAAAAAACTGTTTCATTTTAACAGAGACATATGATGGAGCATTGTCAGTTTTGATTTGTGCAGGTATACCCATGATGGCCATAACTTCTAGCAAATGAGTGATTACAGAATCAGCTTTTTCAGAACTCAAAGCAGTTGCCCATTGAAATCCTGAATAAGTATCAATGGTGGGGTGTACATATTTCAATTTTCCAAATTCTGCAAAGTGAAACACGTCCATCTGCCAGATTTCATTTCTCTGAGTATCCTTTGGGTTACATCCTGCTGGTAATGGTGTTTGATTGTAGAAGGAACAAGTAGGACATTTCTTTACTATTTCTTTGGCTTGTTGCCAGGTTATGGAACAATCCTTTTTTAAACCTTTACTATTAACGTGATGTTTTTTATGAAATTCTGAGGCCTCCAGCACATTTCCTATCAATAATTTATCAATCTCATCATTGCCTTCTGCTAGAGGGCCTGGCAGACCAGTATGGGATCGAATGTGAGTTATATATATACACAGATATTTGCATCTAAAATCAAAATCATCCCAATCCCAGATTCTTAGATGCCAGTGTAAACACACAATCAATAACAATAAAGAAAATATGTGTCTACTAGAGCCCAACAAGCCCACAATAGTGGGGGCTGAGCAATATGATATACCTGAAGAGCAAGGTGGGGAATTCCTAATAGTTATTCTGAATATGCTCGACTTAAAATGAATAAATTAATTTATGAAAATGCAAACAAACAGTGGAATGAATTAAAAATGAACTATTTAAGACATGAAAGTAGAAATGGAATCAATAAAGAATATCTAACCTGAGAAAAAATGGAAATTTAAAATTTTGGAAATCAAATAGGAACCTCAGAGGCAAGCTTCACAAAAAACAAAAAACAAAAACAAACAAACAAAAATACCCATAGGAAATGAAGGGGAGTATCTCAGGCATTGAAGACAAGACAGAATAAATGGATACCTCAATTTAAAAAAAATGCTAAGCCGGGTGGTGGTGGCACACGCCTTTAATCCCAGCACTCGGGAGGCAGAGGCAGGCCGATCTCTATGAGTTCAAGGCCAGCCTGGGCTACCGAGTGAGTTCCAGGAAAGGCGCAAAGCTACATAGAGAAACCCTGTCTCGAAAAACCAAAAAAAAAAAAAAAAAAAAAAAAAAAATGCTAAATCTAAAAAACAAACAAACAAAAAAACACTACAAGGATAAAATATCTAAGAAATATGTCACAGTATGAAAAGACCAAAAATATGAATAATAGGGATAGAGGAAGCTGAAGAAATATAGGTCAAAGACAGAAAATATTTTCAACAAAATCATAGAAGACCATTTCAGTAACCTAAAGTAGAAGGATTGTACCAGAGTACAAAAAGCATACAGAATACTAAATAGACTAGAGCAAAAAGGAAATACCCATAAACATTTAATAATCAAAACACTAAATGTACAGAATAAAAAAAGATATTAAAAGCTTCAATAGAAAATAAAATGTTACATGCAAAGGCAGACCTATTAAAATAAAACCTGACTTTTCAGTGGAGGCTCTAAAAGCAAGAAGGGCCTGTATTGAAGTTCTACAGACTCCAAGAGATCACCTATGCCTGGACAGACTACTATGGTCAACAAACTTTCAGTCACAATACATAGAGAACAAAATCCATTACTTGACAATACCAAATTTAAGAAGTATGATACCAACACATACAGCTCTACATAAGGTGCTATAAAGAAAATTTCAAAGGGAGGAGGTTATCCACACCTAAGAAAACACAAGAAATGCATAATCACAGAACAGCTAGTCAAAAAAGAACATCATAACTATAAAATAACCAGAATCCACAAACACTGTTCATTGATAGTTGTTAACATCCTAATTTCCCAATCAAAATACACAGTCTAACAGATTATATGAAAAAAAAAAAAAAACCAAACAAACCAGGATCTATCTGCTGCATCCAAGAAACACACCTTAACACCAAGTATAGATATTATCTCAGGATCAAAAAATATAAAAAGATACTGTGGTGATATTTTATTTGTGCTGAAATGCGATGATATTTTTTTTGTATGTTAGTAAATAAAGTTAGTTCAGAGATCAGAGGAAATAGCAAGCTGTTAACACAAAAGTCAAGCAGCGGTAGCATACACCCTTAATCTGACAATTGGCAGTCAGGGTCTCTATGTATTCAAGGCCATACTAGGGAACAGAGCCAAGTGTGATGACACATGCCTTTAATCCCAGTACCAACCATAGAGACCTGGAGGTCTGTACAAACAGGCAGTGAAAAGGAAGTGAGGTAGCTGGGCTAAGAGCCAATGAGAGGGCAGAACAGCAAGACAATAAAAGCCTGGGTAGATAGGAAGTTGTGGCATTCCTGGAAGCTACAGAGCTGGTGAGGTAAGGTGGTTGGTTGTTGGATTTCATGATTTCCATGATCTCTAAGGCTTTCACCCCTATATTTGGCTCCATGTTCTTTATTTAATAAGACTGCTTAGAAATTTGTCTACAAGATATTTTAAGCAAGTGGACCCAAAAAGCAAGCCAGTGTACCCATTTTAATATATGACAAAATAGTCTTCAAATAAAAAGTAATCAGAAGAGATAGGGAAGGATATTGTATACTCACCAATGTTCATAAAGGAAACACCATTATAGTTAAAATTTATACATTGACCCTCACACAGTGATAGTGGATGACCTCAATACACCATTCTCACCAATAGATAGGTCATCTAGAAAAACACTAAACAGAGAAATATTGGAGTAAAGTGATATTACAAACCAAATGGACCTAATAGAATTCATAAAACATTTCACCCACACACCAAATTATATACTTTCTTCCCAGCAGATCATGGAACTTTCTCCCAAACTGACCACATCCTGGGACACAAAACAATTCTCAACAGATACAAGAAAATTAAAATAACATCCTTCATCCAATCTGACATCCTATCTGACCACCAGGGATTAAAGTTAGCTATCAATGCCAGGCAGTTGATTACATACCTCACTTTTCAGCAATTATTGCTCTTGAACATGTACAGAAAGTACCCTACTTCCTCCTACAAATGTACTTGTTCATACATGTTTATTCCTGCTCTAACCATAATTGGAAATAACCTAGATGTACATCAACAGATGAATAAATAAAAAAATGATACATTTACACAACAGAATATTAGTCAACCATTAAAAAAATGAAATCATGGAATGAATTCACTGGTCATTAGATGGGGCTACAAATAAATTATCCTAAGGGAGGTAACCTAGATCCAGAAGACAAATATGGCATATATAAACGTATATGTGTATCTTAGCTGTTAAGTTTCGATAAGTAGGCTAAAATCCATAAAAATCACAGAGGTTGGTTGGGTACAGATTAAGGATATGAAGAAGAATGGATGTTTCTAGGAAGGGGAAATAAAATAGATACATTTAGAGAAAAATGGGAAAGGAGTAAGAAGATCAAACAGAAAGGGAGAGAGAAGAAGCATGTAAGGAAGGGGATACTGGAAAATACAGCTAAATCAAAGTGTCATTTGAAGAGTTTTATGGAAATTTAATAGGGTAGAGGTTCCTAAAGTATATACATGTGTGTAGACAATCTAAATAAAATTGCCAAATTTACAAGGGAGACAGCCCCAACTGGGCATTTCTCATCACGGAATGAAGTTTCCAATGCTGAAACTGGTTATATTTGATCAAGTTGTTGACCAATGGGGCCCCATGAGAACCTCCATATAACCCAAGCTATTACCAAGGCTATTGGTTGCTCTCCACATTAAGTCCCCATTACTGAAGACAACACCTACACAACTATTTGAACAAGGAGAAATTGAACTGTTGTCTAACTAGAGTTTTCATGCCTACTGACTAATGTTCATGGTACTGGAATGTAATCTGCACACTACCAAAAGGGAAAGGTAAATAACAACCCTCAACAAACCTTTTCATCTACTGCCTACAAAATGTATTATTGCAATAGTGCCAGAAGGCTTGTGGTATTCAAGTAATTAACCAAGATCTGATTAGATTTAAGTCTCATTCCAGGAGATGTAACCTAACATCAACAGTGCCTGAATGTTTAAGAACCAGAGACCATTTTTCAGTTGAGGGGCATCTATGTTGTTTCTACATTCTGGTTATGAGGAATAATACTGCTATGCATTCCTTGGGTACATGCCCAAGAGTGGTATATCTGGATATTGAGGTAGATTGATTCCCAATTTTCTGAGAAACTGCCATACTGATTTCCAAAGTGGATGTACCAGTTTTCACTCCCACCAACAGTAGTGTTCCCCTTGCTCCATATCCTCTCTAACATAAGCTGTCTATGGTGCTTTTGATCTTAATCATTCTGACAGGTGTAAGATGATATCTCAGAGTTGTTTTGATTTGCTTCTCCCTGATAATTAAGGATGCTGAGCAATTCCTTAAATATCTTTTGGCCATTTGAAATTCTTCCTTTGAGAATTCTCTGTTTAGCTCTATAGCCCATTTTTAAATTGGATTGTTTGCTATTTTGATCTCTAGCTTCTTGAGTTCTTTATATATTTAGGAGATCAGCCCTCTGTCAGATGTGGGGTTGGTGAAAATCTTTTCCCATTCTGTAGGCTGTCATTTTGTCTTATTTACTGTGTCCTTTGCCTTAGAGAAGCTTCTCTGCTTCAGGGGGCCCCATTCATTAATTGTTCTCAGTGTCTGTGTTACTGGTGTTATATTTAGGAAGTGGTCTCCTGTGTCAATGTGTTCAAGAGTATGTCCTACTTTCTATTCTACAAGGTTCAGTGTAACTGGTTTTATATTGAGATCTTTGATCCACTTGGACTTAAGTTTTGTGCATGTCAATAGATATAGATCTATTTGCAATCTTCTACATGTTGACATCCAGTTATGACAGCACCATTTGTTGAAGATGCTTTCTTTTTTCCATTGTACAGTTTTGGCTTCTTTGTCAAAAATCAGGTGTGGTACATATACACAATGAAGTACTCCTCAACAGAGAAAAACAATGACATCATGAAGTTTGCAGGCAAATGTATGGAACTAGAAAATATCATCCTGATTGAAGTAACCCAGACTCAGAAAGACAAACATGGCAAGTACCCACTCATAAGTGGATACTAGATATAAAGCAAAGGGTAATCAGGCATCAACCCACAACTCCAGAGAAGCTAGCTAGCAGGAAAGATCCAAAGAGGGATGCATGGACTGCCCTGGGAAGGGGAAATAGATGAGTTCTCCATGAGTAAACTGGGAATGAGGGGTGAACAATGGAGGGTAGGAGATAGGGGATGAGAGCATGAGGAAATGGGATGGTTGAACTGGAACAGGGAGGGAGAGGGAATGCAATGAAAGAGATACGATGATAGAGAGAGACATCATGGGGATAGAGAAAACCCAGGTGCTAGGGAAGTTGCCAGGAATCCCCAAGGATGACCCCAGCTTGAGCTTCTAGCAATAGTGGAGAGGGTACCTAAACTGAACTGGCTTGCCCCAGAGATCAGACCAGTGAATACCCTAACTGTCATCACAGAAGTTTTCTCCAATGACTGATGGAAGCAGATGCAGAGATCCACAGCCAATCACTAGACAGAGCTCCATGAGTCCAGTCAAAGAAAGAGCAGAGGGATTCTATGAGCAAGTGCTTCAGGATCATGATGGGGAAACATGCAGGGATGAAAAAAAACAAACTAGTGGGAATTCATCAAAGTTATATCAATGGCTGTGGAGCCTACATGGGATTGGACGAGGCCCCTTGTATGGTGAGACAGTTGTGTAGCTTGATCTGCTTGGAAGGCTTCCTTCGAGTAGAATCAGAATCCATCTTGGGTGCATGAACAGGCTTTATGGAGCCCACTACCTATGATGGGACACCTAGTACAGCCTTGAGGCAGGGTAAAGAGAGAGCTTGGACTTGCCTCTACTGAATGTGCCTCCACATGGGAGGTCTTGCCTTCTTGTGGGAGGGAGTGGAGGATAGGTTGGGAGGGGAGGCTGGGGATGGGTGGGAGGAGTGAAGAGAGGGATCTTTGATTGGTATATAAAATGAATGAAAAAAATTTCTTAATTAAAAAAAAGAAGAACCTGAGACCAGAGAATTCAGAAACCTAGCAGAAAGCCAAATGCTACTGTTATGCTGGAGAAATACAGTCATAAAATGACTTCTGACAAAATTCTGCTATACACATAGATCAGTGGTTTGCTCAACCATCACCAGAGACACTTCCTCCTATAGTAGATGGAAATATATATAGACACCCACAGCTGGACAATGTGCGAAATGTGAGAAACTTTTGAACACTCAATCCTAAATGGGATTTTTCCTTCAATCTCTTTTCTCAGAACTCAGGGAACCCTGTGGAAGAGGATGCAGAAAGACAGTAAGAGCCAGACAGAATGGAGGACACCAAGAAAACAATACCCTTTGTGGAAAGTAGGACACAACATACATATGAACTCACATAGATGGTGGAAGCATGTACAGGACCTTCACAGGCCTGCACAAAATGGACTCCCAGTGCTGAGAGGTAAAGGAACACAAACCCTCTTCCCTAACCTAGAAGCTATCTTCAACTAATAACCATGCAGAAGTGAAAAATTTGTTCTCTCCAACATACTCTCATTGAAGATACAAACCATTCTTAAGGATAGGCTCCATGCCCAGCAGTGTATAGTCAATGAAAAATTAACTCAGTGGTATCTTTGGAAGTCCTTTGTCTCTCAATGTTCTGTCAGGGAATTTTTTTGTTTTAACCTTACCAGTCTTTTGCATATATAATACAGTTTCCACTTTTGTGCCTTGATGGGATTCCTGTGTGAATGAATGTACAAATGTCTACATCTACATGTATTACTCTTGCTTTTTCTTTTGCTCTTTTTTGTGTTTGTTTGTTTATTTTTTTCATTTTGGTTTGTTTCTTTTAGATTTTTTTTTTTATTTTATTGTCGTTATTTAGATGTCTGTTTGCTTTGTAAAGAGAGACAGAAAGAGTTTGGATTCAGGTGGAAAGGAAGATGGTGAGGCTCTCAGGGGAGTTTGGAGAAGGGAAAGCATAATCAGAATATATTAAAAAAAATGAAAAAAATATTTTCAGTAAAAAACTAGAAAGAAAACACAAAACAGAAAAAGTGAACATATAGAAGAGTAAAAATCATATAATATATATCTACTTATGTTATTTATAAGTGCACACAGAAAACATCGAATAAAATAGCTGTGAAATGCATCAGTAAAACAAAACACTGGTATATTTCCAGGAAACAGATTTCAGGCAGTCAATACAAAATTAAGTTTATATTTGTGTATGTCATAGTGGTGTGTGCTGTTTTCAAAGATTAAAAATAGAATTTTCCTCTTTATAGATTGTGAAAAAGAGATGGGACTATGCACAGTCAACTGATTAAGAGAAGTTTCATCAAAGTAAGAATATAATGACATGTTCTTAATTTCACCCAACACATCTATTAAAACTAACATTATACATCATCTTTAACTTGGAGACGCTAGACATTTCCATTAGAAGACCCTAATCACCGGTTTCAATAGAGGCTTAGTAAAGAACATCCTCTGTAATGTGTAGCTTAAAAAGAATTGTGCTTTGAATTAGATATCACTAGTTTCTCATTCACACTTAATTGGATTTACATTATTGTGACATCACTAATTATCCATGCATGTGTAGTCCACAAAACAATGAAAATGAAATATGAGTGGTGAATAAAATCTTGACTCGGTACTCATGATACTCTCATAAAATTTACTAAAATGGAGAATATTTTTATTTCTGTGACTTAATATACATAATGGTAGATTGAAATTCTATTCAAATAAACTTTTTACTGCACTCAGTTATGGCACGGATATCAAATTCTACTTACTAAACCTATCAAGAATATTATATAGTTTAGCATCAGAAGTCCAAATCTAAACAGGTAATTATCCTATATGATTTATTTTTTATTTGAAAATCTCCAGTGAAAAGATTCATCTGTTCATAAACATCAGGTAAGTTTCCGCTACAAGTTGGGATTCAGGCCAACTAGTATTGTCCAGGAAAGGATTTAATAAGTATCAGTCTAACATATTCTAATGGAAGAAGAATACAATGAAATAAGTTAATAGAGGAGATAAGACTATAAAACTATAGAAGCCCCCAGATGATTAGAAGTAATTATTTCTGTGTTTTTTAATACTTTGCACATCACTAAATAATGATTTTAAGATCTTGGCAGGTACCTCTTCCTCTTACACAATTCTTATCAAGAATTTAATCTTCCTATAGGTATTTAATATGTTCCTTGAAATTGTCATTAAAAAAATCAGAATGCCTATCTTTTCCTTTACTTTTCCCTGTGTCCTTAAATGACACAAATAGTGAGATAGATATCTTCTTTGACTGTACACATTCAGAAATAATTTAAAAAGGATTATCTCTTATTCATTCCATCTTTTGAGGGACTGAGCATTAGAATAGATGGTAAAGTACTTGTCATGCATTCTTGAGGACTTGAGTCTGCGCCCTGGCACTCACATAAAAAGGCTGGGGCAGTGGAATATTCTTGTAAATCCAGCACTGGGATGGCAGAGGCAGGGGTCTCTCTGGAGCTAGCTAGCTAGTAAGCCTAATTAGTTGATGAGTTCCAGATCTAAGCAAAAGTCCCTACTTAAAAGATAATAAAGGAAATATCTAAAGAGCAACACCTCTGGTTTCCATATACACTTGTACCCCTCATGTATGTATATGTGTATATAGATTCTAACATACTCATCCCAATAAATAGTTGAATACACAGGGAAAGGAAGAAAGAGAAGGAAGGAAAGAAAGAAAGAGAGAAAGAAAGAAAGAAAGAAAGAAAGAAGGAAGGAAGGAAGGAAGGAAGGAAGGAAGGAAGGAAAGGAAGGAAGGAAGGAAGGAAGGAAGGAAGGAAGGAAGGAAGGAAGGAAGGAAAGAAGAAAGAAAGAAAGAAAGAAAGAAAGAAAGAAAGAAAGAAAGAAAGAAAGAAAGAAAGAAAAAGACAGAAAGAAGGAAAGTATGTCTGCTGCAATTTCTCCTCTCCTCCATACGCCTCTTTTCACTATCAAATTCAATCTCTACCCTCCCATAACCAATAATCTTATTAACTTATCCTCACCTTTAAAATACACTTTGCCACAAACTTCAAATCAAATACTAAAAGAGGTAAACTTAAAAATATTTTCTGGCTGAAATTAAACAACTGTTTCCTACCACACTTGATAACAATAAAGTTCTTCAGAGAATAAACAACACTATATGTCTGAACATAAAATTAGGAAATATGTAAAGGATAATGTTTATATCTGAAACTTTGCTCCCTAAAATGTTTTTATGTTGTTGTTTTCTTTTCATCATTCAGGCATCCGTTGTGCTACTACTTTCCTGAAAATTTTCCACATTTTAATCTCTACTACTTTTCACCTCAATAATTGACTTTAATTTTTCTATAGCAATTTCCAGGAACTAAAGGGACAATGTTTTTGTATTTGTTTTATCTTATTTGTTGTCCATCATACTTAAGTCTTTAATGACCACAAATTTATTTGTTTATTTTTTTGAGGGCTGTGGGTTTCTCTGTGTACCCATGGCTGTCTTGGAACTATCTCTGCATACCAGGTTGGGTTTGAACAAATGGAGATCCACCTTTTTCTGCCTCCTGAGTGTTGGGTTTAAAGGCATGTGCCCAGCAAATTTTACTAAGATGAGAAACTGGACTCGACATTTGAATGTGTGTGAAATCATGCCCTTGATCAACCCTTTTACTTTTTATTCTATGTAACAATTCTTAGAAAATAGTAGTTGTCACAGAGAAAGTTCTACATTAAAAAGAATGATTTAAACCAATGACTGAGTGAGTGAATGACAGTCCTCAGGGTGTATGTTTTATAATTGTACAAGTGGGTACTTAATTAAAGAATTTATGGGACCCAAGGGCAACCATTTATTTTAATTAATTCATCTTAACCTAAATATCATGCAAACATTTAAATAATAAGGAAATTCATTGTGCCTATTAATTATTCCTATTTCCTTATTCTCTTTTGGTTCTCATTTTCATGAAAAAAAATCCTAAGATGTTATCAATTGTTATTATACTTTAATAATTTATATTCTATTCAAGTTTAAATTCTAATTTAAGTAAATGTGCATTGTACTCATTTCACAGAACTGTGAGAAAGTGGGTAACCAGAATAGTTGAGAGTTTTAAGATTCACTGAGCTATCTTACACTTAGGATAGCTGTGGGAAGCCGTGCACTCAGCCCTGATTCCTCATGAAGCAAATCTATTATACCTCCAATCTCCAATAGTCAAAGGTGACAATAAGTATCCTTTTTTTCTATGCCATTGGTATTATACTCAGTGTAGCTACTCCACCATTTACACTGTTCCCATGTGATATTTTAAGCAGTCTGTTTAGGGTGTGTGTTATCTTAGTTAGGGTTACTATTGCTGCTTAGAGACACCATGACCACAGCAACTTTTATAAAGAAAACACTTAATTGGGGCGGCTCACTTACAGTTTCAGAGATTCAGTCCATTATCATCATGATGGGGAGCATGACATTATGCAAGCAGACAGTGCTGGAGTATTCACATAGAGTCCTACATCTTTTAGATAACAGGAAGTCTACCAAGACAGTGGGTGGTATCTTCAACTTAGGAAACTGCAAGCCTGCCCCCACAATGACACATTTTTTTCAACAAGGCCATACCCATACCAACAAAGCCACATCTCCTAATAGTGCCAATCCCTATAAGATTATGAGGGCCAATTGCATTCAAACTACCACATTCCACTCCCTGACCACGATAAGTTTGAAACAATATCATAATGTAAAATGTACTTAGTTCAGCTTCAAAAGTCCCCATAGTCTATCACAGTCTCAACAATGTTTAAAAATTCAAAATTCAAAGTCTTTTCTGAGATTCATGCAATATCTTAAATGTAATCATCTGTAAAATTAAAATAAAAAACATATAACACATTTCCAATATACAATGGCACAGAATATATATTGCCATTCCAAAATACAGGTAAGTGAGCATAGTGAAAAATTATTGGACCAAAGCAAGACCAACAACCAGCTGACAAACTCCAACCTCTATGTTTTTGTGTCTGATGTCAAAACACTCTTCAGATCTCCAGCTCCATTCAGTTTTGTTGACTGCAACATACTTCTTTCCTTTTGGCTGGTTCCATTCCCCGTTATCAGCTCTCCTTGACAGGTATCCTACCACTCTGGCATCCTTAATATCTTGTGTTCTCCAAGACAACACTGGCTTCAACTTCACACCTTCACCCAATGGCCTCTTTACTAGGTCTTTATTCAGAGACACCCTTGACCCATACCTGGCTTCAGCAGCTTTATTCAATAACTCTTTTCTTCTATCCTTAACTCTAAATCCAGAACCACGTGGCTGAAGCTGCCAAATTTGGTTGCTTGCTGGGGCTGGAACATGGCCCCCTATTCAATTACATTTTCACCAGCTTCCTATGTTTGATTGTGGCCTTACTGCCTAACCTTGGCTGTTGGGGAACTTGCTCTATAGACCAGGCTGGCCTCAAACTCAGAGACCTTTCAATTACATCTTTACCAGCTTTCTGTTTTCCATAGTTTTCTTTACTGACTAACCTTGGGTGTCCTTGAGCTTGCTCTGTAGACCAGGTTGGCCTGAAACTTAAGAGATCCACCAGCCTCTGCCTTTTCAGTGCTGTAATTAAAGACATGCCACACCACACCTAGCTCTAAGCTTTT
The DNA here is from genome assembly GCF_004664715.2 of Peromyscus leucopus. NCBI lineage: Eukaryota > Metazoa > Chordata > Mammalia > Rodentia > Cricetidae > Peromyscus > Peromyscus leucopus. The sequence goes on from NC_051068.1 coordinate 52,189,439, forward strand.
CTTTAGTTCCTTTTCACAAGTTGGAAACTTAGCTGAGTAGGAACTTGCCCTGAGGTCACCACTCCCTATATTCTATTTTTTAATCTGTTTATCTCTTTGAACACAAGACTTAGCTTCATTCAACTTCTCAAGTGTTCTCTTTCTACTTAAAATTTACATGTTGTAATTTACCCTGCTCAGCTCAATCCTTTTCACTATAAACCTTCATTAGAGTTACCACTAATATCATGTTTGTCTTTCTGAGTCTGGGTTATTGCATTCAGGATGATATCTTCTAGTTCCATCCATTTGCCTGTAAATTTCATGATGGCATTGTTTTTTTTCAAAACTAAGTAATAGTCCATTGTGTATATGTACCACATTCTCTTTATCCATTCTTCCATTGAGGGGCATCTAGGTTTTTTCCAAGTTTTGGCTATTATGAATAATGCTGCTATGAACATAGTTGAACAAGTGTCCATGTAATACGATTGAGCATCCCTTGTATATATACCCAAGAGAGGTATCATTGGGTCTTGAGGTAGATTGCTTTCCAACCTTCTGAGAAGTAGCCATACTGATTTCCAAAGTGGTTTTACAAGTTTGCACTCCACAAGTTCCCCTTGCTCCACATCCTCTCCAACATAAGCTGTCATCAGTGATTTTGATCTTAACCATTCTGACAGGTATAACATGGTATCTCAGAGTCATTTTGATTTGCATCTCCCTGCAAATTTTGATACCTAAGGATGTTGCACAATACCTTAAGTGCTTCTGGCCGTTTGAGATTCTTCTGTTGAGAATTCTCTGTTTAAATCTGTAGCCCATTCTTTAACTGAATTGTTTGGTATTTTGATGTCTAGTTTCTTGAGTTTTTTATATATTTTGGAAATCAGCTCTCTGTCAGATGTGGGGTTGGTGAAAATCTCCCATTCTGTAGGTTTTGTCTTATTTACTGTGTCCTTTGCCTTACAGAAACTTCTCAGTTTTGAGAGGTCCCATTGTTTAATCTTACTCATAAGTGGATACTAGATGTAAAGCAAAGGATAATCAGACTACAACCCACAGCTGCAGAGAATCTAAGAAACAAGGAGGACCCTAAGAGGGTTGCATGGATTGCCTCGGGAAGGGGAAACAGATGAGATCTGCATGAGTAAACTGGGGATCGGGGGAAAATAGAGGGGAGGGGTTGGGGAAAAGAACATGGGGTAATGGGATGGTTGAACTAGGGGAGGGGTGAAGTTGGATAGCAATGAAAGATATCTTAATAGAGGGAGCTATGATAGGGTAAAAGAGAAACCTGATGCTAGGGAAATTCTGAAGAATCCACAAGGATAACCCCAGTTTAGACTACTAGCAATAGTGGAGAGTGTGACGGAATTGGCCTACACTGGTAATCAGATTGGTGAATACCTTAACTGTCATCACAGAGCCTTCATCCAGTAACTGATGGAAGCAGATGCAGAGATCTACAACCAAGCTGCATGCCAAGCTCCAAGAGTCCAGTCGAAGAGAGGGAAGAGGGGTTATATGAGCAAGGAGGGTCAAGATCATTATAGGGAAATCTACACAGAAAATTTAACCAAGCTCATAGGAACTCATGGACTTTTGACTGACAGTTGTGGAACCTGAATGGGACCAGACTAGGTCATCTGCATACTGGAGACAGTTTTGTAGTTTGGTCTGTTTGAGAGGCCCCTGGCAGTGGGATCACAATCTATGCCTGGTGAATGAGCTGGCTTTTTGGAGTCCATCACCTGTGGTGGGACACCTTGCACAAACTTGATGCAGAGGGGAGGGGCTTGGACCTGCCTCAAATGATTGTACCAGGCTTTGCTGACTCCCCATAGGAGGCCTTACCTTTTTGGAGAAGGGGATGGGGGGTGTATTGGAGGGGGAGAGTGGGGGGGGGGAGTGAGAGGAGGGATGAGAGGGGAATCTGTGGTTGATACATTAAATATAAAAATAATATACAGGGGCTGGAGAGATGGCTCAGAGGTTAAGAGCACCACCTGCTCTTCCAAAGGTCCTGAGTTCAATTCCCAGCACCCACATGGTGGCTCCCAACCATCTGTAATGAGACCCTCTTCTGTGTACATAATAAATAAATAAATCTTTAAAAAAAATAATATACAGAAAAAAATTAAAAAAAAAAGAGTTACCACTAAAAACTATAGGACAGAGTCAATGCTAGGTTGTTTTGTCAATGGATTAATCCAAAACTTTTCACTTTAGCCTCAGGCACACTCTTCAGGCAAGGGCAAAAAGCAGCAACTTTCTTAACCAAAATATCACAAGAATGATCTCTAGGCTTTATACTAAAATTCTTCTCCTCTGAAACCTCTTAAGTGAGCTCCTGACATTTCAAATAACTCTTAGCACAACTGTCTTCCATGATCCTACTAGTATGGACCATTAAGCAGTGCTTAAAAGTCTTTCAATGCTTTCATAACACAAAGTACCAAAGTCTAAATTTCTTCAAACAAAAATATGGGCAGGCCTATCACAACAGACCCTTAGTCTCTGGTACCAACTACTGTCTTAATTAGGGTAACTACTACTGTGAAGAGACACCATAACCAAGGTAACTCTTATAATGAAAGCATTTAGTTGTGGTGGCTAGCTAAACAATTTCAGAGATTCAGACCTTTATGATCATGATGGGGAGCACAGTAGCATGCAGGCAGATGTAGTGCCGAAGTAGTATCTGAGTGTTCTATATCTTTCAGGTAACAGGAAGTTGACTGAAACACAGGGCAGTATCCTGAGTGTAAGCCTCAGAGCCTGTTCCCACTGAGACACACTTCCTCCAACAACGTCATACCCATACCAACAAAACCATATCTTCTAAAAGTGCCACTCTCTATAAGATTATGGGGGCGAATTACATTCAAATTACCATATATGGCAACTTCCTTTACTATCACTTCTTTCAATAACATTTGTCTACTGTTAAATAATGACATCAGGCTATATTTGGTTTCTCTCCTAAACCATGATGAAGAGAATCAGTCACACTTTGCTTAAGCAGAGTCACCCTTCATTCTATGTCATGAACTCCTCACTATTCCCTTAATTTTGGTACTTCATGGTAGACAAATATGTATTCAGTATTAAAAATTATTGTATTCAAGAAATGCAAAATTTAGTAGACTTAAAGAATTTACATATATGTATTCAATATATAGAATATAAATTTAAATTATAATATTAATTCCCAAGTAGCATACTTAGTATTAGCAGAAAAATGAATCATTCGCCACAAGAGGCCTCTTTTCCTGTATTTTCATCATTATATTTCATACTTATAATTGTTAAAATAATAATAATATTTCTTTATTTACATATGGTATAAAGAATAATCTGGGTGAATGATCATGATGATAACCTAAACGTTTTTAGGAAACTGAAGAGACATAAAATTGCATAGTGTTTCAAATGAAATTATCCAAGGAGTCTGGATTTGACTAATTATAGTGTTATTAACATTTGGCTTACAGTGGAAGACATTGTATTAGCTGGGAGTACTACAATTGATGATTGCAGCATTAAGAGGTCAGTAATAACAGAAAAGACTAAGTGCATGACTGAAGAAAAAGCATGAGTACAAGTAGTTTTCTAACTTCTCAACACATTTAAATATGTTGTATATACATGACCACAAATTTCAGTTTAATTTGCTTTTTAATTAGGGTCTTTGGGATTGAATTTAGGATTTCTCATCTGGAAGACAAGGAGTCTCCAAAGTTCCCCCTTTAGGCTATGAATGCTACTTATATTTTCCTTTCAGTACAAACACAATAAATATATATTCCTTTTTTATTCTGGATTTGGATGTTACATATATATGTCTCTTAATGCATTAAAGTGACAGATTCCCATTAGTTACTGTTCCTAGGAATGAACTACTAAGCAGTAGGAGATGACTCTAGTTTTGCATGTTGTGCTGAAATTATATACAGAATGCTTTATCAAATTGCACACCTACCAGCAATGACTGACAATTCTTTTTCATATCTTTACTTGATATAACTGACATTGTCAGGATTTTTAAATTTTGCTTATTACAACAGAGAGAGTGTATGATATTAGGCTGAAATTAATATTTTCAATAAAAAATGAGTCTTCATGTCAACTCTTTGACATGAAGTGTAGTTAATGTAGTAGAATTTTTTCTTTTCATGAGAGATTATTTCCCTATCTTGGATTATGGGAATGCTCAGAGGAAAAACCACTTGCTGTGAGAGTGTAAGGAGAATAGTTTATATCCTCAGGACTCACACAAGAACTGAGCTGGCATTGAATACACCTGTAATCGCAGCACTTGAGGTTAAGACAGACTATTCTCAATGAAGGCTAGCTAACTAGACAAGATAGAACTCTGAAACTCTGTGTTCTGTAGCTGGAATTTTCTCCAGTCCCACCTGGGCCTGCAGCCACTCAGACCCAAGAAAACACAGAGAGACTTATATTACTTATAAACTGTATGGCCATGGCAGGCTTCTTGCTATCTTGCTATCTTGCTTCGTCTGTGTCTGGTTTGCGACTCCTGACTCTGCCTTCCTGTCCGCAGAATTTTCCTCTCTATTCTACCTATACTATACTTCCTGCCTGGCTACTGGCCAATCAGTGTTCAATTTATCAACCAAATCAGAGCAACACATTCACAGCATACAGAGCAATATCCACAGCAGTGTTCATTTATGAAACCCTACCACAATAAATGAGAATGATCAAAGAAAAGACATGAATTAAATTTCTTACCTCTATGTATACAAGTGCATCCACATTTACACACAAGGGACCAAACACATATGAACAAACATACACAGATATATATCACATGAACAAAAGATAAGATAATTACTCCTCCTAGTTTCATTTTTTGTTATATATGACTATATATTTGTCTCAGACACTATTCTATTGCTATAAAGACACTTATGCATATTTTCTTGCTCTGCATGCTCTTCTTCATTATAGAATTGTATAAGACTGAATGTTAATAATACATGATATAGTCAATACTAGTCTGTCTTGAAATTTCTTCTGGAACCCCCATTAGTACAAAACCCTTCAATTTAGCCTCTATTGAATTTTTAAGATAAACTTAGAAAAAAGCCTTTCTCTTCACCAAAATATAAGAATGATCTCTAGACCAATTACTAATATTCTTTTCCCCTGAAACCTTTAGAAATGGCAAGTCACAGTTCAAATCACTTTCAGTACTGTACATGTTCATATTAGTATGGCCCATCAATCTTGCTTAAAGCATTTGTATGTTTTCCTAATACAAAATCTCAAAGTCCACATTCCACCAGTAAGCAGCATTTTCACCCTTCACAGAAATACCCCACTCCTGGTACCTACTCTACTTTAGTTGCTGTTCTCCTTCTGGGATGAGATACCACACCAAAGGTAATGCTTGTAAAAGAATGCATTTAACTGGGAATATATTTATAGTTTCAGATGGTTGGTTTGGTATCATCATGGTGGGGAGTATGGCAACTTTGATGTAGGCATGGCACTGGAGATGTAGCTGAGATCTATGTCCTTATCTCTAAACCAAGGCAGAGAGAAAAAGGCCTGGGATGTGCTTTTGAAACATTAAAGTCTATCCTGGTGACATACTTCCTACAACAAGCTTCTAATCTTTCTCAAAAAGTACCACTCCCCAGTGAGATGACTAAGCATTCAAATATATGAGTCTCTGGGGGGCCATTCCTATTAACAGCACCACAGTATTATTTATTTTTGTTATTTTGTCACTCTTGTGACCACGGAATGGCATCTTGTCATTTTGTTTTGTAAAGTTTCCATGAGACTCACATCTGTTCATATTTGTCAGGTTTGCCTGTTTTCCATTGGTTTTTAAATCATTATTAATGTGATTCCATTTAAGGATAGTATTTGTGAGAAGACATGGCAGGGTGCCCACCCACAGACACTACCCTGTCTCTCTGTTCCCTCTGGCAAAAACCTCCATACACCTCCCCAAACTCTGCCAGTTCCTTTTAGCAAACATACCAGGCCAAACACAGGCCACACCTACCCAAAGACCAGGTAGGCCACCCTCCAGTACACTTTCCCTATTCAATCTGCTTCCTAAGGCAGACACTCCACGCCCAACCACACTCCATGCCTGAAGACCAGGCAGGTTATGTGCCTACTAGTCACTCCCACTCTATGAGCTCCCTCCCACTATATTCCCAGTCTCCCTCTCCTCCTTGTCATGATATTCCATCCCCCAACTCAGGGTCTCAACCCCTGCTGTACCAGAGGACACAGAGGACACCAGAACTCTTGGCCTCAATTTGGGTAGAAAAACATCTGCTCTACCACAGGGTACACAAGCAGAAGACCAGAGAGGAAACAGAAACCAAGGAGCAAAATACCCATCCAACAAAGACAAACCCAGAAAATAAGTCTATAATCACCACAGACCCTGATGCCTAGATGCCACTGGAAGAACACAGTCAAAAATAACCAGGGCAGGATGTCACCACCAGAGCCCAGCTATCGTACTTTAGGAAGCCCCAAATATTCAAACAGAGCTGAACACAAGAAAAAAAATACCTTAAACCCAACATTATGAAGATAATAGAGGTCTTGAAAGGAAGTGAATGAATCTCTTAAAGAAATCAAGGAAAAGACAAACAAAAATTGAAGAAATGAGTAAATTCCATGAAACAGTTGATGGAAATTAATAAAAGTGTTCAAGACTTGAAAATGGAAATAGTAGCATAAAGAAGACATAAACTGAGAGAATTCTGGAAATGAAAAATTTAGGTAAGTGAACAGGAGCTACAGAGGCAAACATCACCAACAAAATACAATAGATAAAAGAGAAAATCTCAGACATTGATGATACAAAAGAAGAAATAGACTCATCAGTCAAAAAAAATGTTAAATCTAAAAAAAATCCCGATACAAAACATTCAGGAAATCTGGGACACTATGAAAAAAACCAAATTTAATATAATATAATAGTAATAAAAGAAGAAGGCCAGCTCTAAGGTTCAGAAAATATTTTCAACAAATCAAAGACCAAAATTTCTCTATTCTAAAGAAGATGGAAATAAAGGTATAAGAAGCTTATAGAACACCAAAGAGATCAGACCAGAAAAGAAAGTTCCCTCCCCATTTAATAATCAAAACACTAAACAGAACAAAGAAATAATATTAATAGCTGTAAGGTAATAAGGCCAAGTAACATATGACAGCAAGCCAGACCTATTAGAATTATGCCCAACTTCTCAATGGAGACTTTCAAAGCTGGAAGGGCCAAGATACATGTTGTACAGGCTCTAAAAGACCACAGATGCTAGCAGATACTACTATATGTAACAAAACTTTCAATCACCACAGATGGAGAAAACAAGGTATTTCATGATAAAGTCAAATAATATATATTTACAAATCCAGCCCTACAGAAGATACTAGAAAAAATAAGTCCAACCAAGGAGATTAACTACAACCATGAAAACACAGAAAATAAATAATCTTACACCAGTAAAACCAAAAGAAGGAAAGTGCAAACACATATTTATGCATCCACTTTTTAAACATAAGGGAACCAACTTTATAGAAAGAAAGATTAATAAAAACTTATATCACACATTGATAGTGAGAGACATTAATACCTGACTCTCACCATTGGACATATCATCCAAACAAAATAAAGATAGAAACACTGGAGTTAAAAGTGTTATAAACCAAAGGAAACTAACATATTTACAGAACATTTCACCCAAACACAAAAGAATATTCCTTCTCAGCACTTTGTGGAACTTTCTCTAAAACTGATCATGTACTTGGTCACAAAGCAGGTCTCAACAGATATAAGCAAATGAAAATAATCACTGCATCCTACCAGACCACCATGGATTAAAGCTGGATTCCAACAACAACAAAACAACAGAAAGCCTACAAACTCATGAAAACTGAACAACATTCTAGTGGGTCAAGACAGACAGACAGAAAGAAAGGAAGGAAAAAAGGAAGGAAGGAAGGAAGGAAGGAAGGAAGGAGAGAGAGAGAGAGAGAGAGAGAGAGAGAGAGAGAGAGAGAGAGAGAGAGAGAGAGAGAGAGAGAGAAAGAAAGAAAGAAAGAAAGAAAGAAAGAAAGAAAGAAAGAAAGAAAGAAAGAAAGAAAGAAAGAAAGAAAGAGAGAAAGAAAGAAAGAAATTAAGATTATCTTTTTTTTTTCCCTTGTTTTTTTTATCTCTGTGTAGTTTTGGTGCCTGTCCTGAATCTCACTCTGTAGACCAGGCTGGCCTCAAAGTCACAGAGATCTGCCCCCATGGGACTGGACTAGGCCCTCTGGACAGAGAAGATGGTTGTTTGGCTCGAACTATTTGTGGGGCACCCAGGCAGGGGGATTGGGATCTGTTCCTGGTGCATGGGCAAGCTTCTGGGAATCCAGTGCCTATGGTGCGACACCTTGCACAGCCTAGGTGCAGTGAGAAGGGGCTTCGACCTGCCTAGGCTCAGTGAGCTGGGCTCTGCTGACTCCCCATGGGAGACCTCGATTTGGGGCATGTGGGGATGTGGGGTGGATTGGGAAAGAGGGCTGGGGGGGGGGGGGGGGGAGGAGGGGGGTCTGTGGACAGCATGAGGAGTGAGTAGAAAATTTCTTAATAAAGAAAAATAAAATAAAATTTAAAAAATTGTAGAACTCGGCTGGGCGGTGGTGGCGCACGCCTTTAATCCCAGCACTCGGGAGGCAGAGCCAGGTGGATCGCTGTGAGTTCGAGGCCAGCCTGGGCTACCAAGTGAGCTCCAGGAAAGGCGCAAAACTACGCAGAGAAACCCTGTCTTGAAAAACCAAAAAAAAAAAAAAAAAAAAAAAAAAGAAAGAAAAAAAAAATTGTAGAACTCTCATGTTGGCAACTTGACAGTACACCTGAAAGCTCTAGAACACAAAGAAGCAAGCACATCAAAGAAAAGAAGAAGGCGGGAAAAAAACTGAGGGTTGAAATCAATTAAATTGAAACAAAAAAGAACAATTCAAAGAGTGAATGAAACAAGAAGTTGGTTCTTTCAGAAAATCAACAAGATAGACAAACCCTTATCCAAACTACCTAAAAGACAAAGAGGGAATATTCAAATTAAGAAAATCAGAAAAGGAAAGGGTAGCATAAGAACTGACACCAGGAAATGAGGAAATCCAAAGAATCAGTGGGTCATGCTTTAAAAACCTGTAATGCACAAGTTAGAAAATCTCAAAGAAATAGACAATTTTCTCAATAGATAACACTTACCAAAGTTAAATCAACATCAGACAATTTAAATATACCTACAGGTCCCATGGAAATCTAAGCAGCCATTAAAAGTCTCCCAAATAAACAAACTAACTAACAAAGCCCAGGGCCACAAGGTTTTAGTGCAGAATTCTACCAGACTGTCAAGGAAGTGTTTATGCCAATACTACCCAAATTATTCCATAAAATAGAAAGAGAAGGAACATTGCCAAATTCATTTTATGAGGCCACAGTAAGCCTGATACCAAAACCACAAAAAATTTCAACAAAGAAAATTAAAGACCAATTTCCCTTATGAAAAATAGATGTAAAAATATTCAACAAAACACTGCAAACCTAATTCATGAATGCATCAAAAAGATTATCCAACATCATTAAGTAGATTTCATCCAAGAGATACTGGTATAGTTCAACAAACAAATATCAGTCAATGTAAAACACCATATAAACAAAAATATGATCCTCTCATTATACACTGAAATGGACGTTGAGAAAATCCAGCATCTTCATGAAAATGTCTTGGACAGATCAGGGATACAAGAGATACAAGTAAAAATTACAAAAAGCAATATATAATATGCCAATAGCCAACATCAAATTAAATGGAGAGCAATTTAAAGAAATTCCACTAAAATCAGGAAAAAGACAAAGCTGCCCACTGTCTCATTATCTACTCAATAGAGTACTTGATATTCTTGCTAGAGCAATAAAAGAACTTAAGATCAAGAGAATACAAAATGGAAATGAAGATGTCAAAGTATCATTGTTTGCAATGATATGACAACATACGTAAGTGGCCCCCCAAATTCTACTAGGGAATTCTTATAGCTGATTGAAAGGAAAAGTACAGTCCACAACTCCCCAAGACCAAGTTCTCAGCACAAAGGAGATTTATTTGCCCCAAAGGGACAGAGATCAGGGAATAAGAGGGAAAAAAAACAAAAAACAAAAAACAAAAAATAAAAAAACAACCAGCAAATAGAGGAAGAGGGAGAAGGGGCAGAGATATTTATCTCAGAGGAACAAAGGCTGCCTCCGGAGAGACAGGAGAAAGATGTGGCACACAGAAAAATGCCAGTTTATAAAAACACAAGTGGTGCCCCCATGTTAAGATGAGGTATTTCAATTTTAATCAGGCATGTTAATTAGGTGAGCCAAAAGGGACTTTTGATTGCTGGACATCAAAACTTTGATAGCTGAAACTTAGATAGCTATCAATACTTTGACAGTTCAGGGAGGGAGGTTGACCAAACAAGAAAATAGACCTGTGGGCTAGCTTTATGAATGTAATCTAACATTTTTTTTTTTTTACAAGGAAGAATGGTAAGGCCTGCCAGAGCCATATGCTCAGGTGGGCTAGTGCCCTTTCACTTATGAACACTTCTAGTGATGTGTCTGGATACAAGATTAGCTCAAAAATATCGGTAGCCCTGTTATATACAAATGACAAATGGACTGAGAAAGAAATCAGGAGAACAACACCCTTCACAATAACCACAAACAATATAAAATATCTTAAAGAGTAACACTAACGAATCAAGTGAAATACTTGTATAACGAATCTTCACATCTTTAAAGAAAGGAATTGAAGAAACAAAGATGTCAGAAGATGGAAAGATCCCCCATGCTCATGGGATGGTAGAATTACCATAGTAAAAATGGCCATCCTAACAAAAGTCATCTGCAGATTCAATGCAATCCCCATCAAAATTCCAACACAATTCTTTACACAGAATCAACTAATCAGGGCTCATCAGGGCTCACAGAGATCTAAGTGACAATCATGGAGCCTGAAGAAGTCTGGACTAGGCTCTCGGCATACATGTTGTGGTTGTTTAGCTTGGAGTTTTTGTTGGACTGCTAACAATGGGAGTGAGGGTGTCTCTGACTCTTTTGCCTGATTGTGGGGACCTTTTCTTCCTACTGGATTTATTCATCATGCCTTGGTAGAAGGGCTTAATGCCTGGTCTTACTGCATCTTGCCATGCTATATTCAGACAATATCACTGGGAGGGAGACCAGGTCTATATGTCATCACACTTGCCAACAGCCACATCTGCACCAATGGAGAGTTCAGGCTTGTGGTTTTTGCCTTTATAATCTCCTGCTTTACAGACTCAGAGATGCCTCTGAGAAGTGTAATCACAAGAGTGTGTGCCTGCCTGAGTTTAGCTGACTCAGTAAAAACTTCAAATTCATGAAGAGTTCATCCTATTTTCCTGCTCTTGGATGAGAAGAGCCTGACTGCAACAGAAGAACTTATAAAGATCGGGAGGTGTGGCCTTGTTGGAGAAAGTTTGTCACTGGAGATAGGCTTTGAAGTTTCCAACACTCATGCCAAGACCAAAGTCTTCCTCTCTGTCTGAAGACCTGAATGCAGATCCCAGTGACTTTGCCATTACCACATCTGACTACATGCTTTCATGCTCCCCATCATAATGATAAATGGACTAAACTTATGAAACTTTATGTGAGCCATCAGTTAAATGATTTATTTTATGAGTTTCTTTGGTCATGCTATCTCTTCATAGCAATAGAAAAGTAACTAATGGAGAAGATGATTCTAGAAGTGAGATTTTTCTGAGACGGGCCAAACCATGTTGCTTGTTTGTGAAATATGGACTTTGAGATTTTGTATTAGAAAAGCAGTTGAACACCTTAAGCATGGCTTAATATGCCATACTATTTGGAGCATTGAAGACAGTGGGGCTGAGGACAATATAGAATCATATGGTCCAATTCAAGAAGTTTCCAAAGGAAGAATATTAGTAAGTGGCCTTGTGATATCTTACCAGAGTGTGGCTGGGTTTTGCAAGTGTTTACAAAGTTTGTCTGAGGCTAAAATGAAGTGTTGGATTAATGGCATTGGCAGAGGAAATTTCAAGACCACCTAGTGTCATGCAGTTACTATTTCTTCCTCTTATGAAGATCTACAATGAAAAGGAGCAAGTAGGTCAAGGAGAAGTACAAAATTTGCAGTTGGAGGAGTAAAGGAGTACCAGGAAATATAATGGAGCTAAATCCAGTACTCAAGGAGATAAAAAAGTTTAAATGAAATCACCATCCTAAATTTAATAAGACGAGTGGTACCTCAGTGGTGAACTAGACTTCCTACTTGTAAAAAGGAACTAAAGAAAAGTTCAAACGGTGAAGGAAGCCATCAACAACAGGAAGCTGTTGCAAATAGAATTGAATAATGGGCCATGTTCCAGCCTCCCAAAAGTAGCAAAATTGTCAGCTTTAACCATTTGGTTCTGAATTTAGAGTCAAGGACACAAAAGAGGCTTGTGGAATCTACCTCTATAGCTAAGTAAAGCTGTTGAGGTCAGGAATGTGTCAGAGGTGTACCTGCATGCAGGTTTAGAGAGGTCATTACATGGAACTGTGAAGATGAAGCCTGGATTGTACTCCTTTATTATATAGGATTGTTTTAGCTATATTTTTTAGTTTTCCATATGAAGTTGAGTACTGCTCTTTCAAGGTCTGTGAAGAATTGTGTTGGAATTTTAATGGGGATAGTATTGAATCTGTAGATTACTTTTGGTAAGATGGCCATTTTTACTGTTAATCCTACTGATCCATGAGCATGGGAGATCTTTCCATTTTCTGATATCTTCTCCATTTTCTTTATTCAAAGACTTATAGTTCTTGCCATACAGGTCTTTCACTTATTTGGTTAGAGTTACCCCAGGATATTTTACAATATTCATGACTATTGTAAAGGATGTTGTTTCTCAGATTCTTTTCTCAGCCCATTTATAATTTATGTATAGGAGGGCTATTTTTTGAGTTAATATTGTATCCAGCTACATTACTGAAGGTGTGTTTCAGCTGTAGGAATTCCCTGTTAGAAATGTAGGAGTCACTTATGTGTATTATTATTATATCATCTGCAAGTAGCAATACTTTGACTTCTTGTCCAGCTACTATGGAAGTCATTCTGTAGTCCCTCAGGATGTTGAGATCCAGGTATACAACTGTGTTGGAAACCTACCCAAAGGATGCTTCATCCTACCATAGACAAAGTTGCTATGTTCAATGCCTCTCTATTCATAATAGCAGGAAATTTGAAAGTAGCTAGATGACCCTCAATAGATGAATCAATAAATAAAATATAGTACAATTACACAATGAAATATTAGTCATCCTTTATAAAATGAAATCATTAAATTCTTATGCAAATGTGTAGAACTAGAAAAAATTTATCCTTAGTGTGGTAACCAGACCCAGAAAGATATATATATATATATATATAAAATATGCATTCACTTATATGTGGGTAGTACTTCATAAGTCAATGATACAAATACTACAGTCCATAGGACCACATAGGTAAGTTATACAATAGGGAACTAAGGGGGACTGATAGTTCTCTTGAGGAAAGGAGAATAGAATAGTTAGTTATGGATGGACACTGGGTGGGTGCTAGAACTGGAAGATCAAAGAGGGAGAGATGGGGAAGGAGATTGAAGGAGGGAGTTTGGGCAGAACCAGCTAAAATTAAGGGCCATCTCAGGAGTAGTATTGAAGCATAATAGAGTAGAAGTTTATATATATATGAAGGAAATTTAAATGACCTAACCAAATAATGGGTAGACAGAACCCCAACTGGACATCACATCACATCACTAAATGAAGCTTTCAGTAACAGGAATGAGTATGTTTAATTGTGTTGTTAGACAAAAGAGTCTCACGGGGACCCTGAAACATTTCAGGCTGTGTCCAAGTCTATGTTGCTCTCCACAAACTGGTGGCAAGGGCCTATTTCTGAAGGCAACAATTAAACAACTCTTTGAACATGAAGAACTGGTGCCTACCTAGAGTATTCACACCTATGTGCTAGTGTTCTTGGTACTGGAAGGTAAACTGCATGATACCAAATGAAAAATACAAACACGCATTTAAACAACCTCTGATTTACAATGGTATCCCACCTTCAAGATATGCTAATGCAGTTTTAGCACAAAGATTGTGGGAGTAACCAGCCACTATCTGACTTAAACAAAGTGGAGCCCGTAGTTAACATTACTTGTGTGGCCAAGAGACTAGATAGGTCATGGACCTTGGACAAAAACAAGTACTACCATACTGTTAAAGGAATGTAGCAATAATAGGACTCTCAATGACATTTCCTTATACTCATAGGTCAGTGCTTTGTTCAGTCATAATCAGAGAAGCTCCCTCCTTCAGTAGGTAAGAACTAATACAAAGAACCAGAGTGAGGCAATGTGTAGAGAGTGAGAGAACCTGGAATATGAAACCCTAAAGGATATATCTCCATTAAATCCCTCCTCTCAGGACTTGGGGAACTTTACTGAAGAGTATGTGGAAAGAATATATGTGGAAAGAGGATGAAGGACAGCAAGGAAACAATGCTTTCTAAATACAACAGGAATGAATCACATATGAACTCGCAGAGACTGTACCACCATATATAGATCCTGTATGTGTTTGCACTAGATGGGATCATAGATCTGAAGAGGAGTGGACACATGAATCCATTTCTGACCCAGAAATTATCTCCAACTGATAATCACTTTCAAACCAAAATTTAGTTTTCTGCAAGGAAGTCTGACTAGGAAAACAAACTACTCTTAATGGTAGGCTGTATGTTCAGCAGTAAATGGTCACCGAAATGAATGGCATCTTTGAAGGTTTTTTTGTCTCATAATGTTGTGTCAAGGCTTTTATCATTTTTTTTCTATTTAATTTAATTTTATCCTTTTTAAATTTATTTTCCTACAGGTACTTTATGTAAATGGCTTCTGGTTTTATGTTTTTATGTGATTTCTGAATGTGCAAAGAAGAATCTCTCCATTTTTATATCTGTTTATTGTGCCTTTTCTTGGGCTCCATTCCTTCAGATTGTTTGTTTTGTTATATTCTGATATGTTTGGTTTTGCCTTACCTTATTATATTTTATTTTATGCTATTTTACTTTATTTTATTATTATCCTTTCAAATCTGGGTTGTTTTTGTTTTCTTTAAATGAAAAACAGAAAGGTGGTGTACTGAATGCAAGTGTATGTATGGGATGGATCTGGAAGGAGTAGAGTGAAGGAAAGCCATATCTGGTCATATCATATGAAAAAAACTATTTCAATAACAGAACAAAACATGTTATAAATATGAAAAGAGAGAAATCAATTTTTCACATTACAAGGTACATTAAAATTTGAGAAATTTTCTCAAATTTTTGTTTTCTGAGGAGCTCAGGAAGAGTATGCATACATAGCAACATTTCTTCCCTTGATGTATCATGACATATTAGTCAACTCAAATAAGTATTGGGTTGTGTTTCTAGATATAATAAAGAGGCCAACTACTTCCCGCTCTAAGCACTGTGTGACTCAGACCAAATATTCAATATTTCAGACCTCCAATATTTTTGCATAAAATGCAAAAGATAATAAAAACAATATAGCTAGATATAACAAAAACCTAAGGTCTTATTGTATAGTAGAGGAGAAATTGGCCACACTAAGTGTTCCCACTGCTGTTCATTTTATTTTCTTACTTCCAACAATTTAAAATTCAGTAAGTTGTACCAAAGTAAAATATTTCAAAAATAAATTATTAATTATGACCTTTAGGTATCAGAAAAATGATTTAGCATTTTTTACTTAATTACATTGTAATTCATATAGGATTATATATAATTCATATAAATAATCTCATGACCTTAGTCTACAACTGATAATCATTAATAAAAGTAAGTTGGCTAACTCAACAAAGTGATGTGTAGAATAAACTGGAGATAAAAAAATAATGTAAATGATGTCAGAGACACTATAGGTACAAAGGAAAAATAAATCAAGATGAAATCAATATTGGGAGAAAATGCTATGAATAGTTGGTCTCCAACATTTTGTTTCATTGTTTCTCACAGGCTTATTGTTCTATCATATAATTAGTTAACATAGGAAAGATCACTTTGAACTTTGTAGTCAAAATTACCTCAGGATGTTTTGAGTTAATTGGATTATTTATGCTTATTTGTGCTTTATGTCAGAGAGGCTGGACAATAATTCTATACAAGTTGTTTCATGAAATACATGTGACTGGACTTAATTTAAGAAAAGTACACAATGTAACTGTAGACAACAGCTCAACAATTTTCCTACAAGAAATTGTAAAGATTTTGTATGAATGCTATGTTCATCCTCATTTTCCCATTGTTAAAATTTTAAGAGACAACTGTATTGTAAAACAAATTACCTTGACCTTGAAATGCAGTAAGTATATTTGTCATCAGTAAATAATAATAATGGAGAACATGCTAATGCTTTTTGAGATCTTGCTGTAAATTAGACCCTATGCTAATCCCCATTCATACATTTTATGAAATGGACTAACAATGCCATTTTAAAGGTAAGAACACTGAATAACATTTTTATGAACCAGTAATTCAATGGAATATCAGAAATAATATTTACCCATTGATTCTACTGATATATAACATTAATATTAATACTATATTAAACATCAATATTTAAAATACTTTACTTATGCAAATTTGAAGTTTAAAATTGATACTAGATTTCATGTAATTGCTATCTTCTGTCTCAGCACTTGCTTTCAAATTGCGAAATATTATCTATTTTGACATTAGCTTTTTGATAACTTGTTCAATAATTGAATTTCCATGTAGTATTTGTCAGTGAAAAAATGTACAGGATCTGTCTTATTTACCACTTTGTGCTGTGGGATGTTCTGTATGTCCTGTGGGAGCCCTTCTTGGGTTCTTTGTGGCGTTACCCAGCAGGTCCGTACAGAGGATGATTAGGACCATGGGCCTGAGTGCAGG
The DNA here is from genome assembly GCF_004664715.2 of Peromyscus leucopus. Classification (NCBI taxonomy): domain Eukaryota; kingdom Metazoa; phylum Chordata; class Mammalia; order Rodentia; family Cricetidae; genus Peromyscus; species Peromyscus leucopus. The sequence goes on from NC_051068.1 coordinate 52,206,487, forward strand.
TGTTTGAGATGGTCTGCACTTGGCTGTGCTGGGGGATGGTCTGTATGTCAAGTTGTTCTGATTGGTTAATAAATAAAACCTGATCAGCCGTGGCTAGGCAGGAAAGATAGGCGGGACTAGCAGAGAGGAGAAATAAAAGGGACAGAAAGGCAGAAGGAGATGCTGCAGCCGCTGCCATGACCAGAGAGGCTGCAGCCGCCGCCATGATCAGAGACACTGCAGCTGCCGCCATGACAAGAAGCATGTGAAGGTGCTGGTAAGCCACCAGCCAAGTGGCAAGATATAGATTATGGAAATGGATTACTTTAAGATATAAGAATAGTTAACAAGAAGCCTGCCACGGCCATACGGTTTTGAAAGCAATATAAGTGTCTGTGTTTACTTGGTTGGGTTTGAGTGGCTGTGGGACTGGCGGGTGGCAGAGATTTGTCCTGAATGTGGGCAAGGCAGAAAAATCTCGAGCTACAACTTTGCCTGGTATATGAGAAAGTGTTAAGGATAGGATTGATATTTATATATGGCTGTTGATTTAAAGGACTGTGTTATCCATGTGCATGTGTAACAAAATCTTAGAAAAAACAAGCTGGTTATTTTGTTGTTGAATATACAGAAATATCTTCCTTTTTTCTCCGTGTCTTTCTGTCATTGCTGTTAAGGTTGAAAAGAAACACAAAAACACACAAAGAAACAAACAGAAAACAACACTTGAAGTTCCTTAATTAGATTGGTATACTTGGATTGTCTCTTGTTCTTGTGCATTAACACCTCAGACCACAGGATATAAATGCTCATTTTCATCTCTTGAAGATATGGCACTTTTCCAACAGTCCCTCCCTCCAATTATTTTCATCTAATGTCTATAAACACTCTTCCTTTAGGTCTAGCATGAAAACTGATTTTGGTTACATTGTAGTCCCTGAGCACTTTTACCTGCTGTAGTAATTACTGTTAGCTCTGCCAATACCTCTGTAATTATTCAAGCATTGATCGAGATGAGAATGGACAGAACTGCTCATCTAATAATATTTTAAGTGAACCAGTAGGAATTTGAATTTACTTTGAAGACAAAATGAGAAAATACTTGCTGGAGGATTATATTTGGAATGTTAAAGTGAAACATAAAAGCTGAGTTTTTAGAACAATTTTACCTGAATAACAGTGGGTTAGAGATGCTATGTAAGAATATGGTGAAAATGTAGTAGATAAACTTATGGAGAAAATATTCAAGGTTCTGTCTTAAGCATGTTAAGTCTAGGCATGTAATTCTGTCTTTTTCAAGATAAGATACTGAACTTAAAATATGAAAGATGCACTTGAAAGGATGTGAGTTATAGAATTAGAACTATATAGGAATATACAGAGAAGAAAACCTGGCTAAGTTCAGAATGATTATGCAGTTGTCTATGAAATGTAGTTTAGTATCTAAATATAAACACATTGATAAGGAGATGAAAGTCATCAGCATAAACTTAATATATTTAGTAAAACTTATTTTAAAATGACCTCAAGGAAATATCTAAAATTTTAGCAATGACAAAAGAAAAAAAGTCAATCATTAGAGGACATATATTCTAAAACACTTTGTTTTGCTAAATAGAAACACTAGAGAAGACTCTAGAGCTTTTCTCTGTCTCCCTCTCCCTCTCCCAGCAGCCATTAATTGCCTATAGCTCTTCATCTATAGGTAAGTTTATTTTTTTTGAGATTTTTACCCATCTATGTTGACATGTCAGTTGATATTGTTTTGCAGCTCTTATTTAGGCAATCACTTTTTTTTTTTTTTTTTTTTAGATTTCATGGTGTAGTTTCTCTTTCTCTCATGGAAGACACCATGAAACAGCAATTTCTGATTCTCTGGCTCTTAAGAGTCTTTTCACCATCTTGCCTGCATGTCCCTTGGGTCTTAGAGGTAAGGCTTGTGTTATAGATGTATCAGTTGGTGTTGGATGCTCCACACTCTTTTGTTCTCTGCCTTTGACCTGTACTTGATTTCTACAGTGGTCTCTATCTGCTGAAAAAGCATTATCTTTGATGAGAAGTGAGAGCCACATTTACTTGTGGGTAGAAGTATTTAGAATGCAGTTGGAAATTGCATTGGAAATTGGAAATGGAATTGGAAATTTTTCTGGTTGAGGAAATTGGTAATAATGGGTTATCATTGAGGGTCCATGATCTCATCAACTGAATTTACAGTAATAGGCGTGAACTCCCTCCTTCTGAGTGGGCACTAAGCTAAGTTAGACAACTGATGGTTATCTTTAAGATATAAGAGCCACTCTTGCACAACTGGGATAGTTTAAATTAAGATTCACTTATTTTCCACAAATAATACAAATATCTAATTTGCCTACTAAAACCCATCTTTTTTTAATTCAATACACTTTAGTAGTATATTTCTATAGCCTAGAGAATGCCACAGCGATATATAATGTTACAATACCTTTGATTTTTCAAATAAAGAGTTGTGAAAAAACAAGAGAACTATGCTTCCAATTTTATAATTTTTCATGTTTTAACAGTTATATTTACTAGATGTTATGAATGTTAAATTCAGACTACATTGGACTTTTGAAAATGCTTCAAAGATTATATCTTTTTCCCTGAAAATCATAGTATATAAGCAAAATATCAGTAAGGTAAAAAAAAAATCTACAAATGGCACAGAGTTCATTTTGACTCAGCATCGGGACTTCTCTTGAGTGTGTTTTTTATACCCAGTGAGACTCCATTTGAGATAACAAAAGTTTCCATTGCAAACTGTTGTAAATTGGAGAAGGATTTCTGGTTAAGGATGGGAGACCATTTCCACTTCTCACTATCATTGCTAGACCCAATCTTGCTTACATCTCTGTATGCTGCGACCATCTCTGAAAGTGCATATGTTCATCGGTCCTGTTGTGTCAGAAGTCATTGCTTCCTTGGTGTCTTCTATCCCCACTGGTTCTCACAATTGTTCTGGCTCCTCTTCCACAAAGTACCACATACCTAAGGGGAGGAATGTGATGAAGGCATTCATTTAGAACTGGGTGTTCTAAGGTCTCTCATTTTCTGCACATTATCTGGTTGTGAATCTATTTATTCTAATTTACTGGAGTTATAAGTTTCTCTGATGATAATTAAGTGAGACACTGACCTATGGCTATAACAGACTATTACTAGGATTCATCTTGCTATGTTACTTTAAAACAGTGGTTCTCAACATGTGCATCACAATACCTTTGGGAATCAAATGATTCTTTCACAGGGGTCTGTTAAGACCATCAGAAAATACAGATGTTTACCTTGTGATTCAAAAAAAGTATCAAAATTACAGTTATAAAGTAGCAATGAAAATAATTTTATGGTTGGGTATCATGAGGAACTACATTAAAGGATTGCAACATTGGGAAAGTCGAGAACCAGTGCCTTAGAAGTAGAACAGTATTTAGTTTTCCCCTAGATCCATGGCCTATCTGGTGTTAGATCTTCGTGATCCTAGTAGTGAAGGCATGGGTTGGTCTTAAGTCTAATCAGATATTGATGGTTAGTGTAACAATGTGCCACTATTGCTGCAGCTTATCATGCAGGGAGGTTTCCCTTGTAGATCAAAGGCTGTGTAGGCAATCAGTGATTACTCTTCTCCTCTGGTGGTATGCAGAATATCTTCTAGTGCCATGAATGCTAGTGAGTAAGAGTGAAAGCTCTAAATAGGCACCAGCTTGACTTCTCCAAGTTCAATGAGTCATTGTTTTCAATGAAACAGTTTTACCCTCAGTTTGTGGAGAGCAACCTCTAGAACTGTGAATGACCTGGTCTGTTTAGAGGTTTCTATAGAGTCTCTTTGGCAATACTTCTATTACAGACAATCAATTCCTGGCATGATAAATTTTACTTGGTGGCAAGAGATGTTGATCTAGGAGTCTGTGTCCTGTGATTTAGATGACTCTTTAATATTTCTTTCATATATGTATATATCAAGAAGTTTCTTCCATAGTAGGTTTCCATATGGCTCTTCAAATGACCCCTTTTTACATTCACACCTTTACTTCCTCCCCCATTTAATCTTACAGTTTGAGTCTCCCCCTTATATTTTTTTCTATGTATATATTCAATTTCTCCTGCCTTGGAAGATCCTTCCCTCTCTATAGTTCTTGTTTCACTTAGGGTTTCTAATGCTATGAAGAGACACCATGACTTTAGCAACTCTTATAAAGGAAAACATTTAATTGGGTGGCTTGCTTTCCATTCAGAGTTTTAGTCCTTATCCATCATGGTGAGAAGCAAGATAGCATGTAGGCAGACTTAGTGCTAGAGAAGGAGGGTTCTAATATTTTGACCTGCAGATAACAGGAAGTGGTGTGTCTGCCACTGTTTTGTGTTGTTCTGCATGTCAAATGTGTTGCTCTGATTGGTTAATAAATAAAACACTGATTGGCCAGTAGCCAGGCAGGAGGAAGTATAGGTGGGACAAGGAGGAGAAGAATTCTAGGAAGGGGAAGTCTGGGTGAGGGAGATGCTGCCAGCCGCCACCATGAGAAGCAGATGTTAAGATACCGGTAAGCCACAAGCCACGTGGCAACTTACAGATTAATAGAAATGGGTTAATTTAATTAAGATATAATAACAGTTAGCAAGAAGCCTGCCATGGCCTTATAGTTTGTAAATAATAAGCATCCGTGTGTTTACTTTATAAGTGGGCTGTCGGACTGCTGGGACCTGAAGAGAAGCTCTCCAGCTACATGCCTTAGTGGGCATAACTTGAGCATAGGTGACCTCAAAGCCCACCTGCAGAGTGGCACACTTCCTCTAACAAGGCCATACCTACTATAAGAAAGCCACACCTTCTAATAGTGCCACTTCATATGAGCTTATAGGGGCCAATTTCATTAAAACTACCACAGTCCCTTAATCTATACTAGCATCTGTGATTCTTCAGAGAGTGACATGATTGCAGAAGGCTCAAAATCTGACATTGCAATATAAGAAAATGCATACCTTATTTTTAAGCTGAGTAATATTCTATTATGTAAATATACCACATTTTGATTATCTATATTTTTAAGCTGAGTAATATTCTATTATGTAAATATACCACATTTTGATTATCTATTCATCTGGACGTGAAGGCTGTTTCCAATTTCTGGCTATTATGAATAGAACAGCAATTACATGGATGATTAACTCTCTCTGCAGTAGGTAGTAGAGCCATTTGGGTAATATGCCCAAAAGTCATATAACTGTGTTTTGAGGTAGATCTCTTCCTATTTTCCTGAGGAACTGCCATGAACTCCCACCAGCAATGGATGAGTATCCCCCTTTCATCACATTCTAGCCAGCATAATCTCTCATTTGTTTTACTGATCTTGACTACTCTGACTTGTGAAAGATGGAATCTAAAAGTGGTTTTGATTGCCTTTCTCTGAAGACAAAGAATGTTGAACATTTCTTTGTATTTCTAAGCCATCTATTTTCCATTTTTTAGAATTCTCTGTTTAGATCTGTATCCTATTTTTAATTAGGTTATAAGCTTTCTTGATGTCCACTAATTCAGTTCTTTGCATAGTTTATTTGTCAGCTTATAGTTTATCTATCAGGCGTGTAATTGGTAAAGACCATTTATTAGTGTATAGGCTGACTCTGTCTAAAAGATGGTGTCCTTTGCCATAAGAAGACTTTTAGTATCATTGAGTTTTCATTTATTAATTTTTGGTCTTAGTGTCTGAGCTACTGGTGTCCTATTCAGAAAGGATTTTCCAATGCCTTTAAGGCTATGTACCACTTACTCTTCTATCAAAGACAATGTATCTTGTTTTATGATGAGGTCTTTGATCAATTTGTAGTTTCCTGTGGAGTGATAAATACATATCTTTTTTTTTCATTCCTTTATGTGCAGCCTTCCAGTTTGACCAGCACCATTTGTTGAAAATTCTTTTGTATTTCCAGTGTGTATTTGTGGCTTGTTTATTAAAATGTAGTGTCCACAGGTGTGTGGTTTTATGCCTCAGTCTTCAATTCATTTTTTGATCAATATGTCTATTTTTATACCAATACCATTATGATTTTTTTCTGTGCTTTTGCAGTACAATTTGAGATTGAGGATGGTGACATCTCCACCAGTTCTTTTATTACTCAGAGTTGTTTTACCAATTCTGTTTTTGTTTGTTTGTTTTTTTGTTTCATTGGGTGTGTGTGTATGTGTTGTTTCAGTGTGTGTATGTGTGTGTGTTTTTCTATATGAATGTGAAAATTGTACTTTCAAATTCTTGAAGAATTGTGTTTAAATTTTGTTGGAATTATGTTTAATATGTAAATTACTATTAGTAGAATGACCATTTTCACTATATTAACCTTATGAATCCTTGAGCATGGGAGATCTTTATAGTCATTGGATACCATTTTCAATTTCTTTCTTCAGTGTTGAAAGTTTGAATTATACACTTTTTTTTGCCTTTTTAGTTACCCCCAAATATTTAATGTTCTGAGGATAATATCCAAGGGGTTTCTTCTCAGATCTTTCTCCACTCATTTGTCATTTGTTTACTGGAAAGCTACTAATTGTCAAGTATCACTTTTCAATCCTGTTACTTGTTTGAAAGTGTTTATCAGGTATAGGAGTTTGAAAATGGAGTTTTAATATCACTTAGGTATGCTATTATATCATCTGCACATAAAAATACTTTGACTTCTTCATTTCTAATTTGTTTTCCCTTGATGTCCTCAGTTGTGTTCTTGATCTAAGACATCAAATACTATATGGAATAGGAATGGAGAGAGTGCTCAACTTTGTCTTGTTGCTGATTTTAGTGGAATTGATATGAGCTTCTCTCCTTTTAAGATGATGATAGCTGTGGGCTTGATGTAAACTGCCTTTGTTATTCTGATGTAATCCTTTGTATTCATAATCTTTCCAGGACTTTTAACAAAAATTCATGTTAGATTTTATCAAAGGCCTTTCTTGAATCTAATGAAATAAAAAAAAATATGTTTTTTGTCTTTCAGTTCACTTATGTGGTGAATAATGTTTACTGATTCACATATGTTGAGCAATTCTTGCATCTCAGAAGCAGAACTACAGGAGCCAAAAAACAAGGTCAGTACATTTACAGACTTTTCCAGTGCTATGGTCTTTGTTTAGGACTTTGTTTTCATTTAGCAATTGGTGCTGTCTACATGCTGAGTTTTGTGATCTGGATGGAACTTTTATCATGGACTCATTTGTGTTAAGGTCTGGGGATTACTAAGATCTAGAATCCTACTACATACAATGTACCCAAACTTATTGGATACAATGAAGGAAGTTCTAGGAGGTAAGTTCATAGCACTAAGTGCCTGCATAAAAAACAAACAAGTAAGCAAACAACAAGAAAAAAGCCTGGAGAGATCATATACTAGTAATAGCACACTTGAAAACTAAATCTAAAAGATGAAATTACACTGAAAAGCTGTAGAGTGAAAGAAATAAACTCAGGGCTGAAATAAATAAAAGAGAAACCAACTAAGAAATAAGCAATACAAAGAATCAATGAAACGAACAGTTGGTGGTGAGAAAATCAATATGATTGACAAGTACTTACCCAAATTAATTAATATGAATGGAAAGAGTATCTAAATTAATAAAATTTGAGGAAAAAAGTGAGACATAATTATATATACCAAGGAAATACAGAGAATCACTGAGACATATGGTAAAAACAAGTACTCCACAAAATTGGGATAATGTAAAATAAGTAGGTAATTTTTGATACATACCACTCATCAAATCAAATCACGATCAGATATTTGATTTAAAGAGACCTATAACCTGTACTGAAATAGAAGCATTAATCTTCCAATCAAAATAAGGCCAGAGCTAGATGGTTTTAGCACAGAATTCTACTAAAGTTCCAAGGAAGAGTTAATGTCAACCCTGCTTAGATTATTTCACAAAATAGAAACAGAAAGAACATTGCCCAATTCTATGTATTAGCCACAGTTATCCTGATACCTAAAACACATAAAGACCAACAAAAAAGTGAAGTGCAGACTAATTTCCCTCATGCACAAAGAAACAAAGTTTCTCAGTAAAATATTTCAAAATCTAGGAGCATATTACAAAGATCATCAGCTGTGGTCAAACAAGCTTCAATCCAGAGATGCAAGTATGGTTCAACATACGTACATCAATACACATACTCTAGGCCATCCTGGCTTTTAGAATTGGATCAAGTATTATTCCAATACATCAGCCTTTACATGTTATTTGGTCTTTTTCCTTGCAGCTTTTAACATTCTTTCTTTGATCTATAAAGTTAATATTTTGATTTTTAAGTGCCAAGGGGACTTCCTTTTCTGGCCAAGCCTTTTTGCTTTTTTGTATGCTTCTTTTTTTTTTTTTTTTTCTCCTTTGGGATTTTTTTTTATTATTATTATTTTACAACACCATTCAGTTCAACATAATAGCCACAGATTCCCCTGTTCTCCCCCTCTCGCCCCCCCCTCCCCCCAGCCCACCCCCCATTCCCACCTCCTCCAGATCAAGGTCTCCCCCGAGGACCGGGGTTGACCATAACTTTTGTATGCTTCTTGCTCCTTGATAGGCATATCCTTCTTTAGGTTAGAGAAAATTTCTTCTAAAATTTAGTTGAAAATATTTTCTGTGCCTTTGACTTGGATTTCTTCTTCCTCTAGTCTTACAACTCACACATCTGATCTTTTCATAGAGCCCCAGATTTTCTGGATGTTTTGTGCCTGGAATATTTTAGATTTGACAATTTAGATTTAACAGTTTCTTTGACCAAGGTGTCTATTTATTTTGTCTTTAATGCCTCAGATTCTCTCTTCCATCTCTTGCATTGTATTAATGAGACTTATCTCTGAGTTTCCTATTCAATTACAAAAATTTTCTGTAGGCGAATTTCTAAATGGTCTTATTAAATAAAAAACATGGAGTCAAATATAGGGGTGAAAGCCTTAGAGAGATCAGGGATATAGGAATAGCCACCAGCCAACCTTACCTCACCAGCTCTGCAGCTTCCAAATGCGTGTTACTTCCTGTCTTACCCATGCCTTTATTGCCTTGCTTTTCTGCCCTCTCATTGGCTCTTAACCCAGCTACCTGACTTCCTTGTCACTCTCTGTCTGTACAGACCTCCAGGTCTTTATGGTGGTGCTGGGATTAAAGGCATGTGTCACCACACTTGGCTTTGTTCCTCTATGGCCTTGAACACACAGAGACCCTGCCTGCTAATGATTGCATTAAGGGCATGTGCTGCCTGACTTTGTTACTTAAAATGGCTGGCCTTTTCTCCCTGATCTCCAGACTATCTTTATTTATCAAAGCACAAATAAAATATCACCACATTTCAGCACAAATAAAATACAACCACATTTTTCATTTCCTAATTTCCCTCAGTTTGGGTTTTGTTGTTGTTATTTTGGTTTTGTGTATTTGTTTGTTCCTTTTATTCTCTTTTTTCATTGTTTTATTCCTTTCCTTTCAATGGTTGTTTGGGTTCTCATAGGCTTTTAAAGAGAGTTATTAATTTTCTCTTTATGGACTTCTATCATATTAACAAAGTCTATTCTCAGGTTATTGTCTTGTCCCTCAGCGGTATTGCATTTCTCAGAGCCTGCTGTACTTGGGTTGCTAGGCTTTGGTGGCTACATGTTGTCCTGGCTGTTACTGATTGAATTTTTACACGGGCATCTAGGTATTTGGGTTTGGGAAGATTGTAATTCTAGGTATTGATATCTGATCTTGTCTTTTTTGAGTGGGCTTTTTGTTCCTTGGTTTCTGCTGCCCTCTTTAATACTTAGAAGAAGGTGGTGGCTTGTAGGAAATTCTTCCAGCATCCTAGTAGTAGGTGTTTCCCACTGGGAGTTCCAGGTAATACATATTTTCAGACATCAGGAGGTGAAACTTGGGAATAGAGGTGGGCTTGATGGGTTCTGAGGAGATCCACGGGAGAGAGGAAAGCAGGATGTCCCTCCAAGACTGAAGTAGTGCACTTTGAATGGGAACATAGAGCAAGGATAGGTCACAGCAAGTGGCCTGTTCTAGAGCTGGGGATGAAACTGGTGGACTGGATTTGTAATAGTGGAGGGAGAGTGAAGATTTGAAGCTCAACTACCTGCCTATCTTACCTGCTTACTTCTCTGGTGAGTTTGGTTGGTATGTTACCAGGGAAGGCCTGCTGGAGTTGCTAGATGGAGTATTGAGAAAAGTGGGGAAGAGGCTATAAGAGATCTTCCTAATCTGCTGGAGATGGTGGAAGAGAGGAAGCAGCATCACACCAGGTAGTATTTACAGAGCTGAGGGGGAGACTGCATCCCTGTCTAGCATGGCCTGCAGGTTCCCAGGGAGTATCTGATGGCATCAGGGACTGAGATAAAGCAATGAGTGGGGGGCAGGAAGTTTGTATAGGAATATCTGAGTGACCCACTGGAGATGAAGGCAGAGATAAAGGAAACATTTATTTCTTAAGTATTCTTTGGTGGAATAATGGGAGTAATCTGCCTTGGTAATTACGCAGAGAAAACATGATTTTTACTCTAATGGAATAAAAAAAGTATTTGTCATAGGTTAATATTTTTTCTGAACACTTATAGACTTATCTCAAACATTTCAAAATACTGTATTTTTAAAATATGCTAAAATACACTTTGGAATTTTTTTCTTTATCTGATAGAAAATGATGAGACACAATTTGAAACTAACCACTTTTATTGAATATACTTAAATATGATTTCATTTATCTATGAAGCCCTACAAAATTAACTTACAGCTTGTGCATGCATATGTCTTTAGTCTTAGTTTCAGAAGTTAGTTTCTAAAAACTACATAGCAATTTATGATACCTGATTGCTCCTATTACATGGATTTTCATATTGTAAATTGATCTTTTTATTTAGTCCATCTTTTCAATTTTTGTACAGGATAGAAAAGCATTCTACATATCCCTAATATATTTTCAAGTATTTTTAAACGGTAATTGTTTAGAGAGGAAAACATTATTACTGAAACAACAGCTAGAGAGTTCCACAAGCTTCAAGAACCTCTAGGAGTTAAGTGTATTTTTTGAGTGCATAATAGAAATTAAATCAAGATAAGAAAAGAAACACAACTTTGCTCTTGCTTACCTAGTTGGAAATAAATGCTAGTGAACATGAAATTCTCTCTGTATAGACATATCTATAGGGCAGAGAACCGCAGCAACATATTAGGTAAATATATTCAAAAAATCATTATTTTTTATACTGCTGAATGTACTGTGGTTACCATGGAGTAAAAATACTTTTTGTATAGCTTTATAAGGATAATTACTTAATATTTTGTTTCTACTACCAATTTTGATTTTTGTTTCAATAACATTCATGAGATTTCATGGTTACTCAGAAAATGAGCATTATTTTCACTCTCTGTTACTTCATACCAAATTGTATACAATGAAAGATGTTCATTTCAAGGTAAATTATAACCAGAATGTTCCCAACCTTGGCACTAAAGGCATACTTGTTAATAAAGACATGGCCATAGGGCATCCAGTGAAAATTAGCATTAACTGAGGCCAAAATAATGAATGGGCTCAATCATTTCTTGAGTGCTATTTCCAATGTCCATGAAACCAATAAAATATTAAGCAAAAACACCAGTGCCTCTCATCAAATAAACGCCATAAGTAGAGGACTGTGTCAGGTCAATAAGATAATATTAGGTGTGTCTCACACATAGTTTTTGGAAATCACTGTTTTGGACAACCCTATCAATAGGAAGCTTTCTACTTGAATATTTTTAGACTAGTTGTTACTCCCAATGCTGTTCATTCATTCCAGAGCATATACTCTCAAATTTTCTTAACTGTATCTACTTGTACATTTCATAGCTATTTCTAAAACAAACTGCTGATTTGAAAGTAAAGATAATATAAAATGATATCTCACACTGACATTATAATGATTGAAACCAAGTTAACATAAGTTATATTAGTCCCAGAAATAATATCAGTAGGAATGCCTGTTACCTGGCTATTTTTTATGTATTCCATCAGTTCAGGTCCAAAATCAAGCTTTGAGTAATGGGAGATTATATAAAAATAACTTCTCAGCTAAAATGTGAGGATCTGCTCATAACGGTATGCCCAGAGAACATTTTTAAAAATTAAGCATGCCAAAAATTAGTGGGCATTTAGGAGGGAAGAGAGAAATTTCAGTGATTAAAGAACAAAAAAGGAATTCTAAAGCCTTCATCCATTTGAATCATTAAGTAAAAATAAAGTAATCTATTCTTCAGTTGAGGGGGCATCTAGATATTTTCCAGGTTCTGGCTATTATGATTAATGCTGCAGTGAAGACAGGTGAGCGAATGTCCTTGTTGTATGATTGAGCATTTTTTGGGTATATGTGCAAGAGTGGTATTGTTGGGTCCTGGGATAGATTACCTATGGTAACCTTGAAGCTTGTGGAACTCCCTAGCTGTTGTTTCAGTAATGCAGGGGGAGAGGCTTGGACCTATCTCAACAGAATATACCAGGATTTTCAGACTCTCCATGGGAGGCTTTACCTTTTTGAAGGAGGGAATGGGGTGGGTAGGATGGAGGGGAAATAATGGGTGGGGAGCAGGATTAGGGAAGAGAGGGGTATCTGTGGTTGGTATGTAAAATGAATAAAAAATTCTTAATAAAGAGAAAAGTTAAAAAAGAAATAAAGTAATCTAATACCTTAAAAAACATGAGTGTGATCTGTGATTGGTATGTAAAATGAATAAAAAATTCTTAATAATAAAAAAGAAAAAATCAGTGTCAAATAATTAAAAACAGAGTTAGGTTTTATAATACTCAAGGAAAGAACTCATATCTAGAATGAACAAGGCTCTAAGTATTATCTTCAGCACAGGAAAAAGAAATAAAAACACAAGGAGAGGAAAGAGAGAATGAGAGCAGAAGGTAAGAGGAAGGGGCCAGGATGGAGCCCAGAAGACAAGACACTTGATGAGCATGCACAAAGTTTTGATTAAATTCTCCCAGTTAAAATTATATTATATAAAAAAAAATCTTTTTTTTAAATTTTATTTTATTTTATTTTTTTCCATCACAGGCAATTAATTTTGTTCTATTCATTCACAGTTAATACAGAAAATACTTGGAAACATTTCCATATAATGTTTGACACAGAAATCATCAAATAGAAGTATGCAATGTTGACAGGAGGCAGTACATTTATAATTTATAACCCCAAATGTATTTATAAATTAGAAATGGAAAGATCTACAAATGAAATTATGAAGGTTCACCAAAGTCATTTAATCTGTCAGTTTCTCACTCATTTTTATGTCTTAATAATATTCTATTATATGAATAAGCCACATTTTATTTATCTCCAGTATTTGATAGCTATTTGAGTTGTTTTAACTTTTTTACTATTAGCAACATACTGCTGTAAACTTTCATGTACATGTTTCATAGGTGCACATTTTCAGTAGTTTGAGGATATATTCCTAAGGGTAGAATTGTTGAGTAACAGAGTAACAATGTTTTGCATTTTGACCAACCACCAAACTGTTTTGCCAAAGGGCACACCATTTTACAATCTCACCAAATCCTTGTTTTTAAGGCTCTGATTTTTGTACAAAAACATTCAATCATTCTGTCAGACCAAACCAGGAAAAGTAAGCTATAGTTCAGAGCTATTCTATTCCCTTTACTATGCAAAGCCATTCTTGGCGTTTGCAACTCTCAGCCCTTTTGAGTATTCTTGCAGTGTTCACCTTTTCCTCCATCACTTTTTTTTTCTTCTTTTTTTCTGGTTTATTTCTATTACAAATGTATAAAAAATCCTCCATCAACGCTGCTGTTAGCAGCAGAACCTTGAGAAAAATACCTTTGGTTTGCCTCAGAAAAGGAACACATATTGCACTGTAAAGTTTATAAAATTGGCGCAAAACATTGTGATGTTACAATACCAGTTTTAAGAGTTCAGTGACTAATGGGGAGTCGATGGGATACATGCAGAACTGTGAAAACGATCTCACTTAGCCAGCTGTACACATAGACTGTAAATCTACATTCAGATCATTTCTGAACAAAGACTATCATCTCAGTTTATCTGTTGAGGTCAACCAGGAAACCATGGAATATACCTTGATTTTTGCAAAAAACAAAATAGGGGGAGGGGTTTCTTCAGCATTTCAGTCCACGAGTAACAGTATCCTAACAGGCAAAGTGTCTTCTCACTGTCAACATAGAATGAACTGCTGTTGGAGGTAAACTTGGGTTTTAATTTGCATTAGCACTTACATGCATAGTAGTCCAAGTTGTTGACCTCATGACTTTAAAAAGTAACTCTAAGAAAGTAAAATGGCCCTTCTTGGAAGACTAAAGAAAGACATCCAGCCACAGTTGTAAAATGTCTCATCAAAACTATATACCCTTTTATGAATTACGCCTCAATTAAAAAAAAAAAAAGTAGCCCCAAATAAGAAGCATCTCTGAAAAAGAAAATATAACTTAAGATATTTGAAATAAACAAGGTGAATACAGGTTCAAAAATAATTAAGATACATTTTCTTAAGGCTACCTAGAATTAGGCTTTAAAGAATTCTACCATTTCAAGTTTACCACTAGTTACTAGATACTTATTTACAAACAAGATGTTCACTTTTTTTTGTTCCTTTATCAAGAGAAAAATCTACCTTCAGACTATGAGGGTGGTGATGGGGAGGGAATAGAAAACAAGATTCAAACAATCCCATGCAAATATCACATTTTTCAAATGGAAGAAAGAACTCCAAACTGCACTAGAAGTTCCAATCACTAAGACACTTTCCATTGATGATTTAAGTACAACTACATGGCACCAAGGTTTAGGCCTAATATAGGCCTGACAACCAAGTCCTTGTTTTCTGGAAGAAAGGCCTCAAAAGTCCCACTCAATTCCACATAACAATACTTCAAAGATCAATTAGGTTTTCCTTTCCTTAATATTTTTGTTTTTGACTTCTAATCTTAAAGACTAGATTAAAACTTAGCTCATTTCCCAGAAGGCATTGCTTCCCTTTGCTCTATGAAAGAGTCCACCAAGACCTCTTCCTCAAAACCACCTAGCCCCCAGTCTCCAGTCTGTGCTTGTGATGCATCTTTCTCAACATCCTGAAAAGGTAATGTAGGTAAAATATGCTCATAAACATTAAAACTAGTTGTTAGAAATACGTAACTAGCTTTATAATTTAAGTTTTAAAACATAAATACTTGCAGCTTGATCTGCACTGACAATGATTGTCGAAGCCTAGAATTCAACATTTACAAATTCTCATTCACACACACAAAACACACTACTATCACACAACTTGTGTCTTGAGAGAATCTTCTGCCTTTTAAATCTTTGGCCTCCCAGTCAATCCCAAGTTCAACCAACTTTAACTAAAACTTCACTCAGAATTTCACCAAGCTTTTCACCCACATATTAATGCTTGTCGTATCTTTCATCAACTGTCAAAATCTGAAGCCTGCTCAGAGATCGCCAGGTAAAAGAAAATAAATGAAATACACAGAGGTTATTTCAAAACAGAACATGACCATCATCTAAAAAAAAAAAAAAAAGTCACGATTCCCGATTGGGATCATCTTTTGTTTCACATGTTGGACTATTTCACACTCCGGCATTGGCCAAAGGACACAAGAGCTGGTTCTGGAGCATACAGTTTCTCACACAGGTGTCCCCAGAGGAACACCAGAGACAAAGTCACGTGAGGCCTCTCCTGTACAGAGACTGTCTCACAGGGGCAGGGAGGACACCCACTAGTTTGTGGAGATCCCTGAGAGAGTATGATTCTTAAAATCTGGACTGTACATAATTCATATCAGCCCTGTTCAGGTACTTACTGGAAGAAAGATGCAGCTGTTTGCCAGAACTCAGCACTCCACTCTAGATCTCTGCTGCCTTAGTCTCCGTTGCGGATTTCCGAGTTCTGGTAGTTACCTGGACCACTGAGGCATTGTCACAAGACTTCTTCTCTTTTGAAACATCCTTTTTCTCTAGGTATTAGGATAGCTACACCAGCTTGTTTCTTAGGTCCATTTGCTTGGAAAGCCTTTTCCCAGCCCTTTACTTGGAGGTAGTGTCTATCTGAAGTTAAGGTGTGTTTCTTGTAGGCAGCAGATGGATGGGTTCTGTTTTCTTATCCATTCTGTTAGCCTATGTCTTTTTATAGGTGAGTTGAGACTATTGATATTGATGGATATTAATAACCAGTGATTGTTAATTCCTGTTATTTTTTGTGGTTGTGTTGTGTTGTCCTTCTGTGGTGTATGTTGGTGTGGGATTATCTATTGCTTGATTTTTCATGGATGTGTTTAGCTTCTTTGGGTTGAATTTTCCCTTCTAGTGCTTTCTGTAGGGCTGTGTTTGTAGACAGGTATTGATTAAATCTGGTTTTATCCTGGAATATTTTGTTTACTCCGCCTATGGTGATTAAGAGTTTTGCTGGGTATAATAGTCTGGGTTGGCATTCATGGTCTCTTAGTGTCTGCATGAGATTTGTCCATGATCTTCTAGCTTTCATAGTCTCTATTGAATAGTCTGGTGTTATTCTGATGGGTTTACCTTTATATGTTACTTGGTCTTTTTCCTTTGCGGCTCTTAATATTTTTTCTTTGTTCTGTGTGTTTAGTGTTTTGATTATTATGTGGAGAGGGGACTTTATTTTTGGATCCAGCCTATTCGGTGTTCTGTAAGCTTCTTGTATCTTCATAGGTATTTCTTTAGGTTAGGAAAGTTTTCCTCTATGATTTTGTTGAATATATTTTCTGTGCCTTTGAGTTGGTATTCTTCTCCTTCTTCTATCCCTATTATTCTTAGGTTTGGTCTTTTCATGGTGTCCCAAATTTCCTGGACGTTTTGTGTTACGACTTTTTTGTCTTTAGTGTTTTCTTTGACTGACAAATCTTTTTTCTCTATCATGTCTTCAGTGTCAGAGATTCTCTGTTCCATCTTTTGCAATTGGTTGGTTATGCTTGTTTCTGTAGTTCCTGTTCGTTTAGTCAGGATTTCTATTTCCAGCATTCCCTCAGCATGTGTTTTCTTTATTGTCTCAAATTCATTTTTCAGATCTTGGAATGTTTCTTTCATCTGTTTATGCTTTTTCTTGGCTTTCTTTGATTTCTTCCCATTTTTTGTTCATTTTTTCTTCCATTTCTTTAAGGGAGTTTTTTATTTCCTCTTTAATGGAGTTTTTCATTTCCTCTTTAAGGGAAGTTTTTATTTCCTCTTTAAGAGAGTTTTTCATTTCCTCTTTAAGGAAAGTTTTTATTTCCTCTTTAAGGTTGTTTTTCATTTCCTCTTTAAGGAAAGTTTTTATTTCCTCTTTGAGGGAATGTTTTATTTCTTCTTTAAGGGCCTCTATCATCTTCTTAAAGTCATTTTTAGGGTTGATTTCTTCTGTTTCTTCTGTCATGGTATGTTTAGGTCTTGCAGGTGTAGAATCACTAGGTTCTGATGTTGCCATATAGGTCTTTATGTTGTTGCCTGTATTTTTGCACTGGCATCTACTCATCTTTTCCTCTGTGCGGTGCAGGTGGTGTCTTTGAGAGTGCCTCTCTTGTTCTAATTTTTAGTCTTGGTTTAGTAGGGGTTCTTGGTTAAATTGGTGCTATTGGGCTGTTTCTTCAGGGACCGCTGATTTCAGTCGGTGAATTATATACTATGATTCTGGTGATCTGGTTTGGTGTCTGGGTAGCGCCTTCTTCTGTGTTCCCAGGTCACGTTTTGTTCATTTGTCAACTCCTCAGCTGATCTTGTTTCTTCAGACTTTAAACTGTAGGCATCTGAATCCTCTCCCAGATGGGTTTCAGCTGAGCAGGGTAGTCTCACCAACACCTCCAAGTTGTTGGGTTTCACAGGATCAGCAGTTGGGCCCTGGGTTGTCCCCAGATGGAGTGCCCAGACTCGCCCTGGTTCCGACCCACTGAGATAGCCTCTTCCCCAGGTGTTGGGGCTAGGGGCGTCCCCGTTCCAAGCCGTGTCCGCCCCTCTCCGTCCCCGGGCCTGTCCACCCCTGTGGCCTGGCGCCACAGGCCCACCTGCGTCCACTTGTCTCCGCCTCCGGGCCTGTATGTCCCTGTCAGCTGCCTCTGGGTCTGTCTGTATCTGCGGGCCTCCAGGCTTGTATGTCTCTGCTGGCTGCCGCCGCGCGGGCCCACCTACCTCTGCTTGTCACTGCCACTGGGCCCATCCACCTCTGAGGGCTGCCACCGGGCCTGTATGTCTCTGTCGGTTGCCGCTGGGCCTGTATGTCCCTGTCGGCTGCTGCCACTGGGCCTGTCCACCTCCGCAGGTTGCCGACCTGCGTCTGCCTGTCTCCGCTGCGTGGCCTGTGTACTTCTGTGGGCCGCCGCCGCCGGGCCTGAATGTCTCTGTCGGCTGCCGCCGCCGCCGGCCCGTCCACCTCTGTCTGCTTATCTCCGCTGCAGGGCCTATCCACCTCTGTGGGCCGCTGCTGGGCCTGAATGTCTCTGCCAGCTGCCGCTGGGCCTAAATGTCCCCATTGGCCGCTGCCGCCGGTCCCGTCCACCTCCGCGGGCCGCTGCCACAGGCCTACCTGCGTCTGCTTGTCTCCGCCATCTTGAATCTCTTCACTCCAAGTCAAATCTTTTTTTTTTTAAACAGGATTTCTCTGTGTAGCTTTGGAGCCTTTCCTGGAACTCACTCAAAAATAAGTACACTTAAGGAAAACTATTTATAAGTCTCTGTAAACAATATTTATAACTCAAAGTACAAAATGCTATTTTATGCACACATTTTTTTCTTCTGTGTTAAAAAATTCCTTCAGAATTCCTAAAAAATTCCTTCAGAATTCCTACCATTTTTTAAAGATTTTTCTATTAAACTGAAATTGCTTTGCCATTGTATAATAGCCCTCTGGCGTTTTGGCATAGAAGTCCAGGTTCATGGTTCATGGAGTGCCATGCTAGCCTGATGCTCTAGCTGTTACTGGAGAGCCTACAAAATGTCTCAATCTAATGGACTTGAATCCATTTAGAATTTGAAGGTATTTTAATATTTTCTTTCACAATACTTATGGCTATAGCTTTTTGTTTATTTTATTTAATGTGTGTGAGAGTGTTTGTGTGTGTTTCTGTGAGTATGTATGTAAATGCAGGCACGTGGCCATGTATGGAGATGGGGAAGAATTCTTGAGTTTTGTTAACTCTTGTCTGCTTGTAGGACCCTGAGATCAAACTCAGGTCATCAGGCTTTGCATGGAAGTTTCTCTACTCTCTGAACCAATTCACTGACTTTCTCTTCAACAAGTTTACTATGCTTCCTAGAGATTATAATTTCCTAATTCATCAATTCAATAAACACCAATGAAGTAGTTTCATGTTCATACTATTCTGTGAACCAGGTAAATATTACTGGTCAAAAGTTTTAAACATAGCTAAATTTCAGATAGTAGGAAATCAGTAGACAAAGTAACTAGGCACACAAAGAATAACACTCTGTAAAAGAATTTAGAAGTGGCCGGGCGGTGGTGGCGCACGCCTTTAATCCCAGCACTCGGGAGGCAGAGCCAGGCGGATCGCTGTGAGTTCGAGGCCAGCCTGGGCTACCAAGTGAGCTCCAGGAAAGGCGCAAAGCTACGCAGAGAAACCCTGTCTCGAAAAACCAAAAAAAAAAAAAAAAAAAAAAGAATTTAGAAGTGATAATTACTATGATAAAGAGAAAACATTTGACCAAATAGAAGGCTGAATGAATGGTACCAGTAAGGGACACATATCCTTTGCAAAGAGTTAGTTTTTCAGGCCTCCTTGAGAAAGAAGCTGTTGGACAATTTGTGTAAGGGAAGCTTGAAAAATGTGCATGTGGTTATTTATAAACACATTGGACACAGCAAATAGCCAACATAAGAAGCCTGGTGATAAGCTTATCCACACTTGTAAACTCCATCGGTAGAGGAATTGAATGTGAGGTAGAAGGAGAGGAACAGGGAAGGAGAAGCTAGGGAAGGGGAGGGGAAACAAATGAGGAAGGAAAGAGGACCCAATTTTGAAGAGCTTTGTGAAGTAATAAGAGATTGACACTTGCTTTGGCATCAAGTGGAGTTATTTCATAGGAATGGGTAAAATAAGTAACTTTATTTAGACTTGTATAAAGTCTCATGTAGGCTGATGTGCTGACAAGAGAGTATAGGCAAGCCAGGAGAAGAGAGATTGTTTATATAACTCAAAACTATAGAAAGAAGTGATACACATTAGGATGGTACAGACAGCCGAGAAAGTGGTAGGACTATACATGTACTTCCAATTTGAGGCAACATGATGTTATATATATAAAAAAAAAAACCCAAAGGAGTATGAATATCATTGTTTGTTTATGATTAATATGATATGAAAAATTGAATTGTTAATACATAAAATATATAATTTTCAGAAATTTTAGATATTCAAGTGAAAGTTATGTGTAGGCAGTAGAAGATATTCAAGTTTGATAGAAGAAACAATCCATGCTAGAGAAATAGTTAAGACACATTTGAACTAAAATAAGACTAAAAAAGCTATGAGAATTTTGTATTCTGGCATTATTCCAAGGTAAATATAAGCAACAAAGTTCCCTAATATTTTCATGCTTACATCCACTGCTATCAGTTCTGATTTTCAAATTTCTTATTATTTCTCTACCAAGGCTTCATTTTCTATTCTCTCTGTTTGGTTGCTATGATTTTTTTCTATATTTACAGGGTGCACTTACGGCAGCCATGGCCCTCACTTTAGTTATCTCTGTGTTAGCAACTTCATCTACAGTTTCTTCTTGATTCTTAAATCAAGTACTTTAACAAGATCTTACAGTCTTTGGAAGGAGACAGGACTTGATTTAGCTCACAGCTGGGACTCATTCCATCAGAAACACAGGCAAAGCCTTCTGCCATCCCAAGAGGACCAAGATCAGTCATGCTCTCACTCAACTCACATTTATACATGAGATAATAAAAATGTGCTATATGATCCTAAAGGGAGTGGAAAAATGATTTAATCATAGGATAATCTAAGAATGAAGAGATAATTTTAAAAATAAAAAATGATTATTTCATCTTTAGATTAAATGTTCACAGATGTATATTTTAAGGTAAATGGCTAGTTCATTTTGACCTAATCATGTCAAATTTTAGGACAAATACTAGAATTCAATTATTAATCCAGGTTATGTGTGTGCTAATATATTTTGCAGTGTTTCAAATTTACAAAGACAACAACATCTATGACAGTCTTAGCTGACAATTGTCCTTTTGGAAATATCATGCTTGAAATTGTAAAGGAATGTATTTTCCCAGATTATTTATATATTTCATTCCTTTATGTCTATAACATCTTAGAACAAATTTTACATAAAATATACCTCTTAATTTACTTAGTTTCTCAGAAACTATCCACTGATTCTTCCCATGTGTACAGCTAGCAGGGAGAGACAGAGGAAAAGAGGAGTGTGTGCATTCAAAAGTTGCAAATGGAACCAGACTATTCATACAGGGATTAAACTGAAAAAAAAAACATGTCCAAGTTTACACACTTATACACATACAGACACACACACACACACATACACACACGCACACACACAGAGAGAGACAGAGAGAGAGAGAGAGAGAGAGAGAGAGAGGAGGGGAGAAAGAGAGAGAGATTATTATTTAAATTCTAGGCATTAACAAATACAACTCAACTATATGGGTAGGTGTGTATGTTGTGCATGTTTGTGTTTCTCTACATTGGTGGGTGCATTTGTAGGTATGTGCATGAGCATGTAGAGGCCAGAGGTTGTCATCTGGTATTTCCCTTGATTATTCTCTGTTGTTTTTGACAAAAATCTTTTTTTTTTTTTTTTTTTTTTTTTTTTTTTTGGTTTTTCGAGACAGGGTTTCTCTGTGTAGCTTTGCGCCTTTCCTGGAGCTCACTTGGTAGCCCAGGCTGGCCTCGAACTCACAGAGATCCGCCTGGCTCTGCCTCCCGAGTGCTGGGATTAAAGGCGTGCGCCACCAACGCCCGGCTTGACAAAAATCTTAATCGTTAGATTTTACTAATAAAGACTCAGGAACCAGATGCTAAGGTGAAAGCCTTGTTTTTGGATTATCTCTAGAAAAAAACATTGTTTCTTGGAATGCCTTGCTTACAATCTCTTTTCAAATAACCTTGCTTACCACAATTAAAAATCTGGCATTTTGATTTTTCTTGAAACTGTTAAAAGTTATTTCTCTTATCAGATTATCATCATGAACATGAGATTCAATATCATCCATATTTCTTATCCATTCATCCAGTGGTGCTGATATTACCTTTAAAGGACTAATAATCTTTTTGGATTCTGAATTAGCATTTTTAAAAGCCTTATATTCTATTAATATTTTTCTGACTTCTGAATCTGACACTATTCTATTTGAAATTAAATTCAATGTTTGCAATGAATGAGTGAAAGCTTCCTCTTTTGGGCCTTGTATAATTTTGGTAAATGACTCAGACCTCTTTCCTGAGTCTTTTCTTCTTTTCTTCAACCTTGTCTCAAGCATTTAAAGCTACTAAACAACATAGTGCTGAGGTGTAATTATCAAATTCAAGCTGCCTTTGTAACTTAGCATATTGACCTTCATCTAGAAACTGATATTGGTAAACATTAATACCCTCTATCCCTATTTCATTGTTCTATGGCCCTAGCTGCTTCTTTCAAACATGTTCACCATTGTTACTGAGAACCATCTTCCCATACTGCTGGTGCCAAATCTTTCCATCTTGAGGGATAATTCTGTTCTGAGTTGCCCATGAATTTAATATCTCTTTCATATAGGGTGAATGTGTACCATATGAAATGACAACTCCCTTAATTCTTCTCAAATCTAATATTTTTATAGGCTTCCTTTTAACTTCTTTTTAACCAAAGAGGTGATTATCAACTTTGGTAGTTCTTGCATAGTAAACTGGAAAAGTTAAGGTTGGCTTTCTAACAACCTGAGCCACGCCTCTTCAGTTTCAGCATGCTGTGGCATGGGAAATTCTCTTCTAAATTCCTCAAAATTCCTCTTCTAGACCCCTTTCTTCTCAATTGTTTTTGGTCAAGTTGCTTCGTCGCACCAATAGAAACCATAACTAAGATATATAATGGTATATTTTTTTCAGAAGAGATTCAGACAAACATCTACTTATTCCAGATAGGGAGGGCATGGGACACAGAAATAAAGAAACAATTCTACCTAAATGTAGCTTCATGAACTAATGAGTTTTATTGGGGCAATTTAGAGCAGTGTGGGCAGTTCCTGGGTGGCTACATTACTGAGGAGAGACTTGCTGTACCACAGCAGTTGTTAAATGTCTATACCCTTGAGGAAAGATATGGTTCCTTGAGCTACTTCCCCTGGCAATCATTGACTGCTCATAAATACCTGTGGAGGGGCAGATCTTTGAGAGGCCATTCCAAGATGGATATTTAATGAGTCCAGATTTTCCTCTGGTAATCAAATCTGCTGACAGTTCAAGAAGACAATGAGCATGTCATATTCAGAAGATGGTATTGAACAACAGTTACAAGGATGGAAAAGGCATATCTACAATATATTGATAGTAGTAGTTTTCCTTGGGTGTGGTATCCATGACACATTAAAACTACAAAAATCTGCATCCCTCTGTTCATTGAAAAAAGATACAAAAATACAAAGAATTTACACAAAAATATCACATTTGAAAGACAAAAAAATCATGTTATTTATTCAAATAATGTGAACTGAAAGCAGGGACTGTATCTTCAACAATTCAGATGCACAAAGTATTTATACCACCAATTTTAATGGATAATAATTCATGAAACTGAGCCAGGTGTGGTAGTGCATGACTATAATGCCAGCAGAAAGAGGCTGAGGCAGAAGTATCTTGAGTTCTTGACCAGACCAGACTGCTAAAACTCTATTTCCAAAGACAATTAGTTAAGCTAACTAACTAAATAAAAAATAGTAGAAATAGTAGAGGTTTTTGTTTGTTTGTTTGTTTGGTTGGTCGGTTGGTTTTTCAAGACAGGGTTTCTCTGTGTAGGTTTGTGCTTCTCCTAGAACTCGCTTTGGAGACCAGGCTGACCTTGAACTTAGAGATCCACCTGCTTCTGCCTCCTAAGTGCTGGGATTAAAGATGTACACCACCACCGCCTGGCTAAAAATAGTAGAGTTAATAGATATTTTCATTAGACATTTATAAGCGTAGATTCTCACATGCAAACAAAGGAAAGAAAAACAATGAAAGATTTTATTCTTAACCTTCAAATCCATAGCCTCTATCAAATTCAGAAATATAACTGGTTTATTTTATTAAAAATTAGAAATGAATTGCATTGAGAAAAATTCACTGGCTTTAGAGTCAAAATAACTAGATCAAATATCTTTCTACTAATTTCTTTTTTTCTTTATATTAGAATTTTATATATGAGTGAATTATATGAGCATCATTTCCTCTTCTCCCTCTTCCCACTCAAACTCCTCCAGGCTCCCCTCAATCTCAAATCCAGAAGCTTTTTTTTCTAAAATTATTGTCATGTTATTTAATGATACTCGAATATGCATGTGTTTAAGGTTAACAATTCAAGACTGGGGCTCAAACCAAAGAAAACTGGCACTTGCTTAATCAGTGACTATTGACTGCCTAGAGCTCTTCTTCAAATGGTGAGGCCTTGTGAAAGTTTCCTTTACATATCTTGGAGTATAATGGAATTGTCTCTGCATGTCTTGTATAGGTAGTCATATCACTGAGAGCTCTTGGGTGCAACACCCCTGTCCTGTTCACCAGGCAGGTTTTAGCAGTTGTCACAGTCCTGGGATTATTGTAAACTTCGAACCCCTCTTCCCTGACATTCTCTGAGCCTGAGCCTTAGGTGCAGGGATTGTTATAGAAAGTCTATCTGGAGCTATGAACTCCACAGTAACTTATTTTCTGCGTTTTGACAAGTTGTGGATTTGTGTAATAGCCTCAGTCTTACAAAACAAACAAACAAACAAAACACTCCTTTGATGAAGGGCTAGAATGATCATTTTTTATTTGTATAAGTATTTACAAAGCAGCTGGAAACTACATAATATCATAGCATGGTAGCAGTATGTGGTCTTCTTTTTCTATGACCTTTCTGCTATGGGTTGTTGGCTAGAGCTACAGTAGCAGGTATGAGTTCTCTCTAATTGGACAGGATATTGGTCCAATTTGACAACTGATGGTTAACCATAACATGCAAGTGCTACTTATAAAATGTTGGACATATATGCAACATTTGTAGGCTTTACTGCTTAGTGTCTATTAATAACTTTTCTTTCTTGGGAGATTGCATAGCACATTCAGACACTACAAGAGCAAGTCCTCAAACTTCGATGTTACTATCAAGTTGATTTCCTCAAGTCCTGAGACCAAAATATTTCATTTCTTTAGGAACAGGGTCATACTTTTTTTTTTTCCACCAAGCAACGAAGGGCAATGACAGTAGCCTATATTGCTTTCAAAATCTCTTGTACTCCAATGGCCAAAATCTCAAAGGGAAGATTCCCATGCTTGGCACTGGAGTTTTTGAAAGATATCTATGGTTCCTGCATGATCATCATCCCACCACGTGGAGTTACTTGTGTGTGTGTGTGTGTGTGTGTGTGTGTCTGTGCTTGTGTGTGCATTTTTAAGTAAGCTTATAAAATTGCAAAGTCTTTAAAACCACATGACGAGGTACTCATGATGTGATATTGTTCTGTGGTCATAAACATGGAGAAATTCAGACTGAGATAATGAGATACTCCAAATAGGAATATAAACATCTCCAAGGAAAGAAGAATGGTAATAGGCAGGTTGTTCAAGGTTGCATGAACTGATGGCAAAGTAAAACACAATGAAGTTCTTTGTCTTTTATTTACAAAAGGATTTATTTCTGCTTATCCTGATTTACTTTCAACAAATAAAACAAAGGTAAATTCTAGACAAAAATATAAATCCTGTGGCTTCTGTAATTAGATAATGGGAGATTCAAATTTTGAATATTGATGTTTGCTTTTCCTTAATTATAGGCAAACCTGACCAAATATAAAAAACACTCAAAAATTAAATCTTTTGTAATAATTTGTACCTATTTGTGTTAACATTAAAATAATCTTATATTTATGCATATGTTGTGAATATCCACCTCTGTCTAATTCGTTTGTGTATGTTATATATATAACACATGTTTAGAAATATAGAATGTGCATATATTTTATATCTCTCTCTAAACATGTGTATTTATGTGTATGTGTCCATGCTGATATGTGTGGGGGTTATATGCGAGTACATGTATGCATGACTGTAGAGGAGAGAAGTTGATGTGGTGTCTTCCTTGAGAGCTTCTGCCTAATATTTAGAGGTGTTGTCATTCACTGAATGTAGTAGTCACAAATTGGCTAGACTGGGTATATACTGAGTTCTGTCTTTTTCTGTGTAGCTGTACTATGGATATGGATGTACGCCACCAGCCCACCTCTTCTACTGAATGCTGGAGATCTGAAATCACGTTCTCCTGCTTGTGTAACAAGTTCTTATTGACAGAGTTACCTCTTTAACCCTTCAATATATGTCTTAAAGTATACAGGTGCAGATAGATATACATATAATTGTACACAAAAATAGCATGCTTTATAAAAATCTTGTTACTTTAAAATGGTATGCAGGAGAGTAACATTGATTCATTATAAGAATATTTAACACATTTTTTTTTGTTGTATGAAATTGTGGTATTCTTGAATGATGACCTTAGTAGAAAATACTTTTTTATTTTTTACAAATTTATTTTTGATGCTATATTATACTTACATGTCACCCTTCACTTCTGTCTCTACAAATTGTCCCACATACCTCTCCTTCAAAGTAACAGCCTCTCATTTCATTAACTGTCATTACATACATAAATGTATATATATATATATATATATATATATATATATATATATATATATTTCTAAATATAACATGATCAGTCAGTGTACTGTTATTGTATTATGTTTTTAGGAGTGACAGTTTAGTACTGCACAGCTAATCAGTGTCCTTTTCCCTGGGGAAGACCACCTCTCCCACTCCAAGCTTTTTTCACTTCCTTATCTTTTATTGTGTAGAATTGAAACCTCATGGGCTTTTTTTCCCGTCTTTGTCATGTTCGTTGGTGGTGTTCTTGTTCAGTTTATATTTGAGCAGTCATGTTGGTGAGACTTTATAGGTGTAGATTCAGGTATTACTAGGAGATTCAATCTCACAGCAAAGTTTCTGATCTGCTGGCTCTAACAATCCTTCCATGCCCTCTTCCACAATGTCCCCTGAGTCTTATGGGCTGAAGTGTTTTTGTAGATCTATCCAGTGGTATTTCAGAAGAAGGTGGGAGGAAGGTCAAGGGGAATAGCAGGAAATACGTGATCCGATGAGGGAGATAAGCAAGAGCAGAGCTCTTTAGGGAGGAGAAAGGTTTGAATTCAGGAGAAGAAGGTAGGTAGATAAATTAACAATAAGAATATCTGAGAAAATAACAAGGATCATACAATTAACTATTTTCATAAAGAAATATAATGCATGTAATTCCATGCAAAATTCACATGTATAGTTTTAAAGAACTTTTTTCATCTGGGTTGTTAGAGTCCCATGAGAGCCAAGGACCAGCCAACATAAACTTCAATATAGGATTAAGAAGTCCTCTATTCGTTGTTTGCCAGGGCTTTCAAGAAACTCCCTAAACACACAGCCTATTTCTATTATCCTTGTTTCCATCCTACAGGTGGAAGGTAAATACCTATTGCTTTAGAAAACACATCTTTAAAACTTTTGAAATGTTATAAAGTTTGACAAAAAATTCAATATTTTATCTGTTATAGTACAGTGCACATGTACTTGGATTTACGCATGACTGTTTGCATCACAAGGATAATATATAGATGAGTTTAAGAACTAAAGAATTTGTTGTTTTAACACATTCAGTTGTGCTTTTGAAATCTCTATGGATTAGTCATTTGATCTTGGGGAACTTATTTAATGTTTCTGGAACATATTTTCATCCTACAAAACATAAAGTACAGTGGAATTTTAGGCACTAAATATTTATTGAAAATCCTTATATATAGCCTGTTGTTCTAGGTGCTAAATTGCTGACAGTGAGCAAAGCTGGCAAAAGGCTGATGTTAATGCAAAATATATATTCCTATGGTAAAGAGACTGGAAACAGAGCATAATATATAGTCAAAAGTAGACCATGAGGATCTGAGGTATAACTAAGCAGTAGGGATTTTAGCATGGGCAAAATCTTGTGTTAGGAACTCAGTACCATGCATAGTACAAACATGTGCATGCACACATATGAATATATGAGTCTGATTTTCTTTTAAGTAAAGCATAGAATGAACAAAGAAAGGGATGTAATGAGTCAATTGGTTAAACAAACCAAAGCAAAAAAAAAAGTACTAATATATCCTGCCCCAGACTTCCCATCTGAATAAGAGGTGAGTGCCTGGGCTCAGCCTAGACCCCATGCCTAGGCACCAGCCACTCCAGGGATGACCTGCCCCACTTGGCCCCAGGTTCTGGCCACCGGGCAGGTTCCCTTCTAGCCCTACTGGGAAGGATCCCCTTCTCCAACCACCCCCCACCCCAGCAACCCTGCAATCTCTAAGCCCTAC
Organism: Peromyscus leucopus; assembly: GCF_004664715.2. Classification (NCBI taxonomy): domain Eukaryota; kingdom Metazoa; phylum Chordata; class Mammalia; order Rodentia; family Cricetidae; genus Peromyscus; species Peromyscus leucopus. Next base: position 52,235,117 of record NC_051068.1, read on the forward strand.
CCCCATGCCCATCTGCCCAAGACACCAGCCACTTCCTGAGACTTAGAAACCGGCCCCCAGCACCCATCCTGCCCTGGACTTCCCATCTGGACAAGAGAGCTCCCATCTGGACAAGAGAGAGAGACTTCCTAAATCTGTCAGCTCTGTCTGGATCAAGAACAAACCATAAGGAGATGGGCAGAAGTCAAGGCAGAAGTACATACAACAAAATGAAGAGCAATACAGCATCACCAGAAACTAGCCTTCCTCCAACATCTAGACCTGAACATCAAAAATTGGAAGAAGCAGCAGAAAATAACCTTATGAATAACAACATGAAGAAGGTAGAGGCTTATGTAGAGGAAAAGACAAACAAAAAATGGGAAGAACACTATAAAAAAAGTAGAGGAAAGGACAAATAAAGTAGAAGAAAACAATAAAGCCCTGGAAGAAAACAATAAAGCCCTGAAAGAAAATCATGAAAAAGCAATGAAACAGATGAAGGAAAGAGACCTGAAAAGGGAAATAGAAAAAAATGAAGAAGACACAAACAGAGGGAATGCTGGAAATAGAAAATCTGAGTAAATGAATAGGGAACTTAAGATGCAAGTATATCCAACAGAATGCAAGAGATGGGAGAGAGGGTCTCTGGCTTTGAAGATACGGTAGAAGAAGTAGATTCATCAGTCAAAGAAAACACTAAAGCCAACAAAGTCATGACCCCAAATGTCCAAGACATATGGGACACCATGAAAAGACCAAACCTAAGAATAATAGGGATAGAAAAAGGAGAAGAATATAAACTCAAAGGCACAGAAAATATATTCAACAAGATCATAGAAGAAAACTTTCCCAACTTAAAGAAGGAAATGCCTATGAAGATACAAGAAACCTGTAGAACACCAAACAGACTAGACCCCCCAAAAGTCCCCTTGCCACATTATAATTAAACGGCTAAACGTACAGAATAAAGAAAGAATATTAAGAGCAGCTAAGGAAAAAGGCCAAGTGACTTATAAAGGCAAACCCATCAGAATAACACCTGATTTCTCAATGGAGACTTTGAAAGCCAAAAGGACCTGGACAGATGTAATGCAGACACTAAGAGACCATGGATGCCAGCTGACTTAACATGGACATAACTGATGTCATGACTCAAATTGACTTAATTGATATCTACAGAACATTCCATCCTAACAAAACAGAATATATCTTCTTCTGAGCACCCTATGGAACCTTCTCTAAAATCAACCACATACGTGGCCACAAAGCAAATCTCAGATACAAAACAATTGGAATAACCTCCTGTGTTCTATCAGACCATCATGGTTTAAAGTTAGATTTCAACAACAACAAAAACTACAGAAAACCTACCATCTCATGGAAACTGAATAATGTTCAACTGAATCACCAATGGGTTAAGGAAGAAATAAAGAAAAAAATAAAGACTTCCTAGAGATCAGCCAAAATGAAGATACCACATACCCAAACTTATGGGACACTATGAAAGCAGTGCTTAGAGGGAAATTCATAGCACTAAGTGCCCATATAAAGAAGTTGGAGAAATCCCACACTAGTGACTTAACATCACACCTGAAAGCTCTAGAACAAGAAGAAGCAATGTCTCCCAGGAAGAATAGACACCAGGAAATTATCAAAGTGAGAGCTGAAATCAATAAAATAGAAACAAAGAGAACAATACAAAAAATTAATGAAACAAAAGTTGGTTCTTTGAGAAAATCAACAAGATAGACAAGCCCTTATCCAAACTAACCAAAAGACAGAGAGAGAGAGCATACAAATTAACAAAATCAGAAATGAAAAGTGGGACATAACAACAGACATTGAGGAAATCCAGAGAATCATCAGGTCATACTTCAAAAACCTCTACTCCACAAAACTGAAAAATCTAAAAGAAATGGATAATTCTCTGGATAGGTACCACATACCTAAGTTAAATCAAGACAAGATAAATTATTTAAAGTCCAATAACCCCTAAGGAAATAGAAACAATCATTAAAAGTCTCCCAAGCAAAAAAGCCCAGGACCAGATGGTTTCAGCACAGAATTCTACCAGATCTTCAAAGAAGAGTTAATACCAATACTCTCTAAATTGTTCCACACAATAGAAACAGAAGGAACATTACCAAACCCCTTCTATGAGGCTACAATTACCCTGATTTCTGAACCAAACAAGGATACAGCAAAGAAAGAGAACTACAGACCAATCTCCCTCATGAACATTGATGCAAAAATACTCAATAAAATACTGGCAAACAGACTCTAAGAACACATCAAAACAATTATCCAACATGATCAAGTAGACTTCATCCCAGGGATGCAAGGGTGGTTCAACATACTAAAGCCCGTCAATGTAATACACCATATAAACAAACTCAAAGAAAAAAACCACATGATCATCTCATTAGATGCAGAAAAGGCATTTGACAAAATCCAATACCCCTTCATGATAAACATCTTAGAGTGATCAGGAGTACAAGGAACATACCTAAACATAATAAAGGCAATTACAGCAAGCCAACAGTCAACATCGAATTAAAAGGAGAGAAACTGAAAGCAATTCCACTAAAATCAGGAAAGAGGCAAGGCTGTCCACTCTTTGCATACTTATTCAATATTGTACTTGAAGTTTAGGCAGAGCAATAAAGACAACATAAGGAGATTAAAGGGATACAAATTGGAAAGGAAGTAGTCAAGCTTTCCCTATTTGCAGATGACATTATAGTGTACTTGAGTGACCCCAAAGATTCCACCCAGGAACTGATACAGCTTATAAACACCTTCAGCAACATAGCAGGATACAAGATCAACTAAAAAAATCAGTAGCCCTCCTATATACAATTGACAAACAGGCTAAGTTGGAAATCAGAGATACATCACCCTTTACAATAGGCACAAATGACATAAAATACCTTGGGGTAACACTAACCAAGCAAGTGAAGGACCTATATGACAAGAACTTTAAGTCCCTGAAAAATAAATTGAAGAAGATGTCAGAAAATGGAAAGACCTCCCATGCTCATGGATAGGCAGGACCAACATAGTAAAAATGGCAATCTTACCAAAAGCAATCTACAGAGTCAGTGCCATCCCTATCAAAATACCAACATAATTCTTCACAGACCTGGAAAGAATAATACTCAACTTCATATGGAAAAGCAAAAAACCCAGGATAGCCAAAAGAATCCTGTACAATAAAACAACGTCTGAAGGCATCACAATCCCTGACCTCAAACTCCAATATAGAGCTACAGTAATAAAAACAGCTTGGTACTGGCATAAAAACCGACATGTGGACCAATGGAATTGAATTGATGACCCTGACATTAATCTGCACACCTATGAACATATAATTTTTGATAAAGAAGCCAAAAGTGTTCAATGGTAGTTCAACATAGGAAAAAAAGAGCATCTTCAACAAATGGTGCTGGCATAACTGGATATCAACATGTAGAAGGCTGCAAATAGATCCATATCTATCACCATTCACAAAACCTAAGTCCAAGTGGACCAAAGACCTCAACATAAATCCAGCTACTCTGAACCTGCTAGAAGAGAAAGTAGGAAGCAGTCTTGAATCCTTTGGCATAGGAGATAACTTCCTAAATATAACACCAGTAGCTCAGACACTGAAAGAAACAATCAATCAATGGAACCTCTTGAAACTGAGAAGCTTTTATAGAGCAAATGATACAGTCAAAAAGGCAAAGTGACAGCCTACAGAATGGGAAAAGGTCTTCACCAACCCCATATCTGACAGAGGACTGAAGTCCAGAATATATAAGGAACTCAAGAAATTAGACATGAAAATGCCCAACAGTACAATTAAGAAATGGGCTATAGAACTAAACAGAGAATTCTCAACAGAGGAAACTCAAATGACTGAAAGATATTTAAGGAACTGCTCAACATCCCTAATTCTCAGGGAAATGCAAATCAAAACAACTTTGATATACCACCATTCGCCTGTCAGAATGGCTAAGATCAAAAACACTGAAGACACCTTATGCTGGAGAAGATGTGGAACTAGAGGAACTCTCCTCCACTGCTGGTGGGAATGCAAGCTTGTACAACCACTTTGGAAATCAATATGGTGCTTTCTTAGAAAATTGGGAATCAATCTCCCCCAAGATCCAGCTATACCACTCTTGGGCATATACCCAAGGAATGTTCAATCATACCACAAGGGCACTTGCTCAGCTATGTTCATATCAGCAGTGTTTGTAATAGCCAGAACCTGGAAACAACCTAGATGCCCTTCAACTAAAGAATGGATAAATAAAATGTGGTACATGTACACAATGGAATACTGCTCAGCAGAGAAAAACAATGACATCATGAGGTTTAAAGGCAAATGGATGGATCTAGAAAAAATCATCCTGAGTGAGGTAACCCAGACTCAGAAAGATAAGCATGGTATGTACTCACTCATAGCAGGATACTAGATGTGGAACAAGGATGACTGGACTGCTACTCACAACACCAGGGAGGCTACCTGGAAAACAGGACCCCAAGAAAGACACGGGCATCGCCCAATGATGAAGAAATGGATGAGATCTACATGAACAGCTTGGATGTGAGTGGGGGTAATGAAGGGCGAGGGTCGAGGGAAAGAGAGCTTGGGGAAGTGGGAGATCCCAGATCAAGAATAGAGAGGGAGAACACGGAATAGGAGACAATGGCTAATGAAGACCACATGAGAATAGGAAAAAGCAAAGTGCTAGAGAGGCCCACAGAAATCCACAAAGATACCCCCACAATAGACTGCTGGCAATGGTCGAGAGACAGCCGGAACTGCCCTACTCTGGCAATAGGATGACCAAACACCCTAATTGTCCTTCTAGAAACCCCATCCAATGACTGAGGAATCTGGATGCAGACATCCACAGCTAGGTCCCCGGGTGGAGCGCTGGGAGTCTAATTAGCGAGAAAGTGGAGGGTTTATGTGAGCGAGAATTGTTGAGACCAAGGTTGGATAAAGCACAGGGACAAATAGCCAAATGAATGGAAACACATGAACTATGAACCAATGGCTGAGGGGCCCCCAGCTGCATCAGGCCCTCTGAATGGGTGAGACAGTTGATTGGCTTGATCTGTTTGGGAGGCATCCAGGCAGTGGGACTGGGTCCTGTGCTCAGTGTGAGTTGGCTGTTTGGAACCTGGGGTTTATGCAGGGTCGTATGGCTCAGCCTGGGAAGAGAGTTCTGGATGTGCCTGGACTGAGTTTACCAGGTTGATCTCAATGCTCAGGGGAGGCTTTGCCCTAGAGAAGGTGGGAATGGGGATTGGGCTCGGGGGAAGGAGAGAGGGGCGGGAGGGGGGAGAACAAGGGAATCTGTGGCCGATATGTAGAACTAAATTATATTGTAAAATTAAATTAAATTAAATTAAAAAAAGAAGAAAGCAGACTAGACCAGCCACAGCAAGTCAGTAAGCAGCACTCCTTTGTTACCTTTGCATCAGCTCCTGCCTCCAGGTTCCTGCCCTGTTTGAGTTCCTGCCCTGACTGCCTTTGATGATGACTATGGTATAGAAATGTAAGTAAAATAAACTCTTTCCTCCCCCCTCAAAAAAAAGTACTAATATAAACATTCAGCATTTTAAAAATCTGTTCTTAGAAGTACATAGACAAAGGGTTTATCCCTTAAATCACTGTGTCACACTGTAGCTTCCATGATGAGATTTGTAATTTTTTCCCTTTTTAATTTTTTTTATTTTTTCTCTTAAATTTTGTTTTATTTGGGGGAGGTGCAGTGACAGTGGGCAGATGTAAAGGAATGGGGAAATGAATGCGATCAAGATACGTGATATAAAAGGCACAAGGAATAAATAAAAAGAGAAAAGGAAGGACACTTCAGAACACTAACATTCTTTCCAAATTAAAATGTAAATTACTGTGTAAGTCATTGAATAGCAATTAAAGATGGGCCAAGTTGTGTTAATTATACTTAATAAATCAGTTTTCTCAATTGTATATAAAAATGAGGTTTGCTATTTCTCAATTTACAGAAGCACAAACGACCCTAACTATGTGGAATGCTGAGTGTTTTTCTAACTTTATTCAATTATTTTCTGAAAACACATATACTTTGGTATCTATATCTTACATAGAATTACATATAATACATTTTTATATTATACCTAGTATACCATATTTACATTATATACAAGCCAATGTACTGGACATGCAATCAATATTTGCATGCAATTCATTCTTTTCACCTCATAATATTTGGAAACAAACACAAATTTTCATGGATAGCAAATTTTTGCTGAGAAGAATATATTGGTCTAAAGTTTCAATCCTTTGGTGTTTTATTTTCAGGCTGTCAAATTAGTGTTGGTAAAGGGGGAAAAAATCAACAATTGACCATTTGTAGGAAGAAATTCCTTTCCAGAATCAATCACTAAAGGCTTATTTAACCTCTGTGTGACCATTTTAACAGAATTCTTAATGCTGAGATCTCCAATTAACTAGTATAATCTGGAGTGAAAAGAAGGGATAAAAATGATGACAGGTGACACTGAAAGACATCTTGAATGTCATAATGTCTGTTCTGAAATTGTGATTTCTCCTGTCAAGACTGTATTTTCTAAAGCAACACTGAATTTTCATAAATCTGAAACATATTCACGTTTTACTTACATTGACTTATAAACATCAACATTAAATTTAAGTGAAGTAATTCTGATTTGACCTTTATTTCTCCTTGTCAAAATGACATGGAATAAATATTTAATGTGCTGTGACTTTCGGTTCTTTTGCATATAAAGCACAGTTTGTATCAGGGTCAGCCAACATAGGAATTTCCAGCCTTCAAGCTACCCATCTCAATTTAGTGTTAGTTGTGGTATTTGTTATGAGAGCTTGAGCAAACTAATACCTAACATGTATTAAAACATACTACATGGTATATAGTAATATATGCCTTCTCTTGGTTCCTTAATTCATTTTATAGTAGCAATAATTATAATTAATTTTTAATGCATTAGAACATATGCATTATGTATATGGAAAACACAGTGTCACATTAATAATTTTCATAACTCATACAATATACTGTCTACATTGTTATTCCTGTTGTTTGTATTGAACTACATAAATAGCCATCATAAAAGTGAATATATTTTAAATATCTTTGGATTTGTATCTAAAGTTATCAATTTTTTTTAATTCTTTTTTTTCCTTTTATTTTATTTTTACAATACCATTCAGTTTTACATATCAGCCATGGATTCCCTTGTTCTCCCCCCTCCTGTCCCCCTCCCCTTCCCCCCAGCCCACCCCCCATTCCCACCTCCTCCAGGGCAAAGCCTCCCCTGAGGACTGAGATCAACCTGGTAGACTCAGTCCAGGCAGGTCCAGTCCCCTCCTCCCAGACTGAGCCAAGCCTCCCTGCATAAGCCCCAGGTTTCAAACAGCTAAAGTTATCAAAATTTATTTAGTCATTTCTTAATTGTCAGCAGAGCCCAGCACACTGAGCCTAGGCAGGTCCAAGCCCCTTCCCACTGCACCAAGCCTGTGCAAGGCTTCACACCACAGGCACCGGTTTCCAAGAAGCCTGCCCATACACCAGGGACAGATCCCGATCCCCCTGCCTGGGTGCCCCCCAAACAGTTCGAGCCAAACAACCATATTCCGTATCCAGAGGGCCTAGTCCAGTCCCATGGGGGATGTGGGGATGAGGGCTGGCTTGGGAGAGAAAGCTGGGGGTGAGAGGAAGGAGGAGGGGGGATCTGTGGGTGGTATGTGGAGTGAGTAGAAAATTTCTTAATAAAGAAAAACGAAAGAAAAAAGTTTACCCCTAGTATTCTGCTACTAAAGATTATATATGTCTTTGCAGGTGTATCTACAATATAAATTTCTGAAAGACAAATTCTTATCAAGCAATCCCAGTGTCCATATTTTTATAGATATCATTTTGTATAGGACATATTAATTTATGTGTTTTCCTTTCAAGAAAACACAAGAATTCCTGTTAATTTACATCATCACATACATCATGACACAAATTTCTTAATCTTTGAAGCTGTAAGTATATGTAATAATTCAAGGAGGTTTTATTTGTATTTTATTACTTTGAAAGATTCTGAATATTTATTTCATGTTAAAAGAGTAGATATAAAATTATTTGCTCACCTTTTGCCCTTGCATATTTTAATATTCTTTTAATTCTTCTTTGCACATAGTGTTGTCAAAATGATTGATGACAACCTTTTCTTTTCCTTTACAGTAAATTGGTGCTTTTTTTTCTCCCGGCTTGGCTTTTGTTTCCAACAATTGTACTAGGATATATTTCAATATGTTTCCATTAATTTTACCTTTCTAAGTATAAAGAATTTCTTTTCAATGAAAACTTCCAAATGTTTCTAATCATTATTGTAGACATGTTATATGCTGATAATTTTATACTTCTATACAATCCAGGAAGAGCCTGTTCACGCTCTGCTGTCCTTTCCCATTCCCTTTACAGGCTTGTCAGCATGTTTTCTAATCCTGCATCCACTTCCTCTCCTCACGACTCCTTCACATCTTCTCCTGTTTCTCACTTCCTTCCTTCCCATCTCTCCCTCCTTTCCTTCCATATTTTCTTCCTTCTGTCCTTTCTTCCTCCCTCCCTCCTTCCCTCCCCTCCTTTCTTCTTTCCTTTCTTCCCTTTTTATTGCTGTTACTATACAGGTAGCCATATACCTGCCTGCTGTGTATTCATGAAGCCAATCAACATGTCAAATCCAGAAGCAAATGTTTCACAGCAGTCTTCTGCATCCTTGAGCTCCCACCATCCTTCCACCCCATCATCTTTGATGCTTCTTTATGCTTGGAATAGGTGATGTACACATCCAGATTAGGACCAGGCATTTAATTGTTATTTATTCTCATTATATAAATAAATAAATAATGTTATTTATTTTCAGTTATGAGAGTCTCATTTTGATCATTACTCACTGCCAAAGGTTTTCTCTGACCAAAATTGAGAGCTACACAAGTCTATGGACCTAAACATAAATATTTAGAAGGTACTTTAACCAACTATGCTTTGAGTAAATCATCAGTATTAGATTTCTCACAAGGCCTGTGACCTGTCTATCTTGACTGTTGACAAGGTATACATACAATATTAAGATTTATTTCATCTCCAAAATTAAGCTTCAACCAACAGGAAACATATGACGACGGTCAGAAAATTTAGGCCTCTATTATGCTCATTGTAAAATCTTGCCAAATAGCACAGCATTGGAGTGAGCTTAAATGTAAACACACACACACACACACACACACACACACACACACACACACACACACACACAAATATTTGGTTATCTTAAAAACTGGAATGCTACAATTTCATCAGGATACATATCTGCCATATAAATTTGCTAGTTTATATTGTAACTTATAGAGTCCAAAGATGGATGAGATCATTGATACCTTTTCTTGCTCTACAAAAACTGCGTATCAATTTCTGACACTGAGGGGCAGCCAGCAGAGAAGCTTTTTGGTCAGAGTCAACCTAATTACTCTGTGTCCTATATCAAAATGTGTAGTATCTTCTTTGATAGTTTCTTACTATCTGGTTCTTGGAGGCTATCAAGAAGCTGTGGAAATAACCTTTGTTATTTTGGGACCTTCTGGGATATACATGACCAACAGCTGCCAGGGAGATGTCGTCTAGCTAACATGCAGAATTCGGTATAGGAATCTATTCTATCTGGGGGCGTTGACCATCCATACATGCAGGTGGCTTGGATAAAGTTCCTTTTTTGTTTGTTTTTTTAAAATTATATTTTGTAAGCTAATAAAATAATAATTTCTATATTGTTGTTTCATATACTCTTAGTTTTTGTTGACCTTCTCCCCCACCCACACCTTTTCTCTAACTACCCCCACCACTCCAATTTTTACCCCTCCTCCTCCTCCAAATTTCTATTGTTGACTTTCATGTCACACTCATTTTACTAACCCTACAGCTTCAGAACTCCTTTTGCTCTTCCTTCTTTTAGTCACAACTTCATGTAACCTGGAATCTGCAGACACCCATAGCTACTTAAACACGGGATTCTAAACAGTTAAGAACATTGTAGTTACTGTAGTTTTAATATTCACATTCCTCATTATTCATTGTTTCTTTTTTTTTTTTTTTTTTTTTGGTTTTTCAAGACAGGGTTTCTCTGCGTAGCTTTGCGCCTTTCCTGGAGCTCACTTGGTAGCCCAGGCTGGCCTCGAACTCACAGAGATCCGCCTGGCTCTGCCTCCCGAGTGCTGGGATTAAAGGCGTGCGCCACCACCGCCCGGCTATTCATTGTTTCTAATGGGATCTTAAGAAAGTAAAGAGCCGGGCGGTGGTGGCGCACGCCTTTAATCCCAGCACTTGGGAGGCAGAGGCAGGTGGATCTCTGTGAGTTTGAGGCCAGCCTGGGCTACCAAGTGAGTTCCAGGAAAGGCGCAAAGCTAAACAGAGAAACCCTGTCTCGAAAAAACCAAAAAAAAAAAAAAAAAAAGTAAAGAAATTGGAGACTTCTTCACTAATGTCTTTAACAAACTTTTTGCTGTTGAATCTGTTCTTCAGTTTCAAAGATGGTTTCTACCATAAATTTTTAATGTACTTCTTGTATAATGTATATTTTTTCTGAATATTTACATTTCTGATATAAATATATTTTAGATATTTTACAATTTTCTCTCAGTGATCTCTGGTCATGAATTTTGACACATTTCCATTGCTCCTAAAGATATGTTCAGCTGTTGTTTATCCCTCTTCTTTTTACTTAAAATGCATTTTATTGAAATTCTTCACATAAATATTATTTTACTGCTAATTGCAATTGTTAGGGTAGATTTATTTTCCTGATGCTTTCAGAAAATGAATTACTCAAGGAATCTTGTAAATTTGTATTTCTGATAATTTAAATGTGTCATTTAAGTGGTCTCTTCCAGATAGGCTCCAGAACCCACTCTTAGGTGATATGTTTTATCCTCTTGAATCTACACTGCTTAGTTAGGAACATATTTCCAGCAATTGTTCCCTATGGCCAGCCCTTTCTTATATCAACTGATAAAGTTTCAGTGTAAATGAACTGGAAGATTTTAAGGATCCAGGTATTTGCAGATGAAACCAGGCCATTTGTTCCAATTTTGTTGAAAAGACTCCTTGAGAGGTCCTTTAGTTCAAATTGATCCTTTCCTGCCATCCCAGAGTGTGTGCATATATGTGTGTTAGTGTGGTTATATGTATATACCATGACATTTACGTGGAGGTCAAATGACATTTCTGGAATGTTCTTCCATGGTGGGAACTGGAGATTCAACTCACATCACCAGATTTGGGGAGCCAGTGCTTTTACGCACTGAGCCACGTTACTAGGAACTCTTGTCCTTTTCATAAGGTCTCTCCCAACCTCAGTATTAACTCTTGTCTTTACGTTCTTTCCTAATCTCACACGTTTCAATACTGGGACCTTCTTTCTCAGCCAAATATTTGCTTGTCTTGATTTTCATGTTTTCCGCAGCATATTTTTCTTTTATAGAGAATATCCTCTGTTGCTTCAGTTTCCTGTGTTCTCATGTTTGCAGATCCGTATCTAACGTTATTTCTGCAGAAAGACTCTGGATCCTTCTCAAGATTATGTCATCATGGCAGAAAACTGGCCACTGGTTGTATTCTGTCTCTGTAATAGAGACTGGCTGTGGAAAAGGACAGAACACTTTTCTTAAACTCACGCTTGATAGCCTTGTGCATAAAGCTCATTAAATTTCTAGACTACTGCAGTTTGCTGTCCTCATACTAACTCCTATTTTTATTTTCATTGGCCTCCGAAGGGTAGAACAGAACACAAAAAGATAGCTGTGGAGAGCGGTGGTAATTGGAATACCTTGACCACAAAACATTGTAGCGGCTCTCCTTGTCCCCAGGAGATGCATTGCAAGTCATCCTGTAGATGCTTTCTCAGCAGACAATACCAGACATTCATGCACCATGGTTTATATATTCACATATCCATGATAAAATTCAATTCATAAATTAGGAATGGTAAAAAAATCTAATAAAAAAGAACTACATTTAAACTTATGGGTCGTTTATTTCTGGAGTTTCCATTTTGTATGTTCAAGGCTTGAGTATTTGATCATGACTAAATAAAAGTCCGCGGAAAATAATAATATTGATGGAAGGAGTCCAGAGAATAAATTTGGGAGGGGGAAAGGTTGTCATTGTGGTTTTGTGTTTATGTCTACATTCATGTGCAAGAGAGTACAATTTAATATGCTACCAAATAGTAATAATGTATTCGAGTACTGAAGAATTTTATATTATACAAAAATCAAACAGATTAAACAATAAACAGACAACTAAATTGCACTTTAGGAATGAAAAGACTGATAAAGACTAGAACTTAGTAAGGATTATAGGGAAAGCCCGAAAGTGGGGAAGGTAAGCATTATTTATAAATGGGGTCAGGGTGACCCTGTCATTAAAGGTTGAGCAGAGACTAGTGGGAGAACTGAGCTAGAGGAACAGTTGTGCAGAACCCTCAGCCTAGGAAGCTCAACAGATTTGAAAATGGAGAAATTTGTGCTATTTTTCTCTCAAGGCATATTTTTCAGAACAATCCCCATAATTTTAATAAGTGCAGAGAATTTCCTAGACTGGATCTTGATCATATTCACTGCTTTGCCTCTCCCAGATCTGGACTCATGCCTGACACCAATTTGTGTCCTCTTTTCTTTCTCCTCCACCTCTTCCTCTTCCTCCTCCTCTTTCTTTTAAGGAGAGACTGCCTCACAGTTGTTGTCTTGGTCCTCTGGTTCTCACAATCTTTCTTTCCTTTCTTTTTTTTTTTTTTTTTTTTTTTTTTTTTTGGTTTTTCGAGACAGGGTTTCTCTGTGTAGCTTTGCGCCTTTCCTGGAACTCACTTGGTAGCCCAGGCTGGCCTCGAACTCACAGAGATCCGCCTGGCTCTGCCTCCCGAGTGCTGGGATTAAAGGCGTGCGCCACCACGGCCCGGCTCCTTTCTTTCCTTTCTTATACTATATTCCCTAGCATTAAGTATAGGGGATGCCTTGTAACTAAATTAATTCAGGTAGTAGTCCACAGACCATTGATGCATTTACCTGACCAGCTGTGTCTTTCTGTTGTCATTTATAGTCGTAACTTAATTGGACCTTAAAATGGAACATTCTATTTTAACCACATTTATAGTAATATACCATGTACCTTGTTTGTTGTATTACAGTATTATTTATTACATCATTTTCCTGGCAATTCCACTTATCAAAAAGCTCTTAAATGCATAAATAATATTAGATTTTTTAATTTTGCATACATTTTTATTTTCTATATGCTCTTTCTTTGACTGTGTAAACTAGACTTGCTTCAAATTCATGATCTTCCATCCTCACTCTCCCCAGTGCTGCCATTCCAGGCTTTGGAAACCACATGCTCCTCAGTTTCCAAGCATTACTTATTCAGTATGATGTAGGTTGAATTATATCTCTTGAAAAGACATATTGAAGTGTTAACTTCTACAATTTAGAAAATCCTAATTGAACAAAAAAAAAGTGTTAGTTCTAGTTGTAATTAGCTAAGTCCAGTAGCTGGTCCTTAAAGAGAAGGTGGATGCTTTCTTTAATTATAGCATAAATGTGAACACAGAGATAGGCATGCACAGAGGGATATCTTTGAAAACAGAGGGAGATGGTATTCGTGTGACTCAGTAATATAATCTATAAAACAAAGAACATCAGGAGTGACCAGGAGGCTAGAAGAATGAAGCAATTCCATTCTTTATTCTTCAGGGTGAATATGACTTGGATAACACTGTGAAGTTCTAGCCCCATGACTTTCAGAGAAGAAGTTGTTGTTTTAAGCCACCCAGATTTTGATTCTTATTGTAGCCCTAGGAGATTAGTATAATTTCAAAATATATTTTGATTTTGTATCTACTCTCCTTAATGAGTGATGACAAAATAAATGTAGAATCATGTGTGGTTGCCTTTTTATTCATCTTGTACAACATTTGTATATTAATATAATAATATCTGTATGATAATATATGTGTATATAATATTCTGTCATCTTGTATAATATCTAACCTTAAAGCTTTACTCATTTTCCAGTTTTGGAAAACAGCCTGCATCCTAGCAACATAGTTATAAATGAGGCAATAAGGTAGTAACATAGGTGGCCTAGCCCCTTGGAATTGGGGGGGGAAAAAAAACCTGTACTGTGTGGAGAATACTATTGGTGAAATTATTTTGGCCACTCCATGTAGTTAAAAGGATATTTATTTAATGGCGTAACTCACAAATTAAGTAATAGGTAGGTCGCAGGGTCTGGGGAAGGTGTATCGCAATCCACTGGTGTTCTCTGGAGCTCTGCTCAGTTCAGCATCCTGGCACCTAGAAAGCACACAGAGAGAGCGCTGGCCCATCCAGCTCTCCGGGCCTCCAGGCACCTCCCCTGGCCCCGCCTCTTAGGCGTGACAGTTGCCAGAGTCTCAATGGGGGTTGAAACTTCCAGATCCAAGCTGGAATGGCTACCCACTACAGAATACCCCTTGTTAACAGTCGTTAAGGCATTTCTTTGCTCTCTGCATTCTAGAACAGGTCTTTTAAAACATTTTATATTGTAGTGCATTTTCAATAAAGAAAATTTTAGGTGACCCTGGCTACACAGACATATAAAATAAACACATAAATCCAATATTTCATGATGATAAATCATGAAGAAATTTATTTCAAGTCAATTCTTTGTTATCTACATGCACACACACACAATTTCATCACTGATAAAAATGAAAGAAAATTTACAAACAGTGAAATTATTGCTTATATGTATAATTATAACTTAATTCAATATTTGACACTTGAGAATGCAAAGATTTTCAGTGTTTTTTAGTCATCAATGCTGAGACTGTTGCTTCATGTCGATCTTTAGCACAAACTGGCAGGATTATTTTAATGGCCATTTTGAAAATTATTGCAATTTCTGTCCTCACATTGGAAAATTCATGTAAAATTTTATGAGATCTCTTTTTTAGCAAACAAAAAAAATTAATGAAGAAAACATGATATAATTCAAAGATACACTAATTTTAAACATGCTGAAGAATGATGGCAGGAAATTAGTAAACATCTTGGGTTTTGTAATTAACATAAATTATGATTCTGTAAGAAAAGAAAACTTTGTAAGTACACTAAAAAGCATGACAGTTCATAGCATGCAATACTGTAAAATCTGAGCTATATTTCAAGCGGCGTATGTTAGCCTTTCATGGTGTATGGAAAGTGCTCAAATTGTGCCTTTGGAACCAAGGCTGCAGCGACATGCATGATACAATAAGATCAAGTACGGCTAGAAACACCATGGATTCATTTTGTGGTGCACTTGATTTTGGACTTATTTATCATCACTGTGTGTTTAAAGATCACCTTCAGGGTAGGAAATGGCTAAGTGGGTAAGTGCTGCCTTTCCTTGCACAAGGAATGAAGTTGGAATTCCCAGAACCAACGTGTCACATGGCCATGATGGCCCCATCTACAACAACAATGCTTGAAAGATGGCAGTACGCAGAGCAGTTGGATCCTGAGACTTGCCATGTCAGTGAGCTCTGGGTTCAGTTGAGAGAACCTGACTTAAAGAATGAGATAGGAAGCATGCAGGAAGACTCCTAATATCAACTAGAGGCATCCACATGGATAAACACAAATACATACCACACATGCTCACACACATACACACATGCATTCTATACATATGAACATGCACATACACACCTTACACACACACACATATACAATGTAAAAAATTCATTTTAATTATTTTTTAACTGTCACACTGAGCTATGTGGCACCATATGATTTCTTGACCTGGAGTTAAAAAGGCTGACCTCCAAAAGCTACCCAAAATTAATGACTATCAGGATCATATGAAAATATTTTAAGATGAAGATTCTGATTGAATATGCTAATCAGATATGCCATATTTCTGATAAGCAATCTAACAATATTTTTATTAATAAGAGCAAAAAAATATTTTCATACCTTGCCAGATAAACCACTAAAACTTTACTCAGTAACCTATATTAGAAACCCACATATTATCATTAACATTGTTACTCAGCAGCAAGCAGCATGTCTCTGAGTATTTAAGGAAAAATATGCTCTTCTAGGTGTTAGAAACTTTCAAAAGGCATCCCATTGGTAGCAGGATTAAAAATAGACATCCTACTTGAATAGATATTTTTTGGAAACAACACACTCTTTGAAGGAATATAGAATTCTAAGATGTTTTAAGGATTGGTACATTACATTGTCTTTCAGCCTGTTCTTTCTGTGGACACTGCCTTTAAATGGCACAAATGTTATAATTTGTAGATTCCACCTTCTCTCCTCTCTGCTTCACCATTAGCAATAAATTTCTGGTAAGCATGTAATGGCTTTTAGCACACCAAGAATGAACTTTCCTCGGCACTTACTCTGACTACAGAGAAACCTGTGTGATTTATCCGTGTTATATTCACAGGTTTCTCCTGAGGTTGGGTGTCTTAATTACTTTTCTGTTGCTATGAAGAGACATGATGAACAAGACAACTTACAGAAGAAAGAGTTGCTCAAGGCTTATGGCTACAGGGTGTTAGAGTTTGTAACATTTATGGTGGAGAAAATGACAGCAGGTAGTTGTGACACTGAATCAGGAGCTAAGACCTTATGACATTATCCTAAATTATGACATATAAAGAGAGAGCTTACCGGAAATGGAGTGATACACTTCCTTATAATTCCCAAACAGTTTCACCAAGTGGAGACCAAGCATTCCAAGACATAAGCCAATGGGAATCCTTATTCAAATCACCACATTGGGGTAAGGGATATATGGATTTAAAATGTTGAACCTACTAGCTATGTATGTTGCATTCACACATTGATGGCATCCAACAGAGGTCTGATGGGCTTATTGCCCACTCAAAAGGAGGGAAACAATGCCTGGTACTGAAAACCTAGCCAGTTTTCCAGAGCTAGTGAGGTCATGAACCTTAGAAAAGAAACTACAATTGTCATTTTGCTAGATCACTGTAACTACTTACTACATTCTAAATCGTGTGTGTGGTGTGTGTGTGTGTGTGTGTGTGTGTGTGTGTGTGTGTGTGTGTGTAAGTGTTACCCCTCATCAAAGAAGCATCTCTTTATAGAAAATGTAGACTATCAGAGAAAATCACAATGGTACATAATACGAGGATCAATTGATCAAGAAGATACCAATACCAGTTGATACATTTACTTCATAGCTCCTGCATCTATGACTTAGGTAACATCATGGAAGAGGGTTCAGTAAGACTTTTAGAAGAATAATACCAGTAAGTCTTCAAAAACAGTCTCTCACAGAAATAACTGTACAAACAAGGTCTAAAGAATGGCACGGTCAATAGACATATTAATGTGGAAGTGAGATAGTCTCAAAGGCCCCTACCTGTAAACAAGGAATTACAGGCAACTAGTGATTACTGAAAAAAGGAGAATCAGCCATTCCCAGGGATGAAACTCCTTATTGTCCAATACAGTCATCATCTTGAAAACTACATATGCACATGCAACAAGATTCAGCCAGTAGTACTAATATATTTTTGAACATGTATGTAACAATAATACTTGTTGGGGGAAGAGGCTATTAATTTTAGGTTGAATGTTGTGGGATATTTGCACAATAATTGACCATGTATTTGCTGTAATTGGTAAAATAAAAAGCTGAATGGCCAATACCTAGGCAAGGGATAAAAGCGGGACTTCCAGAGATTGAAAGGAAGAGGAGGAGGCATCAAGGTGCACAGGAGATGACAGGAGACAAGGAGAGAAAACTGGAGGTCCAAGATGAAAGTTGGGTATTGATAAACTTCTAAATGGTCTTATTAAATAAAAAACAGGCACCCAAATATAGGGGTGAAAGCCTTAGATCAGGGAAATAGTGAGAGCCACCAGCCAACCTACCTCACCAACTCTGCAGCTTCCAAATGTGAGCTACTTCCTGTCTACCCATACCTTTATATGTCTTGCTTTTCTGCTCTCTCATTGGTTCTTAGCCTAGCTACCTGACTTCCTTGTCTCTGCCTGTCTGTACAGACCTCCAGGCCTCTATGGTCGGTAGTGGTATTAAAGGCGTGTGTCACCATGCTTGGCTGTGTTCCTTAGTATGGCCTTGAACACACAGAGACCCTGCTTGCTAAATGATCAGATTAAGGGTGTGTGCTGTCTGACTTTGTTTACTTAAAATGGTTGGCCTTTCTCCTTGATCTCCAGGCAAACTTTATTTATCAAAGCACAAATAAAATATCACCACATTACATCACAAATAAAATATCACCACAGATAGGTAATACCACGTGATAGAATGTAGATTAATATAAATAGGTTAATTTAAGTTATAAGAGCTAGTTGAGAACAAGCCTAAGCTATAGGCTGAGATTTTGTAATTAATAATAAGTCGCCATGTACTTATTTGGGAGCAAGCTGGTGGCCCAAAGGAAAGTTTACTACAGGTGGAGGGTTAAATTTGAAGAGTTGGGGAGCGAGGGGGCTGGGAAGGGGCAAAAGGAGGGAAATGAAAAGAGGAAAGCAGATTTCTACATTTGAGTTAAAATATCCAAAAATAAAGAGGAAAGTAAAATAATACTACTAATAATAAATTGTTGCACCTCATAGAAATCAGCTGGAACTTTCAATGTACTTATCAGAGTTTTCCATAGTTGTAATATAATTTTTAAAAAAATTAAAAACTACTAGCTATCACACTGCTCAAGATTTTCTGAGGTTCTTTCAAATTGGTAATTCTTTTTATTTCTGGCCACATAATCAGATTTCATTGCTCACCTCACTACCTTATAGGTATATCCATCATCTTGGTTGCAACTTATGTGTGATAAATTGTTTGAATCCTGCCTCCCAGTGCATTGCATCTGTTAGGGCCTCTTGCTTTGCAAAGTACCTGCACATGGCATATCAAGTTGTTCATTTCAACCTTTAAGCTCAGGCTGTCCTGCAGGTTTCCTTTGAAGAATTTTATGTAACAGAAGTAATGCCTGTGACCTCTGTGGTACTCCTCCCCTGACAAAAATGTTTTTTGCATCTGTTTTCATCTTCTTGAAACAGTTCTCTGGCCTATTCATTCTTCAAAGAAGCCTGGGGTGAAAGACTATTTGGAAATAAATCAAGCTTACACAGCTGATCTCAGTTCTAGTTTATCTTGTATTTAAAAGCAGCCATACAAAACAAAACAAAAAAAAGGCCAAAATGGTACTGGTTATATAGGTCTGGACGTAAAGTACTTTTTGTCCAAGCTCAAAGATCTGAGTTCAATCCCCAGGATCCACATTTTAGAGAGAGACTGCCAATGCTTGTCAATTGATCTCTGGTCCCCCCCACAATTCCCCTTTTAAATAAATAATAAAAATTAAAGATGATTTATTAAAAAAAATCCATAACAGGAGTGTTATTAAAAGATATGATCAATCAAGCTATGAGACTGAAAAAAATGTTGCTTTCTGACATGGAGTTTGTAGTATGCTTTTTAAGAATAAATAGACTAAGATTGTATCTAGAGTTTTTCTGGTCCTGCTTGACCCAAGGTCAGGACAAATCTCTCAGCTGCCAATCCTGCAGCCGCTTAGACCCAACCAAGTAAACACACAGAGACTTACATTGCTTATAAACTATATGGCCGTGGCAGGCTTCTAGTTATCTAGTTCTTACATCTTAAATTAACCCATTTTTATTAGTCTATGAGTTGCCACGTGGCTTGTGGCTTACTGGTACCTTACATCTCACTTGTCAAGGTTGTGGCTGGCAGCGTCTCTCTGCCTCAGCCTTCCACTTCCCAGAATTCTCCTCTCTTCTTGTCCCACCTATACTTCCTGCCTGGCAACTGGCCAATCAGTGTTTTATTTATTCACCAATCAGAGCAACACATTTGATATACAGAACATCCCACAGCACTAAGATAGAAAATGTTGCCAGGCGGTGGTGGCACATGCCTTTAATCCCAGCACTCAGGAGGCAGAGCCAGGTGGATCTCTGTGAGTTCGAGGCCAGCCTGGGCTAACAAGTGAGCTCCAGGAAAGGTGCAAAGCTACGCAGAGAAACCCTGTCTCGAAAAAAACAAACAAACAAACAAACAAACAAAAATGTTTCACCATTATGACTATATTAGTCTTAGGTTTGGCTGATAAAACACTCCTGGGAATATTTCTTCATAAATTTTAGTGAGATCATGGATGCCATTATAAAGATCACAGCTCTCTGAGCCAGATTCTTGAAAGATTGTTTATCAGTGAAGGACCATGAGCAAGAATAAACTTCAAAAACATTTTAGAAATTTTGTTGTTTGCTATTTTGAGACAGGGGCACATGTAGGTGAGATTGGCCTTGAACACCATGTTTCCCTGTCTCCATCTCCACAGTGCTGGAAATAATATAAAAATACTAATGTCTTTACAATTAGCCTTTCCATTTCTCACCTAGTAACTGTTTTGGATGGTTTTATTGATGAACAATATTTTTTTCTGAAAAGGTGAATTGATTCTTACACATGTTTGTAGTGTAAATTAATTTTTGTTCTTACTAAAACACAGAGAAAAAGTCAAAGCAGGAAATGACATAATTCCATCATTAGAACTTTGAAATCGTTATGCCTAAGGTAATGTACATTCTTAGAATAATTTACACATTACTTTAACCTGGTTTTAGGATCAATGCCATTTCTGAACATATCTTGACTCTCTAAATTGGTTGTATCATACTCCATCTAGTGGGCACAGAATAACCTTTCGTGCTGTCTGTAGTTCCAAACCTTCAGGTGCTAAAAGCCTGTAAAGGATACTTCTGCAAACATCTATTTTTTTCCTTTCATAACTATAATACATTTTCTGCCATAATTTACTACTTTTATGTTTGATCATTAAAAT
The DNA here is from genome assembly GCF_004664715.2 of Peromyscus leucopus. Taxonomy (NCBI): domain Eukaryota; kingdom Metazoa; phylum Chordata; class Mammalia; order Rodentia; family Cricetidae; genus Peromyscus; species Peromyscus leucopus. Next base: position 52,256,066 of record NC_051068.1, read on the forward strand.
TATTTGGTATAGCACATATGTGAAGTCCCTGTTTTAGATTTATGCTATATTTCTCTAAGAGGTTGTGGTGTTCTTGCAACATCAATTCTCTATATCAAACTCTTTAGTTTTCTTCAATTTTCAAGCTTCATGAGTAACTTAGAACATTATGATGGTTACCATTTATTCTGCATCATTATTTAAACTTTTAAATCTATATTATATATCCTTTCTCTATATTTTGTTCATCAATAATTGCAGTTCCCTCCCAAGTACATTTCATATTAGCATATCATCTACTCTAGTATAGTCTGACTGCATGGGGCAACTATTTACTGTAACACAAGACTAGATTTCTACCTATTACCATTTAACTGATTTTCCATGTGCTCATGGGTTTCTAAAGTGTTTCTACCTGACAGTATCTCTGATGACAACTCTTCTCCAGTGAGTCTGTTGATGACAACAGATCATTTTCTTAGAATAAACTAAAGTGTTATCTAATGGATTTGCCTTGAATTTAAAAGGCATTCTCATCAACCAGAAATTTGTGAACATTTTTGGGGGAATGGAAACAATTTTTATTAAACATCATGTAATAGAATACCATTCTTTTCTGCTTACACACTGCTTAATGACTAATATTCTATTCTATCACACACACACACACACACACACACACACACACAGAAATACACAGGTAGTGCCAATGTTTATAACTGTAAACAATTTGTGGACATTCATTTCTTTGAGTACAAGTTTTAAATTCCTTTGGACGTATACTTAGTAGTGGGATGAAATTATCAAAAGGTACCTTTGTGTTTAACTTTGTAAGGAATCATTCACAATCTTTCTTTATGATTCATTGACCAACATTTTTCATTCCCACTAGCAATGTATCAAAATCATAATTTCTCTACATCTTATAAATGTTTAGAATTTCTTTTTTTGATATTATACTCCCTCTAGCAGAAGCAGTATCCATCCCATGTGGATTAATTGCTCTAACAGAATGATGATGATATCAAGATTGCAATAAATGTAATTATCCTTCATAGCAATAATTTTATGAAATGTAAACATTTTCTTAGTACTATTTGACATTTTAGATTATAGTAAACTAAAACATGCTGATTTACTAGGTATTATCCTGAACATAAATAATTTCTCTTCTATTGGTATTCCATTTCTGTAGGTAATACATGATTGAATTATATTCCCCAAATTTTTCACTAAATAAGTAGTCATAGCATAAGATTCAAGTGCATTATTTTTGATTATTTGTAAATCTAAGGCTTTCTCCCATTATGTACCTCTCAGATGCCTCATAGCACCCGTTATTAGAGTGATTTTTCCATTCCACTGAATCCTCGATACCTTTGAACACCAACTGTTTCTACCCTTCCATGTTCTGTTTTCATCTTCTTTGCCAATTTTTTTTTAGTCTGAACCTATCCTTAATATCTTAGTCACTTTTCTATGGCTATGATAAAACACTGTGAATGAGGTAAGATAGTAGAAAAAAAATGATTTGTCTAGGAGGCTTAGAATCCATGATAGAAGAGTGAAAACATGGCTGTAAGAGGAGAAAGCTAAAGACTCCCAAGTTGAAATAGAACCAGGAGGTAAAGAAAGTGTCCTGGCACATGGCTTTAAAACCTTAAAGCCCGCCTTTAGTGACATACTACCTCCAGCAAGGTAGCAGTTGCTAAACTTATTCTAATAGTGCCACCAACTGACGACCAAGTTTCAAACACCTAAATCTATGGGGGACATTCTCATTCCAACCACCACACTTGATGAAGCTTCCTCTAGAACCAGAAAATAACCTTTGATACAGCTTCAACCTCAGCCAATGCTGTCAACCAAGTTACCATTTCTGTAAGGTCCAAAAGAATAGTAAGTTATTTTACCATCTACACAAAGCCTTTAGTGTAAAAACTTAATTTCCAAGGACTAAAATGATTCTTAGAGGTTATTTTTTCCAGGTGAAGATATATTAGCAACATGATGCATTACTTAAAAAAATAAACAAAGAATATCCAGGTAAGAAAAGACATAATAAGATATTTCATGAAGCCAGTCAGGATGCTAAAATTATTTTACTCAGGTTCTATCAAATAGGATTCTCAGCCTCTTCCCTAAAGCCTCTAGTTATAAGTAATTCAGTTTCATTGTGCTGTGAAACATAGAACCATTTAATAACTTAAGTTGGTACTGATAATAGATTTTTTTCCAATATTGTCTTTAAAACCTTCTCATCCCCATTAGGAGAAGAAATTCATAATACAGAAGTAGTTAAGACTATACAAAGAGATTTTCCATGCTACCAAATAGATTTGATCACAACAACAGCTATAGTAGAGAATAATGACTGTGTTCTATCTTCTTTATTGGGAAATATTCCTATTAGCTATAATTATCAACTAAATTCTTTTCACTACTGCTGAAGATTAAATGCCTATTGCAGTCATTATCAATATTCAGAGGCTTCCAAGTGAATATCTGATTGTTTTAACTGCCTGTTTAGCTCCTACAGGCTGTGACCAATTGTTCACTGTCAGTATACCTTTCTTCATTAATAATAAATAAAATAACAAAAATGTTTGGCTTCTATTCCTTGGAAGTGAGTTTAAAGTGTTTCATTCGGACACAAGAATAAATGATACCTCCAGCTAGCAATCAAAACATAAATAGGTACTTATTCAAATTGTAACTCTAGCTTAAAACTCATGCATGCATTCAGCAAAATGTTGTAAACAAATTCATTAGTTGACAGCATGGGAGAATAGAAAGAATAGGATACCTGGATTCAAAATAGAACTTAGATTCTGTTTTCTCCACTTGGTTCCCAACGAAGAAAATTACATGAAATTATGAGATTGTTATGTTCTTACAGAAACATTAGTACTACTTGGCAGAATTGTGACTAGTAGCAAATAAGCTACCAGATATGTAAATATTTTTTAGAGCATTTCTTTAGAAAATCTTGCATGATAATAAGAACTCCAGAGATCAGGTGATTCAAACACTTCTTTTATATGGTAGAAACTGGGCTATAAATGCAGTTGGGTGGCTGAGTATGTGGCAGTCATGTGCAAGGTCATGGGTTCAATCTTGGGCATGGCAAAAGGAAATTGAAGTAATGACACCATATATATATATATATATATATATATATATATAATTATTTTTAATATTCTGTGAAAATACCGAGTTTCCTATAATTACTTTTTTATTATTTTATTTTACAATATAATTCTACATATTAGCCACGGAATCCCTTGTTCTCCCCCCTCCTGCCCCCCTCCCCTTCCCCCCAGCCCACCCCCCATTCCCATCTCCTCCAGGGAAAAGACTCCCCTGAGGATTGAGATCAACCTGGTAGATTCAGTCCAAGCAGGTCCAGTCCCCTCCTCCTAGGCTGAGCTAAGCGTCCCTACATAAGCCCCAGGTTTCAAACAGCCAACTCATGCACTGAGCACAGGACCCGGTACCACTGCCTAGATGCCTCCCAAACAGATCAAGCTAATCAACTGTCTCACCTATTCAGAGGGCCTGATCCAGATGGGGGCCCCTCAGCCTTTGGTTCATAGTTCATGTGTTTCCATTCATTTGGCTATTTGTCCCTGTGCTTTATCCAACCTTGGTCTCAACGATTCTCGCTCATATAAACCCTCCTCTTTCTCACTAATTGGACTCCCTCCCAGAGCTCCACCTGGGGCCTAGCCCTGGATCTCTGCATCCAGTTCCCTCAGTCATTGGATGGGGTTTCTAACATGACAATTAGGGTGTTTGGCCATCCTATCACCAGAGTAGGTCAGTTCAGGTTGTCTCTCAACCATTGCCAGCAGTCTATTGTGGGGGCATCTTTGTGGATTTTTGTGGGCCTCTCTAGCACTTTGCTTCTTCCTATTCTCATGTGGTCTCCATTTACAATGGTCTCCTAATCCTTGTTCTCCCTTTGTTCTTGATCCAGCTCGGATCTCCCGCCCCCCAAGCTCTCTTTCCCTTGACCCTCGCCCTTAATTACCCCATTCATGTCCAGGCTGTTTATATAGATCTCAGCCATTTCTCCATCATTGAGATATCCCCGTGTCTTTCTTGGGGTCCTGCTTTCCAGGTAGCCTCCCTGGTGTTGTGAGTAGCAGTCCAGTCATCCTTGTTCCACATCTAATATTCTGCTATAAGCAAGTACATACTATGTTTGTCTTTCTGAGTCTGGGTTACCTCACTCAGGATGATTTTTTTTTTAGATCCATCCATTTGCCTGCAAACCTCATGATGTCATTGTTTTTCTCTGCTGAGTAGTATTCCATTCTGTATATGTACCACATTTTATTTATCCATCCTTTAGTTGTAGGGCATCTAGGTTGTTTCCAGGTTCTGGCTATTACAAACACTGCTGATAGGAACATAGCTGAGCAAGTGCTCTTGTGGTATGATTGAGCATTCCTTGGGTATATGTCCAAGAGTGGTATAGCTGGATCTTGGGGGAGATTGATTCCCAATTTTCTAAGAAAGCACCATATTGATTTCCAAAGTGGTTGTACAAGCTTGCATTCCCACCAGCAGTGGGGGAGAGTTCCTCTAGCTCCATATCCTCTCCAGCATAAGGTGTCTTCAGTGTTTTTGATCTTAGCCATTCTGACAAGCAAATGGTGGTATCTCAGAGTTGTTTTGGTTTGCATTTCCCTGATAATTAGGGATGTTGAGAAATTCCTTAAATGTCTTTCAGTCATTTAAGTTTCCTCTGTTGAGAATTCTCTGTTTAGTTCTATAGCCCATTTCTTTTTTTTTCTTTTATATATATATTTTTTTATTTTACAATATCATTCAGTTCTACATATCAGCCATAGGTTCCCCTATTCTCCCCCCTCTCACCCCTTCCCCTTACCCCAGCCTACCCTCCATTCCCACCTCCTCCAGGATAAGTCCTCCCCCGAGGACTGCGATCAACCTGGTAGACTCAGTCCAGGGAGGTCCAGTCACTTCCTCCCAGACTGAGCCAAGTGTCCCTGCATAAGCTCCAGGTTTCAAACAGCCAACTCATGCAATGAGCACAGGACTTGGTCCCACTGCCTAGTTGCCTCCCAAACTGATCAAGCCAATCAACTGTCTCACCTATTCAGAGGGCCTGATCCAGCTGGGGGCCCCTCAGCCTTTGGTTCATAGTTCATGTGTTTCCATTCATTTGGCTATTTTTTTGAATAATTGAGTAAAACTGAAATTTATTATAAGCCACAGTCGTCCTAGGGATCTCCATGCTATATATATAGCCTCTATGGTTCTATGGGTTGTGGTCTGATTGTTCTTTATTTTATATCTAGAATCCACCTATGAGTGAGTACATACCATAACTGTCTTTCTGGGTTTGGGTTACCTCACTCAGGATGATTTTTTCTAGTTCCATCCATTTGCCTGCAAATTTCATGCTTTCATTGTTTTTCTCTGCTGAGTAGTACTCCATTGTGTATATGTACCACATTTTCTTCATCCATTCTTCCGTTGATGGGCATCTAGGTTGTTTCCAGGTTCTGGCTATTACAAATAGTGCTGCTATGAACATAGCTGAGCATGTATCTTTATGGTATGAATCAGCATTCCTTGGGTATATGCCCAAGAGTGGGATGGCTGGGTCTTGAGGTAGTTTGATTCCTAATTTTCTGAGAAACCCCCATACTGATTTCCACAGTGGTTGTACAAGTTTACATTCCCACCAACAGTGGAGGAGTGTTCCCTTTGCTCCACATCCTCTCCAACATTGGTTGTCATAGGTGTTTTTGATCGTAGCCATTCTGACAGGTGTAAGGTGGTATCTCAGAATCATTTTGATTTGCATTTCTCTGATGATTAAGGATGTTGAGCATTTCTTTAAATGTCTTTCAGCCATTTGTAGTTCTTGCTTTGTGAATTCTCTGTTTAGCTCTTTAGCCCATTTTTCAATTGGACTGTTCAGTACTTTGATGTCTAGTTTCTTGAGTTCTTTATATATTGTGGAGATCAATCCTCTGTCAGATGTGTGGTTGGTGAAGATCTTTTCCCAATCTGTTGGCTGTCTTTTTGTCTTATTGACTGTGTCTTTTGCCCTGCAAAAGCTTTTCAGTTTCGAGAGGTCCCATTTATTAATTGTTGTGCTCAGGGTCTGTGATGTTTGTGTTATATTTAGGAAATGGTCTCCAGTGCCAATGCATTCAAGAGTGCTTCCTATTTTCTTTTCTATTAAGTTTAGTGTAACTGGATTTATGTTTAGGTCTTTGATCCACTTGGACTTGAGTTTTGTGCATGGTGACAGATATGGATCTATTTGTAATCTTTTACATATTGACATCCAGTTATGCCAGCACCATTTGTTGAAGATACTTTCTTTGTTCCATTGTATAGTTTTGGCTCCTTTGTCAAAAACCAGGTATTCATATGTGCATGGATTAATGTCAGGGTCTTCAATTCGATTCCATTGGTCTGTATGTCGGTTTTTATACCAGTACCAAGCTATTTTTATTACTATAGCTCTATAGTAGAGTTTGAGGTCAGGGATGGTGATGCCTCCAAGGGTTGCTTTATCGTATAGGATTCTTTTAGCTATCCTGGGTCTTTTGTTTTTCCATATAAAGTTGAGTATTTTTCTTTCCAATTCTGTGAAGAATTGTGTTGGGATTTTGATGGGGATTGCATTGAATCTGTAGATTGCTTTTGGTAAGATTGCCATTTTTACTCTGTTAATCCTACCTATCCATGAGCATGGGAGATCCTTCCATTTTCTGATATCTTCTTCAATTTCTTTCTTTAGAGATTTAAAGTTCTTATCAAAAAGGTCCTTCACTTGTTTAGGTAGTGTTATCCAAGGTATTTTATATTATTTGTGGCTATTGTAAGGGGTGATGTTTCTCTGACTTCTTTCTCAGCCCTTTTATCATTTGTGTATAGGAGGGCTACTGATTTTTTTGAGTTGATCTTGTATCCTGCCACTTTACTGAAGGAGTTTATCAGCTGTAGGAGTTCCCTGGTAGAGTTTTTGGAGTCACTTATGTATACTATCATATCATCTGCAAATAGAGAAAGTTTGACTTCTTCCTTGCCAATTTGTATCCCTTTGATCTCCTTTTGTTGTCTTATTGCTCTAGCTAGAACTTCTAGTACTATATTGAATAAATATGGGGAGAGTGGACAGCCTTGTCTTGTTCCTGAATTTAGTGGTATTGCTTTGAGTTTCTCTCCATTTAATTTGATGTTTGCTGTTGGCTTGCTATAAATTGCTTTTATTATGTTTAAAAATGTTCCTTGTATTCCTGATCTTTCTAAGACCTTTATCATGAAGGGGTGTTGGATTTTGTCAAAGGCTTTTTCAGCATCTAAGGAGATGATCATATGGTTTTTTTCTTTCAGTTTGTTTATATGGTGTATTACATTGACTGATTTCCGTATGTTGAACCATCCTTGCATCCCTGGGATGAATACTACTTGATCGTGATGGTTGATTGTTTTGATGTATTCTTGGATTCGGTTTGCCAATATTTTGTTGAGTATTTTTTGCATCAATGTTCATAAGGGAGATTGGTCTATAGTTCTCTTTCTTTGTTGCATCTTTGTGTGGTTTGGGTATCAGGGTAATTGTAGCCTCATAAAAAGAGTTTGGTAGTGTTCCTTCTGTTTCTATTGTGTGGAACATTTTGAAGAGTATTGGTATTAGTTCTTTGAAAATCTGGTAGAATTCTGCACTGAAACCATCTGGTCCTGGGCTTTTTTTGCTTGGGAGACTTTTGATGACTCTTTCTATTTCTTTAGGGGTTATTGGTCTATTTAAATGGTTTATCTGGTCTTGATTTAATTTTGGTATGTGGTATTTATCCAGAAAAGTGTCCATTTCTTCCTGGTTTTCCATTTTTGTGGAGTACAGGTTTTTGAAGTATGATCTGATGATTCTCTGGATTTCCTCGTTGTCTCTTGTTATGTCTCCCTTTTCATTTCTGATTTTGTGAATTTGGGTGCTCTCTCTTTGCCTTTTGGTTAAATTGGCTATGGGTTTGTCTATCTTGTTGATTTTTTCAAAGAACCAACTCTTTGTTTCATTGATTTTTTGTATTGTTCTCTTGTTTTCTATTTTGTTGATTTTAGCCCTCAATTTGATTATTTCCTGGCGTCTATTTCTCCTGGGTGAGTTTGTTTCTTTTTGTTCTAGAGCTTTCAGTTGTGCTGTTAATTCATTGGTATGGGATTGCTCCATCTTCTTTATGTGTGCATTTAGAGCTATGCTTTCATAGTGTCCCATAAGTTTGGGTATGTTGTACTTTCATTTTCATTGAATTCTAGGAAATCTTTAATTTCTTTCTTTATTTCTTCCTTGACCCATTGATGTTTCAGGTGGGCATTATTCAGTTTCCATGAGTTTGTGGGTTTTCTATAATTTTTGTTGTTGTTGAGGTCTTACTTTAAGGCATGGTGATCTGATAAGATACAGGAGGTTATTCCAATTTTTTTTTGTATCTGTTGAGATTTGTTTTGTGTCCAAGCATGTGGTCAATTTTTGAGAAGGTTCCATGGGGTGCTGAGAAGAAGGTATATTCTTTTGTGTTAGGATGGAATATTCTGTAGATATCTATTAGGTCCATTTGAGTCATAACATCTGTTAGGTCCTTTATTTCTTTGTTAAGTTTCAGTCTGGTAGATCTATCTTTTGGTGAGAGTGGTGTGTTAAAATCTCCCTTTACTAATGTGTGGGGTTTGATGTGCGTTTTAAACTTTAGTAGTGTTTCTTTTATGAATGTGGATGCTTTTGTATTTGGAGCATAAATATTTAGAATCGAGACTTCATCTTGGTGGATTTTTCCCGTGATAAATATGTAATGTCCATCCTGGTCTCTTTTGATTGATTTTAGTTTGAAGTCTATTTTATTAGATATTAGGATAGCTACACCAGCTTGTTTCTTAGGTCCATTTGCTTGGAAAGCCTTTTTCTAGCCCTTTACTCGGAGGTAGTGTCTGTCTTTGGAGTTAAGGCGTGTTTCTTGTATGCAGCAAATGGATGGGTCCTGTTTTCTTATCCATTCTGTTAGCCTGTGTCTTTTTATAGGTGAGTTGAGACCATTGATATTGATGGATATTAATGACCAGTGATTGTTAATTCCTGTTATTTTTTGTGGTTGTGTTGTCCTTCTTTGGTATATGTTGGTGTGGGATTATCTATTGCTTGATTTTTCATGGATGTGTTTAGCTTCTTTGAGTTGAATTTTCCCTTCTAGTGCTTTCTGTAGGGCTGGGTTTGTGGACAGGTATTGATTAAATCTGGTTTTATCCTGGAATATTTTGTTTACTCCGCCTATGGTGATTGAGAGTTTTGCTGGGTATAATAGTCTGGGTTGGCATCCATGGTCTCTTAGTGTCTGCATGAGGTTTGTCCATGATCTTCTAGCTTTCATAGTCTCTATTGAATAGTCTGGTGTTATTCTGATGGGTTTGCCTTTATATGTTACTTGGTCTTTTTCCTTTGCGGCTCTTAATATTTTTTTCTTTGTTCTGTGTGTTTAGTGTTTTGATTATTATGTGGCGAGGGGACTTTTTTTTTGGATCCAGCCTATTCGGTGTTCTGTAAGCTTCTTGTATCTTCATAGGTATTTCTTTCTTTAGGTTAGGAAAGTTTTCTTCTATGATTTTGTTGAATATATTTTCTGTGCCTTTGAGTTGGTATTCTTCTCCTTCTTCTATCCCTATTATTCTTAGGTTTGGTCTTTTCATGGTGTCCCAAATTTCCTGGACGTTTTGTGTTACGACTTTTTTGTCTTTAGTGTTTTCTTTGACTGAAGAATCTATTTTCTCTATCGTGTCTTCAGTGTCAGAGATTCTCTGTTCCATCTCTTGCAATCGGTTGGTTATGCTTTTTTCTGTAGTTCCTGTTTGTTTAGTCAGGATTTCTATTTCCAGCATTCCCTCAGCATGTGTTTTCTTTATTGTCTCAAATTCATTTTTCAGATCTTGGAATGTTTCTTTCATCTGTTTAATTGCTTTTTCTTGGCTTTCTTTGATTTCTTCCCATTTTTTGTTCATTTTTTCTTCCATTTCTTTAAGGGAGCTTTTTATTTCCTCTTTAATGGAGTTTTTAATTTCCTCTTTAAGGCAAGTTTTTATTTCCTCTTTAAGGAAGTTTTTCATTTCCTCTTTAAGGAAAGTTTTTATTTCCTCTTTAAGGTAGCTTTTCATTTCCTCTTTAAGGAAAGTTTTTATTTCCTCTTTGAGGGAATGTTTTATTTCTTCTTTAAGGGCCTCTATCATCTTCTTAAAGTCATTTTTAGGGTTGATTTCTTCTGTTTCTTCTGTCATGGTATGTTTAGGTCTTGCAGGTGTAGAATCACTAGGTTCTGATGTTGCCATATAGGTCTTTATGTTGTTGCCTGTATTTTTGCACTGGCGTCTACTCATCTCTTCCTCTGTGCGGTACAGGTGGTGTCTGTGTCTGAGAGTGCCTCTCTTGTTCTAATTTTTAGTCTTGGTTTAGTAGGGGTTCTTGGTTAAATTGGTGCTATTGGGCTATTTCTTCAGGGGCAGCTGATTTCAGTCGGTGAATTATATACTTACGATTCTGGTGATCTGGTTTGGTGGCTGGGTAGCGCCTTCTTCTGTGTTCCCAGGTCACGTTTTGTTCATTTGTCAACTCCTCAGCTGATCTTGTTTCTTCAGACTTCAAACTGTAGGCATCTGAATCCTCTCCTAGATGGGTTTCAGCTGAGCAGGGTAGTCTCACCAACACCTCCAAGTTGTTGGGTTTCACAGGATCAGCAGTTGGGCCCTGGGTTGTCCTCAGACGGAGTGTTCAGATTCGTTCTGGTTCCGACCCATGGAGCTTCTTCCCCAGGTGTTGGGGTTAGGGGCATCCCTGTTCCAAGCTGCATCTGCTTGTCTCCTTCCCTGGGCCTGTCTACCTCTGCGGTCTGTCGCCGGGCCTGTATGTCCCTGTCAACTACCGCTGGGTCTGTCTGCCTCTTCGGGCCGCCACCGGGCCTGTATGTCTCTGCCAGCTGCTACTGGGCCTGTATGTCCATGTCGGCCGCAGCTGCTGGCCCGTCTACCTCTGCAGGCCGCCTCTTCGGGCCTACCTACGTCTGCTTGTCTCCACTGCTGGGCCCGTCTACTTCCGCGGGCCGCTGCCTCAGGCCTATCTGCATCTGCTTGTCTCTGCCGCCGGGCCTGTCTACCCCTGTGGACCGCCGCTGGGCCTGAATGTCTCTGCCGGCTACCGCTGGGCCTGAATGTCCCTGTCGGCCGCTGCCGCCGGGCCCATCTACCTCCGCGGGCCCCTGCCACAGGCCTACCTGCGTCTGCTTCTATAGCCCATTTCTTAATTGGACTGTTGGGCATTTTTATATCTAATTTCTTGAGTGCCTTATATATTCTGGGTATAAGTCCTCTGTCAGATATGGAGTTGGTGAAGACCTTTTCCCATTCTGTAGGCTGTCACTTTCCCTTGTTGACCGTATCCTTTGCTCTACAAAAGCTTCTCAGTTTCAAGAGGTCCCATTGATTGATTGTTTCTCTCAGTGTCTGAGCTACTGGTGTTATATTTAGGAAGTGATCTCCTATGTCAATGCATTCAAGACTACTTCTTACTTTCTCTTCTAGCAGGTTCAGAGTAGCTGGATTTATGTTGAGGTCTTTGATCTACTTGGACTTAAGCTTTGTGCACAGTGACAGATACGGATCTATTTGCAGCCTTCTACATGTTGATATCCAGTTATGCCAGCACCATTTGTTAAAGATGCTTTCTTTTTTCCATTGTACACTTTTGGCTTCTTTGTCAAAAATTATATGTTCATTAGTATGCGAATTAATGTCAGGATCTTCAATTCCATTCCATTGGTCCACATGTTGGTTTTTATGCCAGTACCAAGCTGTTTTTATTACTGTAGCTCTATAGTAGAGCTTGAAGTCAGGGATTGTGATGCCTCAGAGGTTGTTTTATTGCACAGAATTCTTTTGGCTATCCTGGGTTTTTTGCTTTTCCATATGAAGTTGAATATTATTCTTTCCAGGTCTGTGAAGAATTGTGTTGGTATTTTGATGGGGATTGAACTGAATCTGTAGATTGCTTTTGGTAAGATTGCCATTTTTACTATGTTAATCCTGCCTATCCATGAGCATGGGAGGTCTTTCCATTTTCTGACATCTTTTTCAATTTCTTTTTTCAGGGACTTAAAGTTCTTTACATATAGGTCCTTCACTTGCTTGGTTAGTGTTACCCCAAGGTATTTTATGTCATTTGTGCCTATTGTAAAGGGTGATGTATCTCTAATTGCCTTCTCAGCTTCTTTGTCCATTGTATATATGAGGGCTACTGATTTTTTTTTTTTTTTGAGTTGATCTTGTATCCTGTTATGTTGCTGAAGGTGTTTATGAGCTGTATCAGTTCCTGGGTGGAATCTTTGGGGTCACTCAAGTATACTATCATGTCATGTGCAAATAGGGAAAGCTTGACTACTTCCTTTCCAATTTGTACCCCCTTAGTCTCCTTATGTTGTCTTGTTGCTCTGGCTAGAACTTCAAGTACTATATTGAATAAGTATGGGGAGAGTGGACAGCCTTGCTTCTTTCCTGATTTTAGTGGAATTGCTTTCAGTTTCTCTCCATTTAATTTCATGTTGGCTGTTTGCTTGCTGTAAATTGCCTTTATTATGTTTATGTATGTTCCCTGCATTCCTGATCGCTCCAAGACCTTTATCATGAAGGGGTGTTGGATTTGTCAAATGCTTTTTCTGCATCTAGTGAGATGATCATGTGGTTTTTTTTCTTTGTGTTTGTTTATATGGTGTATTACAGTAATGGACTTTCGTATGTGGAACCACCCTTGCATCCCTGGGATGAAGCCTACTTGATCATTGTGTATAATTGCTTTGATGTGTTCTTGGAGTCTGTTTGCCAGTATTTTATTGAATATTTTTGCATCAATGTTCATGAGGGAGATAGGTCTGTAGTTCTCTTTGTTGTATCCTTGTTTGGTTTAGGAATCAGGGTAATTGTAGCCTCATAGAAGGAGTTTGGTAATGTTCCTTCTGTTTTTATTGTGTGGAACAATTTAAAGAGTATATTAACTCTTCTTTGAAGATCTGGCAGAATTCTGCGCCAAAACCACCTGTTCCTGGGCTTTTTTTTTTTTTGGTTGGAAGACTTTTATTGACTGTATCTATTTCCTTAGGGGTTATTGGACTATTTAAATAGTTTATCTGGTCTTCATTTAACTTAGGTATGTGGTACCTATCCAGAAAATTATCCATTTCTTTTAGATTTTCCAGTTTTATGGAGTAATGGTTTTTGAAGTATGACCTGATGATTCTCTGGATTTCCTCAATGTCTGTTGTTATGTCCCACTTTTCATTTCTGATTTTGTTAATTTGTATGCTCTCTCTCTCTGTCTTTTGGTTAGTTTGGATAAGGGCTGTCTATCTTGTTGATTTTCTCAAAGAACCAACTCTTTGTTTCATTAATTTTTTGTATTGTTCTCTATGTTTCTATTTTATTGATTTCAGCTCTCACTTTGACAATTTCCTTGAGTCTATTCTTCCTGGGACACTTTGCTTCTTCTTGTTCTAGAGCTTTCAGGTGTGATGTTAAGTCACTAGTGTGAGATTTCTCCAACTTCTTTATATAGGCATTTAGTGCTATGAATTTCCCTCTAAGCACTGATTTCATAGTATCCCATAAATTTGGGTATGTGGTGTCTTCATTTTCATTGATCTCTAGGAAGTCTTTAATTTCTTTATTTCTTCCTTAATGCATTGGTGATTCAGTTGAACATTATTCAGTTTCCATGAGATTGTAGGTTTTCTGTAGTTTTTGTTGTTGTTGAAATCTAACTTTAAACCATGATGGTCTGATAGAACACAGGAGGTTATTCCAATTGTTTTGTATCTGTTGAGATTTGCTTTGTGGCCAAGTATGTGTTTGATTTTAAAGAAGGTTCCATTGGGTGCTGAGAAGAAGGTATTTTCTTTTTTGTTAGGATGGAATGTTCTATAGATATTAAGTCCATTTGAGTCATAACATCAGTTAAATCCTTTATATAATTACTTTTTTGGTACTCTCAAATGATATACAGGTTGTAACATCTCACAGAGTATAAATAAATTTGAATTTTTATTTAGAGAAAAATTGTAAAGAAACATTTTCTTTTGCACTTAGTTTTAGAAATAATCCAATGATCGAAATGATTTAAATAGCACTTTCATTCTATCTTCTTGTCCATTGCTTTGGTCTTTGCTGTGTATCAGGCATCTCACAAAATCAGTAGTCTCAAGCAAGGGCATTTTGTGGCTGCCACTGCTCATCATCTTTATTTGAGTTGTCAAGGCAGTTTCTTTTGTGGTTTTAGCTGCACTCTCTCATGCAGCTGTCCTTTACAAGAGACAATGAATGGTAGGGTACAAATGGCTTCTGTTTGATCAAGAGAGATGCTAATTTTAGGAACTCTGTGAACCAGGCAAAATCACATTAATGGTTTGAAATTACCCTAATCACCATCATTGCAAATGTTGTGCACCAAGTTATTTTATTTCCTGTGAAGCTAGATTGCTAAGTATCCATGTCCACCTGTTAGGGAATCGGCTGGACAGCCAGGTTCAAGATGACTTTCCTCAGTGTCTGTTTACCGGCATTGCTTTTCCTCTCAGATATCTCAGCTTTCTTCCACATTACCTATTACTTTAAAAGGCTAAGCTGGCATCCAGTATGGTGCTCCAAGCAAGTAGAAGTACATAACAAAAATTCCATCAAATTCACTGGTTAGTCATGTACTTCTATGTTCTTTGCCTAACAAATGAATGTGGCTTGCTAATGTAGTGTACAATCAGAATTAATGGATAAAATAATGGGAGACACTCCTGAGACTGAGAATACATGGAAACATCAGTAAATGTCCATTGCTATTACTATTACATGCTTTAGAACCTTATTTTTGGTATCAGCCAACCCTGTAACTTTAATGAATGAAAGATGTAATATTAATATCTCCCACTGCACCCAGTCTAGGACCAAGTGGTGTGTAAATTGTCCTACGCATCTCTTTGTTCATGTGCTAGCTTCTAAATGGAATCTGTAACCTTCTAGAGTTACAAGCTCCTGTCTTCATTTTGTATGAGTATGCGTCCACAGCTCTAGAAGAATTATCTCAGAGATATTTTTCTGTTTTATGTGTATTTATTATTTGTGCATGTAGGATGTGTGTGGGGGTGGAGGCACAAGTGCCACAGCATTTGTGTTGGACACAGAGGACATGTGGTGAAGTCAGTTCTCTCCTCCATCTTTTTTTAAAAGATGTATTTATTTATGTATATGAGTGCTCTATCTGCATAAACACCTTTATGCCAGAAGTGGGCATCAGATCCAACTAGAGAGGATTGTGAGCCACCTTGTGGCTGCTGGAAATTGAACTCAGGACCTCTGGAAGAGAAACCAGTGCTCTTAACTGCTGAGCCATTTCTCCAAACTCCTGGAGTTTTTGTTTGTTTGTTTGTTTTTAATTTCTTAAAAGAGCCATGAATATATTTAAATTACTGAGTATAATTTTTATCATCTTTAGATATAGTTGACAACACATTCTTGAGAAAAAGAACATGTTGCTGGAGGGCTTCTCTCCAGGTTTCTTAAGCTCCGCAGTCCCACAATCCACTTATAAAATAATCACTCAGACGCTTATATCACTTATAAACTGTATAGCCGTGGCAGGCTTCTGGCTAACTGTTCTTTTATCTTAAATTAACCCATTTTTATAAATCTATACCTTGCCACGTGGCTGGTGGCTTACCAGAGTCTTTACAAGCTGCTTGTCCTGGCGGTGGCTGCAGTGTCTCTCTCCTCGGTCTTCCGCTTCCCAGAATTCTCCTCTCTCCTTGTCCCACCTACTTCCTGCCTGGCAACCTACATCCTGCCTGGTCACTGGCCATCAGTGTTTTATTTATATAGAGCAATATCCACAGCAAGAACATCCTTACTAAAGTACAAAATCTTTTTATAAAATAATAAAAGCTCAATATAATATATAACACAAGATAGTGAGCTTGGGTCTAAATGTGAGAGTCAATATCGTACAGAGGTAGGTGCATAACATAATATTTGTTTTGTATTCTGCTACATGTAATCATATCTCCAGCCTAGGGCAAGGTACTCCTGTAATGATATGCAGACTTTCTCTTGCAGTTTTTACTTCTTTAAAAGAAAAAAATGTAAGAATACTTTCCTTTATATTATAGGAATATTTATATTCCATGCTATAGTAAGGATTTAAGGTTAGATTATGTAAAATAATAGAGGTCTGCTGCATGTGGTGGCACATGCCTTTAGCCCCAGTACTCAGGAGGCAGAAGCAGGCAGATTTCTGATTAGCCTGGCATACAGAACAAGTTCCAGGACAGCTAGAGCCACCCAGTTAAATCTTGTCTTGAAAAACCAAAACCAAACAAAGAAAAAAGTATAGGTGTCACATGCTGAGTTCGAGCTATACTTGTATTAGTTATTTTTATGTTTTGGAGATAAAATGCCATGACATAAAGCTTTCGTAAAATATGTATAAATAATGCTTTCATCTGTAATACTCAAAAATAATATGTTGTTCTGCTTCATTAAAACAGTTGGTATTTTTAAGGATATTATACAAGGAAAAATCATTTTACCTCCTGATCTTTTTCAGTAGTTACATATTCTTTTAGAAACAATTTGTATATTCACTCCATTAGTCTTTCACTTTTAGTATAACCCGTTATTTCAACTACAACACATCTTTTCTATCTTAATCTTTTTAAGTTTTTATGATTTTCATGATTTCTGATACTCTTTTGAAACTTGGCTATCTCAATAATAACTTAGATTTCTGCAGGATAACGTCATTTATTTCCTATTGTTGTTACACCAGTTATTTTATTACCTCTGCAGTATTTATCATTGTCTAGCAGGTGTTCCCTCTCCGCGGTTGTTGTCACCTGTGATTTTACCGTGCCAGTGGGATGGATGAGGGCTCTGTGGGCTTTTTGTGGAAAGGCTCTGTATTTTGGACCAAGTTCACTTTCATCCTAGCCTGCCTTCTGATTCCCTTTCCTTGGCTTTATGTCTCTTGCCTTCCCATTTAATTTTACCTCTCTTATTCTACCTTTTATAGATACTACTTGAAATTTAGTTGTGTTTCTTTGAATTTTATAGACAGCATTTGGAATTTATGTTTTTTAATAATGCATATTGTAGAGACTTGAAATATTTCTTGTATGAACACTTTCTTTTCCTTGTGCCACAGAAAGTTCCTTGGACAGTGTTTTCTTTTCTCCTTTGTTATTTTATGAATCTACATTTCTCTTTGTCTTTAAAGAGTCCTTGGGATCTATCATTTCATTCAGAAGTAAAGTAATTGAACTTTTTCAAATTCTTTCATTTGGTCAGGAATTTATTACCAAATCACCTTTAGCATCAAGTATAAACATGTCAAAGATGCAATCAATCATTGCACTTTCTTGCTTGCCTGTTGCCACCCAGCCATTCTCTTTGATGTTCTGTTATAGAATATGCTATACGAATCCAGAATCTTGAAAGGGATAGATCCTATTCCATCTTGATTTTATTTTAGGGCCTGCCATAAGCACAGAATAACAAAAGACTACAAGGGGGGCGTAAATAAGGTGTGCTTTTCCTTTGCCCTGTGTGGTGTTTAGAAGTAACAGTGAAGATTTGCAGAAATCAGGTGCTTTCAGTTTTCTGACTGCGCAGGGGCTGAGCCACCCAAAGGCTTCACACACACACACACACACACACACACGAGAGAGAGAGAGAGAGAGAGAGAGAGAGAGAGAGAGAGAGAGAGAGAGAGAGTTATTTGAGTACTGGATATACTGCACAAGCCACAAACCAAACAGAATAACTTGATGTTACAGACAAGTCCTTTACTCTCCAGTCATAACTTGTCCGCAAAATACAGTGGTACAAATATGTGGGCTTATAAACACCATTATATGACTTGAATTGAGGTTCCTGAAAAATTACAAAACAAATAAAAATAAACATTTAAGTGTACTATAGTTGGTGTAGCATCACGTAGTCTGAAATCGCCTATACTTTCAGATAATCATTTCCTCTCTCTGTCTCTGTGAAATTGCTGAAAAAAAATCTTTTTTTAATGATTCTAGCTCTAGAAAATCTATATTGCAAGGAAATAAAACAGGGACCAAAAACCTGCTTAGGCTCTAGACTCAGTTTAGCACCATTTCTCTACATTGTTTAACCCTATGCAATCATTCCTACACCCTCTTCCAGGGACCCTTCCTTAGTCTGCAGTGGGGGCTGAGAGGCATTTCTGTATATGCATTTTTTCTAGATTGTTCTTTTGCCTGTGAACATACAGACACTACTTCTCACTAGGAAAGCAAAATAGAAAGGCTCACACTGCTCCATCTGCCAAACTGCAATACCAAATATTTTCCAGCCCTTAAATCCTGTAATGTATCATAAGGATACATTGTTCCATGATGTGTGCTAAGCCTTTAGAGAGGCAGAGCAGTTGTACCTTTCAGTGCCCTGAATGAAAAGGGGAAAACTTTCAATTATAAGTTTATAGTTCTTTACCAACAATCATTTCAGGTACTAAAAAGCGAGATCACTCCACCCATGACTAAAGAAAAGCCCCTAGCTCCTAGCTTCACACAGGGATCTCACCTCGTGGACAATTTTGCTAGTTTTGGCATGAAGAAAGGTCTCTGATTTCCCCCAGGTCATTGAAAAGATTCAAAGCTAGGGGTTTTTTGTTTGTTTATTTGTTTATTTTATCACCACAAAGTTGAACAAAGTGTTAGTGACAGTGACCATTTTAGAAACATAATATTGGGACAGAAATTGAAGGAATTTATTATATATACACCGTATTTCTTGATCATCCATTAAAATCCACGCTTCATTTATTTGCATAGATTTCACTAATTAATTTGTTTTCTGGCAAGAGGATGAACATTTTTCTTTATTTTGATAAAACGGATTTGTGACACCTGCAAATGAATAAAAAGGGTAAAAAAATAATATGTGAAAGCATTTATCTAGAAATAAATATTTTGCAAGTTCTAATGCTATAGTGCAAAAAACTTCCTTGAATGTTTTTTCTGATGTAGGACTTTGGGTTATGCAATGAGTGTATTGTGGTTTCTTACAGGAGTAGGAGTGATGGCTTGTTTATAAGAGTTACTGCATTGCTTTAAGGAAATGCCCCACTTCCCCTACCAAGAGAATGCTGACTCCAACAACTGGGTGTTTCTCTTGCTCAGGCCATCACAGTTGCTATAATTTGGAGCATTCAATAGCCATGCCATGACCAGAAATCTGCATTCCTCACCACCACTGCCTGCCTTTCTTATGGCCCTTGCATTCTTTCTACCCTTCCATAGTTTTCCCCAAGCCTTGGAGGGGATGATGTGGATGATCTATCTGTGACAGATTATCCAATAATCAAGTGTTTCTTAGTACTTTAATCAGTTATGTGGAGTCTCTGCAGTTACTGTTACAAAATGAAAACTTCTTTGACTGAAGTTGACAGCAGCACTAACCTCTGGGTACAAACATGGTTGTTTGAAGTGAAGTTGATAAGTATATCCTAACCATTTGGTAAAAGGTCCTAGCATCAAGGAGTGTAACTCTAGCAATAGGGTCTTGACATTTAAATCTGATGGGCAGCCATCAGCAGAGACAATTACCTGTTATATTGTGTGTGTGTGTGTGTGTGTGTGTGTGTGTGTGTGTGTGTGTGTGTTGGGGGAGGGGTGCTCAGGGAGCTCACTGACCTCCATCTCCTACAGAAGTAGTGCAAGCCAGGTGCTGTGGTTTTCAGCTAATCACTTAGGACTTCCTGAATCAGCTTTATGTACCTGTGCAGGGCACTGCTATTTAATCTATTTTCTTCTATTTTTTTTTTTTTTAATCTGTGTACCAATCGTTTTGGCCATTTGGGGATGTAGTATGGGACAGGACATGAAGAAGTTTTACTAGAATGTGTATGCATTATTTTTGTGAAGACAGGCTTTGCATAGTCACAATATTGCTTAACTGCATTTGTAAAATAAATATTAACTATGACTTATTATTACCATTTTAAATTTTGCTGAAGTGCCTCATTTTTAACAAACATAATTTCCTGACATTGGCGAGCCAAAAATGCTCTCATGTTTTCCATTATGAGAAAACAAAATATCCTCCAGCTCTAGTTAAAAAGTCAATTTTCATTACTCTTCCCCATGTCCTGCCCCCAACCAACCTCTTATACCCAGCCCTCCTAACCTGCTCCCTCAAGTTCCCATCTCTCTCCATCCCATCCCGCAAGCCTTTCTGATGAAGACAGAGGAGGAGTGGAAGGGGAGAGGGACCCCACCAGACAGGAGCAGCAACTGAATTGGTATGAAAAATAAATGAAAAAATGTTATTTACATGAAATAAAAATCAATTTTATTTTATTAAATTTAATTTGTGTGTGTGTGTGTGTTGTGGGGGTCGGTGGCATGCCGGGTACATGTGTCCAGTATATGTGTGTGTTCAGTTGCATGGTTGGTTATTATACCATGTGTGTGTGAAGGTCTGAGGACAACTTTTATGGTTCAAATCCCTCCTCTCTTTGAGTGGTTTTTGAGGACAGAACTTCAGATCACCAGGTTCGTGCAGAAAACACTTCAGATGCTGAGCCGTGTTGCTAAAATCCAGATAAATGAGCAGATATTTTATGAAATTGTTCAGACTATTCACATTTTTTTTTTATGGTTTTTAGAGACACGGTTTCTCTGTGTAGCTTTGCGCCTTTCCTGGAACTCGCTTTGGAGACCAGGCTGGCCTCGAACTCACAGAGATCTGCCTGGCTCTGCTCCCGAGTGCTGGGATTAAAGGCGTGTGCCACCACTGCCCGGCAGACTATTCACTTTTTAACGTCAAGTTTGGAATGATGCAGAAAAACCAATTTGTATATTTATTGCAGTACTCCATAAACAATTAAACAAATGAAAAGCAGAAAATCCATTGAATTCCATTCCATCTTAAATTTTTAAAAAAGACAATAGAGAAATCATTTTTTTAACCATTGATACCAGTTTCTTCATTCAGTTTAAGTGAGAAAGTAAAATAATCTTTTTGAAAATTATAACCTACTTATCTTTTTCTTTTACTTAGAATGACACAACAAAGTTTTTATTATGCTAAGGACATCTACTTAAAAAAAACAAAAAAAACAAAAAAAAAAAAACCTTTTATCTGTATTCAAAATACCCAGTGATTTACTTTCTATCAAAGATAAAGAAGTAATAGAAAAAATAACAAGGTTCATAAACTATTAGTATGCAAAAATAAATTAAGGGTACATGTTTGATAACACACACCTTTCATAGGTGACTGACAAAATTTTTATAAACAGTCATCAGTAACTGATTCCTCATTACTCCAAGATTATTACAGCTGTTCTTCCCAGTACTTTCTTTGAAAATGAAGTAAACTGGCCATGATGCAGTTCAAGATTTGAGGAGCTACTCTAATTTCTGTACAGTTTTCACAAATACAAAAATTTTGCCTTCGTTTCCAACTGCCTACACAGCAGAATGCATAGTCCTCACTTGGCCGTTATGTGAAGATGTTGTCAAATCTATTGCCTCTGTCATATTTCATTATCCAAAGAAATGCAGCAAGCACATAAACTGTAGGGGCTGTTCAAATCTAGCTTTCAACATTGTAATAGAAAAACCTTTCCTGTTTTGCAATGTATTTTTTCAAAACATAATTTTAAAGTAATATGTTATTATATAATTTGGAAATAGTATTTGCATATTCAAATCCTTAAAATAAACAGAAAAGCCATTGTTGTAGTACTTGTGAGAATACCGGCTTCAGAGATATGAGAACATTTTCTCATTTCCAAGATTTGTTTATTATTTTTATTTAAGGATGTGTCTGTATTACTGTATGAGTTAATATGTATCACATGAGCTAACAGAGTGTGGGTGACCAAAGTAAATCAGATCTGAAATTGTAGGAGCTTGTGGGCTATCTGGTGTGAATTCCAGGTGCAAACTTGGGTCCTCCTCAAGTACAATAAGTTCTCTTAACTGTTCTCTACCTCCACCCCCATTGACACATTCCAGAGTTCTATGAGTGCAGGTAGTTAGTTCTAAGTCAGGGTAATGTTCTGATAAATGGAGAACAAGTATTACCAAATGCAGTAATTAGCCATGCTTACACTTATGTCATTTTGTATAATGTGTTTGTTTGAACTAAAGTCTCATACTTATTGGAGTCATTAATGAATGTCTGTCGGTAGCAGACAATTTTCTTACAGCTCAACAATATTTAGAAATGCAGAGCAATACCACTTCTTAGAAGAGTGTGGGCTTCTTTATGCAAGAAAACCACCAACTGAAGTCCCAAGAAGGCCAGTTTTGAATATTGATCTCATTCGGCCCTCTCCAATTTCCTAAAATTTTCATAAAACATGATTGTGTTATAATCATTAGTTTACATCCCTGCATTTCTAAAATATGATACATTCTATTTCTCATGAACTGCTTGATTTGCTGAGAGTGAACTTGGAAATCAAACAAATATTTTAGTAGACCCTTCACTTACCTTATTGCATTAATATAAAATGAATTGCCTTTTGATCATACATGTATAGTTCAAGCTCACTCATGTGACACCTACAATATTCATCACATATATAACCATGTTGAAGTAAGAAGATTATGAACATAAATGAGAATGTTTCAAAGATCCAACACAAAAATAATTATCACAATATTTTAAAGCCACAAAATAAAACCACAAATTCACTTACAGATTATTTATGAAATGATATAGTAAACATGCCATAATTTTAAGTTCCTGATTCCAAATATTATTTTGAAAGAGTAAACAATTACTACCAAAATGTTAAAAAATGCAGAATTTGTCAATTTATATGTGCTTTTTGTATTTTAGCTGTGGTTTGAATGTTTTAGAATCTCTCAATTTCCAGTAAAATAAATGTTCTGTATTTTTACAGTGGCCTAGGACAGCATTCCCTAACAATTGCTTCAGTAAACACGCATCTTTGAAATGTTAATTTTTGACAATTTGAAATGTGTGTACAATGCATTTTGATTATACTCACACCAATTGCCCATTATTCTCCCCCGTTGTGTCCTCTTTCTTCTGTCTTAGTTCTATTTTCTTGAATTTTTGTACAGTATCTATACACTGTGCCTTCACATACACTAATCACTTCCTACATCATTTCAGCAAGCACTGTTTGTTCCTGTCCTTCTCAATGAGTCTGTTCACATACAAGTAATGTACCTTTCACATTATGTGTTCTGTCTTTGTACCTGTCTAGTGCATTAAATTCTGTCATACTTTATAGTTTACTTTTTATATTTAATGTTCTACAGTTTTGACAAAGGCTTAATAACATGTCTACAGTATTATATGAGATTGAGAGTTTGTTATATGAGCAGAGGTAGGGGGTTATTTACTAGAGTATGAACAACATACAGTGACTACACCGCAGAAAAAGGAAATTGTGTTATATTATAAAATCATATATATGTAAAGATACTCAACAACATATATAATTATGCCATTAAAGACTTAAGATTAAATAACAATGCTGTCACAGGCATACTTATTAGAAGGCATCCAGAGTAAACCATTTACAAAGTTTAATCATAATTCTAAACTACCATATGGATGTGAGCAAGAAGAAGTCTCATTTATGCCTGAGGGAATATAAATGTTTTAGTAAACTTGGGAAACCTTTCAGAGATTTATTATAAAAATGATAAACCTTATCACACAATCCAGTAATTATGATCCTATGTATTAACAGAACTAAGTTACAAATATACAACCATTTTTCTTTTGTGTGTATGTGTTTAAAATCAGTCCATAACAATTAAAGTTAACCAGACTGTTCTTCAATACACAAAAATACAGTGGTATGGTATACCCATGCAATTATATATAATTTGCCCAAAGAAATATATAGATAATTTATAAATTCATTTTACTGTATAAAAGAAGCACTCTATAAATTCTATAGACCAGATGACTATAATCACATAAAACAAATCTTGAGATGAGAAAATTTGGGGAAAAGTTGTTAGGGAGCTCAAGAGAAGCAAGAACAGGGCCATTAATTAAGTGAAGTTCAGGAAGTGTTGAACGAAAGGCCAGCATTCTGAAAAACATTGTAATAATGAATACATGTTCCTAAGCATTTGCCAAAGCACATAGGACTGCATAATATGAAAAAAATGAAACTTTAAAGTATGAAATTATTTAATCCAGTTGACAGGTCACAGATCCAAGGACAGAATGTAGAATATTAAAAAGAACATTGCATGTATCTGAAGAGCCTAAGTTAGAAAGTCAGGAGTAAACAGTGCTTGCTTAAATGACTCGGGAAATAAATGGAGTGTATTCAAAGGCACAATACGTAAGCATTTTACTTTAATTAATAAAGTTGTTTATGGTTAAACACATATACTGGTTTTAATAGTTAAATTAATGAATGTGAAGAACTCAGAGCCAAGTTTATCTCTGGTAGAGTGGGAATTTATGAAATATTACAAGAGTTAAAATTTTCATCTAGTAATAGATTGGTTTTAGATGTACACACACACACACACACACACACGAGTGTGTGTGCACATGCGCACACAATTTAAATTTTTCCTTTTGACCAGAAGTGTTTCAGATTTCAAGCTTTAGATTTGTTTATAGAACATTTACAACTATTTTATGAGATGCCTGGATGGACTATAAGACCCAAATTTAAAGACAAATTTTATTTGTGTTTTATATGAATCTTATACACATAGCTGAAGGTAATCTTATACAATATTTTTGGTTCACCTACATTTTGGCACCAACTTGTTACAGGCTATTAGTCTGAATTTTCCATGTGACATCAAGTTGCTGTTCTAAAAGCATTCAATTGTATAGCATCTCTGACTTTGTATCTTCAAATAAAGTTTGTATGCATAGAAATTAAGTCTGTGTATGGAAATATGATATACTCAAGTTAGTGCACAAGATGTTTTTATGTTCCCTCAGTTATGGAAGCAGAAAAGCAAACATATACCAGTAGTAATAAATATATGCAGTGTCAACTTCTTGGTTTCAATAGCATTCTCCAGAAAACTCAATGAAGGCTTCTAGCATACATGACTAACATAAAATGTCAAAGGCACAAGAAAAACTACATGCAGAAATAACTGTTTCAAAGAGTTATAGGAGGAGGCTGTAACTATAGCTTAAAGATATGCTTAGTACATCCTGAATTCGGACACAGTAACCCCAAATGGGCATATAAAGGAATATAAAGTCTAAAATAATATCAGTAACAAAATAACCTTCAATATTAGACTGTAAATAACAACATAAAATAAGTTTCTTAGCTTCAATATTTACATGAAGAAATAAATCAATAAAAAACATAAGGAATCATCTACCTATGAATGAGAGTATCATAGAGTTTATGTAAATTATCTAAATACTTGGAGCATGCTTCCCAGTCCTTACACATAATCTGTGCATAAAGAACTTCCAGAGCACACATAGTGAGGAAAAAGGACACACAAAGGCAACTGTCAAATGAAAACAAATCCCACAAATACTGCATGACACCACATATATGAGTCCATTGCCAATAATGATAATATATTTGACATGATAAATATACATTTTCCTTCTGTGGTCTTCTTATCTAAAAATAACTGCCTCCTAATGAGAAACAAGGCATCATTTTCTTTCAAGGCATCATCAATTGTAAGACATGGCTGATCAGTAGCCTCCCTAAATTATCAAGATTGCTCGCCGGGCGATGGTGGCGCACGCCTTTAATCCCAGCACTCGGGAGGCAGAGCCAGGCGGATCTCTGTGAATTCAAGGCCAGCCTGGGCTACCAAGTGAGTCCCAGGAAAGGCGCAAAGCTACACAGAGAAACCCTGTCTCGAAAAATCAAAAAAAAAGATTGCTCAAAACAAGAGAAAAATTTCAAAAAGTATAACCAATGTGAAAACAAGAGGTGCACATCTGGAAATGACAAATACACTGTGATATCCTATTATTAGAAAAAGAACATTAAGAAATACTGAGGACAAATGAATAGGCAATGAAATTTTATTTATCTATATCAGTACACATTGGATATACAAAATTTACCATAATTATGTACAATATTATTAAATTATTGTAAGTGAATAATTATATTAAATATACTTTATAGAAAATGGATATGTGGTATAGGAAAATCTTTATATAATAATATTAATAACTTTATAAAGATAATATCTTTTAAACTGATAGTTTAGTTTAAAAAAAGGAAGAGTTCATGTATTCAAGTCAAAGAAAAGAGACTTTTTAGCCACTTTTGAAGAAAAAACAATGAACATTGATATTTTAAGGTCTTTGTAAATTTATGTGACAGTTTTTTAATTTACAAAAACAGTAATGTTATTTCCACATAATCACTTATTCCCTGTGGCTCTACAATTTCATGGGAGATGTTTGATGAACTCATCTGCTAGGTCCATTTGTTTTACATAGTCATTTAGCCTCAGCATTTCTCTGTTTAGTTTTTGCCTGAATGACCTGTCTATCAGTGAGAGCGGGGTGCTGGGATCACCCACTATTACTGTGTAAAGGTCAACATGTGAATTTAGCTTTGTACTATTTCTCTTAGGAAATCAGGTGCCCTTGTTTTGGGGCATAGATGCTGAATCCATTTTAACATTAAGGATAGAAATGACCTCAGAGTAAAAGGCTGAAAAATGATATTCCAAGCAAATGGAACAAAGAAGCAAGCTGATGTAGCCATTTCAATATCTGACAAAACAGACTTCAAATCAAAGTTGCAGAAAAGAATAGGAAGGATATTACATACTCATCAAAGAAAAAAATCCACCAAGATGACATTTCAATTCAGCATCTATACGCCAAATGAGTGGAGTACAGAGAGGAAGCCTGTGAACCGTCTGATCCAGCCTTGGAATGAAATGGGAATTGGAAATGGAGGGTAGGAGAGAAATTGAAGATCACCTACCTCTTTCCCAGGCGAGCATGGCCCACAGGTAGCCAACTGTAGAGTGACTCCAGTTATGAACGAACACCGGACAAAATGGATGGGGTAAAAGCGAACAAGGCTGGTTTTCCCCAAGGACTTCTGGAGTCCCCAGGGAAATCTAAATCACTGTAATGTCACTTATTATTATTTGTGCTATGAAATAGGGAGGGCAAAAGTTCCATTATCTTAGAGTATAAGAAGTATTTTCATAATATGATTTTATAGTTTTATCAGTTTATAATTCATAATATAAAGTATTTTCATAATATTAAATTCTCACAGAAGTACACACCTAGAGCAAGGGGAAACTATTACACAGAAAAAGAAAGATTACATGCAAATTCCTAAGGAATATATGGACTAATACTCATCCATTTCTGTACATCTTGGTACATGCAGAAAAATTCCCCATATGTAAATGTAAATAAAGTCTATATTCAGAAGAAAATATTTTTCTTGCCATGGGTTACAACTGGGTCTTTAAACATATTAGTCAAACACTGTCAGTAAACTATACTTGTAGCTCTGTTTATATTTTTTGTTTTTAAAACAATCTCACTCTATTGCCCTGTCAGGCCTTTTTGTCTTGCTTGTTCAGCCTCATGACTAGCTTGATTTACAAGCCTTCATTTTGTACTAAGTTCAGCTTTAATAAACCAATGCAATTAGTAAGTACATATACATCTAGCAACTTCGATTTTATACTAGATTCACACCTAAAGTCACATTCAGCAGATCACTGATATGTATATGGAAATTTTAGAGTATTATTTCATCTACCTAGAGTATTTATGCCATCTATTATGTTAACAACATTAAATTATCCAAGTAAATTGTTTTATTAACTACTTAGTGGTACACAAGATAAAAAACTAAATTTCTTTTTGATTATGTGGGCATTCTACTAGAAATTTGTTTTACAATATTTGATAGACAATAATGCTTCTTAATGAGTTATGAAGAGTTATGCTAAAGGAAGACATTATTTAAATTATAAGATTTCTAATATAGAATATTAAATTGACAGTGTAATCTTATTTTAACAATCCCAATTTAAATAAATAAAATGATCATTACTTTAATGCAAGTTATCTTTGGATTATTGTATCTTTCACTAAAACACCAAACAAACAAATATTCAAATTTGAATTTAAAAGTATCAAGGAAGAATGCTGCCTGTTTCTTTCCCTGTCATTGTGATGTAATACACTGACACCAGTATCTTAAGGGAATGAAAGCTCATACTGTTTTACAGCTTGAGATTATAGTTCATGAAGGCGAGATGGTCACAGCAGCAGTAACAAAGCAGTTGACCACAGTGTATCTATAGTCAAAATATAGAGATGGCTTAATAATCTCCATGTTCATATTCCTTTCTTCAGTTCCATAGTTTTATATGTAAATATGGTTTGCAGTCTCATTCAGGGAATATTGCCATCTTTCCTCAATGAACAATAAAGGCAATTTCCAGCTTAACAGAAAACAAATTCCCTGAAAGCATAAGAAGAGACCCATCATACAGGTTACTTTAATTCTGCTAAGCTGACATTTTACATTACCCACAACAAATGCCTGCTACATGCTGTGGTAGACAAAATGATACTATTAGAGGTATAAGTTGTTTTACAGACCAAACCAAGGATCTCTATGAAATATGAGTAAGCATCAAGTATATTTGACCACCCATGCTTCAAGATGAATTTTGCATGTGGTCACAAAATTTAGATGCCTACACAATTTTGTGGAGACCCTTCTTCCTCCATCTGACTGATGTGTCACAGTTCCTAAAACTGAAATGTTGTGAGTGTATTTCTTGGAAAGTAAACTGATTTCTTTTACAAATGGTGCATTCTTATGAGCTATTCCTCTTATACTGTGGCTGGTATTTTGACATAAATGAATGTAATGTAATACTTGGTGCTATTATACAAAACATTTAGAGCCATGTAAAAGTTGACTTTTCTAAGAGAAGAGACAGAGATACTACTTGCAACCTACATGTCATTTAGCAAGGCTCAGGTGTCAACTGCGGCAAGGAACTCTTCTTATTCTAAGTATAATTGTATATAATTGAAACACAATTAAGAGTTACATTCCACTTAGTGTGACACTCCTATAATTACTAATTTTGCCATGCATAATTAAAAATTAAAACTAGCATATGCAGTTTATATGACGAAGGGATGGAAAAAAAGACTGAGGAAACAAGTATTACATACAATTGTTTTGGCAGCAAGTAACCACAGTCAATAATTGAAGGAAACTAACCCAAAAAAGAAATTAATTATAAAGGCAAGGACTTATCTGACAAGACACTAGATCATCAACATAACTAGTCTTGTTAAGGGTTCTGATCAGAGTTCAATGTCAAAGATCAGGTTGTTTCCATATTTTTATATTATACTTATAAAATAAATATTGTGCTTTGAATTTAAATGTCAACAGAGAAATATGATTCTAATGTTTTAAAAGTACACAAGCAAGTTTTTCAAAGAATATTATTAGGTTATGATCCCCTCATATGTACTTATTCATCAAATTTACAATGTTGTCTCTTATCATTATTCCCATAATTTCAAGTGAGCAAAGCATTTATTTGTTTACTTTCATGTCTTCAAGTACATGAAAAAGTCTTTTGCAGCTTTTGATTGTGTCCATCATTCTCAAGATTTATAAAAAAGATTTCTACACCTCATAAAAAGTTGCCATGCTTATAATTATGGCTTTTCCAGCAAAATTATGTTGTTGACATCTGCAAAGGTACATAAAGCAGATTCCAAAATTGAATAGCATGAGCTGGCTCCCATGGAGTGTTGTGGAGTGTTGAACTCCATAGCAATGGCCTGTGAGCTCACCGGTATAGAGCACTGCCACAGATACACTCATTTACTTTGGGTTGCATCCTGTGTGTTAATCACAAAGGCATGAAGGTATCTCATGATTGACATCACCTCCCCTGTGGAACCTTCCAGAAGTCAAAGTGACATAGTATAAAGAAAATCATCTCTCACAGTTGCTAGTGGCCGTGTCAGAGGAGCGGCAGATGACAATCACACCATCAAGAAACAAAACCCTGATGGATAAATCTCAGATACGCAAGGCCTCAAGACTGCAGACTCCAGAATGTCCCTTGCTTCTGCTGTGCCTTCATGTTTGCTGCTGCCATCTTTCTCTGGTGTCTGGCATGGTGACAATGGGTATGTGGAGAGCCCCACTACCTATAGTGTAGTGTGTTTATCTCATGGAAACATCCCGTTCTAGTTGGCAATTTTTTTTGTGGACTTTTATAAGGGTTGATTTCTTCGTAAGCTGTAATATCTAATTGATAATAATAATATTAGCTTAAGTAGAGTTTTGATTATTAAAAATATAAAAAAAAATGGTAGTGTCACACTGCTAGACACATAAATTTCTATTGAGGAGCCATATAGACTATGACTTAGGTTAATGATTAAGAAAAAATATTGAGTTCTAGTTAGCCCAGCTAGCTTAAATTCTATTAAGCTTAATGTTGGTAGATGTGTTTACAGGTTTCAGACTGCGTCCTAACTGAAACAAAGCTTTGAAAATAACTTGAGGTTAGACTAAGATATGTTTATCTTTTTGAGGTGAAAAACTCAAGAAGATAATCTAAAGTTTTAGAAAGGTAAATAGTTGAATGACAAACTTGTTAAGCTCGGGGAATAAATATAAAGCAACCCATTTATTGCTAGCCAGTGTACTTTCCTTGCTAGGTTTGATTGATGACCAAAGATGATAATTAATTCCTTGTACCCATTTTTGCCCTCAATTTCCTGATATAAAAACTATTAATGAGTGGGTATGCACCCTAAAGATTTAAAGTACAGCTGACTGATTCTTTTTCATATATAAAAGTTTAGAGGTATAATTCCTTTAAAATTTAAAATCTGTAACAAGTTGCTTTGGTATGAATGTATACCAACTGTTCTGGGGATAATTTGTTTTTTAATGCTGATATAGAAAGTGTTTAATCATGTAAGGGATATGGAAAACATGTTGGTTTTTACTTTATTCACTATAATCATTCACTTGAAAAACAAAATGTAACCACATTGTGATTTTTGTATTATCTGAAAGATTTTGCTGTGGTAGATAAGCTGTAAGGGAAAGAATAAAGATGAAGTTAAAATGAGTTAGAAGGAAAACATCAAGAATGAGAGGGTTAGAAGAAATTAGAAGGAAAACGTGACAAATTTAGAAGGACAGTATCAAGAATGAGAGAGTTAGAAGGAGTTAAAAGGAAAACATTTAGAATGGAGATGGAGTTAGAAGAAAAATGCCAAGAATGAGAGAAGAAAATCATCAGGAAAATAAAGAATTGAGAATACAAAAGAAGAATAAAGAAAAAGTCTGAAGGAAACCATCAAGAGTGTGTGAGTGTCTTTTTCCCTTTACTCCCACAGATAAAAAAGTCATAATATGTGCCAACTCCATGGATTCCTTTTGAGCCCTGTGTGGCTGGAGGATGTTCCCCAGGCAATGAAATATAATCACATATTTAGTATGAATTATCTAATGTGACCAATGATCATGGTAATATATGCATGCTCTTTTCAATTTTTATATTTATTTTTTTGAGAGTTTCATGAATGAATATTCTATTTATAATCATTTCCCCCATCCCTCTCCTGCCTCCAGATCTTTCCACATACCCTAGTTCTTCTTAAATTCATGGAGTCTTATTCTTTAATTACTATATATATTATATATGATATATATGTATTATTTATATATATATATATTATATACCATATATAAATACTGAGTTTAAGTAGTGTTGCTCATTTGTTTTTTAGGGCTTTTTGTTTGTTTTTTAACTCCTTCTAACTCTCTCATTTTTTTTATGATTAGATATTCTATTAAAAGGTCATTCCTGGAGAAGACTGATTCTAACTCTTTTCAGCAGCCATTAAATGTCTTAACAATTCATTTGGGCCTTAGAGGCCATGTGAGATTTCCTCCATCACATTGCCATGCCATTTGATGCTAGCATTCTGCAGTCCTTGTTTAGGCAATATGTTGTTAATTTTTCATGTGTGTGGCTTCTCTGTCATATATAAAAGGCAGAACCTCACAGCAGAAGTCCTAGTTGTTTGGCTCTTACAGTTTTTCTGTTCTCTCTTCTGCAATGCTTCTGGAGCTTTGGTTATAGGGTTGGTTTTACAGTTGCATAAACTGGGATTTGTTACCCCATAGTCCATTGTTCTCTGCATTTTCACCAGTTGTGAATTTCTGGTCTTGCAGTAAGAACTGAACTTATCTATTGATGCAAAAGTAAGTGTTAAGAAAGTAGTTAGAAATTATACCAGTTTAGGGAATTGTCAGCAGTAGGCTATCCTCTAAGGTCCATGAGTTTACTACTGGGGGAGAGTATGCTAGAGTTGCAGTAATAAGCATGTAGACCCTCTTATTGAGGTTGCCTTTAATCCAGCTACAGGGCTCTTACTTAACCCCAGGTTATAAGTGCAATTACTGTACTTTTCTGAATATCTTGCTGTTGTCATTACTATGGTTTAGAGATATTATAGCTTTTCTCCCTTGGCAGCTTGTAGAGTTCCTTTTGGTACTGTGGAATTTAGACTTTTGGGAAGAGGCTTCCTGGTCAGTTATAGCTTAACCATCCAACTCCTCTGTCTGAAGTATGTGGTGTCTTCAGCAAAAGTCTTAGCTTCAACTTCTAGGAGGCAACTAAGGATAAGTCTATGTTTTAGAGGTGTTGGTGTGGGGTGGTCTCTTGTACTCCATTGATCAAAAACTTAGAGATTTCCCATGTTTGATATTAGGGTTTTTGTTAGTTTAAGGCTTTGGGGAAAAATATTGCCACTCTAAGCAGCGTATCTTCAATTAAATTGTGTATGCACACACACACACACACACACACACACATACAATTTTAAGTAAACATGAAATAATACAATTCTGAATGGCTTTCTCCCTACATTCTTGGCATTGCTTGTACCTCCTCCTTCCTTTCTCCAGGTCAGTCTCCTGACCCCTGAAAATCTCATTTCCTCTTTCATGCGTCCCACTATTCTTCTTTCTAAAGCTCCTATTCCTTTCTTATCATCCCATGATACTTCTTTAACTTTGTAGTGTCTCGGGTTACTCCAGGTGATAAATTCACATCTGAAGACCTGAGCTAGGATCCACAAATAAGACAAGACGTCTTGGTTTGCTTTCAATTGCTGTGGTAAAACACTGTGAACAAGCACAGCCTAGGGAAGAAATGATTTATTTACTTTAAGTATCCTACTCTTAGCTAATCATTGAGAGAAACCAAGGCAGGAACTGAAGTAGAGACCATGGAGAAATGTTATTTACTGGTTTGGTTCCGATGGCTAGCTCAGCCTGCTTTCTTATATGATCCAGGGCCACCTTGCCAGAGGTGACACCTCCCACAGTTGGCTGGGTCCTTCCATATCAATCATTAATCTAGAATGTTCTCTATATAATTGCCTTTCCTAAATTGAGGTTACCTCCTCCTAGGTGATTTAAGCTTATGTTAAGTTGGCAAAAAGATCTGACTACTGAGACACTCTGGTAGCAAAAGTCCATGGGAGTATACAGCAGTGACAACTAGAGTTCAGAAGGTCAACCTATCAGAACTAAGAGATCTGTTAGAGGAAACCATTCTTGTGCCCAGGTCACAAGACCACCACAGAGGCACTATTCGATACAAGTACACAGAGGTTTTTAGTTAACAAGACAAGCAAGTCCGGGACTTGGTCTGCAGGTCCAAAATCCGACATGATACAGCTGGGTGGAGGAGGACAGCCCCGAGCACTCACTTGAAGGGGTTTATATAGGAAAGGTTTATATACAGCTTGGAATTGGATGAGGAGGCTAGGAGTGAGGTAGTTCTTTGAAGTTACTGGCTAAACCATAATCATGAGGTTACTGATGGCTAACAGGATTCAGGATATCTATAGAGACATAAATTTTTACTCCCTATGCCCTGCTTTTGTTGAACCCAGGATATATACATTCAGATTTATTGTTGCAGTCCTACTCTCCTCTGAGTTTACCTTCTGGTCAGTTAAGCCCATTACTCCCCATATCTTGTTTTGCCAAGTCCAGGATACATAGATTTATAAGCCTGTGTAAGGATACATAGCCTTATAAGTTCAACTTCTGGTCACTTCTAAATACCTTTGGAGGAAGGGAGGGGAAAGCATCTCTCAAGATGGCTACTGACTTTCCCCTTTCACCATCACACATGGTGTTATGGAATTACTGCCTTTTGAATGAACTGGCTGTCTCTTGTTGTAAACTCTTGTGCTATCACAGCTGATTCTTCCCACTTACCATACATTTTCATGTTATGTGTACATGTAATCTCATAATTGTATCTCAATTTTGGGCACAACTTTCCCTATACATTTGGGGTAATTGGATAACTGTTCCCAGCTGTGTTTATTTTTTTCATTAACATAAATCTGGCCAGGGCCATTCTGCAGACAAAAGTATTTCAGCTAAGATACCTTTTTTCAAGGACAAATGCAGAGAAATAAACATTAGTTCATCTCACCCACAGATAGAGAAAAGAACCACTAACAATTAAATCCCCAACTCCTTACCTTCACCCCGGGTTATTTACACAAGACCCTAACTTTAGAGATTTACTGCTCACATCCCTGGGATGATGCTTTAGCCACTTGCTAGTTACTTAGTTAAGGCAGTTACTTCCCACTGACCCAAGGAGATTACCTTCAAGGCCAGGCAGGCATAGGTGCCAAACTTCTTTCTTGTGCCAATTAAGTTTTAATTCCTCCTTAGCCAGGTGCTATCCCTAGGTTCCCTAATTGATCTTAGCCTTTAGTTGACTCTACCAGAGAACTTCCCTGTAGTCACTCCCCCTTTGGGGTTGTAATTGGAAACTGACAATTATTGCTTTATGTGTGGGTCTTTATCACCTCTCCCTGCGACCCTGAAAACTTCCAGCCTCATGTTGTTTTGCCCAAGAGTTACTGCTTGGGTATATAGACTGGTTCCCTCGGAGTGCTTGGGAAATTGCTTGAGAAGAACCGAGATGAGGACGGAGATGGAAAGAACTAGGTAGAATGATGAGAGAACAGCAGAAGGGACTGAGAGCAGGCGAGACTGAGAGGAGCTAAGTAAAAGAACAGAAGAGAAGCTGTGTGGATAGAATTGACTTAGAAGGAATAAAATTAATGGACTAACAAACTCAGTGTGCTTAGATTCATTAAATATCCCTCAGATTAGAATCCTCAGCTGGCTGTTAGACTCTTCCACATACCATGGGAAAACAATAAAGGGTGGACCTTTTATTGTTTTCAGTATCTGACCAGCAGAGAAAAACATGTAGTATTTTTCTTTCTTGATACATGATATCTCACTCAGTAAAGTACTTTCTAGTTCCATTCATTTACCTGTAAACTTCATGATTTCATTTTCCTTTATACATGGATAGTATTCCATTATATATAATATTATTTATTATTCCATTATAAATTCCATTAATAATATTCCATTATATATAATAATATTTATTATTCCATTCCTCAGTTGAAGAATACTTATAATGAAAGCTATTCTTAAGAATTAGAACTCACTTACCAGAATTCAATAAGGGACACTGCTTTTGTAGTAATATCTGGGATTGCACATCCCAAACACAAAGAACCACTCCATTCCTCTTTGGCTTACACTGTGACAAAACATTATACAATTATATAATTCAATATTAATGTTGAAATACTTATCTATAATTAATTAAAAACAATCATAATCAGTTTTCATGTGAAGACTTTATTAACCAATAATGTGACATTGAAAATAGACAAAACCAAAGTTAAGTGACAGGAAGCATCCCCGTTGACTTACCTGGCCAAGGCCACCTGATATGGCCATGAGGAAAAAAAACAGGCTTATGTTGGAGGGACTACAGCAAGACAGAGACTGAGATAATTTTAACAAGAGCAATTAAACTTTTGATACCTTTATCAGAAACAGAATGGAATGGCAATCACCAGGATCAATATAGTTGTACTTGTCCTCAGGATACAATGAAGTTCACAAGCCATATAGGATACACGATGTTAATGTGTAAGACCAATTGTCCTGTCAAGTTTCCATGCTTCCTTTACCACTAAGAGAACATGGAGAGAAATGCAAAATGGCCTGCACACTTCACTGTCTGAGTGAGTGCATCCATTTCTCAGTAACTGGAAGCACATTGTGCCCCAAGAGCCATGGTCTCTAACTTGAAAAACCTATGACTCGGGCCTCTAAAGACAGCTAGGCAAGTCCAACTCTGTGGTTCCCTGCAAGTGGCTAACTGATGAAACTAGTGCCAAGTTCTCTTTTGACTATTTAAAAGTTGTCATATTAGTGAGTTTTGGGAAATTTTAATTTCAAAAACTGGCCCTCCAGATGGCATGGGTCCTCCTGAATAAATATGCCACAGACATCACACACAAAATAAGTGTTCCAGGCAGTTTGGACTCTGGCTGCTATGCCTTGGGAAGCTCGTGGACAGCCACATCCAACATTGCCCTTGTTCAATCTATCATGCCACTGAATATCTTAAACATTCTAAGGAAAGGCCAGTGCCAGTTACTCAGCATTAGCAGAAACAGGTCAGTTTTGTTCCTTCTGTGTTTCCAAGCTTGACCGACTAAACTGCTCTGCAAGCTGGGCCCTGTACAAGGGCCCTCCCTGAAGAGGAAAAGGAGAACACATTCTAGCCTGGAATCTACTTGCCAGATGATGCACATATCCATTTGGAAAAGAGTCACTCTTTCTAAATCCTAAAAAAATTATGATATGAGTTAATTATCCCATTAATCCAGTAAGTAATGAAATGTCTTTATTCTTATTAACTTAGCCAGAAGAGAATAAAATCTCCTTCTCCTCCTCCTCCTCCTCCTCCTTCTTCTTGTTCATCATTATCATCATCATCATTATCATCATCATGTTCTTCTTCATGGTATCATTTTTGGAGGAAAAAGAGGTTGAACTCTAAATGTAAGCATATGCTAAAAAATAAACTAACAACAAATTGAGGCTCAGGCAACAGTGGGATTCTGAACTTTGTTGCTAATAACCTCATCAGTCTGGCTAGCACTGCTTCTGAATTTCAGCTCATATTATAATACTCCTGAGTAAATTAATGAGCCAAGATGTTGTCAGGATTTTGATGAAAAAAAATCACACTTTTTGCCAAGTTAACAAAATTTTTAGTGGTATTATAAAGAAGTCAGCTTATATGGTAAAATGCTTGGAGTGTATTCTAATATTCAACAATTTCTTGGAAGCTTTTTGTAAACATAGTTCAAAATGTTTATGATATTTCAATGCAGTAATATCTTTCATGGATATTTGTTTGGCTGTTTTTCATTATGGTGGAGACTAATTTTTACAGATGATATGATTTTGTAACAATACTTACTTTTCTCAGTATCTTCCTTTTTAGTTAACAGTTCAGCTTTACAAAGACTAGATCTGTCATTTCATTCTATATTTTTGAATAACAATCTTTTTTTTAAAATCCCTTGCTCAGGGTCTGTGAAGATAGCTCAGTCAGTAAAGAATTTACCTTGAAAAGATGAGAACCTGATTTGGTATACAGACACACATAAAAAAAATGTGTGTTCTATGAGGTAAGGACAAATGGATCCTTAGGGCTCATAAACTAGAAGCTAAGTTTACTAGGTGAGGTCTAGGCTAAGGAAAGAAGTTGACTCCTAAAAAATGTGGGTGTCTCCTGAGTAAGAATATCTGAGTTAATCTTCTGGCCAGGGCCCATATGATACACTCTTATACAAGGGACCTAAAATATTTGTGAAAATGTGGGCATATGAACAGGAACACACACACACACATACAAAGAAAAAACCAACAACAACAAAAAAACCCCTCTGGTTCCCCAGTGATATTTTGAAACTCAAGCCTGCTATGGTATAATGGTATATAATGGTATAATATGATACATTAGACCATGTGACAGGACTCTTGTAAAGGTCCTAGTGAGTACCACTTTCTCACTCCCAAGGTACTATGATAACTTGTTTTATTTTATTTTTGAATAATTTCAGCTCCATTTTGATTTTGTCAAACTTTCAAATTAAAATCATGTGTTGCTAATGAATTTTCTCAAGAAGAAATATTGTATAACTCTCTAGTCAGTTTCTGTAATTAACTAAAATATTTGAAGTGATTTACAAGTTAGAGCCAGTGCCAAAAAGATTATGGTGATAATATAGAGGGACATTATACTAACAGTATAATAGGACTATGCAAATCATTTTCTATGGTGGTATTTTATTTGTACTGAAATGTGAATTTCATTGTATGTTAATAAATAAAGTAGCCTGTGGGGCGTTTACCCACCACCCCCACAGCTTCCCAGAGTTTTCTTGAGTGCGAGTAGCAGGAAATATTAGATAGAAGGATTTATAGCGGAGAATGTTGCGGAGATAAACAGATAGAAAATAAAGGATAGCCTCGAGAGGGCCTGGAACCTATTCCAACAGGCCCCAACTGTCTCTGGCCCAGGGTTTTTATAGAGACGCCAAGGGGGTGGAGCAAAAGACCTCCTCCCCCAGCACAGCCAAGTGCAGGCCATCTCAGACACCTGCACTCAGGCCCGTGGTCCTGATCATCCTCTATTCGAACCTGCTGGTAAAGCCACGAGGAACCCCAGAACGGGCTCCCACCGGTCCCCCCTTCTTAATATATAAAAAAATAACTATTAATGGCTTACAGCAATCTCCATAGCTGTTACACCTCCCAGTATGGGAGTAGAGGATGATATAAATGGCATTTCTCTTTTGAATTAGGTCCAAGGTGACTACAGCAGTCTTAGCTGCCTCAAGCCCTTTCTAAACTAAAAACTCTTAAGGCGACTACAAACTTAAAGAATCCCTTAGCTTCATCATTACCATTAATAGGTTAACATAAATATTGCTATGCATAGTCACAATTCTCTCAATCTTACAACTCAAAGCAAACTCTTAACAGAACCATTAGAATTAGCATATATGGTGCTATATATAGTTAACAATTTTCTCCGTCTTACAACTTTAACTCAGTCATTTGAATTTTCTTGTTAACAGAACATAGGAAAAACTTCGATGTATTCACAAACTTAAACATTTCCTCAATTCCACAAAGCCAGGGTGCATTAGTATCAATAGGTTTCTGCGAACATAATTCAATCTCATAGCTCCTCCTTTTATTTATAATTTTTTAGCAAAATCTCAAGCCTAGTTAGAAAACCCAAACTTTTCTGTTTAAACAGTTCCATTTGTAACATAAAACCAGTTCCATAAGTAATTCCATTTTTACATAAACAGTTCCACAAAACAATTCATAAATCTCCAATTAATAAAGCATATATGCATACACAAAATTGTATCTTGATTCTAAGTAGAAATACATTTCTTCATTTAAACAGTTCCATTTTTAACCCAATTCCAGAAAACCATTCCTAGGTCATTACTC
The DNA here is from genome assembly GCF_004664715.2 of Peromyscus leucopus. Lineage (NCBI taxonomy): Eukaryota > Metazoa > Chordata > Mammalia > Rodentia > Cricetidae > Peromyscus > Peromyscus leucopus. The sequence goes on from NC_051068.1 coordinate 52,295,604, forward strand.
AAAACTGTCCCATTGCAATGAAATCTCTATTGTTCATTTCATTTAAGTACCAAAATTCAAATGATAAATATTGGTACTAGCCTTCCAAATTTGAAGAATCCATAACCAAAGTCTTTTTGTAATTTTATCTCATTTTAGGTTCAAAAAGTTCAAACAAGAAATAAATTCTGGTATCAGGCTTTCACTTCCAAATATGAAGAGACGTTTTACAACCAAGACTTTTTGCAGTTAACAATTTTTGTTCAAACAAGCGTCTCTTCAACTTTTGTTCTCACAGACAGACCTTTTTAGTTATAGTAATATTTTAAACCGCACTGTTTTTGCTGTTAGCTCAGGTTTTTCTGTGCTGCGTTGATATTTCACGGATCTCAGCTGCGGATGCCTTGTGCTGGTTCTGGCGTCCGCCATTCTTAGCTTCTTAGCGGCTTCTGGAGCTTTTGAAACCATTCAGACTGCCTACTTTGCAGTCTACTAGGACACTATCTCCTGTGTCTCAGGTGTTTTCACCATATACATTAATAGACTCACACTTAATATTTACACTTTTTCACAAACTCACATATAACATTTTTTGCCTTGCAAAGCATTTAGACTCATATTCAACATTTACACGTTTTTTTACAAACTCACATACAACATATTAACATCTACTTATTTATACTTTATAGAACTACTTTAGCAAATAGATTTCCTATTAATTCTTACTTATATTCATTCCATCTTATTTCTTATTTAAACTTACATTTACAACTAGCATCTTACAAGCTTATTACTACATGTCTTAAGACTACCTTAGATACTTCTTACAAGCTTATATTCTTAAAGGAACTCTATTGATCTATTTTACAAACTTATATAGGCTACCATTAGCATATATCTAACTTAGCAAACACCTATAGATTTCTTAACACAGATCTAACAAGACAGAATTCTTATAAACTCACATATCTTATTTTCGTCTTTCTACGTCTTACTCTAAATTATTATCACCATCTCTACTAGAAGGATTCTCTTAACTAGACAGGAAGTACGTACATCATTTCTAAAGTTTAGAGTTTATAGTCAGCTTTGTTATAAAGCACTGGGATTTAGTGAGTGTTGTCATTATAGAGTTGTGATACTTATTGCTAGGGGATTGTAACATTCTCAGGACGAAGCCACACTCCAAAGTTGCCAGTTCTCTCAGCCGTTCCGGACCGGCAGAGATGCACTGTCAGCGGTAGACCGTTTTTAACTAGAGGCTGTCCCTTCACCCAAATTCATAATAGTTCCCCTAAATGCCTCAATTCAGACAAACGTTTCTATTACAGCAGCACTTTTGGTTTGCTCTTATAGGTAGCTTTTTGTCATTCAACTACCGTAAAAACTTTGCACAGCTATTAGGGTAAATAAGGCATTTTACCAATGGAGCCCCAAACCGTGAATCACCTAGTTCCGTATCCTTTCAATTTTTCATCGGAACTGACACTTAAACCCTTAGACGATTTTCCCCCTTATTTTTAAAAGCTGTATTTTAAGTTTACCATGGACGTATTTTTGACCTGACAAAAGTGTTTCAGGGCAATGTCACCATCTTTAGCGGAAAAACTACCTTTCCCAGAATGCATTTCCCTTATATCAGTCCCATATATCAGTCCCTTATATCATTTCCCATATCTCTTATCATGTTTGAGAGTCAACTGGTTCTCTTTTACCAGACTTGCTTACAAATTCTTGCCCGGGAGGTTTGAACAAAGTTTTTTGCTTTTACAACAGGAGATTTGAACAAGCATTTTACATTTTCAGCTATGGCACATTGGGAGGTTTCTGGTCTCTCCTCAGCTGGCTTCAACAGGTGTCTCTCCTTCATTTGACACTGGCCCCGGATCAGAACCACACCTGCCTCGTTAGCCGGCATTGAGGCTGGCATTTCTGATAGCAACTTTCCTCGGGGCTTGTGTTTGTTTTAGCCAGTCAGTGAAAAACAAGATCATTTACAACAGCTTTTCCATAGCTCCTTCAGAGAGATTTTCTCCCACTGATCTCTTTTTGCTTGCTCCTTCCTTCCCCAGATGCAGAGCTTCAGTTATCTGCGGCTCTGTACCTCTGCTAGCTGCCTTTGGAAGAAGGGGCTTTTCTTTTCTCCCCCTGAATCTGCCTCAAATTCTAGCAGCTTTTTCAGGTCATATTTTCTGGGGAGGATTATGTCCCTTCTCTGTTTCTTCAGAGTCTTTCTCCCAGACAGTTCCCAGTTTGGTCTCAGTTTATCCCCTCTACCCCAGAAACAGTTTCCGACACTAGAGCGGCGGCTTTCCCTGCTACTGAAGGTAGGGGTTTTTGTCCGTTTGTTTTCGGGGTCTGTGTTGTTTGCGTACATACTGAAAATCTAACTAACAAGGGAGGTTTTTGCCATTTCTAAACTCCCATTAGGACAGGTGTTTTGCATCATCAGGCCTTTACCTGGCCCAGTCCCCCAGTGGGTTGTGTTTGCTTGTCTGGGTGCTCAAGGACAGAGCTTATGCCAGAGGCAATCACCCCTCAGGGCTACACTCCCTCATCTCAGGGAGTCAGTTGAAACAAAGCTTTTCTCAAAGAGGTGCTTTCTCTGACAGAAAAGAAAGCTTTACTCCTGGATAGTTCTGTTCTGCCCTGGCTGGGCTCTTTCCCCGGACAGCGTTCTGACTCGGCAGCACAACTGCTTCAGACACAGTTCAGCTTTACTGTTTTCAGTTTCACTGTTTTCTGTTTTACAGAAAGGTCCTTTCTCTGATAGGAAAGCTTTTTCTCAGATTTCTTTTTGCAGTTGTGGACCTATTAACCCGGGACTTGTAGGAAAGCAGATAACTGTGACGTTCCCACCGGCTTTAGTTTTGTTTGTTCATTAGCAATCTTCCCCTGGGTCCTGCACCTTCCTGCCTCAGCTCTGTGCTCCAGGAAGTTTACCACTGCAGGAACCCTAGTATCCCCTAAATGCACTCCAACTCAGAGACACTGGCCAGTCGCCTCTGGGTTTTTGGTCACAAGTGAGGATACAATGCTAACAGTTTGCATTGCTTCAGGGGATCTTTGCATTAGGGCGATTAGGAGCACCCTTTCATTCTGAAATGCTCACTCAGAACCTTTGCGGCCTCTGAAAAGCTTGGCTTTTTGCTTTTCTCTGGTAAAGTTTCCAGCCCTTTTGGGCTCTCCGTAGCTCTTCACCCACACTCTCCCCAAGTGTTTCTCTCAGGGTACTAGCTTGAAGAGACAGAGCTTAGAAGAGGTTTTTAGAAACTTGTTCCTGCCTCCTGCATTGCAGGGAGGATTGTTAAAGCTTGAAAACTTAGAGAGGTTTTGCTGTCTTAAATTTGTTGTTTTCCCTTAGAGCTAATCACAGGTGGTCCCCTTACTAATATCTTCAGGTGATTCTAATTTCTTTCTGAGAGAGGTTAGAGGCTTTAGTTTTTAAGTTTAAGAGAGAAAGATTAAGGCTTTTTAGAGAGATTTTGCCCCCCAATTTTTCCAAGAAAAGCTTTAGTTTAAGAGAAAGATTTCCCCCCCCAGGAGAAAGACCAACTTTTCCCAAAACTTCCCAACTTTAAACTTTGACTTCTTACACCCCCATTTTTGCCTCAGGGAGAAATTACTTTCTCCTGCGGCTTGGACTTAGCATTTCAGCTGTCCCCAGGTCAAAAGCTTCCATAGGAAACTTTTTCTTCCCCATAAGCTCAAAGAAGAGCTTTTTTACTACCCGTAAAGCCCAAAGAAAGATTTTTTTCCCAGTTTGTTTTCAAAGCCCCCAAAGTTAGAAAAATGAAGAGTTTTTCTGTCTAGTTGCCTTACTTATTTTTTCCTATAGTCTTACACTTTTAAGTTTTTCCTAAACTATATTACTACCCTATACCTTATACTTATCACAGATAGAAATTGAGAAAGGGATAGAAGATAGAAAATTTTGACAGAAGAGAATTTTGCTGCAGCATCAGACATCCTTCCAGTCTGCTTTCCTTTTCTCTCGAGGATAAAACCCCTGCCTCACCAAAAAATATATAAAAATATATTTTTTTTCATAACACCGGCATGCCTTTCCACTGGCAGGGCTGACTCAGCACTTTCACCAAAAACTCTGTAATAAAACTATTATTTTCCTTTATCTTTAGTCCCTATTACTTTGTCTTTAGTCCCTGTTCATTTGTCTTTAGTCCCCCCTTTTTTTCTTTATTCCCTTTTTTTCTTTTTTCTTTAGTCCCTTTTTTTCCCTTTTTCTTTAGTCCCCTTTTTTTAGTCCCTGTTCACGGCGCCATTCTGTGGGGCGTTTACCCACCACCCCCACAGCTTCCCAGAGTTTTCTTGAGTGCGAGCAGCAGGAAATATTAGATAGAAGGACTTATAGCGGAGAATGTTGCGGAGATAAACAGATAGAAAATAAAGGATAGCCTCGAGAGGGCCTGGAACCTATTCCAATGGGCCCAGACTGTCTCTGGCCCAGGGTTTTTATAGAGACGCCAAGGGGTGGAGCAAAAGACCTCCTCCCCCAGCACAGCCAAGTGCAGACCATCTCAGACACCTGCACTCAGGCCCGTGGTCCTGATCATCCTCTATTCGAACCTGCTGGTAAAGCCACGAGGAACCCCAGAACGGGCTCCCACAGTAGCCCGGAGGTCAGAGCTATTAAAGCCATAGCAAGAGCATGGTGGTGGTGGTGGTGGTGGTGGTGGTGGTGGTGGTGGTGGTGCACGCCTTTAATCCCAGCACTTGGTAGAAGAGCTTCGTAGATCTCTGTGTGTTCAGGGATACAACCAGCATTGGAGACATACGCCTTTAAGACCTGGAGGCCTGTACTTACAGGCAGTGATGAGGCAGTAATGTGTTTGGGTTTACAACCAATGAGAAGGCAGAACAGAAAGACTATTTAAAGATAGACACACAGGAAGTAGCTCTCTTTTGGGGAAGCTAGGAGCACTGCAGGAGGTAAGATTTTAGCTCTGAGCTCTGACCTCTCGGCTTTCTCTTTCACATTGGTTTTGTGTTTCTTATTTAATAAGGCGGTTGTTTACATCTACAATTTTCTGTTTTCTTTTTAGTTTTGATTTTCACAGAAAAATGGCAACTACATGTTACAAACTCCATTTTTGAAATGGGAAAAACAGCAGTCACTAATTTAAAACAATGCACCCAGAATCATTGTCATAATTGTTTAGGAACATTGTTATCCTGAATCCCTGAAATACTCAGATTTACTGCCTTAGAAACTACCACTGAGGTATTCTTAATCACTTAATATATGAGATGGCATTTGTGCTTTTTCTGACTTTCATTTGAAATTTAATAAGAAATTATTTTTCTTTTTCTTTTTCTTTTTTTTTGGTTTTTGTTTTTTTGTTTTGTTTTGTTTTTTCGAAACAGGGTTTCTGTGTAGCTTTGCGCCTTTCCTGGGACTCACTTGGTAGCCCAGGCTGGCCTGAACTCACAGAGATCTGCCTGCCTCTGCCTCCCGAGTGCTGGGATTAAAGGCGTGCGCCACCACCGCCCAGCTAAGAAATTATTTTATAGACAAATAAATGTGAAACAAAAATTATCTTTCTTAAACTACATTGTGAATGAGTCATCTACAACCAAATTATCTGAATGTGGTTTTGATTTCAGAACTATTGAATGTTTTTCTATATTTCTTTCTTATTTTTTGAAGGGGACAAGAAAAGATTATTTGGCTTACACTTCCATATAACAGTTCATCATCAAAAGTAGTAGGAGCAGGGACAGTCAAGAACTTTCAGAACGAGTAAAACCTGCGGGACTCTAACACTACTAAGTTTGACTGCCAATGCAAAGTTCAGCCTTGGCTACTTCTGGGACACAGCTTCTGTGTGATGACCCTGAGGAAACACTTCTCAGAAGTGTCTTTTTCTCAGTGATGCCAGTCTCTTCTTAACACTAATTTTTTAGCTCCAGCAAACTAGCACATCAATTGTCCCAGTAAGACAAAGGTTTCACTTCAGTGATGCTGGTCTCTTGTTAACCACTGCTGATTCTTTAGCCTCAGATGACCAGAAGTACAAAATGGCAAGCAGCCCTGGGATAATCTGTAAACTTCCCTCTGAAATACCAAAAGCCTGGCCTCCAGCTTCTGCACTGCAGAACAGTTCACTGAACTCTTAACACTCAATGGTTTTTCTAGTCCAAATTTCCAAAGTCCTTCCACAATACTTTCCCAAATAACACTATAAGGTCTGTCATAGCAATACCCCACTATGCTGGTACCACCTTGTCCTAAATAGGGTTAGTAAGAAAGACATTGAAGAAGACAGAAAAAGATTGACCTTCCATTTTCATAGAGATAACATAGTAAAGATGACCATCCTACTAAAAACAATCTACAGATTCAAATTAATACCCTTCAAAATTACAACACAATTAATTCTTCAACGATCTTGAAAGGACAATTCTCAACTTAATATGGAAAAATAAACAAACAAATGCAAAACAACAACAAAACAAAATAATAGGATAGTTAAACAAGTCTGAAAAACAAAAGAAGAGTTGAAGGTCTCATATTCTAGATTTCAAGTTGTACTACAAAGCTATAGTAATAAAAACAGCATTGTATTGACATAAAAACAGACATATTGATTAAGGGAATGAAATGGAAAACCCAAAGAGAAATTGACACACCTCTGGATAACTGAATTTTATTTAAAAAAAAAAAAAAAAAAAAAAAAAAAAAGCCATGCCAAACACACTTAAAAAAAAAAAAAACAGTATCATGGTGCTGTGCTGTGGATATTGCTCTGTATAAATAAAATCCTAATTAGCCAGTAGCCAGGCGGGACAAGCAGAGAAGAGAATTCTGGGAACAGGAAGGCTAGGTCAGAGAGACGCTGCCAGCCAATGCCATGAGTAACAACATGTAAGATACTGGTAAGCCATGAGCCATGTGGCATGGTATAGATTTATAGAAATGGGTTAATTTAAGATGTAAGAACTAGATAGCTAGAAGCCTGAGCCATTGGGCCAAACAATTTAAATAATATAAGAGTCTGTGTGTTTATTTTATAAGTGGGCTGCGGGACTGCCGAAACTCTCCAGCTACAGTGCTGGTCGAAGAATATCTGTATGTAGAAGAAGACAAATAGAAACATACCTGTTACTCTGCACAAAACTCAATCCAAATGTGTCAAAGACCTCAACATAAAACCAGACACACAAAATCTGGTGAAGAGAAAATGGGGAATGACCTTGAAATCATTGTCACAGGAGATGACTTCCTGAGCCGAACACTAATAGCACAGCACTAAGATTAACATGTAATAAATGAGACCTCCTGAAACTGAAAAGCAAAACAACAACAACAACAAAAAAAAAAAAACTATAAGGCAAAGGACACTGTCCTTTGTACAAAGTGGCAGCCTATAGAGTGGGAAAAGATTTTTATCAACTCCACATCCAGCAGAGGACTAATACGAAAAAATATATAAAGAACTCAAGAAGCGGTGGTGGTGCACGCCTTTAATCCCAGCACTCGGGAGGCAGAGGCAGGCAGATCTCTGTGAGTTCGAGGCTAGCGTGGACTACCAAGAGAGTCCCAGGAAAGGCACAAAGCTACACAGAGAAACCCTGTCTCAAAAAATAAAAAAAAAAAAAAAAACCAAAAACTCAAGAAACTAAATGTCAATATAAAAAAATTGCAATTAAACTGGGGTACAGATCTACACAGAGAATGATCAAAAGAGGAATCTCCACTGGATGAGAAACACTTAAAGAAGTGTTCAGCATCCTTGGCCATCTGGGAAATGCAAATCAAAACTGCTTTGAGATTCCATATTATACAGAATAGCTAAAAATCAGTAACACAAGTGACAACTCATGATGGCAAGAATGTCAAATAAGGGTAATACACATCAACTGCTGGTTGGAGGGGAAACTTATATAGCCACAGTGAAAATCAACATGGTGGTTGCTTAGAAAGTTAGAAATTGTTCTAACTTGAGATCCAGTCACATCACTCATGAGCATATACCCAAAGGATATTTCATCCTACCACAAGGACTCTTGATCAACCAAGTTCATACTTGTTCTATTCATAATAGCCAGAAATTGGAAACAAAGTAGATATATCTCAACAGAAGAATGGATGAAGATAATGTGGTATATTTACACAATGGAGTATTTTTAACTGTTAAAAGAATTACATTATGAAATTTGCAGGCAAATGGATGCATATATAAAAAAATTGACCTCAGTGAGGTAAGCCACACCCAGAAAGATAAATATGTCATGTATTCACTTATATATGGATATTATACATTAAATTAATACACAACCTACAATACATCATCCAAGAGATGTTAGGTATAGAACAAGAGAAATGAGGGGACACATGGCTCTCTGTGGGAAGGGGAAATAGAACAGATTTGATGGGTAGACTTGAGTTTGAGGGAACAGAAATGGCAAGATCAGGTGAGGAACAGAAGGGAGCATAGAGCTAAGGGAAGGAATATGGGGAGAGACAACTGGAATTAAGGGGACATGAAGGAGGATATAGAAACCCAGTACAGTGGAAACTTCCTAAAATATATGAATACTACATTCTCTAGCTAGTTTTATGTCAACTTGACACAGCTAGAGTTATCTGAAAGGAGGGAACCTCAGTTGAGAAAATGTCTCCCTAATACCTGACTGTAAGACATTTTCTTAATTAGTGATCAAGGGGGGAGGGCCTAGCCCATTGTGGGTGGTGCCATCCCTGGCCTGGTGGCTCTGGGTTCTATAAGAGAGAAGGTTGAACAACAATGATGAGCAAGCCAGTATTCATCCTTTGTAATCTGGCCTCTGCTTCAACTCCTGCCTCTAGTTTCTGGCCCTGTTTGAATTACTCTTCTGACTTCTTTTGATGATGAACGGTGATATGGAAGTGTAAGCCAAGTAAACCCTTTCCTCCCCTACTTGCTTCTGTTTATGGTGTTTCATCATAGCAATAGTACTTCTATATATCTTAAGTGGTAAATATGGCTAAAGTGGCAAAAGGTAGACTATAACTCTTTAATACTTTTAAAGAAAGTTCTTGAAGCCAAATATTGAGACATACTATAGCCCAACCGAGAGTCTCTAAAAATGCCTCTGTAAAATGTCTTAAGCGATGTAGCAAATCCTGAATGCTACAATAAACTTCACTTGGTCAGGCTCTCTGCCTGTAGTTTAGGTACTCTGAACACATGTCACTGGAATTTATTGGAAAAGCTGAGCATTTTTGTCTTTGACTTGGTAGTGCTGAGTTCAGTTCTCTATTGTTGTTCTAGGGCAGTGTTCTAGTTCTCTGATTTTTCCTTTCCCTTTTCTGTCTTTTATTGGTAGATAAATACTTTACTAGATTTCTTTTCCAAGAATTTTTATATTACTGTCTCAAAATGTTCACATGTATTTCTCCTGTTTGCTTTAGAACACCAGTCACAAATAATTATTCATTTTATTTTTTTCCTAATTGAGCTTCTGAAATAGTCTAAAATGGATACTATGTTACAAATTTCTAAGAATAAGCATTATTGTTGTGACAATAGGCTCCACTTAAAGTTAAGTAAATACTACGTCACGTTACCATAATGATATTTTTATTGTCAAAACATATGAGTTAATAACAAATTATTATAGGTTGAAACAATAGATAATATTTCAACTATATGGTACCAAACCTGTATGCAAATACTTATGGGAAAACTTACTTTCAAAATATTTCTTATAGATCAGACTTTTGTTGCATTCCTGAATATGTATAAAAATGAAATTTCTGAGTGCCTAACATCAGAACTTTCCTTTCATGTAAGTAAGTTTCCTGTCCCACCTGTGATTCCTGTGCCTGTGGGGGAGCACAATTTAATCAGGCTCAGGCGGCTTGAGCCAAGTTATCTAAGCCGAGGGCCTCACATTAAATCATAAATCAGTCAAGGGCTTATCGATGGGGGGCAGAGATAATACAGTCCATTTATTTTGCTTTGTGGTGATCCGACTTGATATAAAGATAGAATTTGGATGGAAAGATAATGAAAAGACTGTATGCTTTTTTGTCATCTCTCAAACAGAAAGGTAGTCTATAACTTGCAGGTCATCTCTAATTCTGTCGTAATTTTTCAGGTTTCATGGTAGAGTATGTATATGTTTGTGACACAGAGTGCACAGGTATACTAGTGGAGAAGCTTCTAGGTATGTAGAAATAATTCAATAATCAGTCAGCCTGAGATTTTGTGCTCTGACAATTGCATACCAAGGTCAGTTGAATCTAATAAGATTAGTGACAATAAAATTATAGACTATCTCAAACACTTTCCAAATGAACAACACATTAGTACTTTTGATGGTTCACACATGGTTTCTTTGACAATTTCCCACGTATTGATCATATTGATCTTTGTACCATAACATTTTGTGTTCAAGGAAATATTTGCTACCATGAACTTTCTCATGTTGTACTCCCTAAAGCTCAAAGAAACTCTTCTTACTCAAATGTTTCTAACAAGAGGAAAGAAGTAATCCTAAGAACCACAGACTTCAGTCATGTTCCAACACTTTATTATGATTATTGTACTATATAGAGCACAGGCCAGTTGTTTCTGAGACTCAGAAACAAATGGCTTTAAGGTGTGTCTCTTGTCTGTAAATCCTTCCCTTCCTTGTATATGCAAAATAGCTTTGTCCTTTGCTGTGTGATGCTTTTTAAACATGTATTCTGCATCACTCACCTTCCTGTGCTGGAGTCTGTTTACTGGCTTCAACCTTCAGCATTGTTGTACTCTATAACAGACCTCTTATCTATCTCATTCAAGGAAGCTGATTCTACAAAACCAAGGGTGTATACTCATAAAAAAAGAAAGTATAGGCTAGGCAGAACAAATCCAGAGTGTTACTAATATGTGACATCAGAGAACTCTACAATTCTTCATGGAACTATTAGAATTGAAAAGAGATAATAAACCAAAAGTAATCTGGGAGAGTACACAAAAGGTGTCCATTTTCATAGTAATGAAGATTATAGAGAATTAACTGACTCTAGAACTGTCAGTGTGTTTCCATAATTCCAGTAATGGTGAGAACTTGAGGACAGAAGGGAGAGAAAGAAGTCTAGGTTTGTCCATTGGTTATTTTCTGGCTAAACTCTAATATGCCCAGAGGAGTCATTTCAAAATCGTACCAAAGGACACAAGAAAACTTAACAGAAAGTGAAATATAAAGTCATTATTCTTTAATAGTGTTTTTATTTTTTGTTTGAATACTAGATTCTGTTTGTTTCTTAAAGAAACAGAGGTTTTGTTTTTGTTTTTTGAAAGAGAAACATATAGACAAAGAACATACAGTTGAGTGTTTAGGGAGGTGCGGGAGAAGTGGATCTGTTTGAAATTGGGGGAGAGGGAGGGGAAGGAAACATGATCAAAACATATTTTATGAAAAAAATATATTCAAATGTTCAATTGAAAAGTAGAATGACCCTGCAGGTACTGTACTTTCCATCCTATAATTTCTTCCTGTAAGAAAACTGAATGCTAGCGCCATTATCTTTCATTTTCAGTGAACAAGAGCAAATACATAATGATGTTTGTTCTTTGTTTATGAAAGGCTGGATCAAATTATATCCTCCCAATAGAAAGCTATGTGGTCCCAAGTCAAATAAATCAATTCTAGAATGTTCAGTATCTTTGTCTATAGAAAAAAAAGAATATGTGTGTGTGTGTGTGTGTGTGTGTGTGTGTGTGTGTGTGTGTGTGTGTGTACATATATTTATATATTTGATTTCTGGGGTTTTTATGGACATAAAAGTTGAGCAAATTCTTTAGTAATTATGCTGAAATGATGTTACAGAAATAGATGATTGGGTCATGATATTAGAAACATTGGTGCCTGATGTTAAATGCACTGAAATTAAAGGAACTGCTTATTATGTACTTGTAATAACTATTTTTTCCCTTCACATTTTTAGATAGTCTTGCTGTCTTGCCCAGTCTAGCTTAGAGCTAATGATTCAAGCATTTCTCCTTACTTAGCTCCTTAAGTGAGTAGGAAGACAGTTGCCTAAACCTCTTGAATTTTTTTCAATAAGCTAATAATTTTCAAATAGAAAGGTTAATAAGAAACATAAGGTGAATATTTTACAAGCATAATTTTGTAATATGCATTCATCTTTGATTAAAATTAAATCAACTAAGAATGTAAATACCCTTATTTAAATAATTTAGAATTAGAGATCCTTCATGATAGTATGAAGCATAATGGTACATTTGTTTATATAATTTGTACAAATTTCAGAGACTTGGGATACAATTAACCCAAATAGATAATGATTCCCATGTGACCAGGACCAGCATGTTATTCTTCATTAGCAGAGTCCTAAGGGGGAGGGCCAGGGAGATGAAAAGATAAGGTAGAAAAGTGGAGATCAGGAGGTCTTGCCAAGCTATGTTTTAAGCCATGCAAACAAATTAATATATATATTATATATATATATATATATATATATTAGATGCCATATATATATATATTATCTTACATATGATTTGCAGGAGGAAAATGGAGCAGAGTCATTGGAAAGCTAATGAAGCAGCCTTATAGAAAGGGAAAACAGGGTATATCAACAGTATCATAGAACAGTATCATAGATCAAGCACACAACAGCCTTGTAACTGATTACCATATTACCTTAGTGTGGGAAGAGTGGGGCTTTCCTGATTCAATTCCCCAGCTCTGCCAAGGTCCTGGTCCCAGGCCATCATTGACTCCTCTAAGAATATTTGTGGTTTTAGAGAAGACACTGTACTTCTTCTCCATATGTCCTGGTCCCAGGGAAAATCTCCCAAGGACTTGGTTTCAGGCTGTTACTAACTCTGGCAAATGTGTTTCTTTCTTTTTTTTTTTTTTTTTTTTGGTTTTTCGAGACAGGGTTTCTCTGTGTAGCTTTGTGCCTTTCCTGGAGCTCACTTGGTAGCCCAGGCTGGCCTCGAACTCACAGAGATCCGCCTGGCTCTGCCTCCCGAGTGCTGGGATTAAAGGCGTGCGCCACCAACGACCGGCAAATGTGTTTCTTATTTAGAGAAGGAACTATGTTCCTAGGGCCTCAGGGAAAGCCTTGGGTAGGCCTAACCATCATCAAATAACTGCTTGAAGGAAATGACTTCAATTTTGCTTAGTGGTTAAGAACAAGATGTGAACTAGAAATACCCACTGTATGTGATACCTCCAGGTATAAAGAAGAAAGCCTGATATGATCATGCACACATCTGCAGTCTCAACATTCAGAAGGTTTAGGAAGGATTGGCACAAGTGTAAGACCATCTTTGATCACAGCATGACTTATAAGCCACTTTGGGCTACAGAGTAGGATTCTGAAAATTCAGAAAAGAAAAAAAAAATACTTAAAATATTCAGGAATAAAATATTACAACATATGAAATGTGCCCATGTTGTTGAATACTAAAATCTCTAGAGGACAGCAATTTGCTCCTGAACTCCATTTGTTATTTAAATGTTCCTAGGAGATATTCTATGGAAAAAAATGCATAAATCCCAGAGAAAACTATTGTATCCCAGAAATCTGCTAATTAAAGCAGTATTTCTGAGGTGTATTATGACACAGCTGGCCTAAAAATAAACTATTTGAACTAAATGTGTGGAGTGGAGTTAGTCTAGTGGAATGATTAGAAATGCACTCAATTCTTTCTTTACACAATAAAGGTAATCAAATACTTGAGAAAAATTCCAGCTATGCAAAGTCATAGTCCTACTATAATGCAATATAGATCAAGATTTAAAGTATTTTAAGGCAAATATATGTATTGAAATATTAAATGCATTAATATTTGATAAATATATAGGCATAGGCATATATTATTTTAAATCTTTATTTATTTATTATTTTATATCATAAGTGTTTTGTTTTATGTATCTGTGTGCACTGCATATGTCCCTGGTGCCCTTGGAGGCCAGAAGAGGGTATGGATTTCCAGAACCTGGAGTTATAGGTAGTTGTGTGCTACCATACAGGTACTGGGAACTGAACCCAGGTTCTTTTAAAGAGCAGTAAATGTTCTCAACCACTAAGCCATTTCTCGAGATCCAAACATATATAATTAATAATGAGCTCAATTGCAAACTCATTTAGGGTTAATACTATTTATATATTCAATATACTGTTCAATCTTATATGTTGCTATTCAATTTACAAACATAAAGAAGGATAGAAAAATACAATAAATTTCTCAAATTGAAATATGGTAAAAAATCCATGCAGAATTAAATGTCTGAAATATTTTCATATTCAAAATACAAAAATAATAGGAAAAAATCTTGATCCATGAAGAATTGAACATAGGAAATAGTAACAAATTCTATTCAGAGCAAAGCTTCAAAATAAATGTCTAGCAATCACTGACACTGAACGTGCAACCAGAAATGTCACTGAAATCCAGTGTAAAATCAAGAACTTAAACAAGAATATGTGACAGGAGAAATAACTTTGGCTTTTCTGAGGTTGTGGTAAATGAATCAAGGCCTGGATAAGGAGAATAAACTTATTCAAAGTATTGAGGATTTAGTTCTAGTCTGGAAATGTAGAAATAAATATAGTTTCTACATTAGAGGGAATTGAGTGCAAGTGCCACAGCCTATTGATATGAAAAGGAAACACTGGACTCAGCTAGTGGTGGCATGCCACAAGAATATGTTATGAGGAGTCCAGCTGTATATTAGAGCTATACCTTGACCAGGCTAAGGGTCAGTCAAATGGGAAGCTATCTAGCATCGACTGTTTTGTTTTACACAACTTAATACTCATCTGTGCCTTGTTAGGAATTTCTTGTGCTCACAGTTCCCATAGAATGTGTGTGTGTAAACTTCCTGCTCTAGCCAGTACTTGGATAAGGCCAGGCAGGCAAAGACAAGCTGGCAGAGATGCATAGCTTTCCTTCTTGTGCTAATGAAGCTCATACCATCCATCCCCTTGCCTTGAAACCTACTGGCTCTCCAGAGCAATTGACTGAGAACAAAAGAGGCTTTTACATATGAAGGTGAAGGTAGGGTGGAGCAATATTCCTGAGGAGGCAGAGAACTGCATGGCCAGGGGAAGAAGGAATAGGCATTTTCTATAGAGGCAGACAGAATGGCATGACCAGAGACAAGGGAAGAACACAGAGGTTTTGTAGCTGGTAAGGCAGAATTCTTGTAGGGTTCATCAGAGCCAGGAGTAGAAAGCAAGAAGAGATGGAGGGTGAAGATGAGACTGGAAGCATAAGAGCTTAATGGTTGGCAGGACTATGTGAGGGCAGTAAATGAGGGGACAGAGAGGAACTGAGTGTCAGGATGGAACTGAAGCCATATAGACAGGATTTCATCCCAGAGAAATAAAGTAGATGGACAATGATCTTGTTGTATCTAGATTTATTCCCACCCTGAATGTCTGACAGAGCTGTAGTTGTAAAGATAGAATTTTGTGTTGAGGAATAAAGTTAACAGACATAAAAGCATAGTATACATAGATTTTCTTTTCCCCTCAGATATCCCATGCCAGACATAACATCTTCCCCCGACTCTGGCCAATCCATAGCTAGTGTATCCAGTCCAGCACTTAATCAGTTTGATTTACAACGCATAATATGAAAGAAAACAGTAGAGGCTTTGGGGCAAGAACAATATATATTTTTTTAGTCATAGATGAGCAGATCTGTTTTGGGATGGTCCTTCTGCACACTGTGAATGTGTGTTGCTCTCATTGGTTGATAATAAAGCTGTTTGGGTCTACAGCAAAGCAGGATAAGGTTAGGAGGAACCATCACACTGAGGACTCAGAGGAAGAGAGGAAGAGTCCAGGATACACGATTCAACTGCGCAATAATCAAGATGCCAAAGGACCAGTAAAGCCATGTGGTAATAAATAGATTAATAAAAATGGGTTAATTTAAATGTAAGAGCTAGTTAGCAAGAAGTCTGAGCCACCTTCCAACCGTTTGTAATTAATATTGTGAGACCAAAATGAGCCATCGTAGTAATGAGACCAAAATGCTTTCACCCAAAAACTAAGGCCTAAGATTTCTCCTTTTAGGAATAGGCCATTAGTTACTGAAACCAGTCAGTTCAGATTCCAGAAACCAGGAAGTGGAAAAGTACAGAGTCACAAGATAGTCACGAGGTAATGCCTGCCAGACTATGGAATGTCCTCTCCCTGGTTTCCAGGGTAACTGACCACAGAAATGCCCCCACCTGAGGGCAGCCAATGAGAAATGGTGGTGGGCAACCACTCCCTTAGAAGTAATTTCTAGAAGTCCCTAGAAGCGAGCCAATCAGAATTGTACCCGTACTAGCACCCCTAAATGATGTAACCTTGTGACTTTTCCCTTTAAAAACTGAGCTTGCAGACAGGTGGGCGCTTCCTCCAGCCTCCACTGCGTTGGATGTATTGGACGAAGTCCCTGCCTAGGCTTGTATTGCTTTTGGATATCCAGAATTAAACCTTGCTTTTGCATTCCGGCAAGCTCGTCTTTGGTGGTCTCTCTGGGGGTCACGATCTGGGCACAACAATATAAGCTTCTAAGTGTTTATTTGGGACCAGGCAGTAGGGACAGAAAGGCTCTGCCTCTGTTTACACAGATTTGTTTCTGGATGAGCAGAAACAGAGTATGTTCTTTCTTAGCTTAGATTCTGGCATAAAATTAGCACTAAGCATTATACTACCAGAGCTGATACATGAACAATTTCACCCTTCTATAGATGTCTTCTCTTGGAGTGGTACCACAGACTAGTTATCTGTCTTCTTCATTTCTTCAAGGGTATTTTTTGGTTCAGTGTTGGAAAGCATGATTCATCTGAACATTTTAAGCAGACAACAGGGAGAACACTGATTATGCAAAACCAAGGCCCTCTTTTGGTCTTCATAGGTCCCCAGAAACGCAGCAACCATACTGCCCAAGCAGAGGCTAGTGTTTCAAGAAACTGCTACATTACCTCAAGGTAGAATGATTCTAAGTTGCGATGACCTTTAAGATCAGATTGATTGCATGGGGCCAGCAGAAAAGGGGAGAGACTAGAAGAGAACTCAGTCTATTGATTTTTTTCTTTTGCAAGACTGTAAATTGAATACGATATTAGAGATGAATGATTCTAAACTACCTGGGTTATGTATGCAATATCTCTTCATATTCAATAGAATATCACTTTGCTTACCTTCAACAATGCAAAATTAAACAAAATAAATGACAGGAGTAAAGAATATTCATTTTTCTACTCCATTTTTTGTAGATCTTGCAGATTTAGAGATAAGGCTGATTTTAATTTTGATTTAGTTAAGATACCTTCTCCATCTATAACTATACATCCAATTTTCCTTTCCAAGGGAGATCCTCCCTTCAACCTAGTTCCTTACTTTATATCTAACCTCTGTGGTTATATGGGCTTTAGCATACTTAAAAATGTCTCAATGGCTAACATTTACATACAAGCTTTGTGGAATTGGTTACCTCATTCAGAATGATTGATTTTCAAGTTCCATTCATTTACCTCTGAATTTCTTGTTTTCATTTTTAACCCCTGAATAATAGTCTACTGTGTAAATATTCTACACTTTCTTTACTCATGCATCCATTAACACACAAATAGCCTGCTTTAAATTATAGCTATTATGAATAGAGCAGCAATGAGAGCAAGTGTCTCTGTAGTAGATGTAGGGTAATTTGGATATGTGCTCAAGCATGCTATAGCCAAATCTTGAGGTTGACATGTTCCCAGCTTCCTGAGGAACTGCCACACCATGTGGCACACTGACTATACATGTTTTCACTTTCAGCAGCAATTAATGAATGTTCCTTACTTCATGTCCTTGCCAGCAGGAGCTGCCATCCATTCTATTAATTTTGGCCCTTCTGATTGGTATGAGATGAAATTTCAAAGTAGTTTTGATTTACATTTCTCTGATTCCTACAGCTGTTGAACATTCACTAAATGTTTGTCCATCATTTGTGCATCTTCTTTTAATAACTCTATTTAGGTCAGTAGCCCACTTTAAAATTGAGTCAGTTATTGTTTCCTTGACATCCAGTTTTATGAGTTCTTCATATACTTTAGATATTATCCCTCTATTGGATAGGCAGCTGATAAATTCTTTTCGTATTCTGTATAGCCTGCCTATTTGCTGAGTGAGGGTGTCCTTTGCCATACAGAAGCTTTTCAGTATCATGAATGCCTTTGTGATTTGTGTCCTGTTCAGAAAGATTTTTCCTGTGCCCATGAGTTCAAGACTTTTCCTCATAGACTCTGTTATCAGATTCAGTTTATCTGTCCCTTTGTTGAGGTTCTTAATCTATGTGGAGGTGAGTTTCATGTACAGTGAAAACTGTACATGTATTTATGTTCTATATGAAACCATGCAATTTGACCAGAATCATATGTTGAAGATGCTGTAACTTTTACAGTGTGCATTTCTGGCTTCCTATTAAAAAATCAGGCATCTATAGGTGTATGATTTACATGTGACTTAATTTAGATTCTGTTGATCAACATGTCTGTTTTAATGCCAACAATAAGCTGTTTTTTATTACTATGACTGTATAATACACTTCAAGAATGGGGATGGTGATATCCCCAGCAATGCTTTTGTTATTCAAGATTGTTTTAGGAATCTTGGGATTTTTGTGTTCCATATGAAGCTGAAAAAAATTCAAGATCTATGAAGAAACAGTGTGGGTATTTTGGTAGAGATTGCCCTGAATCTGCAGAATGCTTTTGATAGAATGGTCATTTTCACTGTATTAATCTCACTGATCAATGAGTTGGGAGATCTTTTCACCTTCTAATGTCTTCTTCAGTGTCTTAAAGTTTTTATTACATAAGCTTTTCCCTTGTTGGTTGGAATTACTTCAAGATATTTTAATTTAGGTTGAGGATATTGTGAAAGATATCTTTTCTCTGAATTCTTTCACAGTCAGTTTGTCAATTGTGTATAGGAAGTTTATTGATTTTTTTTCGACTGTTAATTTTGTCTCTTGCTACTTTGGCAAACATGTTTATCAGCTGTAATATTTCATGGTGGGGTTTTTCAGGTAATTTAATTATAAAATTGTAACACATGTGAATAAAGATATTTTGAATTCTTTCTTTCCTATTTGCATTTCCTTCATCTTCTTCAGCTGCCTAATCGCTCTAGCTAAGAGTTAAAGTACTGTACTGAATAGGTATGGAGAGAGGAAGCAAACTTGTCTTTTTCCTGATTTTACTGGAATTTTCAGTTTCTCTACATTTAAGTTGATATTGGCTATGGGCTTTCTGTAAACAGTCTTCATTATATTGCAGTTTGTTTCTTATATTTCTAAAATCTCAAGAACTGTTATCCTGAAGAGGTGTTGGATTTTGACAAAGTCTTTGTTCCATCTAATAAGATGATCTTAAGGTTTTTGTCTTTCAGTCCATTTATATGGTGCATTATATCTATCCAATTATTTATATTAGCAATTTCTTCATCTCTGGAATGAAGCCTACTCTTCATGATGCATGATCTTTTCCCTCTGTTCTTAGATGTGGTTTGCAAGTGTTTTGGAGTTTGTCTTTTTTTGTTGGGTCTCTATGCAGTTAAAGTGTCATGGAAACTGACCTTGTAAAAAGAATTGTTCAATGTCTCTGTTCCTATTTTGCAGAATAATTTGAGGAGTATTAGTCTTAAGTCTTCTTTGAAATTCTGACGGAATTCTGTACTTTATCCATCTAACTCTGGGCTCTTTTTGGTTCGGAGACTTTTAATTATTGCATCGATTTCACTAGAAGTTACAGGCCTGTTTATATTAATTACCTAATCATAATTTAATTTTGGTAGATGGTATGGAGCAAGAAAATTAGCCATTTCTTTTACATTTTCAAGTTCATATTTGTTCAAGTACATATTTTTTAAAGTATGTAATAATCATTCTCTTGATTTCCTCATGTGTTCTTATGTGTTCTGATGTCCCCTTTTCATCTTTATTGTTTATTTTTTTAATTTGGAGTTGATCTCTATGCATTCCCATTAAATTGGCTAAGAGTTTATTGATTTTTCTCAAGACAAAACAGCAAAGAAACCCTGCTCTTTGTTTCATTGATTATTTGTGTTTTTGTTTTTTTAGATGTTATCAATTTCAGTCCTCAGCTTGATTACTTCTTGCCATATACTCCTTTTGTTTGTAGTTTTTTTTTTTTTTTTCTTTTGACTCTGGAGCTTTCATATGTGCTGTTAAGTTATTAATATGAGATCTCTCCAGTTTGTTTTTTCAAAGTAGCCACTTAGTGTTATGAACTTCTGTCTTAGAATCACTTTGTTCCCAAATGTCTGGTTATGTGTTTCCATTTTTGTTTCAATTCTAAAAGTTGTAACTATTTTTCTAAATTTCTGTCTTGTCCCATTTTTCATTCAGTGGAGAGCTCAGTTTCCATGAGTTTGTAAGCATTGCTTCTGTTGTGGTTGATATTTAGGTTTAGTCAGTGGTGGTCAGACAGGATGCAGTATGTTGTTTCAATTATTTTGTATTTTTTGAGGCATGCTATGTGTCCAATATATGGTCAGTTTTGGACAAAGTTTCTTAAACTTAAGAGAATAAGGGATATTCTTTTGTGTTTTGATGAAATATTCTGTGACCATTTATACATCTGTTATCTATATGCTTTATGGTATTAGTTAGTTCCAGGATTTCTTTGTTTAGTTTTTGTCTGGATGACCTGTTTGTCGAAAAGAGTAAAATATTAAAGTCAGCAACTATCAGTGTAAGAGTCAATATGTGATTTAAATTATTGTAGTGTTTTTTATTTATTTACTTATTTATTTATTAAAACCATATACCCTGCTTTGGTGCATAGATGTTAAGAATTGCAATATTCTTTTTGGTGATTTTTTTTCCTTTAATGAGTATATAGTGCCTTTTCCTACCTCTCCTAATTAGTTCTGGTCAGAAGTCTAATTTGTCAGGTATTAAAATGGCTATACTCTCTTGCTTCTTAGATCTATTTGCTTGGAATATGTTTTTCCATCCTGTTACTCAAAAGTTTTGTCTGTCCTTCATGTTAAGGTGTAGTTTATTTTTTGTTGTAGTTTTTGTTTTCTCTTTTGTTTGTGTGAATGCAGAAGAATAATGCATCCTGTTTTTTAATCCATGCTATTAGTCCTTTTCTTTTTTTTTTTTTCCAGGAATGACCATCATTAGTGTTTACAGTTATTAATTGACTATATTTGTTGGTTCCCTTTATTTAATTTTGTTGTGATGGTTACCTCTTCTTTTTTATTTGCTGGTTTGAGATTATCTATTATTTGTGTTTTCCTTGGTGTGGTTAACCTCTTTAGGTTGAAATTTTTATTCTGGTGGCATCTGTAGGGCTGAAATTAAAGTCATAGATACTGAATGAACTTGTTTTTGTTTTTCATTGAATGTTTCTTTTTCTCCATCTATTGTGATTGAAACTTTTGCTGGATATAGTAGTCTGGGCTGGCATCTGTGATCTCTTAGAGTCTGTATACTATCTGTCTAGGCCCTTCAGGTTTTAAGACTGTCTTTTGAAAACTCAAGGGATATAATATGTCTGCCTTTGTAATTTAATTAGTACTTTCCCCTTGCAGCTTTTAATTTCTCTATTTATTCTGTACATTGTTGTTAGGATTATTATGTGCAAGGAGAATTTCTTTTCTCGTCTAGGCGATTTGGTATTCTATATGCTTCTTGTACCTTGATAGGAACTTCTTCTTTAGGTTATGGGAATTTTATTTACTTTTGTTGAAAATATTTTCTGTGCCCTTGCCTTGGGTTTCTTCTCCTTCCTCTCTTCCTAGTAGTTGTACATTTGGTCTTTCCATGATGTCCCAGATATCCTGGATATTTTGTGCATGGATTCTTTGGATTTAATATTTTATTCAACCAAGATACCTATTTCTTTTATTATTTATTCAATGCAGGGATTCTTCCATCTTTTACATTCTATTTGAGAGTTTTGACTCTCAGATTTCCTGTTCAAGTTTCTAAAATTTCCACTTTCAGTTTTATTTATTGATTCTTTTCTTACTTTCATGTCTTTAACTGATTTCTTCATTTAATTCCACTGTTTGTTTTTTCATAGATTTTATCAATGGTTTTATTCATATCTTCTTTAACAACCTCTAACATTCATAAAGCATATTTTGAAGTTATTGTCTTATGCTTCAGTTATATTGCATTTCTCAGAGCCTACTGTGTCAAGGTTGCTGAGCTCTACCAGAGACAAATTGTCCTGGCTATTATTAATTGTGTTTTCACACTGGTGTCTAGGCTTCTAGGTTTTGGCATGATTGTAATACTAGGCGCTGATATCTTTTATTGTCTTTATTGGTTGTATATTATGTTCCTTGTTTTCTGTTGCCCTCTGATTGTTAGGAGAATGTGGTTGTATGTTGCCTGGTAGGGAGTACTGTAATTGGAGTATTCCTGTGTCCACCCAGCTCCTGTAGCTGTTCAGGCCCAATTAAACACACAGAGACTTATATTACTTATAAACTGTATGGCCGTGGCAGGCTTCTTGCTATCTAGTTTTTATATCTTAAATTAACCCATTTCTATTAATCTAAAAGTTGCCATGTGGCTCATGGCTTATTGGTATCTTAACATCTGCTTCTTATCATGGCAGCTAGCATCGTCTCTCTGCCTCAGCCTTCTACTTCCCCCAATTCTCCTCTCTGCTAGTCCCACCTATACTTCCTGCCTGGCTACTGGCCAATCAGCTTTTTATTTATCAATCAATCATAGAAAAACATTCACAGCATAGAGAACATCCCACAACAGAGTAATTTGGAGATCATGTCAAATGTAGTCACTTGGAGCTCCAGGTGGAATGTGTTTTAGGTGTTGGGAGCTGACACTTAGAAATGAGGATGGGCTAAAGATGGGTGTTGAGGGGGTCCACAGGAAGGATGAAAGCAGGATGTGCCAGCAGGATCTGTGTAGACCCCTGGGGATGTAGTCAGAGGCCACAGCATATGTTCTGCTACTGAGCTGGGAATGAGACTAGTGGATTTGCAGGAGATGAGAGCGAGTGCGGAATGATTTCACACCTGCTCCATGGACAGAGTGGCCTGTATGTTCCCAGGTGATATCTGCAGGAGTTGGTGACTGAGACAAGGAGATGGATTCTGAGGGGGACTGTTGCAGATGATATGTATGCTAAGCTGGAGATGTGGGCATACAGGAAGGAGAAGCCACAATAGATGGCTTGCTACAGGGCTTCAGATCAGGCTGGGGTATTCATTTTGGAGGAGGGGAGGAAGAGTGACTATAATCTACCTCCTATCCTGGCCATCATGGCAACTGCATTTATTTTCTCGTGACCTATTTTCCATTGAAATATTCAGAACCCTAATTTTCTTACACGTAGTGTCAGGAACTGTGAGGTGTGTTAGTTTCTCCCTGCAATCTGAAACACTCACCTACAAAAATTTTAGGGAAGAAACTCCAAGAAGAAATACAACTCTAGGATCTAAAACAAAAATCCTCATTGCTTAGCAATTAACAGTAGCTTGAACATATGTCTATTACCTTTTCCCAAATTTATAATGAAAACATTTGATCCACATGAGTCCCTGTTGTACAGTCCTGAATGACAGGAAAGTAATCCATATTTTTTGGAATGATGTAATAAGCAATAACATACCAAACCTTAGCTCTGGAGGGAGATGTTAATTTTTCCATTATGAACACCAGGATTTATTATAGTTGCTTTGGAGATATATAGTATCTCTGTCTTCCAAACCTGAGATCAGACTTGCCATTTGTTCTAAGACTATTACTTATACCAAAACCTCCAAAAAGAATCAACAACAAATAGCAGCTAATGCTTTGATCAAAAGGAATGCATAAATGTGAGATCGGTACATTTAACTGTCATTCCAAAACTATTGATCTTGTATTTACTGATAAATATTCTGCAACTATTCAAAAACTGTATCAATAACCAAAAATCATTAAGTCTATATAGAAAAAAAACAGTTTCAGTTTAAAGTCAAATATTATGGACCCCAAAACCTTAGAAAACTCTTTCATTTGTTATAATTATTAGATTTCCTATCTTTCCAGTAATGTCCTTTCCCACATACAGGGTCTTATGATCAAGCCACAATATGCTGCTCTTACATTCTCATAGTGATGGTGATGTTCAATTAAAATAAGAATCCAATGCTCATTATCATTTATGGTGACAAATTGAGTGCAGCTGCAAGCATCTTTAGAATTATGCACAACAGAGAACATGTGAAGATGCATTAACTTTATAGTAGTATTCAGTGAACACTGGGATCTGGTAAGCATGATGCTTTGATAATATGTGGGGAAAATAATATACGTGAAATACTATATTTTGTTTTGACTTAGGACCACATGTGGTTATGCATACAAAAATACTGATTATATATTTTTGAGTTATATGTAATTTTAGTTTCTTATATACACAAGCATGTTTAAACATATCAAGAGAAAACAAAGTGATTGAGAGTGGATTTGGTCAAAACCCATTTTAGTGTATAAAATACTCAAAACAATTTAAATAATAAAACATTAAGAGAAAGAATGAATAAAGAAATGGTGTAAAAGTATTATCTTAAGGCAACTTACAGTTTTCTTCCTTATTAGATCACGGATGCCTGGCCTTTGTCTAAATGGGCCATAGAACATAGGAAATTAAGGTCAATGGAGATGCTTATAATGCTAGACCCAGCATATGTAATGGGAGAATGTCCTGCTTCTATGGTGGAATTATTGTAGATCATTTTACTCACCTTTATCTTATCTTCATTTTTAAAAATCAAAGACACAGAATAATTCATAGTTAGATCCTAGAGATAATTAAGTTTAGCAGTACATTAGCAATAAGAATCAGATAAAGACAGACTAGTAAAAAATTTCGGAACACCACCATGTGTCAAAGCTTGTGTAAGGAACTTCATTAAACCATCATTTTTAGGCATACTATGATATTACAAAGAAAAGCAAATGCTTTAACACTGTGATACAGTCCAACTCATGAGAAGCAATCTTACCATAGACTGACAGGAGGAAGCTAAAGAATTTTTTTATCTCAAGATGAAGCAAAACTAACAATATTAACACCAGAATAAATGTTTCATTTGTTGGCATAAGTATTCCTAAAATAAAAATCTTACCATACTTCAAGTTTACTTACCAAAACTTATAAAATAAGCTTTTGGTTAACATTAACAAGAAGTCCAGTAGGTAAAAGAGCTACCTGCACAAGCCCAAGAAAGTTAGGAAGATACCTGAGATGCACTGATTTCCAAAACTTTCCTCTAACTCCCACAGTACATCTTGGGATTTTTAAGCATGCAGAGATATATGCATGTGTGAACATTCAAACATTTGAGCATTCATTCATTAGCACACAAACTCACACACATGCCATGCATGCATTAATAAATAAAATACTTTTTGGTAGAGATAGCAGGCCTTATTTATGTAGATTAATATTTATCTACATTTGATGCCTCCTCACTCATTTCTCCTCTTTCCTCTTTCCCTTCAAGTCCATAATTCTTGAAGATAGGATCTCTAATCGGTTTCTTCAACTCCTTCACATAATGCTCATTCTCTAGCCCCATGTAGCCTGACCTCAGCTTCTTGTTGCAAAGATGGTAAGTTCTTAATTATTAAATACATTGATGCTAATTTATTTAAAACTATTGATTGTACCTTATAATCTTTCCTGCTCATATCCCCTTTAATAGAAGCTGTCTGATGAGTTCACTGAAGCTTTAGGTTTAAACATTAGTAAATTTGAGCCAACCAAGAAATTATCCTGGGATATTATGACACAATATCAAATAAGCATCTGTTTTCTGTTCCAACTTCCTGAAACCCAACTACTCAACTTTTGCAAATTGTGAAGTGAGGTGTTTTCTTATATTAATGAGAAGACTGATATTTAAGGTGCTGGGATTCCTTTGGAAAGTTGGTGAACTGAGGGTAGGGGGGGGGGCTTAGATGTCAAGAAAACCAAGCAGATGAATAGGCTAAATTTCCACTCCTCTCTGTTGAACTCTGTGAGGGGAAGGCTAAAGATTCTGTTGCTCACAAGTGGTCAGTAGTTTAGAAAGACAGTTGCCATAAAAGCTCCAGAACTCAGAGTTTGGGAAGTTTCTGATCAGGGTACTAAATATTTAAAGGTTGGCACACCCAGAGAAATCAATGTACATTTTTAATTTCTCCTATAACTTCTTCTGATATCATCTGGTTGTTCATTTAAAATATCCTTTGAAATAAATCTTCAGAAGGAAGACTGTTGTCCTAAATTCTGTGAACTCTTCTAGAAAGTTAATCTAGGAAAAACTCATATGGAACTTCAATTGTAGCCCAGTCAGAAGTTGGGAGAAACCTACAAGTACTGTTAGTCACCAAAGTGTGGCTGCCTTGTGTGTGTGTGTGTGTGTGTGTGTGTGTGTGTGTGTGTGTGTGTGTATGTGTGTGTGTGTGTGTGTGTACATATATTTTTGTACATATAGATATATGAAAACCCAGTCAAACTAATTACAGTGGTTTAATCCAGAGGATAGAATTAAGATGTGAAACAATCTGGAGATTATATATTTATGCATAGTTTGAAATTTGATTACAATCACCTATAACATGGAAACAAAAAGAAAATATGGAAAAAAAGAAGAAAAATCACATATATTTATACTGGAAGTAAGATGTATACTCACAATTTTTTATGTAATTTTGCCCAAGACCCACAACAAAACTCAAAGCTACTCAATATTGATCCTGAGGTTTTATTTCTTAACTTTTAATGTTCACTTCAAAGTCGAACTTCAATTATCACTGAATTTGCACTTATGTGCTAATTTTAATGGAGATACATTAAAGAATAGGAAGTTTCCCATAAGTTAAAGAAGATCCTCAGAGGAAAATTGCAGCTGTGGATATAAATAAGTAAATAAATAAATAAATAAATAAATAAATAAATAATGAATACACATGACTGTATTTATTCAAAGTATGCATTATAAAACCAAAGCTGTCCATATTGTACTATCTTTATTAATCTGATATAATTATGTACTTTTTTCTGTCATTTTTCCAGAATTCATTCACACAAATGCTGGAATTTAAGTGATGATATTTTTTGGTTGTGAGCCTAGCCTTTAACGGCTGAGCCATTTCTCCAGCCCAAGTGATGATATTTTTAAATTATTTTTTCCGTGAAAATATCTCATAAGCAGTTCATGCTGCAATTTACTTAAACTGTCATATGCATAAAGAAAAAGTAAAACAACTTCAAATTTATAGAATTCTGATTAAAACAAAAATCACATTGAGGAAAATTATGTCACAGACACATGATAATCACTTCAATGAATTTGAAATAAAAATACAAACTTTCATTCAGGTTTATAGTTTATATATCAGTTTATATATAATTTAATAAAAATTAAAGTTCTTAAATTAAATTATAATAATTTATGCTTACCATGAATATATTTAGTGCAGAATAAAAGTCAGCTGCAAAAATAATAGTGTTAAAAATGCTTAAGACATCTAAGAAATGGGAGAGAAAGGAAGCTTGGTTTGCAGATTTATGAACTAGGTCAATAGTTTGAAGTCTGGATATGTCTTTCTGCTTCATTTTTCACTTTTAGTATGGCACTACCATCCCTTTGATAAACTGTTGATTTTATTGAGGATATTGTCATTATACATAATTGCTTTTCCAACTGCTAAATAATGCCTATTGGGATTTTCTGTTGATGAGTTAAGTTGCAGCCTTAATGTAGACTTAATCACCTTCTTCTTTAAAAGGCTTCCAATATCTGTGAGCCTTGTTGTTGTGACATTGTTTAATGAGTTGTAAAGGAGGTAATAGGTCAATATTGATGGTGATTATCTCTGACTCTCATGACTTTATCAGTATCATAGAAAATCTAGAAAGAATGAATATCTGATTGAAACAGCAAAATATTTTCAACTTACAACATTTCATTTTTTTATATTTTAACTTTCTTTTTATTTATTTTTTGTGTCTTTCACATCATGCCTCCCCATCCCACCTCTCACTTCTCCACAAAATAAAAGAAACTAAAATTTAAGAAAAAAAAGGAAGAAAAGGAAAATCTTGTCACGGAAGTTGCAGTGTGACACAGTGAGTCACATTGTAAACCCTTTTATCCATGTATTTTTACATGCAAGCATCCATTGCAAAGAAAGTTTCATCTGAATGAAAAAGACTGTTAAGAAAATCAGTCTATAAACCAGATTATATTTTACTTTAAATAATAAAAAGGGAATAGTATAGCTTTGCATAAGAGAAAATGGGCAAATATATATATAAAAAGCTCAGGAAAAAAAATTCTTTAGGGAAGTCCGATTTTAGCTGGGAAATGAAGGCCAAAGGAGAGAAATCCTAATGAGCAGAACACATGACAAAGTCTCTGCCACAGGAAAGGGTTTAGCTGCAGGGAAATGAGAAGATGTGTGAGTCATGAATGTGGCTGACAACGCTTGAAGTGAGATTGCAGTAAATTGCTTGCAAGTTTGTAAAAGAGAGCAGAAATTTCTCATGAAGTTTGTTGAAGAATTTAAGAGAAGGAGTAATCTTAACACTTGAAATTGTAGAAATTGCACTGGGTATCCTAGGAGAAAATGCCAAGACTGAAGGCAAGAGGCATATTTGGAAGCTGTTTTCCTAATCTAAGGGGAAATATATTGGGGTTTTCTCTCTTTGTGAAAGCTTATATGATTGAATTCTGTCTTGTCTCACAATACCACAGAGTAAAACAAAACAATTACATCCTGGAAAGGTTTTTGAGCATTTCTTTCTGGTTCCTCCATTAGAACTTTAAGTAATTGTCCTGTGTCCTTGTGTCTAATTCAGAGGAATTTACCATCCGGAATTAGAATAAGCAAAATCAACAAGTATCCTGAGTCACAGTCATGTATGCGGATATCTGGAAATGTGCTTTTATGGAAATACTTTAGTTTCATCTATTATGTGGTCTCATGTTTTCCCTTGCTAGAGTCAAATGTCATGTCTCCCATTCTGTGCTTGTTGCCTACTTTTGCATGTGTGTGTGTTTTCAGGGGTGGTTTAGGAATTTATTTTTCTGTCACTGAATCACAAATTCTTTCATTTATTTTGACAAATTGTAGCAGGTATCTGGTGAAGATATCATCTACAATCTTTATTGTATTTCATTAGCTCTGGAGTTTGGGATACAAATCTTATTCTATAACCCAGGGCAGTCTAAACCTCGTGTGTCATGTTGGCTTCTAACTTATTTTGTTTATCCTCAAAATTCTGTGACTACAAAGGAGAATTACTGTACCTTACAAGTTGGCACTATTTGAATCACACCAAACAAATGCATAAGGATGCTATAGTACTATTTATCTGTACTAGTAAGGTACCAGGAAGCTATCAGCTATTAACTCTAAAAGTTTGATTTATTTAAGACAGTCTTTCTGGATGTCCTTAACCCATCCTGGGTAAATTAGACTTACCCCCAGAACATATGGATTGGTCTTCCCTAGACTCCTCTGTCTCATGACTTTTTCTGAGTGGAAGGTAATGAGATGTAAAGACTCCCCCATGCATTTTAATTTTTTCTTTGTTAATGCCATGTCCATGCCTATGATGCTGTGCCTGTGAAAGAAGGTGGATTCTCCTAATCGTAATCCCTCAAATCTTAATAAGACTCAT
Organism: Peromyscus leucopus; assembly: GCF_004664715.2. NCBI lineage: Eukaryota > Metazoa > Chordata > Mammalia > Rodentia > Cricetidae > Peromyscus > Peromyscus leucopus. The sequence continues at coordinate 52,325,265 of NC_051068.1, forward strand.
TGTATACAATTGAACTGTTTCTCATCTTCAGAAAGACAATTTATGATATAATTATGGGTTAAATTATCACCACAATCACCACCCTGCCTATCCTTTCATAAACATAAAAACCTATAAGTCATCTTCTCTGTGAGAAGTGAAAGAAACACCAGGGAAAATGTAGCTCACAGGAGCCATTTGAACAATGACTGTAAAAATAACATCTGGTCCTTGTTTTCATGCTAAATGTATTTTTTAATTCACTGCAGGGGATGCCACTGGCAGCAGTCAGTGTAATTTAGCTAAATCTTTAATACTCAGTGTTTTACTCAGGAACAGAAATATATTTGCTTTCTAAAGAGCATCGAGAGTAAATGTTAAGGGATTCTTTTTAATATTGTAGGATTATGAGCAGGTATTGAAGCAATCGATTGAAAATGTGTAACTATCCACATTCGCTATCATTAAATAAAATTGCCTTCTATATGGGTGCCATATATATATGTATATATATATATGACAGTATATCTACATCTATAAATACATAGATATTAATTTGTTATAAGAAACTTAATTTTATAACTAATTTACTATCTATCATAATTAAGAAAAACTGCAGCTATAACTATTTAGTCTTCAACTCCATCAAAGACCCAGAAGGATGTAATATTACCTAACAACAGAGATAATGCATTATTTTCTTTGAATATGCTAATTACAAATGGACAGAATATTGTGAATGTAATCCTTACTTCATAATTGTTATTATATATAGTTTTACTATGTTTAAGTTAAAACCCTCTCATTTTTATTTTGACACAAAGGGAGAAATATATAAGAATATTATTTTAAGGTGTGTTACTCTTGTTTATATTGCATTTGTTTAACTCTATAAAAATGTGTTACTGTGCCTGTGTAAAACATCTGGTGGTCTAATAAAGAACTGACCAATAGCAAGGCAGGAGAAAGGATAGGTGGGCCTGGCAGCCAGAGAAGGAGAAATTGAAGGAGAAATCTAAGAGGAAAAATAGATCTAGGAGCCAGAGAAGAAGGAGGACATCAGGGGCAGCCACCCAGCTACACAGCAAACACGGAGTAAGAGTAGGATTTACAGAAGTAAGAGAACATGAAAAGGAGGAGAAGATAAGATAATTTAAGATAAGGAAAGCTGACAAGAAACTAAGTCAAGCTAAGGCTGGGCATTCATAAGTAATAATAAGACTCCTTGTGTGTTTCTTTGGGAACTGGGTGGTCGCCCCCCAAAAAGAGAAAGAGTTAAACTCCAACAACAATGTTGAAAAGAAAAATTTCTCAATAAAACTAGAATGTGAATTAAGCAGTATATATAATATATATTTATATATTAACCCTGACAGAAAGCAAGGCCCATAGGCAGAAAATAGCAATGAAAAGAAACTCTAAATTTGAAAAAAAATGATAAATATTACCTGTTTGGATAAAAATGTTTGAAATTGTAGGCATTGAAATCACTTCTAATGACTTTCTATATCTAATATGACCTTAGACACTTACAAGCAAATTAGCTGAGAGGGCTCCCACATCCTTCCAATTACAAGTTCTGAATACTGAAGCCATCTTGCACTGTTGCAATACAACTAAATTGATTTTTTAAAATAATTTAAAATACAATAAATTTTCTCATAAAATACAAACTTAAAATGAATTAGTAATTGTATAAAGAATCTTAGAAACACTGAAGTTTAACAACATTAATCTATGATGTATAACATTTGATTGTGAGTTGAGGGAATAGATTTATTTCATATTTAACTTTTTTCAAAAGAAATGTTCATATTTTCCTTAACCTTAAGATGTTTATTAATAAGGGCAGAAGGTTTTCAAGCATGTTCTAATTTCTCTAGATTTTTAGATTTTTTTTTACATAGTCCTTTATATAGCTATTTTTCATATGATTTTTTTTTATCACATAAATCCTAAGGAAATCATTCTCCTTACGGTGACTTGAATTTTGAGCACAAAATTAAACTAAAATATTCAAGTTTTCTCTTACTTCAACTTTCTTGACTTTTCTCTCTAGTTTATATTCGTAAGAAAAGAAGCATTCATTTTCCCATGGAAAACAATGAATATTAAGCAATTACTTGAGTCCAGGAACTGAAACAGCTGTGAGGATGAAGCATACTTGAGGTTTACTCTGTTACAAATTCTTCCTCTGAACAGCAGCATCATGGTACTTAGATCTTCTGTAATCTAAACTGATTTTTCAATTGAATTCAGCTGCTTTCTTCTGAGTCTCATCCGACTCAAATAACAAAGTATAGAGGAGAAATACAACATTAAATTATAGTTTTGGTGGAGAAAGTTAATTGAGAAAATTTTAGAGAGGTAGTCCATTATTTATACCAATAATAGTCTGTATGAAATTCCCAACTCAGGAGTGAAATAAATTTCACTATCTTTAAGATTCTTAGTCTTGGCTCTTTAGTTAAAACAACCCAAACAAGGCTTAAACATCAAGAATAGGACTAAAATGCATTAATAATAGCAGAAAGAACTGTAGGTGCCCAAGACATTGAAATCTATTGCAAAATTTAAAACTACTCTAATTTTGAGATATATGAGATGGAAATTTTTACCAAAGATCTAGAATCAATGGATTAAAATAAAGTGATAATTACACTAAAATAGCTTAACAATTCAGCAGAACAAATTCCACAGAGTTCACAATGATGACAAGGTTGCTACCGTTACCACTGTTAGTGTCAGAGGGAAGACATAAGTAATAAACAAAGCAATCTTTGAAAAGGCTCTGTCTCCTGTTACATATCTGATGTTAGACAATGGTGAAGTGATAAGAGTTGCTCTACACCAAGTAGTAAAAGAAAAGTAACAGTGAGAGCATCATATCCCTGCCCCAAAGGAGAGGATAAAGAATAAAATTGTAATCTCAAAAATAACGATAGAGGAATGTACATTGACATTCAGAGTCAACCACCAGACCAAATACTGACCTTCTTGCAGAAAATGTGGAAAGCACTACTCTAGTAAATAATAGAGACACCAGTGCTTCAACATACTGGTATAAAACATAGACCTACTATGTTTTATACCAGACCTACTAACCAAACAATTCATGAATAGGAAAAAAAAAATCTCCCTTAAAGCAGAGAACAAATTAAAGAGCTTCCAATGCAAACAAACACTGAGAAAAAAAATATGCTGTCAGCCAGCCTTGTGCTAAAACATACTAGAGTTAAATAAATCACTTAATCCAAAGAAAATACACCAGAAGTGCAAACAGTGATGAGGGGTAATCAAAGGCAACTATATGATAAAATAGTAGCAAACAAGTAAGGACTGTCTAATTATGTAACATTTCAGATCTGTTTTAAACATTGTGAAACAATCCTTCTAAAGAAAAGCAAGTAGTGGCTGCCACTGCACACTGAGATGGTAACAGAAAACAGGACAGCACTCCTCCTCTAACTGGGAGTCCTGAGCAGGGGAACACCTTTCTTCAGAAATGGATCTTGAGATCATACTCAACTCGCTCCATATGATCTGAATGAGAATAACACCAATACACTACACATATGGGCAAGGGAAATCTCATGAGGTCTCAAGTCTACACAAAGAACTGTAGGCAGCTAAGGAATATTAAGAGTGGAAGAAATAGTCTTCCCCAAGGAAGAGCATAGCACTTTTTCAGTCCTGAAAAAAAAATCAACATGTACATATAAATAACATTATTAGGCCTAAGCAGACTGTAATGCTATATTTAGCAGCACACACAAACACAGATGTAAAAACAGTGAATGAAAAGGAGGCCATGAATTGGAAAGAGAGTGGGTGGGTGTACATGGAAAGGTTCGGATGGAGTAGAGGGAAAGGGAAAAATGATGCATTTATATTGTAATCTAGAAAACCTATTTTTAAAAGCACAAAGGATACAGCAAAGAAATGGTTTGACTGAAGAGAAAGTGGTAAATGAGCAATTAGTTTTTAAATGGAATACAAATTATACAACTGTATTCTTAAAATTGCATACATGCCACAGTGAAAAAAAAAAACTTCACCATGCCCCTCTCAAAGATGTGATCTCTCTTCTTTTTAATTTTAATAACAAATTAATTCCACATACTACTGTCCAAAGGTAGGGGCCATCCATTGGGGAATGGACAAGCTATTAGTAGCTATTTCCCCCAAAAGAAGTAAGATTCCTCACCAACAGCCATAGATAATCATTTAGCAATGAGGCTACACCAGTTACTGAGGTCTCAGAAGTTAAGCTCATATTCATGTTGTGTTTTTGACGGACTAGACCTTTTGCATATTTTGCACAGGTAAATATACAACTATTTAAAGTTTAAATTTTAAACTGATAGATGGCCTATCATGTGGTTTTCAACTGTAAGTTCTTTCCTTCTTTATTTGTATATTAATCTCTGATTACTAGCATATTTTAGTTCATTCTTATTCACCTTAAAATACCAAAGACTGAAATTATAATATCAGTAAAACACATCAGAATGGCTTAAAATTTTATATAAATATGTGAATATATTATGTATCTGTAATATACATTTATTTATATAATTATATTATATATCCCTATACAAAAGAATAGGAATCATAAGAAACATTTTAAATTAATCATGTATTTAGCTTCAAAACTGTATACTATTTCAGGTCATGAAAGTGCACAAATTATTGAAGCAGAAGAAAAATTATAAGGTACAAATGATGCAACTATCAGAAAGTTACTTTTACCTTATTCTGTATGATCTTGCCAAACAGAATCAAAATGGAGTGATTTTTATAAATGAATGCTTAAAATCCTCACCAAATAAAGTAAGATTCTGTTAATTAAAACATAAATTGTTTTGGGAAGTAATTGAGAAAGACAGCACTTAAGTTTTCTAAAAGAATATGTCGGAAACCTAGGTCTTGTTTAGGAGCCCATATACAGATGACTTATTCAATACCTATCGATTAAGTGTTTCCATCACTATGCAGATTCAAAGGATAACTACACAATCAATTCTTGTTTGTAGCATTGCTCAAAGCAGGTGTTGAAGATCTGGTTGTGTGAGTTTCAGTGTACTTTATCCTTACTGTCAGCTTCAAGGACATGCTATAGTGATATCCTTTGGGATTCAATTCACAGTCTTTAATATCCAGCAAACTATACCTATAGCTTAGGGGGAAAATCTTTGAAAACCTCATCTGTTGTGCTAGATAAGAAAAGATAACCTCCTTAAAAAATATTGTTTTCTTTGATAGGGATCATAGGTGAATTCAAAATCATTTTACTTTTTAAAAAGTTATTTATTTTATTTTGTGTGTTTAAGTATTTTGTTTGCGTGTATATTTACACACTGCAAGTGTGTCTGGTACCCACATGAACTAGAAGAGGAAAGTAGATCCTCTGGAACTGGAAATACAGACCATTCTGAGCCACTATGTGGGAGATGGGAATTTAATCGGTAACCTGTGGAAGAGGAGCCACTGCTCTTAACTACTGAGTCATCCATGCAGACCCTCATTGTATTGTTTATTAAGGTCGCAATATCCTTCCACATTTAGGTATCTCCTAATAGTATAGGAATTAAGTAATATATTGAAAAAATTTCCCTTTTATTGAAAATAGTTTTTTTCTTGTTAACTTTAAATTTGTATCCTGATTACAGCTTCTCCATCATCTACTCCTCTCAGTTCTTCTCTGCCTCCTGTCCCATCAGGATCCACCCTCCTTTCTGTCTCTCATTAGGACACAAACAGAATTCTAAGTGACAACGACAAAATTTAATATGATAACATATAAAGATAACTCAGAAGAATAGAACAAAACAGAAGGTAAAGAGACCAAGACAGGCGAAACAGAAATGGAGACCCATTCACTCGCATGCAGAAATACTTTAAAAACACCAAAATGGAAGCCATGATGTATATGCAAAGGACATCAATTACTATAAGATCACATGTGCATCAATCCAGTTGATTTAGAGGATCTTATCCCTCTGTGTACTCCATTCTCTTGGGTTTTTGTGCTCTTTCTCCCTCCTCTTCTGAAGGTTTCCTTGAGACCCGAGTATAGAGATTTGATAGAGACATTCCTTTGAGGGCTGAGTGTCCCAAGGACCCTTACACTCTGGATACTGTCTGGCTGTGGGTCTCTGTATTTGTTCTCATCTGCTACAGGGTGAAGCTTCTCTGATGATGGCTGAACAAGACATTGTTTTATGAGTATAGCTGAATGACGTTAGAAATAATTTTATTGCTGTGTTCTTTTATTAAAACAGGAATATTTAATGATAAGTATTTTGAAAATCCCTCTTGGAGATTGCCAACATTTAGTAATGTACAGTAATGTTTAGTAGAACAGTAGTATTTGGCTTTACCCTAGATCCCCAGTCTATCTAGTCTAAGGTTCTAAGTCACCCGAGCAGTGTTAGGTATTGGTTCCATCCCCTAGAGTGGCCCTTAAATCAAATCAGACATAGGTTTATGACTCCCACTACGTTTGTATCACCCTTGCGCTAGCATATCTTGCAGGCAGGACACCATTTGAGATCAAAGGTTTCATAGCTTGGTGTTCACATTGCCCCTTTCATAGCATGCAGAGTACCTTCTTGTATCAAAGATACTAGCACATAGAGGTGAAGGCTTTGTTGCAGGCAGCAGCTTGACTTCTTGGTCTTCTGTGAGTTGTGTGGGTGTTATTTTCAGGAACTGGCCCTTGCTGTCAGTTTATAGAGAGCAATCATGACAATAGCCTGAGTTGTTCAGGTTTTTCCATAGCAAACCTTTGGCCAAAACCTCACTCAATTAGATGTAACCCTATCCCAGTACTGGGAGCTTCATTTAATGATAAGAGATGGCTGGTTGGGGCTCCTTCATTCTTGGGTAATTTCATTCAGATCACCTTCATATATTTATATATTTTAGGAGACTTCTACTGTATTGGGTTTCCATACTATCTCCCAAGTGTCCTTTAAATTAAGCTGTCTCTCCCATTATTCCCTCCCTCAGCCCCTGCTTTTCTCTCCCTTCCAGCTTGAGCCTTCTCTTCCACTCATCTCTACTCCCCCTCATCCACTCATAACTACTCTATTTCCCTTTTCTAGGGAGATCTATCTGCCTCCCCTCCTTTCTTACTCTATAACTAATCTCTGTAGCTCTACTAATTATTGTAGCTGAAATATCACCACAAATTATAGCTTGATTATAATGTCTTAATAGCTAATATCCACATATAAATTAATACATACCAAATTTGTCTTTCTATGTCTGGTTTACCTTACAGAGGATGGCTTTTTTTTTTTTTTCTAGTTCTATTCATTTAATTCTGAATTTCATTTTTTAGGGGTTGAGTAATATTCTATTGTATAAATGTGCCACATTTCTTCATCTATTCATCTGTTGATGGACATCTAGGTTGATTTCAATTTGTGACTATTATGAATGGAGCTGCAACAAGCATTGTTGAGATAGTGTCTTTGTGGTAGAATGGAGCATCCTTTAGGTATATACCCCAAATTAGTATAGCTGGTTCTTGATTGATATCTATTCCCACCTTCCTGAGGTACTGCCACACCTATTTCCATAGTGGCTGTACCAGTATACATTCCTATGAGCAATGGATAAGGTCGCATTTTTCCACACTCACCAGTATAAAATGTCATTTATTTTACTGACCTTAGCCATTCTGACAGGTATGAGATGAAATTTTAAAGTAGTTTTGATTGTATTTCGCTGATAGCTAAGGATACTGAACATGTCATTAAGTGTTTCTCAGTCATTCAGATTTCCTTGTTTGAGAATTCTCTGTTTATATCTGTAACATATTTTTAAGTGGGTTGTTTTCTTAGTGTCTAGTTTGTTTTTTTTTTTTTTTCTTTTTTTAGTTTCATTATATACTTGGTACATTAGCCTTCTATTGGATGTGTAGTTATTTAAAAAACAATCCCATTCTGCAAGTTGTAACTTTGTCTTTTGTTATGCAAACTGTCCTTTGTTATGCAAAAGTTTTTCAATTTCCTGAGCTCCAATTGACTAATTATTTGAAGGCAGATTTTTCTGTCCCACCTGCCAGCTCCCAAATGCCCACATGCAGTCTTCTCATTAATTATGAAAGCTTGGCCAACTAGCTCTCTGCCCCCAAAATCCTGCCTAGCTATTGGCTGTTCAGCTTTTTATTAAACTAATCCAAAAAGATTATTCCACAATGATTCCCCTTTTTTTTGTCTAAATAAAAAGATAAAGTTTTAACTCTAATATAATAAAAGTATAAATAAGAAAAAAATATCATTAAGAATTACATTTACAATATCCAGGCAATTTGTATTTGGCTTACATGGAGAAAATACCTCAGTATTTATTCTATCTTGATGAATCCAAATCTCTATACCTAATTTACATTCTATCATAACAAAGTTATAACTTATGACAATCTATATTTTGGTGCCTGTGATAACAGTGTTCTATTCAGAAAGTCTTTTCTGGTGCAGATGATTCCCAAGCTATTGTCCACTTTATTTTCTATCAGATTTAGTGTATCTGGTTTTATGTTGAAGTTTTTAAACAGTTTTGGGTTGAGTTTTGTGCAGAGTGATAACTTTTGATTTATTTAGATTCCTGTACAGTTTGACCAGCACCACTTGATGTATTTCTGCTCTCTTTATCAGAAATCAGATGTCCATAGGTCTGTAGATTTATGTCTGGGTCTTCAATACAATTTCATCCATCAATGTGTCAGTTTTTGTGACAATACCATGCTGCTGTTATTATTGAAGCACTGTAGTACAACTTGAAATCTGGGATAGCGACACCTTCTGCAATTCTTTTATTATTCATGAATGTTTTAGCTCTCCTGATTTTTATTTATTTGTTTCGGTGTGTGTGTGTGTGTGTGTGTGTGTGTGTGTGCGCGCGCAAGTCCAGTGTTTCCATGAAGTTGAAAAATTTCTTTTCAAGATCTGTGAAGACTTGTGTTAGAATTTTGATGGGAATTGCATTGAATCTGTAGATATCTTTTGGTCAAATGGCCAATTTTTATTCTATTAATCCTACCAATCCATGAGCATTAGGAATCTTTCTATCATCTGATACACTCTTTAATTTCTTTTTTCAGTGCCTTAAAGTTTTTGTCATACAAGTCTTTCACTTGATTGGTTATAGTTACCACAAGATATTTTATATTTTGTGAGCCTATTGTAAAATGTATTGTTTCCATGATTTATTTCTCAGTCCATTTGTTATTTGTATATAGAAAGGCAACTGATTTATGTTAGTTAATTTTTTATCTAGCTACTTTATGAAATAATTTTGCAGCTGTAGGAGTTTGCTGTTGGAATTTTTAGTCATTTACGTATACTTTAATATCATCTGCAAATAAAAAAATAACTTTGACTTCTTCCTGTACCCCCTTGATTTCCTCCAGGTGTCTTATTGCTTTAGGTAAAATTTTACATATGATATTGAATAGATATGGAGAACCTGGACAACCTTTTCTTGTTCCTGATTTTAGCGGTATTACTGTGAGTTTCTCTCCATTTTTGTTGATATTGGCTATGGGCTTGCAGCAAACTGCCTTATTATGTTTAGGGATATCCATTTTACCTATAACCTCTCCAGTACTTTTATAAAGAAGGGATGGTGAATTTTGTCAAATGCCTTTTCTGGATCTAATGAGATGATCATGTGCTTATTATTTCTCAATTTATTCCTATGGTGGATTATATTTATTTACTTATATTTGTTGAACCATCCTTGCATATTTGGGATGAGTCCTATTTAATAATGCTGGATGAACTTTTAGATGGATTCATGGACTCAGGTTGAAAGTATTTTATTGAGAAATTGCGCATCTGTATTCATAAGAAAATTGATCTGTAATTATCTTTTTTTTTGTTGTGTATTTAAGAGGTATGGATATCAAAGTAACCCTGGCCTCATAAAACAAATGAGCAATATTTCTTCTCTTTGTGTGTTTTGGAGTAATTTGTAGAGTATTGGCACTAATTCTTCTTTGAAACATTTGTAGAATTTTGCCACCAAAGCTGCCTGGCCATGGTTGTGCCACCCATGCCCCAGGGATAATTTTCCTTATTACTTCTATTTCCCTGTGGTTTTTAGATCTTTTTAAATTGTTTGTCTGGTCTTGATGTAACTTGGTGAGTGGTATGTGGCAACAAGATTAACAATTTCTTTTAAATTTTTGATTTTTGTGGAGTGCAGATTTTTTAAATATGTCATTGTGATTCTCCTGATTTTCTCAGTGTCTGCTGTTATGTTCCCCTTTTCATTTCTAATTTTGTTGATTTCTATATTCTCTTTGAATTTTAATTAGGGTTTGTCAATCTTATTTATTTTCTCAAAGAATTGATTTCCCCCCATTGATTGATTCTTTAATTTCTTTTGTTTTCTAGTTTATTGTTATCAGTCCTGAGTTCAAATATTTCTTGCTCTACTCTTCTTGGGTGATTTTTTTTTCTAGAGCTTTCAGGTGCTCTTAAGTTATTAGTATGAAATCTCTCTAGTTGGATTTTGTTTTGGAGGCACTTAGTATTTTGAATTTTCCTCTAAGAACTACCTTCATTTTGTTGCATAATTTTTGGTATGCTGTGCATTCATTTTCCTTCAGCTCTAGAGAGTCATTTCTTTGTAAATTTCTGTTATGATGCATTTTACATTTGAGAGGAAGTTGTTCAGTTTCTATGAGTTTGTGATATGTCTGTAGTTTCTATTGCTGTTGATATCCAGGTTTAATCCACTGTGGTCAGAGAGAATGTAGGGTTTTATTTCATTTGTCTTCTATGTCTTGAGACTTGTTTTGTGTCTGAGTATGCGGTCTATTTGGGAAAAGTTCCATAAGGAACTGAAATTAAGGTCTATGATTTGTGTTAGGGTGAAATGTTCAGTAAATATCTGATAGGTTCACTTCATTTATAATATCTGTTAGCTCCAGGATTTCTGTTTAGTTTTTGTCTGGATGGCCTGTCTATTGAGGAGAGTTCATTAGTAAAGTCTCCCACCAGCAGTTTGTGAGTGTCAATATGTGATTTAAAGTGTAGAAGTATTTCTTTTACAAATCTGGATGTCCTTGAGTTTGGTGCATACATGTTAAGAATTGCAATTTCCTCTTGGTGGAGTTTGATGAGTATGAAACATTCTTCTCTATCTCTTCCAATTAGCTTTGGTTTGTAGTCTATTTTTCAGAAGTAAAAATAGCTACACCACCTTGCTTCTTAGGTCCATTTGCATGGAATCTCTTTTTCATCCTTTTACCCTTAGGGGGAAGTTTATCCTTGATGCTAATGTGTTTCTTGGAAGCAGCAGAAAGATGGATCCTGTTTTCTTATCCATTCTGTTAGTCACTGTCTTTTTTACTGGGAGATTGAGACTAATAATTTTGTTAGATGGCATTGAGCAGTGTTTGTTGATTCCTGTTATTTTATGTTAGGGTGTGTATGTGTGTGTGTGTGTGTGTGTGTGTGTGTGTGTGTGTGTGTGTGTGTGTGTACTCATGCTTGTGTGCTTCCTCTTTTCATTTAATGTTCTGGAATTACTTATTCCCTGTGTTCTCTTTGGAACAGTTAACCTCTTAAGTTTGGAATTTTCGGTCGAGCACCTTCTTTAGAGCTACATTTGTGGATAGATATTAACTTTAGTTTTATCATGGAATGTCTTCTTTTTTCCCTATCTATTATTATTGAAAGTTTTGCTGGGTGTAGTAGTCTGGGCTAACACCTGTGGTCTCTTACAGACTGTACAATTTTCTGCCTGGCCATTCTGGCTTTTAGTGTTTCCATTGAGAAGTCAGGTGTTATTCTAATATGTTTGCCTTTAAATTTTACTTAGCTTTCCCTCATAGCATTTTATATTCTTTCTTTGTTCTGAACGGTTTGTATTTTAATTAATATATGCCAAGGAGAATTTTTTTTTTTCTGGTTTGGTCTACTTTGTGTTCTATATACTTCTTGTACCTTGATGGCATCTCCTTCTTTAGGTTACAGAATTGTTTTCTCGAAAATATTTTCTGTCTTGGACCTGTGTTTCTTCACCTTCCTTTACTCTGGTTGCTCTTTGATTTGGTCTTCCATAGATTTCTTGGGTGTTTTTTGACAGAAGGTTCTAGTTACAACATTTTCTTTGATTGAGATGCACATTTCCTCCATCAAGTCTTCAGTGCCTGACATTCTCCCTTCCATCTCTATTATTCCATTTTGAATTTTAAGGACCTGCTTGATTTCCTAAATTTTTCACTTCCAGAATTTCCTCATTTGTGTTTTCTTTATTGATTCTATTTCTACTTTCTAGTTTTTTTTTAAATGATTCCATTTCCTTCCACATTGTGTGTGTGTGTGTGTGTGTGTGTTTTAAGGGCTTTATTCATTTCCTCTTTAGTGATGCCTGTCATATCCATAAAGGCTATTTAAAGGTCTTTTGCTTGTGTTTCATCTATGTTAAAATGTTCGTGGCCTGCTGTGGTAGGATTCTCAGACTCTATTGGAAAAATATTGTCCTAACTCTTATGGATTCTGTTTTCATGCTGCTATCTAGGCATCTGCTATAGAAAGATGGCAATTCCATTTGTTATATTTGTTTTTTCTTTATTGTGTGGTTATTGTTTTTCTTGGTTTCTGTTGCCCTCTCTGGCTGATAGGAGAGCATGGTTCCTTTTTCTTTCTTGGTAAGACATTCTTCTGAGATCCTGATATGGGTTACCTCTTGGGTTCCCATGTAAAATGTGTTTCTAGGCATTGGAAGGTGGCAGGAATGGGGATGGGTTACTAGGGCAGTCTGAGTGTGTCCACATGAGGGACAAAAGCAGCATGTTCCACCAAGATTTACTTAGTGCCCTAGGAGTAGAAGTGAAGAACAAGGAGACGCCCACCAGGTTTGCTATAGAATTAGAAATGATAATGGGGGCAGGGATTGAACTTGGAGGAATACAGGTTGTGGTGAAGATATGTAGGGTAGTCAACCTGCTTCCTTGACTAGTGTAGCCTGTGGGTCCTCAGGCAATGCCTGCTGGGGTGAGGGTTGGGATAAAGCAATGAGTGCTGGGAAAGAGAATTGAAGAGAAAGATCTGTGTGAGTCACTTGAGAGGAGGACAGAGAGGAAGGGGGTATGAAGCACATGGTCTCCTACAGATCTAGGGATGAGACTAGGGGTTAGACGTGGAGGAGCTGAGAGAGAGCTCAAGTTCTAAAGTTAGCTTACCTGTTTTCCTGGCCTGCTAGTTCCCAGCCAGTGCCTGCTGGAGTAGAAGATTCTGGAAAAGCAATTAGTGGAAGGAGGAAGGTTAAGAGTGGAAGATCTTGTGATCAACTGAAAATAAGGAGCAAGGGAGGGAGGATGCACTTTGTGTTCTACAGCCGAGCTCAGGATGGGACTGGAGGACTGAACTTGAAAAAGCTGAGGGAGAGGTGAAGATGTGCAGTTGCCTACGGGCTCACCTGAACAACATTATAAACATATGGTAGTTGATGGCATGTGGGCTGCTTTCAAGACGTGTGATCATAAAAAAAAATGGACAAGGAAGACCTTCATGAATGTTGTTCTTTCTCCTGAGAATCATGTTTGGAGAAAATGCTTATAAGTGGAAGATTATTCCACTCAAATGACATGAATATTGAGAATCATTTTGTCAAAATATTTTGAAGTTTAATAATACTGCATACATGTAGTATTATGTGACTTTCATATATATACACACATGCATACATATTTATATGTATGTGTATATACATGCATAGCATATATATGTGCATGTGTTTACATTACCAGTGGTAGTATTCTGAGTATGAAGCCCAGTAAGTACTATATGCTTCCTAGTTATTTCTGAACTAAGTCTTTAGGATCATGTCCTACCTGAGTCATAAGGTGCTTCTTATGAACACCTTTAGTCTACTAAAGTATCTTTAAGGTACTTTAATGTATTTGATAATGAGCTTTCCTCTGCAGCGTCATTAAATCTGCAAAGGCATCTTTATTTATACAGGTAAATATGAAGACCACATAGAGACCTAAGGAAACTTGTAATAAAACATTTCTAGCCGGGCGGTGGTGGCGCACGCCTTTAATCCCAGCACTCGGGAGGCAGAGCCAGGTGGATCTTTGTGAGTTCGAGGCCAGCCTGGGCTACCAAGTGAGTTCCAGGAAAGGCGCAAAGCTACACAGAGAAACCCTGTCTCGAAAAAACCAAAAAAAAACAAAAAAAAACAAAAAAAAACAAAAAAAAAAAAAAAAAAAAAAACATTTCTAGCAGCTAAAACATTGGCAACTACAATTTGCAAAATGATGAATGAAGAAAAGACAAGTCAAAAATATCAACTTACCTTCTTATGCTGGAGAATTTTCCATCCTCTCTCCTTTTGGGGGTAAACTTCCTCAGAAAATTAACAAATCATAGGAGCCTCCTGGGAAAAGTGAGGAGGCTATTCACAACTCCATTGTGTTCTCTCAAGATAGTTTGGAGTTAAGTGAACATCCCAGTATGCTGTCAGATTTACAATTGATTCTAGTTTTCAGTGTGTGACTTATCTGACAGGCTGCTGGAAACAGATAACCACTTTACTTGCTGTTTTATACTGAACAAAAGGCATGAGTGAGGAACATCCGCTGCAGGAGACATCTGCAGTCTGTGGAACTGTTTTAAAACCGGTGTCTGGCATGTTATTCCATAGACAGAAGGACACGAGGGTAGAAAGAGTATTCACTGCTGCCCCCATTTCTCCTGCACAACATTCTACCAATTTCTTCCCAGTCTTTTGCCATTGAGCTAGGTTTTCACCTCATCAGAGATTTTTTTTTTGATCATTTTAACAGGTTTTAGTTCCATACTTTGTCAGGCCAATTCAGTTCTTAGTGACATCAGACACTGTGAAATTGAGTACTCATATATTATGCTCGTAGCTTATTATTTGATGTTTCTTTTGCTATCTGAAAGAAACATGGGAGTAGTTTTTCTTTACAGACAACATTTCCAGTTTCTGAATGTATCTGAAACAAAGGAAACATTCAAGAATATAAAGCATAAGTGAAGTTCATATACTAAATAAAGCAGGCAACAGCACAAATTAGATACAACTCTACACTTCCAATGGCGTTGAAACACAGCAGTTATGATGACCCACACCCAGGCTGTTCTGTGGCTTTGTCTATTACTGTCATTTGTTGGGGGGAGGGCAGAGGTTCTCAACATGTTTTAGACTTAGAGATGTTACTAAGGATCAGAAGTTGCACACATGCCCTGCCCCCTGTGAATTCCTGCCCCTGTATATGAGTTAGATAAGGGACATGGGCAGGGTATCTCAGTGGCAAATCAGTCCATAATTTACCCAGCATATATTCCAGTATATAGCTTCCTCTGATTCTTTAACATAACTAAGCTTATTGCTTCACTAATTAATTAATGAGAAAATATTTCAATGTATGTATCCATACTCCACTTTTTCGGGAATATTATCAATTTTGCAATTAGATAAATGACTCTCAAATCAAGGTTAATGTTCACTCTGGTTTTATGCATCATTTATACTTATAAAAGAAAGCAAGCAGCTTTAATCCTCACCTATTGAAAAAGATACAAAAATATGTCTAGAGAAAGCAATGCTGAGTCACACACAGGTGATTCCTACAAAGCTCAAGCAATCAAAATGAAGGCACTTGACACAAATACAATACCTGAAAATTAATAGAAAATATCTTAGCTGTAATTTCTTCTATTTATGGCCACATAATTGTTCAATAAGTATAAAATGAATCAATTAACTAGTAACAGTGATATAATTACTTGAAAAAAGTTACTCTCAGTAAATAAACAGTAACTATCCACAGAGATAAGTGTTTTGAGATTGGATAATAATGATAAGCAGTGACCAGGGAGTAACATTTAGGGCTGGAGTTTAACTCAGTAGGAGAGAATTTGTCTAAAATTCATAAAGCATTAAAAGAATGAAGGGACAAATACATGGATAAGAATATACAAAAACAAAAGGGATTCTTTAGGTACTAATGATAAAAAAAGAGTTTATTAGAGTCAAGCTCTTGGCTACAGTATAAAAATTAGAATGAAATTAAATGATGTCAGATTCCCACAGAAATGTATCTTCGGCTGAGAAAAATGCAAAGACCAACTTTAGATATATATTCGGTGTCTTCTAGGGAGTAAAGGAGAAGAGAGATTAGAGGAGCTTGTGACTAAAGTACATGGACAGAAGCAAATGAAATCAATTACATTTTTTAACCTTCCTCGGTTTTCTATAATTTGAATGGAAACACATTATTGTGCTAAAACCTTTGTTATTTTTCTGTAGCAAGACCTCTAGAGCAGGTGAACATAGGGTGTTAAATTGGCATTTCTGAGTTTACTTTAGTTTTTAATTTTTTCTTTTAAATAATATTTTTATTGACTTTTTGGAAATTTCTCACATGCAACCCAATCACATTCAAGCCCCAGCAGTTTTCTTGCCCTTCATAGTCAGCAGCAGCAGTAGCACCAATCATGGATTTCCTCATGGTTTCTGTCTACAGCAGGGGCCACAGACATCACATGGAATCAGGCATCAGCATAGACTACAGACACCAACATGGCTTTAGACATGTCACAAATATCCATCCAAATGACCTTCACTGACAGCATGGGCCATGGACCTCAACATGGCCCCTGGCTGTAGCCTCATGTGACAGCAGGAATCATGGAAAATAGCTCTGCCCACAGTGGCAGCATAGGCCACAGACATTGAAATGGACCTTGGGCATTAACAAAGCCTGAGGCTGCAGCGGGGACCATGGATGCCGCCATGTGTGTCTGCTGTAGCATAGATCACAGATATCAACATGGCCTCCAAGGACAGCAGGGCTTTTAAAGAGGCCCAGTGCAGAAAATGGCAAGTCTCCATCTTGGGCATCCTGTCTCTGCTCCAAGCCGGGGCAATCATTCAGCTGGGCAATATGCCCAGGGAAGTAGCCTGTGCTACCTCTGGGCTGCTGTACACCGCCCTTCTGGTCCGGATCAGCGATGACATACTCTCCTGTTAGCACATCCTTTTTCCACATCTGTCACTGCCAAAGTGTCTGTAGTTCCACCTCCTTCCATCATGCTTGAGCTGCTCTGTTCCTCCCTCTTTCCTACCTCTCCTTTGCATGTTTATTTGTTGAAGTGGCATTGCAAACTGCAGTGTACCACATTGCACACACACACACACGCACACGCACACGCACACGCACACGCACACGCACGCACGCACGAGTATTTGTGGCTTCACATGCAAATACTTACTACAAGGAGTCATTGGTCTGTTTCAAGGTTTCTGATTTCTGAAGCACCATAAATCCTGGACTTGTCTCAGATATCTAGCTGTTGCCCAGAGTCGGGGTCATCTTGCGGCTGGGCAGTACATGGGGTTGGGGGCTAGGGAATCCACACAGGCTCCAGACGGCCACACAGCACTTTCAGTTCTGGCACCCCGAGGCTCACTGGGCATGACTATTGTGCTTGCAGCCTCCAGACAAGCACCACAGCACAGAGCTCTCCTTCTGTCACTGGGAGCCGCATTAGCAGCTTCATGCTGCAGGTCCGCCTGAGGGCCGTGGACCGGACCTGTTCATTAATGGCCATGTTCTTTGTCCCTTGTGGCCGTCCTCCCCTATCCTTCCCATACTCTTTGTTGCCAGGTCTATAGTTATTGCCATTGTTCCTTGTCTTCTGCCATCTTTCCTTGAAGCTTCATGAGTCCACTTTTTAAAAAACATCATCCCATAGCATCTGTCCTTCTCTAGTTGTTCTGGGGACACTACGGGAGCCGCCATCTTTGTTCACAGCCATGCTTCAGGTTTTTATCTTTGATGGCAATGACTGGAACCCAGATCTGGTTCTTCAGGATTAGCTTCTCCATGCACTCCAGCAGTTTGCAGTTGGAGTAGGTGTTGGGATGGATCAACTCAAAGAGCTGGATCTGGTCCAGGATGCCGCTGAGTGGGTCAGTCCGGGCCTTCTGGGAAGCAGGTATGCTCCCACAGGGCTCTAGTTGCTTGTTTGTTTGTCTTGTTTTTTTTTTTTGTTTTTTTTTTTTTTTTTTGTTTTTTGTTTTTAAATCATGATCCTTAAATGTTTTTTATTCTTGTTTTTATTTTTGTGTGTATGTGTTTGTCATTGTTGTTTTTTTTTTCTTTTCCTTTTTTTTTGGCCACTGGGTTGCTACAAGCAGCAAAAGAGTTAAGTAAATCATCAAACGGAGCTAATTTCATAATTCAAAACTGTATCTCTGGCCTCAGGATGTAACTCAGCAGCACAGAGAAGAGGTCCAGGTCTTATTGTTAAGAATCCTGAATGAAGACCTATAAGGTAACTCAGCAAGCAAAGATCCATCTCATCAAACCTGACATCCAAGTTTGAAATTTACCTGGTGGAAGAAAAGAAGCAAGTGCCACAAACTGTCCTGTGACTGCCACAGATTCATTATGGAATGGGCACACAACACAGACACATGCATGAACTCACACACTCATGCACACACATAAAATGAATGACTAAGTAATATAGAGGTATTAAAACAATTCCGCATCAAGTCAAGGATTATAGCTCATTGGTAGAGTACATATCTGTTCTTCACACAGCCCAAGATTTCATTTCCATCACATTAAATGAACAAAGGAAGTGATACCACTGTGTTTCAGTAATAATATGTGAGGTAATTCTTCAAGTGAGACTACAAACCGATATTTATCTTTGAGAATATCCTGAAAAGGGAGAGAATTTTAAAGCAAGTGAACATCAGCCCTTGGTTAATAGTTTTAGTAGCTCTAAGGACAGAGAGTGGATCATTTAAGTACTACCAAATATACTAGCATTGTTGTGCCCAGATCACAACCCCCATAGAGACCACCAAAGATGAGCATGCCAGAATGCAAAAGCAAAGTTTAATTCGGGATATCCAAAAGAGTGATACAAGCCTAAGCAGGGACTTCGTCCAACAGATCCAGAGCAGTAGAGGCTGGAGGAAGTGTCCACCTCTCTGCAAGCTCAGTTTTTAAAGGAAAAAACCACAAGGTTGCATCATTTATGGGTTCTACTACAGGTACAATTCTGATTGGCTCGATTTTAGGGACTACCTAGAAATCATGGCTTAATCTTACTTCTAAGGGAGTGGTTACCTGCCACCATTTCTCATTGGCTGTCCTCAGGTGGGGACATTTCTGTGGTCAGTTACCCTGGAAACCAGGGAGAGGACATTCCATAGTCTGTCAGTCATTACCTCATGACCACCTTGTGACTCTGTACTTTTACACTTCCTGGTTTCTGGAATCTGAACTGACTGGTTTTAGTAGCTCATGGCCTATTCCAGTAACACATGGTCTGTACCTAAAAGGAGAAATCTTAAGCCTTAGTTTTAGAGTAAAAGCATTTTGATCTTATTTCTAAGATGCCTCATTTTGGTCTCACAGCACCCCTACTGTTAGACTATAAAATCAGCTGCACTGTGCAATGAGGAAGCCAGCACTCTGACACCCATAGAGTGATATGTACCATAGCTGGGTGTGCATTTGTTAACAAGGAAATTGTACTCTCTTCAGAACTTCCAGAGGAGCTTGCTGTGTCACCTTAGGCTTTCATGATAGGTAAGTACAGACTGATGGGTTTCTAGCTCAGAAATATAATTATTCACAGTTTTAAAGACAAGAAGATCAAGATGCCAGCACAGTCTGTCTCCAAAAAGGCCTGTTGTACTGAATGACACATGATCCTTCTTTCCTACTATGGCCTCACAGGGCCAATTTTTCTGTTGTTTTCAGAGCCATAGTAGTCTCATTAGAGTCTACAAATATGAATCATTTTATCTAAATTCTATTCTCAAGGACCATACTTTCTAGTGATCATACCAGATGATAGAGGTTCAACATTCACAGTGGTTCAAGTTTGCTTCTTAACCAATTACATTCAATCAGTTACAACAGTGTTCATTTTATTCTAATATATTATCTACAAATTGTCTCAATCCACAAAGCAATACTATAAAAGAGATTATATTAAGACACATTCTGAGTCTATAATCAATTCCGCTCAACTCCAAAGTACCATCTTAACTAATACACTGTAAAGTCATGTCAATAATGCATCTAAATAATCAGTCTATTTAAATGTTTCGGCTACAATATTTGTTGTCAATATGGTTCATCATAAAACATTCATCTAGCAAATGCCTAGGGAATTTGCAAATGCATATGTGTCAAAATGTTAATTAATTAAAATGAATAAAATTTAGTAGATCTATTATTATCCATGCTTGGCAATTTAGGCGAAGAAAGAATTAGGCCCTGCTCACATTGCTGCCTAATAAGTAAAACACTGGATTAATTAGTAAGAATCACAGACAGATTGCTGTTTTTTAGACATGATACATAGAAAGTCAGATTTCTGAGCATAATGGATCTGAGCTTCTGCTACAATGTTAGGGTGTAATATTAATAAAGCATGGTTATAGCTGTTTCATATACAATCTAGGGTTTGTATGGGTGCATGAATGCAAATATTTGCATAATATATGATATATAGAGAAGTCAGAAATAAGATTCAAGGACTGAAAAAGAAATACACACAAATAATTGATAAAACAGCTGAAAAAAGTATTCCTGTCCCTATTTTACACACTAGAGTAGGAGCTTTTCTCTTGGGATGTATATAATTTGCTATCTTAGCTGCTAATCAATACACTAGGTACTATACTTTTTCTGATACATGTTTATGGATTTGTTTCCTGAACTGAAATAATACACAACATCCTACAATTTCAACCCAAAGGGTGAAATGAATAGAAGACCCAAGAGCTCCATCCTCATTCTTTAGAAGCTAGTCCCTAGGCCAAATGGAAATAGAGAAGAGGCCACAAAAGGAAAATAGAATAAGCAAGGAGCTCTATATAGTATATTGCTTGATTTTTCTTGGCTTGCTAGCTCATCTCATTGGAGTATGTTATTAATGAAGTCCAGATTTCAAGTCAATTGCCATAGGGAACAGTTAACCTAGCTCAATTTCATGGCTTCCAACCAAATAATTTCTGTTGGTCAAAAGATCAGTCAGGAGAGAAAGGCTTAGAGAAAATTTGTTTCTACAACCATGGGAAACAAACTCACACTACTGTGAAACTATGGGGCCTCATTTTAATTACATGAGAGTGAGAGAACACAAAATTCTGAGACATGAAATTGAGGTCAATAAGTGGGTAATAATAAGTAAGAGAAAAAGCTAAAACAAGGAAATGAATGTAGGTGAGAGGATTGCAGTGGTAAAGAGCAGACAATTGCTTCATTATTTACTCAATCAATCCAGACAGAGCTTCTCTTCTCCTTATAATTGGGTTCTAAGCCCTCATAGAAATGGAATCCATTTTAAATAAGAGCATGGAAGTTTAGAACAAACACTTGCTCATATCAACTATAGAACAATAACAGAAACTGTTACAGAAATGCCTTATTGTAATGGAGAATTTTCAAGCGTCTCCAGCATATACCAGTATCTTAAGGGATTCACCTCTTACAATACTCAACACATCTATATAGGAAAGATATGATGGTGGTATTTGATTGTCAACTTGATTAGATTGACAAATGCCTAGGATATCAGTAAAACATAGCTCTGGATATGTATCTGTGAGGTCATTGATAGAGACAAGGGTCTGACATAATGAACAGTTCAGTCGATTGATAGACCTAAAATTGGAATAGACTGTTGAGAAGTAGTGGAACTTTGGAAAGTGGGGCTGGTTGAAGGAGATAGGTCACTAAGTGAAAGGACTCCAGGTTATTTTTCATCTATTCCCTTCTCTTGCTGCTCCACCCTGTTTGTTAGCTGACAGGGTGAGCCGTTCTATTTCTCCATGCCTTCCCTAATATGACTGACTAAACCCTCGGAGATCATAACCTCATGTATTCCCTCTCCTCTATTAAGATTTTTATAAAGTGGTCCATAACCATGACATCAAAAGATCAGTACAACCTGAAGTATTCTATCCTTTTCCTAACTGACATTTAGAATTTGGTTTTATGATATTTTCAGAGAAATACAAGGGGGGAAAAGCAGAGCTTATGAGTAAATCCTCATTATACCCCAGTGAAAGAAAAATATAGAGTAAGAAAAGTGAATGAGTCACCTCTAGCAGAATGAGTTGGTTCTTTGTGAATCAAAAGCATACATCCCACAGTTGGAAATGGACCATTGTCCCTTTGAGCCTGAAACTCTGGCTACTCTTCTCATTTCAATCTATTTTATCCACAGACAAACAATCCATGTCATTTCAGCCTCTCATTTCAAGAGAAGCAAGGGCTTTCTAGACAATTCAAAGGAACTCTCATGGCAGGAATTCTATTCAGAAGCTCTGCAGCTTGTTCCAAGGTTCTGAGGACTTCTACGTTTATTTAGGAAACAGGAAACAATAGATCAGTTACAATGCTCCTCTTTCTTCCTTCTTGAAACACCTATTAGTAACATTTGATAGAAAATTCCAATATAGATAATTATCCAAATGATAACATATAAATAAAAAACAGTTGTCTTAATATTAGGTTTCTCTTGAATGACAGTGATGCCCAGGGATTCAGCTTCATTTTGTTACAGAGTCCGCTTAGCCATTTTCAATTCTCAGTAGAAGAGACACACGTCTTTACTGTGGCAAGTGTGAAAGCAAAGAGTCAGGCAATTAACCAGTGATCCTCTGGTTACAGGGAAAATGCTCTAACAGTACATGTCATCTTTCGGTAATAGAGCCATTGGTGTGTTTGTCACAGTTTTATTTCCTGCTCTGTGTTCATTTTAATTACTTTCATTTGAATACCCAGACTTAATCTTTCCCCGGTATAGGCCTTACTGATCAGAATATTTGATTCATTAACCTTTCAAAGAATTACAACATTTTATTTATATGCTAACTTTCAGAAACTAGTTCCTGTGAAGAAACTGCAAGTGCCAAGGCCGGCTATTATGATACTTTAAGTATTTTAGGAACATGAAATAAAAAGTATTGCTCAATCAACCTGACCAGCACCAAGGGCCACAGCAGTGCTCTTACGCCCCCTAATGGCTTGTTACTTCTGTTACTCAAGAAACAAATTGAAGTCTCATCATTTTTGGATAACAGAAAAATATACAACGTTTTCATTTAATTTTACTTATTTATTTACTCATCTGTTTTTATGTCTTTTTAATCACTTCATCTTCCCATGTTGTTTTCAACCTTTCCAGTCATAAATGAAGATATATTCATATGTACACATGCTAATGGAAAATATGTATCTAGTTTCCCTTTTGACTTGAAGTTGAAAAACAAACAAACAAACAAAAAACAGACTATAAAGATGCCTAAGTGGTTAAGGCAGTGGCTGTTCTTCTTGACGACAGAGACTAGATTTCTAGAACCCACAGTGTGATGCTCTACTGTCTGTAACTTCAGTTCCAGGGAAACTGACGCCCTACCCTCTCCTTGCCTCCTCAGGCATTGCATAAAGGTGGGGCACAAAACGTGCAGGGAAACATCCATACAAATAAAAATAAAACACAAAACTTAAAAATCAATGACAAGATTTAAGAGAGGGTATTTTTCATTGTTTAACATAAAGTTTATGTATACATTTATACATTGATATTTGACAATCAGTGATCAGATAATGCACAAGGCCTTTTGTTTTACAATATGAATATGTTTATGTGTTGCAAAAAAAAATAGAGATTTTTTTCAATCAAAAACCCCTAAGATTGAATCAATGGAGTTTTTCAGCCATATTTATCACATCCAACCAAATATATACATGAAAGTTATTTTCTATTTTATAAATGGTATGGCTTACAATTCTTTTTGTTTGTTTGTTTTGTTTTGTTTTTTTGAGACAGGGTTTCTCTGTCTCCAGATCTCGCTCTGGGGACCAGGCTGGCCTCAAACTCACAAAGATCTGCCTGCCTCTGCCTCCCGCGTGCTGGGATTAAAGGCGTGCGCCACCACCGCTTGGCTTGACTTACAATTCTTATTATACATCATTGTTAATGTTTTTTTTTTAATTCCTGAAATTTTATTGACATTTAGAAGTTATTTCCAATCACAATTCTCTTAACAAACTTGTTTTAAAATTTTAAAATAGCACAACATGGCCACTTGTCAATTACCATTCCAGAAGTGAAGACACATGGCCCCTTATTCATGATGGTTTTAGTGAAGAATTTTCAGATTTATAAGATTGCCAAAGCTACATGCATTCATAAGAGACTATACTTTAGGGTTTGACCTTTTCCAAAGGTAACAATGTTTTCCTTGAAATGTTGAGGACCATGTGAAGCACAGCTTGGGGCTAGGCCCGTTGTTAAGAGGTTGCATGACCCATACACCACAGCATGCTGAGTTGCTGAGCTTGGGTTACCTAGATGTGTCAAATGATTTTTTTATACTTAATTTTTTTAAACTCATAGTTTTTCCCATGTTAATTAAGCATTCTACCATTGGGCAAGCTAAACCTTACTCTAATCCTTACACATATTTTCAACTCAGGATTTTTTCAGTCTAGCCGTAAGTTAAATGAGATGTAACACTATGGTAAGTTGAGAAAAATCTGTGTAAATATAGTCCTTGGTATTTAATATTTGTGCTGTAATTACTCTCTTTAACTCAATTTGACCATTTTTTTCTGGAGTAGAAAACCCAATTCACACATCTATAAAGGTTTCTTAATTTATGAAAGTGATGAACAAAAATAAATTGAGATTCTTTTTATGTGTACCCTTGTACATGATTGCAAATATATTATGTCTAAATGCTGTATTTGAACACTAAGACACCAGGCCTAATTCTTCTCAGTTAAGGATCTTTTGAATTGAAATCTCTGTCAAAACATTTTAGTAATTTGAACTAAGGTACATACAGTATGTAAACATTTTGTTATATAAATTATTCCAAAAATCTGTAGCTTCAATTGCAATGTTATATCAATGGAAAAAAATTCACATGCAAATATTCAAACATTTATCTTTTTATATTTAAATAATTTCACATGCAGTGTATTTTGACCATATTATTTCCCTTCTTCCAACTCCTCCAAGATCTTCCCTATCTCCATACTCATACAAACTTACGTTCTTTCTCTCTGTTTTTACCCATTTGTGTGTTTGTGTGTTTTAAGTATAGTTGGACAATATTTGTCAAATTAACAGAATGAACAAAATTCAAACATCCAGAGAAATTCTCAGGAAATGGCTCTTTCTACAATTGCATTGAAGGGAAGTACACTGGATGTCAGCATCTTTGGCTGGGCTGCCACTCCTCACGAAGCAGCTTTGATTGACCAGTAATGGGGATGAGAAGAGAAGACACACAGAGGCAGAGAGCACTCCTGAACAGAAACTTTCAGAGGAATCCATAAAGAACTGAAGCCACAATACTTGAAATACTATGAGAATCATAGCCAAAATCTCTAGATAAATCTGCTTCAAGTATTCAAAGCAAATTATACACACATTCAAACTTCATAGGAGGAAGGAGACACATCTTGAATATGTAAATTCCGCCAACAAGTAATTTGAAAGCATTTACTATAGTTTCTTCAAAAACTGGAAAGAGAGAAACAATTGAGTTGTTTGAGCTCAGAGATTAGGATTATCCTTTAGCAGAAAGTTAAATTATTTAATAAAAACACTTTTGGCAATGACAATGGATTTTTAAGATGCTTTGAATAAACCTTAAAAGGTTAACTGCTTTTGAAATACTGCCTTTCTGACCTGCTGAAACTTGGACCTCAAACATATTTTGTAAGCCATATCATATAACATTTACATGTTTGTACTTCCATGCTTGGAGTGTGTGATTAACTATAACAAATAGGGGAAGAAATTATGGAATTTGTCACCCTCTACATATATTTTCATAGAGATATACACAGGTAAACATATATTATAGGAGATTACAAAATTATTACCATAGTAAAACATTATCTGCCCTTCAGACACAGAACATACATATATATTGTGAAGCATAGATGCAAATTATCTTTGTAGAATACCTTTTAACATAAAAGATAGCAAAAGACTATACCAACAGCGGGTAAATAGCTATAAACACACCGTACACATAACAGTACTAACTAGCTAGGCTTTTATAAGCTCTTACTTTTTCTTTGCACCACTCTCAATAATTTACATGCAACTTGCAATACCTTATTAAAATCATTCCCCAAAAAAGAGGTCATGGTGCAGATAAAACAAACAAAAATGGAGTCTTAAAGAATTAGAATATTTTGGTCAGTTTAACACTTTTAAACAGAGCAAAAGAAGAATGAGCTTTGTCAATGTACACGATATCGCTCAACTAAATAGAACATGTGAAGCCCAATGCTATGTGCAATAAATATTTTCTAATGGAAAATTTAGGCATCTTATGTGCTTGACACCAAATTTACACTCCTCAAGCAGCCTAAGAGCGATTGCCAACCAAAGACATTATATGTCATTTTATCTCAAAGATGTGGTCAGAATGGTTCTCAACAAATGATTATGGCACTATGTGGAAACCTAGTTTACTGTTTTCTTCTGTTTATTTTAAATACCATCTAGCAGCAGAATTTACTTATTTCCACGTGGTATTTTTCTAAGCTTTGCACAACATCATAGTATTATTGACAAATTTTCATCATTTCATGACAGAATGATGTAAGAACTCATTCCTAAATTTGTAATATGCTGCCTGAGGGCAATCAGAGCACCAAATTTCAATAATAATCAATTTCATCTTCCTGTAACAAGTTTCTGAACCCATTTAAGTAACAGGTTTCTGAAGTATTGGGTCAATTAATTCCCCAAGTTCATTAATGTGGTAGCAAATATGCAGTGCAAAATACTGGACAGCTAATGTGTTATAAAATTAACAAGAGAGGGAGAGGAAGTCCAATCTGATAATAGATTAGTATTTTCAGTCTAAAAGGAGAATTATTATTAGTCTTTGAAAAGTTCTTATTTTTTAGCACAGAGTCTTTAGTCATGAAATGCTAATGCTATATTTAACTGCAAAGTTCTTTTGACATGCATCAAGTTCAAAGGGAACAGTCTGTGCCTAGCACATAGCAATGGAAAATGTCCTACATCATATAAAATGATAATGACTGAATTCTGAAAGCACAGTTAACCTAAATAACCAGATAAATTACAACAAGTTGCCTTTGAAGAATACAATGCACAGCATGTTTTTTCTACCCATATACAAACCTGTGCCAAATTTCTGTTTACACATTATGGTAGTCATGACCAGGTATGTCTGGCCTATATTTCTCTTCTAATCATTCCTGAGTCTGTCCAACCTAGTAGAAAGGAAAAAGTAGCAATTTTCATTCATGCAAACACTTAAAATTCTTCAAAATATAAAGGTTCTTCATGTACAATATCAATTTGAAAATTTCTTTTCAGCTTAGATGTTGTACCAACATCCTTACTTTCTGTGACACTGACAGAGTGAAGTAAGTTGGCCTTCATGAATTGAGTTTGGGACCTCTTTATAATCAACACAATGTCCACAGACCTTCTTCTCTGGTGTAATGCTTTAAGCCATACAACCCATGCTTTATGGAGTGGCACTGTCTTGTTCTCCCTTGTTAAATGAGGTGCAATGACTATCCAAAAAAGAATGACCTTAGTCACTTAGGGACTAGACAAATGTATTGCTAAGATAACAGAAGAGATGGACAGAGAGCCAACTCCACTCTTTAAGCCTTGCAGAGCTCAACATTTCATTCAAATGGACATCTTACAAGTATTTATATTTGGTAATTATTTCATAACAAAATACCAAAGACATACTGCTCTCAGCATCAGAATCTTATCTTCAGACATGTGTGGCAAATAGAACCTCAAAATAAAAAAGTTTGCTCCCTCTAATTGATTAAAAGGATGCTTTTGTCCCAGGCCTTTCTCCTGGACTGGATTTTGCCATCTCCTCTTTGTACCTTTATGTGGTCATTTAGAGATACATGGCTCTGCCCAGATGTCTTCTTTCCTCCAGGACACTAAAGTCTATAATGAACAGTAAGTCACACAAGTAATGATTCTTGAAAACCCTGCCTCTAAGAATGGTTACATTCTGAGTATCAAGATGTCATAACATCAGCATATGTATTTTGCAGAGATGAATACACAAATGAGAAAATAAATGATTATTCACAATTGCAAGACAACATTGGAAATTTTCTTGGTTTTACTATCTAATAAAATGATCAAACCACTGAAATAAGAATAATTTGCTTTAAAAATTGCTTAAAGTAAATATAATGACTATCCTTCCTAAATCACAGAACTAAAATGTTTACAAGCAAGAGTGTTCAGGAGAATTTGAGTAGTGAATACAGGGACTATATCCACTTAGCTAACTGAAGAAAAACTTTAGGTCTGATAAAGATTTCGGGGGAAGTCTTTGAAAAAATGTAGGTTCTCATATTTTTTTTATTTTCAAAATAATTAGAAAACCATACATAGACACATACTTATATATAATAAAAATTATATTGGAAAATGATGGTGATTTGAAGAAAACAGTTATATCTCATAGTTTACATTGGAAGATGTTTCTAGTGGATAATTCTAGCTATCTGATGAGGATTAAAATGCTAATATATTAGTCTTAGTCCTTATTTTCAATGTGAAATAGCTAAGAATAATTTATGCTCATAGGGACTAGAATCTGTGTTCTTAAAATATCATTCTGGATCATTGGAATGATCTAAATGGTTTTTAAACACTATCATAGACTATCTATATTCACTGTAGAAAATATTTTTAGAACCATTGCAGCAGTAATTTGAATCAAAGAAACACTCTCTTCCTGTACACAAAATCATATTTGGTGAGCCTGACATTTCTAGGTCTCTGCTAGCCACAACATCATGAGTGTATTATGTTTAAAATCATCATCAGATAGGATTCAGAGAGCATTTTTCAACTATACCAAACTTAACCACTTCTAGCAAAATTACTTTATGAAAATTATGTAAACTTCCTAGCATTTCATATTATTCATTTGAAAAATTGAAAATATAAACTCTCCACAGGAACCACAGAACTTTGTAGGTCAGAAAGTAGCACAGGTATGACATAGAGAGAGACACAAATGCAGACACACACAGACAAACACACTTCATCCCTGAGCCTTGTGGAATGCCATACAGTGATGTTCAGTGTTAGTTATCAAAACCTGATAACATCCAGGATAACCAGGAAGATGAACCTCTGAGTATACATAGGGGATTATTTTGATTAGGTTCATCAATGTGGAAGAGCCATTGAATTGTGAGTGGGACTATTTCCCAAGCAAAGGATTCTGGATAGGTGGACAAAGTAATCTTAGTGTCTTAGTCACTGTTCCATTGCTGTGAAGAGACTCCATGACCAAGAAAACTCTTGTAAGAGAAAGCATTTAATCGGTAGCTTGCTTACAGTTTGGGAGGTTTTGTCTATTATAATTATAGAGCAGAGCATAGAGGCACATAGGCATGGTTCTGGAGAAGTAGTTGAGAGTTGTATCCTGATGTGTAGGCATAGAGAGTGAGTGTGTGTGTGAGAGAAAGACTGGACCTGGCATATGTTTTTGCAACATCAAAGACCACCCCCAGTGGCACACTTCCTCAAACTAGGCCACATTGGCACACTTCCTCAAACAAGGCCACATCAACTCAATGAAGGCCACACCCATTAATTATTCTTACGTAGTGTCCTTGCTTGGTGACTAACAACTAAGCCTATTGGGACCATTTTCCCTCAAACCACCACACTTACTATGAGCATTCATATATTTGTTGTTCTCTGTTCCTCATCATGGATGTGATATGATCAGATACCTCAAATTCCTGCTGCTGAGACTTCTACAGTACAGTAGGCAGTAATTTGAAACTGTGATCTGGAAATAAATACTTTCACTTATGTAATCTTTGTCAAGATACTATATAACAGCAACAGTTGAAATTATGTCACTCAAAATGCAGAATCCACCTCTTCTTTGAAGATTCCCTGAGGATCCTAATTTATGCACTCAACCTTCCCATTCAAATTCTCTGTTCTGAAACCTCGAATTCTATTTGGAGTCAAAGTTGTTTGTGTAGGTAATCTAAGTAAATTTTTTAAGTAAATATTTTTGTTAATTCTTTGGAAACATCATACAATGTATTTTGGTTTACATTTATCCCCACTTTCACTCATTAACTCCTCTCAGATCTACCTTCACCTTCCTAGCCAAAAACACAGCATTAAGAGTCTTTTTTCAAATTTAATAACTCTTTGACTCAAATTTGCACTGTCCACATACTTCTGGGGTGGTGTCACTCACTGTATTGTGGTTAACCTGTCATGAGCAATGTCCTCAAGTAAAACTATCTAGCCCTCTTCTGGAAGTCATGCATTGTCTATTAGCTCCTTAGTTAGAAGTAACAACTCATTAAGTTTTCATTGTACAAGTCTTTCACTTGCTTGGTTAGATTCCTTGGTAGTTTTTGAAGCTAGAGTGAATGGGGTTTTCTTTCTGTGTATGTTTGTCATGCTATACAGGAAGACTACTGACTTTTGAGAATCATTTTGTAAATGTTTATTACTGAATGTATTTAGCACCTTTAGGAGATTTCTGGTGTAGTAGAGCCTTTTATTCATAGTTCCTTTCTTATTCTTATATTTATTAGGACTCTTTTTAGATTTTCTCCATTTAGCATAATGTTGGCTCTGGGGTTGCTTGATGCTACATTCATGTTTCCTGCATCCTTATATTCCAGAGGATTTTTGTCATGAGATTTGGGATTTTGTCAAAGCCCATTTGTGCATCTACTAAGATTTTTGTCCTTGTTTTCATGTACCTAGTCAATTACATGTATTGATTTATGAATGTTGAACCATTCCTACATCTCTTGGATAAATCAGGCTTAGTTTTGTGGGTGATGCTTTTGATGTGGTTGGCAGAATTTTGGTATGTGCATTAATCACAGAGATTGGCTTGTAATTCCCTTTTCAAGAGAAGCTTGTCTTATTTTGGTATCAATGTAATCCTGGCTTCATATAAGGAATGTGGAAGATATCCTCCCTTAATACTTTATGAAATAGTTCAAGGAGTACTGATTCTAATTCTTTGAAGAGCTACTAGAATCCAGTCCTTAATCCATCTGGCTTTAGTCTTTTTTATTTGGAATGTTTCAAATTACTTTGTCTATATCATTGGCTGTTATGGGACTGTTCAAATTATTTTACTTCATTTGGTTTAACTTTGGTAAATAACAATGCATCCAGACATTGATCTGTTTCTTTTACATTTTCCAGTTTAGTAAAATATACACTTTTTAAAATTATGTTTTCATTAAGTCATTTTCATATTATATAGTACTTGGAGCATATATCATGTTTTAAATAACTAGAGTGGTATTGGAAAACTTAATAGACAGAAAAGGGGTACTTGAAAAGACTCAGAGATAGGAAATGAAAGAGGGAGATTATCTAATTATATTATAATCTCAAAATTTAAATTATTCATAAAAATTATTACTCTGAGAATATCATTAGTGTTGCATTGTCCTTTGCTTGGTGGGAGGAATAGTATCTTTGAAATTCAGAATAAAATATTATAAACACACTATTTTTCTACAGCAGACCATTCTAAGTAGTATAAGTATCTAAAAAAAAAAAAAGAAAAATTACATGCAAGTTAAGAAATTCAGAATATTCGAGAATGTTTTATTCTACCTCATAGTATAATATTATTAAATGAAACTACAATTTTGTTTAACATACTGAAAATATCATCTTAATATTTGGAACACAAAACATTCATTTTTATTTTATTTAAAATATTTTCTTAATTCTACAAATTTATGACTTAGAAGAAATAAAACAAAAACTTTTAGCACTTATATTTATAAATGTCATTACAATTTTCCTTTTTATTATACAATGGTTTCTATGACTTAATAATTGCTTCTTATCAAACTATGCTTTTTTTCTAGCTATTCCAAAGGCATGACATTTTATATTTGTAGTTCTATAGCCTCAGTTAATATACGAAAATAAGTTGTTTTATTTTTTAAATGATAATGTCAAATAAGTTTAGCTTGTGGAAAGCTAGATGAAGATGAACAACAAGCAAAAGAAATAAAGGAGACAAATGAATTTAAGAAAAGATAAAATACTTTTAAAAAAAGATATATTTTAACTATACCTCCTGATTCTCTTGTAGAACTACTTCTTGATAAAAACTTGTGAATAAATTACTCAAAAAGAGTCCTAAATTGTAAATATAATTTAAGGATAGAAGGAATGTGTGTGTATGTGCGAGTGCATGTGCATGTGCGTATGTGTGTGTGTGTGTGTGTGTGTAAGTGTGATGAATAATATAAAAGAACTACATTTTATTTCCAAATTAAAGTTCCAAAATAATAGATGAAAAATGTTAGATACAATCAAATCACTCCATATGAATAAAAAATAATGACATCAACAGTTTGAAATGGTGACCAGTGTATTCTGGTAGAAACCATTTTCTATTACACAGATTGCTATTTCCTTTTTTATAACTCTGAATATGTTCATGAAATAAAATATAAATTCATAGATGGACTAATAAGATTTCTGAATATTCTAAGCTATCATTGCATAAGCAACTTCAAAAATAAGTCTGTATGTTTGAGACAGAAATTACTAAGTCCGTCCCACACACATGCAACTTGTTTATATATTTTGATGTCAATATTCATGTATTTCATCATATATTCCAATTCTATGAAGACACACATATGAAGAAAGAGAAAAAAACAACCAAAACTACAACCACACTCACACCACCATAAATGACTATCTATTTGGGCCACCAGCATGTATGGCTGCAAACCTATAAAAGGAAAGCTTCAGAAATGGTGTGTGGCAGAAGAAACAATGTGCAATATAATTACTTTCAGACTCTTGGGTGGGGAAAATTCTCCACACCATCATCACATCAGAGATTCCAGAAATGAAGTAATAGTTTTGCCAATGGCCATTCAGATGGGAAACAAACAAACAAACAAACAAACAAACAGGATTACCTTGTTCAATTGACAAGCTTGGAAAAGGACTGGTATAATAGCCAATTAGGTTGTCTGTCTGAGGCCTGAGTCCATAAATAATGTGTATAAATTTCATTAGTTATCAAAATACTATGATATAGCTACTAACATTTTGTACATGAAGAAACAGCATTGTCAGAGAATAGGTAACTTGCAGAAATTTTCCGCATATGTCAAAAATGCAACAAGGATTCAAAGTTCTGTTTAGGAGTGAAGCCCCTAAATGTCATTGTTTAGCATCTTTCCATACAGTCTCTGTCAAGAACACCCTCACAAGTTGTCCTCTATTATTTTTTGATGGTTTTCTTTTCTTATTATCTGTGCTTTGATTTTTTTTTTAATTCTCATTGTACCACTTTAACTTTCTTCAAGGCAATTATGTTGGTGCTCAAAAAACCATCCTTCTAAAACACAGACCTATGTACTCAACTGTGCAAAAGCATGTCCATGGTTCTTCCCATAACTATTCAACATGCACAAAATGCCTTTCATAAACTGGTCCAATTTCCCCTTGCTTTTCTTAATCCCTGTTTGAAGTGTTACTGTAATTTCCTGTAGTAGAAACAAATGAGAGCAGTCAACAATTAGATACATACTGCATTGCCAGGCTATTTTCTTCTAAAGGTGTGCTAGGGACTTGTAGATTTGAAAATATTCCAACAATAAGGCTTCCCTTCAATTCTGGTATAAGGACAAACACGGTTCCTTACTTTCTTCAACAGACAAGCATTTGTTATTTTGATGTTGTATAATTGAGTGTTAATGATTTTTAAATAATAAGATCTTTGTTAGAGAAACTGTTTACTGTGATGTCTTTACCACATTCCATATTCACCGGGCTCTGTTGTGGCTTTAACAGCCACAACAACCTAATGAATTAAGAATTACTATCCTATTTTCTGAAAGAAAAGCAAACCTCTGAGTTTCTAGGATAATAGAGATGATCAGAGTGATACATGTAAAAGATTAAAAACTGTTGATAGCCAGGTGATAAGGGACATATCGGTAATCAGAATACTCAAAATGTTGAAAAAGGAAATCACAAGTTGGAGACCCAACTAGATTAGAGAGTGAGATGCTATCTCAAATTAGATCTCCCAAAATGTTTCCGGTCTTTATGTATGAATTTGCACAGATTCCTTAGGGATGACTAAGGAAGCCATATAGTGTCTTATAAATGAATGATCTTTGGAGATGAACCTTTCAACACAAACATGATTATTATAAAACCTAACCATGTGATACTCAGCAATAGTATAACATATAAGTAGAAGTCATCTAAAGCTGCTAAAGCAAGCATTTATATTTTGGGAAAAATTGATGATATTATTGGGACTGTTGATAAATGACAAAGTAATTTTATTAGTTAATAGTTTGATTTCAAATACAATTTTGTTTCAAAGGTTTCTGTTTTGTCATAGAGATTTCAAAGATTTCCATTAAAGTTATTTATGTACACACAATAGGCATTTTTTTTTTTTTTTTTGGTTTTTCGAGACAGGGTTTCTCTGTGTAGCTTTGCACCTTTCCTGGAGCTCACTTGGTAGCCCAGGCTGGCCTCGAACTCACAGAGATCCGCCTGGCTCTGCCTCCCGAGTGCTCGGATTAAAGGCGTGCTCCACCAACGCCCAGCAATAGGCATTTTTTAATGAGCATAAGAAATAACCCCTCTACCTGTCATTCAGTTCACTGTGTTAAAAAGCACTTCTCGTTCTTTGTGATGCTACACTACAGTGTGCCTCATAGAAAAACCTTCTTTTGAACTTCCAATTACTTTGGGCAGAGATTAGAGCATTGGATGTCATATCCAGACAATAAAATTCTTTTTATCTCAGTGGTATTTCATTATACTTTGTGACTTAGAAACAAAATGAGCTTAAAGTCAAGCCAAGACACATCTTTAAGATTGCTATGATAATGCTAATACGCCCTTTAAAATTGAGGCCATCTGGGAAATTGAAAGGGTGACAAGTGGAACCAACTTGCATCTAACTGGCATGACACCAGACATTGGCATGGCCTAAGTGACAGCTGTAGCATCTGGAGAGAGTGTGATAAGAAAATCCTGTTATACTATTGAGCTGGTTTTCCTTAAATTGCATCTTACATGATTTCATAGGTAACAATTTTATTTTAGAACAAAATGTATTCCTCTTTGAAACTGAAATGTTCTTGTCCTTAAGCAAATGTGAAGGAAGTGGTATTTGGCTATATATCTAATTAGTCCTTCTACCTGAGGGATTTTCTGGTATGAGAAAGGAATGTGAGGCCTTATTACAATGTATATGCTCTCAGGGCAAAGTGTTCAACAGAAGAGTCAGTGTCTGTGACAGTGGTTACAATACACCTGTCCTGGATGGCAAGGGAATCAAGTAGAAACAGGCTCAGTTTCATTCCCAATTGAGCATCATCTTTGGACAAAAAGTCAATCATGTAACTATCCAGGTGTTCTAGCTTATTGAGCAAGATAAGCCAGCTAGCACCAGCTTAGTTTCATTGCAGCTGGAAAAGCTCTGAGCTAAGGCACTCTCTGCTATCTCAGCCCATGATTTTGGGCATTGAGCCTATGCTTCTCCAATCAGATCTATAGTGGGCTATGTTTCTATGAGTTGAGCTACTGAAACATGAAAGTAATATGAAGTAGACACTCCTTGCTTACAGACCAATAAAAAGCAAGTTGTATAAACAAACGGCTGTAATTTCATGGGAATAACATCAAGGGAAACATATGCAAAGTATTAGAATAATCACAGCCCTTCTTGGCTTCTCTCTTATGTAGAAGTTGAATATTCTCTTTCCTGCCAAATTTTAATATCTCATCTAATTTCAGAAAAACTCTCTATTAAAAGCATGCAAGCCTTTATGATCTATGACCCTTTTGAATTTTGACTGATCCTCTGTACTTCTCGATATATTAAAATTTGATCTGTCTCTTTGTAAAACAGTCCAACCTCAAAAATTAGGAAATGTGCTATCTAAAAGAGAAAAATATCAGGCAGACTCTAACTTGATATTGGTTGATACTGATTCTCTCTCCCTGTCTCTCTCTGTCTCTGTCTGTCTGTCTGTCTGTCTGTCTCTCTCTCTCTTTCTCTCTCTCTCTCTGTGTGTGTGTGTGTGTGTGTGTGTGTGTGTGTGCTCTATGTGTATGCAGGTGTATGAATGCAGGCTCATGTGTGCCATGGCATATGTGGGCATAGTAGATGTATGAATATCAGAGACAACTACACAACTACAGTACAGCTCCTCACTTCAATCTTGTTTGAGACAAAATTACTTGATTAGTGCTGTGAACATCAGACTAACTGGCCCCCAACTTTCTACAAGTTCTCTTATATCTGCCTCACATCCCAACTCAGAAACAAGAGGATAAGAGATAGTTGGTACCACATAATTTTTCACATGAGCTCTGATGATCCAAACTCAGGTCATCTTACTTGTGCAGCAATGTTGTGCTCACCAAGCCATCTCCCAAGGCCTGGTTTGGAAGATGACAAACCTAAGCCAAAAGCGAAAAGTCATTTTTTTTTTTTTTTTAGCATATATCAGTTCATTCCATTAGCTTTCTTGTTTTTGTCAAAATAAATACAAGGTTAAGATATTATTGAAATCATACAGAATGATAAACCTGAATGAAAAATATAATTGAAGAAAACTCGAAATAAACTGTTAGAGATGGCATTTCATTTCCCAAGTGGAGAAGTTATCAGTCCCCAGAAGCAGATTGTCCCCACACCACATGGGAAATGATCTCTGAAACATAATGATAATATGTGCTAGAATCATGAGCAAAGACAGCCAGGGTTGGTATGGTGATTTATCAACATTTCCAAGTGAGGATCTTAGAAAATGCTATCTTGAGATGTGAATGTTTAGTCCCCTCCCTACTTTCCAAGCCTCTCAAAATATCTTGACAAAATGTAAACCAAGTGTTAAACATGGACCCTGCGTCAACCACCCTATACCTCAAGGTGATTTAATTATGCTTGTCCAATCAGCTGGTATGTCTAAAATGACAGGGCAGCTTCAGAATCAACTCTGAAAGCAAAATTTGTCTTCCAATATCTGTCTCCCATTCCTGGCCAAAGAAAATGCACTGCAGTTTTGTTTACAAATGACAAAGTGTTTTTGGACACTTTCCTCACAGATCTAATATTTTGACCTGGTTCACTCACTACCTACTAGGAGTACATACTTACTTGATATTCATCATGTACTGTGGAAATTTGTTCATCTTCATAGACCATGAACTCATGGAAATTAGACCTTTTTACTAATACTTTCTGCTCTTGCTCAATTGATTTGAAAGAGAAAGCTATATAAAAAGAAAAATAAGAGACTTGGAATCCACAATTTTCATAAATTTCTGGCAGTAAATTTTGCTTCTGACTTTAATTAAAGTGTCTGGAAGTTCTCATATTTTGTCAGCTAACACAGACATCTCAGCTCTCTGCCACTGGGGGGTCATTATGCACCCTGGCGCTTGCATTAAAATGCATGCCGAGAAAATGAACTTCCTGGCTCCTGAAGTTCTTTCTTGCTCTCACCATTGCTTGCTTTCTTTTTTTTTTTTTTTTTTTTGTTTCTTTCCAGGTTATTTTTACTACAGCATCACCTTGTTATATCTCTAGAATCTCTATATTGCGGAAGCAAAGGAAATACTGTATGATGTTGTATATTGGCTCAGATTGAATAAAAGCATTAACTGAGTTGGGTATATTATCCAGATCCTTTACCGTGACCTCATCTCATAAATTCTCTTATCCTAAGCCAATTATACTCTGCCTGAGCTCATGACCAACCTCCTCTCTTGGCCAGGCTCAATGCATATTACATGACTCCAAACAATTTTAGCTGGTTGTGTCATTTTTGCTAGTTGTGTCCCCAGGCAGATTCACATATTATGTGTTCCATTGGATGAATGGACATTCAGCAACCATTACCCGGTGCTTCAGTAGTGCCTCGGGACAGAAATTATAGACAGAAATAAGTAAGGACATACCCCACACCGCCAGCTGTTTATTCACTATGTGATTATAGCACTGCATGCTCCAGCTCACCACGCCAATGCTAAAAGCTTTAGGCCATTTATATGGGTAAAAATCTTCACTGCATTGA
Organism: Peromyscus leucopus; assembly: GCF_004664715.2. NCBI lineage: Eukaryota > Metazoa > Chordata > Mammalia > Rodentia > Cricetidae > Peromyscus > Peromyscus leucopus. The sequence continues at coordinate 52,363,438 of NC_051068.1, forward strand.
TAAAGGTAGACAGGTAGGGAAGTAGAAAAATAGATTTAGATTATACAACACAAGTCTATTAACATATACATACATATTTGGATACAAATATAACAGGAAGCCTGTGTACCATGCTGGACAAGTTGTATCTGCACATGATAAATAGATGTCTCTTACAGTAAACAATTTTTACCAAAAGAAACTGTTTGGTCCACTCAAAGCGTGGTCCTGACTCGCAGCCTTTACTCTTTCATGTGCAGCTTATTTTTCCACCATCCCAATAAAAAATTATAGTGTCAAGCACAACATGAAAGATATACTCACATATTCTACCTCCAGAAGTCAAAACTAAGTACACCTACCATCTTCTAAAAAACCACTTGGTACTCTGATTAGATAGAAACTAAGAAAACCAACATAATTTAAATTTCTATTTTAATTTTTTTTATTCTTCTCTCATACATCTTGAACACAGCCTTCCCATTCTCCACTCTTCCCAGTCACCCTCCTACCTCTCCTTGCTCCCACATCCACTGCTCCGTCATTTCCATTCGGAAAATAGCAGATCTCTCTTTTTTTTTACATCTTACACGTCAAGATTCTGAAAAGCAGACATCTTCATAGAAATTTGGGAGCTCCAGGGACTGCTACTCTTCAGGGAATTTGGTTAACAAAAATTTGATTGGCCATTTCAAAATGAGATGTTTTGGGATGTTCTTATTAAATAAATGATAAATGTACTAGGCAATGGATAGGTTAATTATTCTGACTTGAGCACTGTATTATACACATTTGTAGCAAAATAAGCATAATGTATTCCCTATAATTACTTGTGATTATTTAAAACATGGGGCTAAGAAGTGAGTCTGCGGTTAAGAGCACTTGATTATCAGTCATTAGAATTCCACTCATACACAAGCATCCAAATAACAACAAGACAAGGAGGCATTACACAAAGCCTGTATATAACTCTAGCTCCAAGATATCTTATGTCGTCTCTGGCCCCCATGCTTACACAGTCACATACATGCACATATATACATGTGTTCATACACTTAGACATACACACAAAAGTCATCTTTAAAAATGAAAAATTATCAACTCCCATTATTTCCATTATTTCATTCACTTAATCAAAACTGATCAATAACTCACAATGTGCACAAAACAATATAGGTTGTAACTGGAAGATTTCCTGTGTCCTAATCGGCCGGCAGTCGAGACAAATCTCTCCTACTAGCATCCCCCAAGTAAACACATAAAAGCTTGTATTAATTAAATCTGTTTGGCTATTAGCTCAGGCTTTCCACTGACTAGCTCTTACATTTAAACTCAGCCCAGTTCTGTTAATCTATGTATTGCCATGTTTTCTGTGGCTTTACCTGTGCGCCATTACATGCTGCTCCCTGCGGCTGGCATCTCCTTCAGCAAATCCTACCTGCATGAACCACCACAACTGGCTTTTTTGTTTGTTTGTTTTTTTGTGTGTTTGTTTTGAGACAGGGTTTCTCTGTGTAGCTTTGTGCCTGTCCTGGAACTCACAAAGGTCCACCTGCCTCTGCCTCCTGAATACTGGAATTAAAGATGTGCTCCAATACCACCTAGCTTTTGTTTATGGCTGGCTATGACCTCTGATCTCCAGGTAAACTTTATTAACATACAAATAAAATATCAGCACAAATAAAATATCACCACATCCCACCCCCTTTTTTTGTAAATTGTTATTGGTCATAGTCAATATCTTTCTAAAAGAAGAAAGAGGGGTATGATATAGAAATATAGTATAGATACGATAGGATGAAAGAGTAAATTATTGAACATACTTAAAGAGCAGCACATTCACAGCATACGAAGTGATGTCTACAGCAATAGGTTAAGTTTACAGGTGCTTATTTGGATCAACTTAGTAATACTGAGGTATTAATTTACTTTTTGAAGGAAGTAATTAAACTTCAATTCCATTTATGCAAACTTAATCCCCAATTGACATATGAAATACTAGGGAACCAAATATGACCCAAGAAGATCAACACTGATCAGTTAACCAACAATCTGCAGTAAAAATCTCAAAATACATATATAAAGATAACAAACATACAAAGTTTTCACAAATGCCAATATTACTAAAAATCGTTTGGAGTACATTTCAAAAGAAATTATATGTCACTCATCAAAATCAAAACACTTAGCTGTCACAAGAAAAAGTGGAGTTGCCAAAATCTAGCAATTCCATCTACTTCAAATGAATATAGGCATTGCATTTTTTCATAGCTTAGCAACAGAGATACAGATAGAAAATATAATCATGAAGTTAGTTTCTTTTGATGGTTTAATTTTTCTCATGATTTTCTAGATATGATTATATATTTAGCTAACATTAGAAACAGTTTACTTCAAATTAGCATTGATGATACAAGACAGTACTTATGGTTGTATATATCATCTTTTAAAACACAGCCTGACAATACCAGGTTTGTTTGATTGTCACTATGAAAACTGATGTCTGCTTGTTATATCTTTGTAAATATGATGAAAGAGAAATATTCTCTATAGTTAGCAATGTGGTAATACAGAAGTTGTGTTGCTTTTCCCTGTGGGTTTTCTGTATTTATAAAGTCAAAGAAATCCTTATGATTAGGGATGGGGTGGCTCATGCCATTAATTAATATAAGCACTTGGGATGCAGAAGCAGGGGAACCCTTGTTATTTCAAAGCAAGTCTGATCTACATAGTGACTTCCAGGATTCTCAGTGATATATCATGTGACCTTAATTCAAAAGACAAGCAATGCTACAGTATTCAGCATCAGGCTTGTTAAAAGATTTCTGGTAAAATTGAGTCATTTACATTTTTTGCAACAAACAAATTTCTTAGTGTTTGCAGTGCATATCAAATCACAGTAGAGAAATCTACCTTGTCTATCACCATAAAACAACAACAACAAAACACTCAATTGAGAGAAGAGCACAATGAGAAGTTTTTATATTCATGGTTTGGAAACTGCAAAGCAGAGATTTTAGAGGAATAAAACAGGGCTGAGATTGAATGCAGAAGGTCTAGTACCCTCCCTCGATAGGTAAGAATCCAAACACTCCAGAAAAGGGACAAATTGCATCTAACTTCAGACAGGAATAGAAAAGGTGAGAGAAGCATTCTTGAAGTTAGTGCCTTTTCTTGTTTTCAACTCAAGTGACTCAAACAGTAGAAATTATACCATTTACATTGTGTGCTTCTGAAACTGAGTTATATTCTCATTCTCTTTGAAATAAAAAATAGTTTCAAGTCTAGAGTTTTGATTCCACTCAGTTTGGCAAGATCTCTCCATCAACTGTAAGGAACCCTATCATCTACTTTTCTATCCCCTGTTGGCTCTAACCTCTAAGAAGCAGCATTCTCTAAGTTACCTTCTTGAAATAATCACGTCAGCAAAATATCGAATTCCCTTCCATTTGTTTTCCTTTTATTCTATCTGTAAGAAATAAGCAGATAAGTTTCCAGTAACTGGACTCTGCATACCTCATCACATTCCCCCTACCAACAACACTGGGACATAGGAGCACTGGAAATATTTGTCAAAAATCAATAAAGCAATTTTAGGGATGGAACAACTATTTGAAATGATTCTATCATTTATAAATTAAGATAATTATCAATTCATTGGACAAAAGGGCACTGATTAAAATACAAGATGAAATTTTATTATGTATGAGGTTACATTGTGAAGCATTCATTTTGAGAATTAAGTTTACCATTTTATTCTTCCATTCATGTAAATAAACCTGAACAGTGGTTTTTTTTTTTTTTTAAATCTTTCAATTTAAGAATATTTGAGTCTTTAATGCTTTTCCGGGTCTTCAACTGGGCAATGGAATGTGATTCTGTATCTTTTATGATACTGTCAATAAGTAGTTTTAACAAGAGATATAGAGTTAATTTTATTATTTTTATGGTAACATCAGAAATCATATGTGCTAATTAATCAGTAATAGTTTTAACCCCAGAAGAAGTCAAATATTAAGAACCAACTATGACAAAGTTTGCAATGTCTTTTGCTATCAAATTTTTAAAAATACTTAAAGGTGAATCTTAAAGACAGTTTTACAGACTATATTCTTTCATAGAATCAAAAGAGAAGATGTAATGCAGTGGCCTTTCTCCCCTTTATTGACCTAAGAAAGCTTATTTGCCACCTTCTTGCAATATATCATTCGTCATAGTATATTTGTCTGAAATGTAAAATTTTTATCATTATTATATATGTCCTCATGAGATTTTTTTTGTTAAAATTTATAAACTACTGCAAAATATTTACCTCCATATATAGTGTAAACTCCAAAGCAATATTTAGTGAAATAGTTATTTAATATTTGTCTGTATTTAAACCATTTGGAATATTTTATCAGTAGCTTTTCATCTGTAGCCAAACATACATTTGGAAAAATGAAGCAATGAAATGGACCTTTAAAAATGAAAATAGATGTCATATTTTTTGTTGCAATGAAACTGAACTCAGGAAAATTAACTGATCTAATAGTAATTCTTATACATATTACTTAAAATATAAGTATATTGTTGCCCCCCTTTCCCTTTCTTTCTCTAAGCCCCTCCCAATTCCCTTCCCCTCAACCTTCTTTTTTTCCCTCTCTACTCTCAGATTGATATACTCTTTCTTTACCTGTTTCTTTATATTTTTTTCTTATACTGAAAATATTTTTTTTCTCATGTAATATATAATTATGGTTTTCCTTCCCTTTACACCTTCCAGCTTCTCCATTTCCTTCCTCCAGATCCACTCCCTTTCTGCCTCTCATTAGAAAACAAACATGCTTCTAAGGGATAATAATAAAATATGTAATATAACATAACATAACACAACATAACATAATATAATAAGATAAAACAAAAACTAACACATCAGAGTTGGAAAAACAAACAAAAGAAAAAGAGTCCTAGAGAAGGAATAAGAAACAGAGAGCCACTTGTTCACACATTCAGGAATCCCATAAAACACTCAACTGGAAGCCATAATATATATGCAGAGGACCTTTTGCAGAACTTTGGAGACCCTGTGCATGCTGTCTCAGTCTCTGTGAGTTTATATGAGCTTTAATCATGTTTAGAGGACCTTAATTGCTTGATGTCTTCCACTCTTTCTGGATTTTATACTATTTCTTTCTTCTCTTCTGTGGGCTTCCATTAGCCCTGCAGGGAGGGATTTGATAGAGACATCTGATTTAGAGCTGAGTGTTTCAATGTCTCTCACTCTCTGCATAACATCTGGCTGTTCCGATGTGTTGCAGAGGGAACCTTCTCTGACGTTTGTTGAGCAAGTCAGTGGGCTATAAGTACAGCAAAATGCCATTGGAGTGATTTTACTGCTGCTGCTGCTTTATTATTATCAGTATTATTATTATGATGATGATGATGATTACTGCAGTATTTGGTTTTACCCTACATTACTGGGCAGTCTAGTTTCAGATTCTTGGTCACCCAAGCCATGTCATGTACAGTGCTTTTCAAAGGAATAATTATTTACAAATGTCTATTTATAACTAAGCTGTTCCCAAGGTGAAACGTGTATGTTGAGCATTCTGCATGTGTTAAAATATAAAGAACACATCAATCTTTATCAAATTTACAGATTAACAGAAGCAGCTAGATTAGAGGTTATTTATGTTTCCAGATAATAGAACAATGATGTATCTGATGTAAGTAATGACATGAATATTTAAATGAAGGGCAGTGTTCTTTGTGCACTGCAATTGATAGAACTTTCTTCCCACATAAAGAGCTCAGTTGTAAAGGACAGTCAGGGTTCTCACCATAACCCATGAAAGGAATTCCAAAAATGGAGATGTTTTTAGCCAATTCATGAAATAAAGTCCAAAAGCATGTGAAAAGCAACTAAAATTATAATTATATTAAAAAAGAGGGAGTTCCTGATCCCCCTGCCAGGGGCCCCTTAAACAGACCAAGCTACACAACTGTTGCACTTGTGAAAAGGGCCCGGTCCAGTCCCATGCAGACTCCACCGTTGTTGGTCTAAAGTCTTCGCTGACTCCCCACGGCAAGCCTTACCTTTTCAGAGGAGCAGATGGGGGGTGTGTTGATAGGGGAAGGCTGGAGGGGAGCAGCAGTAGGGATGAGAGGAGTTCGGTGGTTGATACGTTAATATGAATAAAAAATTATTAATTAAAAAAAGGAAGGAGTTTTAAAGAAGACAGAGGAAGAAAAAGAAAGGCTCTGAGAGACTACTAAAGGTCTTTGACAAATGTTTTTTTTTATTAGCTTTCCTATTTTTGAAATTACATAATTACCCCCTTCTGTCTTCTCATTTTCTCCCTCCATACTCCTCCATATAACCCTCCTTGTTCTCTTTCTAATTCATAGCCTCTTTTGTCTAATTGTTTTTACTTGCACACATGAATATGCATATACATAAGCATTCCTAAATATATCAACACAATCTGCTCAATTTATATTGTGTTGCTGGTATAAATATATATATTTCCAGGGTTGATTATTTTGTATTGGGTAACAAATTGGTATGCTCTTCACTGGGATAGACACTTTCTTCAACTCTCAGCATTCTTGAGTTGCCTGTAGTTCTTTGCATAGGGCTGAGGCACTGTGGTCTTGCCCCCATCCATTTTAATATGTCTATTATTGTTGTTCTTGTTCAGCTCATGTTCAGGAATCATACTGGTAAGACTTTATGGCTGTAGATTCTGCTGTTACTGGAAGACACAATCTCTCACAGCAATTTCACTGATCCTTACATGTGGGAATTGTTTTGTAAATGTGATCTCTTGTCTAATGTTTTACATGTTTGTTTCCTAATTTTCAAATGGAACTTGGCTTGCTTGATGGAAATATTGTTGACTATAACCTCTATGTTTTTCAAATGAAAATGTCCAGGTGGACACACAAGAAATGTCTCCAAAGACATCTTCTGCAACAGCACAGGCTCATGTAAAGTTGTGATTTTTTTCACTTGATATTAATATTCCATGAGATAATACCATTTTACATATCATTGGTTATATTAGTGAGAATGAGCTTGTTTAAAGAAATTCTATTTTGAATCCTTGTTATCAATAAATGACAGTAGTTTAATGTTAAACTAAAATATCACTTTCATTCATTCATATCTTAGAGAGAGACCCTGTAATTTTGAAGTCCCTGAAATAAAAATGATCAGCAGACCAATAAATTATGTTGCTGAACATATACATACATAGTGTTTTAAGATTAATCTGAAAATTTCAAGTAGTTCAATATATTCTGCACCAATAATAGTATTTCAAACTGATTTGCTCTGCTACATTTAAATCAAAGTGATACACATGCTTCTATTCTAAGAGATAACTAAATATTTCCCCATAAAGCCAGAAAACTCTGGCAATTTACTAAGCTGACTTTCAAAATTTTCTTAATTTCTGTTAGAATTCATTTCTTATTTTGTACTTCTATTAGACCTCACTCCTCTTGTATGTCATTAAGAATAACAATTATAAGATTTAATATTCATAGTACTCTCATTCTGATAGCAAATTGGCAGCTTAAACATTGCTATGATGAATAACTTTATAAGGTTTCTGATCCATAATTCTCCAATTGAAAAAAAATACTACTATTAAATGAATCAATTCATGTATCATTCAATAAATCTGCATTTATTTTCTTCTACAAAAAAATAATGACATTTCAGTTGATCTTTGGGATTTCAGATTCTATACTTGCACATTATAATAATTAAAGTAATGATCAGACACTACATTGCAAGTACCAATTTTGATGTGGATGTATCTCTCAATACTTCCCTTCTGGCTTAGTGGAATGCACCAGTGCACTCATGCCAGCTACCAAGGGAAAGATGCAGTCTGCCTATGAGGATGCTGGATTTTCACTGCACAATGGTTTATATCAGCTTTCACAGCTGCTGGATAATATAAGCTCCTTAGAGGCTCTAAAGAGAGTTTCAGACACCTGTCAAGCCAGGTGCTCTGGGGCACCTATTGCCCTTGAAATAATAAGGCTGGCATGAAACCAATCCCTTCTCCACAGCACTCACCACTATTACAAAGATAAATAATAGATAGATAGATAGATAGTTAATAGGTGATAGATAAAGTTGAATCATAAAAAGCTCTTATATGATCACAGTTAAATGGTACAACTATTAATCCATAGACATACACCTTTACAGACACAGAAAATGCAGAAATGTGTGCACTTAAGACATCTAAAGGAAGGCTAGATCAGAATACAGACAGGAAGCTTACTCAGCCTGCTCTGAAATGTTACGTATTTGTTAATAATTAATGAGACACTAAATTTATGAACCCTTGAAGTGAAACGGAAGACTGAGACTTTGGCTTCAGGTTTCAGTTGATTCACCTTCCTGAAAAGAAAATAATAACTCACTAAGTAGGACTGCAGGCTGCTTGCATTACCCCAGGGTATGAATGATGCTTTGTAATATCACACTGTATCATCAAAATGCATGCACACGGGGGAGAATAGCATATGAGACTGTAAGGTAATCGTCAAACAGAGTAAAAACACATCCTCAGGCATTCCATTTGTAATTCCATTGAACCTGTGTTCACATGGTTTTACTTCATGTACAATTCTTCAAGTTAGGGCAAATTGTCTTGTACAGTTACTACAAGACCCCATGGGTCTGATATTTCATATGGGTAATTTATGGTCAGCTGAAGAAAAATGAAAAATGCTTTCAAGAAGTAATCACCCAGGATTGTACCTATGGTGTCTGTGACAGGAGATATTCTTATGGACTTGAAAACCTTCCTGAAACAGACGTCTAATCTGGCATTTCTCAGTTTCACTGGTTTCTGTTTACAATTGACAATTTACAATTAATTATTTTGAATAATACCCTTATGTTCATGGCACTAACTGTTAGGTACTTTGAGATATGCTCAGTAGAATTAAAAATATTTAGATAACATGCCCAAAGATTTAGGTATTAGAGGTTAACTGTAGAACAAGTTTACTCAGTACAAAGCTACAAAGCATTTACCCACCATTTCCTCATAACTCCCAATTATTAATATTTTCACTGAAGCATAATATTATTATTGAGAATCAACAGAGAAACTTTGGAACATAATTAAGTGGCATGCATGTGCTCACACATGTAACCTACTTCTGCCAAACTGACAATGTCTCTACCCTCAAATCCCCACCCCTGCTCTGAACAGTGAGAAAGCTAGAGACAAGGCCTTCAACACATGATTACACCGGGTTCATTAATTTGAATGGCTTCACACTCCTCGAAAGTAATTTATGTGTGACATTTGCAAAGGACACATCTAAATCATTAGTTTTACTTTGATAATTTACAAGATAAAAATCCAAACATAAATCATAGAATTTATTAAAAATTATCACCTATCCTACACTTTGTATTAAAATGATACACACGTCATGCTAGAAAAGATTAAATAAAATTGAAAAGTAATACAGAGTGCAATCTTAAAACAGAGCTAGATAGTTTAAAATATTAAAATTCATAATAGGCTTATAGAAGGGAAATCATCAAATACTCTTCTTTTGGTATTAAATTGAGCAAAGCTATTTATAAATTAAAAGGAAAGGAAAATCCATGAACCTTTGATGTCTATCAAACATCAGATATATCTATTTTTATCACAGAATTTCTCATTTATTTTGAAATATTTTTGATTAATTACTTAAGTCACTTTCCTGATCTGTATTAATTAAAGTGTGGTGAACTCATAGGATATAGAAAATGACCAGTAGATATAAACAGTTTTTATTATATGAGTGTCATGCATTTTTATATGTTCATATGTCCATCCGTAATTGACTGAATCTTAATTTCTGTGTTCTGTGAGTAAATTTTAATTGTCTTTTATAGCTTCCTACTTTCCATTCTAAAATTCTCATCTACACAGATTCAGCCTCCAACGTGGCATATTGTACCAGTAAGCCTCTATATCAAAGATCCAAAACAGTTGCATTTCCACTCTTACGAACACAGAAAATAAAGTATATTTATTGTCCTCTGGTTTTATAAACATTTCTGCAATCTTTGTAGGAAGTTCAACTCTATCAGATATCAAGGATATTTTAGGATACAACGTAAACACTTTTGAACAATTTACCCACAATTCTCTTAACATGCACTCTTCTGTCACTGCACCAGGATTCAAGGAGTTTTTTTCATACAAACAACTTGAAGAGCCTTTTTCTTACTGCCAAAGGAAACATTTCCCTTCTCCAGACAAAGAATTAGTTTATTTAGTTTTATTCCTTTTTGTGTGTGGTTTTATATTTTGTATGATATTTCATTCATATTAATTTTTATTCTTAATGGAAGGAAAATGGTTTATCATTGTTTGCCTGTTCCATACCAAGTTTGTATATGTGTGTGTGTATATATATATATACACAATTTTTTTATCTGTTGCTGAAGATCATTTGACACAGAGGATACAGTGCTGTATCTGATCACTGAATTTCAAACTAATTCACCATGTAAATGATGACATAATAGAAATTTTTAAACAAAACATATCAGGAAAGAAATTAAAGATCATTGCTTATTATTGATTAAATGAAGCAATTCTAGAGAAAATAGTCAATGAATTCTCCTTTTTATTAAGCAGTTGCAGACTTAGTAGGACTGCACTCCCTGTGAAAATCAGGAATCAAAGATTGCAAAACCTAACTAAACCATTGAATCAGTATTCCAAGGTGAATATCCTACTTCCCTGCTACCTCAGAAACTGATTGTATGTTTACATACTTTAGTAAGTCTATCATCTCAGCAAGGAATCAAATACAAAAACAGAAAGTGAATTCTATGGATTTTCATATCTGTCAATTTCAAAGCTAAATTGTGTGTCTTGACTACATTTCTTCTCAACACTTTAGATATCTTTTTTCAAGTTTTCAATAATTTACATGTTGAGATACACCACACAGAACTGACAGTCTCACTACTCGAAATTTGCTTACCTACAATGGTGTTGATTGTTGCTGGAATCCCATGTGGTAAAGAAATTTTGCTGAAATAAACTAGAGGTCTGTAGACTTTGATTTCATTTTCCCTCAGATTTTTTTTTTTTTGCATTTCATTGTGATGATGCCTTACTATTGCCCACAGATGTGCAGTTTGTTCCTCACATGTTTATAGGAAAGGAAAAATAATACTCTCTAGCAATGAATCTCATTGGTTGAAAGAAATTATAAATTCAAATTAATTGGTAGAATACAATCTCCCTCCTAAGAAAGGGACCTCATTTCTGTGTATTCTTTTGAATGAAATGTAACATCAACCTAAACAGCACAAATAACACCCAACAGAAAAACATTTTATAAAATAACTCAACCATGTTTTTCAAAAATGTCAAGGTTGGAAGAGATAGGGACAACCTGAGAAACTCAGTGATTGAAAAAAGAGCACAGAACATCACTGAATGTGTCTTGTTGACCCAAATACAGAAAACAAAATGGGTCTTAGTGAAAAAAATAAAGTATGAAAAAATTCTGCACTCCAGTTAACAGTATTGTCAAGGTTAATTTCTTGCTTTGTAAAATCATTCTAGAGATACATTAAGATGTTAACAAAAGGACACAGTAAATCAAAGTATAAAAGAGTCATTTCATTGTTCTTTAAGATTTTTTTGAAAGACTAAAATCTCCTGCAAGTGTTTACTATTTAAACTTTACAGCTATTATTGGTAATATGTAGTGCTTTTAAATTATAGAAAAGATTTTATTGCACATAATAAAGCTTTGTAAACTTTTAGGTTTACCCTTTTTCTGCTTTCTCTGCTATTGAAACTTCTTGGTTGTCAGTTTGCTTGGCAGTCAAGTAGGGATAAAATAAAAGGAAGAAATACTTTATGCATAAGTATAATAAATGGCTGAACAATAAAAAAACTGGAAAAACAATACTTGAACAACCCAAACTTTACTCTTCATTTGTTCAAAAATAAAAGCATCCTTGCTACAGAGTCCTCTTAAAGGTCATTCTATAATCACACAAAGGAAAGAGCTCATAGTTATAATGTACATACTTTGAGAAATTTTAAAATGGCTGTGGCTTTGAATGTGGAGGGGGGGAAGATACAGCTGTGTCTCTGCAAAATAATATTCAATAGCTGAGTATTACTGCAGTTTCTTTTATAAATTCAAAACAAATTATTCAGTAATTTAGTCATTGTTCCATTTTCCTGAAGTAAAAAGTAAGGGTCAACTACTGATTTCTCTCAATTTCAAACCTGCCATCTCTTAGATTTTTCTACATCATGTACTGCTGACTCCATCTCAGAAGCCTACCTATTTTAAGAGCTAACTTTTGGATATCAAAGGCTGTTTACCTGCCAAGTTTGACTGGAAGGAAATTTTGAGTACTCCATAAAGCAAAGACTCCTCTGGCCACATCTGGCTTTTCTACCTCAGTGAAGAAGAATTTCACAAAAGAGTATTTCTCTAGTTAATAAATGGGGGTGGGTTGGTGGAAAGGCTGGTGGGAAGGCTGGGGAAGAGAGGGGAATCTGTGGTTCGTATGTAAAATGAATAAAAAAATTCTTAAAAAAAAAGAAAGAAACATACATGAATGTGTTGACACAGAAACTCTACACCACCACTCACAGACTCCTTCTGATCAGGGGTTCCAGTGACGTACAATGTTTGCCTCACTGAAATAAACAGTGAAGTGATCAGATTCACAAAATTTAGGGTTAAACTTTCATGTATTTTTCCAAATATGCAAATTCTGAATTTCTAATTCAGCATGCTAGCAAAAAGTCTTGTTTTCAGAGTTTCACTTATAGCTAGAGTTTTCCTGCCTAGCCCAAAGTTAGGACAAATATCTCTCACCTGCCAGTCCCACAGCTGCTCAGACCCAAACAAGTAAACATAGAGATTTATATTGTTTACAAACTGTATGGCCATGGCAGGCTTCTTGCTAACTGTTCTTATATCTTAAATTAACCCATTTCTATTAGTCTATAAGTTGCCAAGTGGCTCGTGGCTTACCAGTATCTTAACATCTCATGGCAGCAGCTGGTAGCGTCTGATGTACTGTATGTTAAATGTGCTGCCCTGATTGGTTAATAAATAAAATGCTGATTGGCCAGTAGCCAGGCAGGAAGTATAGATGGGACAAGGAGAGAGGAGAATTTTGGAAAGTAAAAGGCTGAGGCAAAGAGACACTGCCAGCTGCCGCCATGAGAAGATGTTAAGATACTGGTAAGCCATGAGCCACATGACAACTTATAGATTAATAAAAATGGGTTAATTTAAGATATAAGAACAGCTAACAAAAAGCCTGAGCCATTAGGCCAAACAGTTTAAGTAATATAAGTCTCTGTGTGTTTACTTGGTTGGGTCTGAACAGCTGTGGGACTGGGAGATGAGAGAGATTTGTCCTGACTGTGGGCCAGGCAGGACCAAAAACACTCCAACTACATTCACTTATCAGAACCGCCTGCCCAGCTCTAACATTTTGACTTATTCAACTCAAATAATGAGACAAAAATAAAGAAACAAATGTGGGTGCAATTAAATTTGTTATGTAGGTCTTACATTAAGGTCAGAACAGAAATGATAATTAGAGAAAGTGCCAAATTTGACTGATCATTGAAATGATAATAAAACCTCTTATTTCTAGTTAAAAAATAATGGGATACTAAAAACCCTCTCTGTGTTCATGATGCCCTTCCTATTATGGAAAATCTGCACAAGTCATCTTCTCAGGTTTGGTCTAGAAAACAAATTATCAATGATGATCATGAACACTACACAAAGTAGGTTATCTGAACAGACTTATTGTAATGAGGAAAAAGCTGGACTCCACTCACAAGAAACACATATAGATTTATGCTTCATTTCTAGAAAATAATTTTAGAGTCACATAATTCAAATGGATATGGCTGAAACATATCTCTCATGATATACACAGAGAACTGTTCATCATAAATTTTAGATTGAAAATCAAAGTCCAGTTTTCTTAATTTTTTTAGATCTGATGAAATGAATAATTCAAAGCTAGAAAAGTATTATTCATTATATATATGTATGTATATATGAATTTGCAAGAGTATTTACTATCACCAAATAAAAGGCTAATATACTTGATTTCAAAGATGTTAGATAAAATATTTGAAAAAAATATTTTGACATTTTTACTTTATTTTATTATACTCAAATATAAATGGAAGGCTATTTTCATATAAATACACAATGTACCTTCAGCATATTTCCCCTATACTCCATCATGCTCTTCTCTCACATTAGTGCCCCAGACAGTATTCTCTTTTCTATTTTCATGATGTTTATACATTTCATGCACTTGAGTAAAATCTAAGACCTCCAGATAGGATAAAACTTGAGGTATCCATCTTCTTATATTTGATTTCATTCACTTAATTGATCTCTCTTTCACTGCTTTTATTTTCTTGCAAATGATGAACTTCGTTCATCTTTATAGACAAAGAAATACCACTATATTTGCAAGCAACGTTTTCTTTATCAACATCTTCAACCCTAAGTATCTCACTTTTTTCCTATGCAAAATGAATTTATTAACCTCATCGAAAATTTACCTTTAAATGGCACTTCAGTGTCCTGAAATGATGAAAGAATCAGGACAAACAACTACCCTAGAGTAACCCTAAAATTCTCCCACAGGGAATGTTGAATAGCCCAACCCTATGCCATATTGTCCTGGCCTCAGAGGATTCCTGTTGCTAAAGCCACAACCACTGTTGTCTTGGTAGTCTTTTGTTTCATGTCCTGTCTGTCCATTTTGTCCTGTTTATCAACAGTTGATTCAAGGACACTTTGTTGTCCAGTGGCTAACTTTTGCCCAATGAAAGTTAACTCCACATGCAGTTTCTTCAATTCCCATATCTTCTCTGAAGTAGATTGGTGCTGCCAGGAGCCAACATGTCCCATAGTCATAAAAAAGAATAAAAATTCTAAGTTATTAAAACATTTTAAATGCCATATTCTGTAGATCTCTGAAGGGTTTGAAGATGACCTATTTAAAATATATCTGCTCAACCTTGAAAACATACCTAATATGACTACAAGTTCAATTGTAATGTCTAACTACTAACTTTCATTTCTTTATATCCTAATAGTTGGTAATAATAACATTCAAGGATTAGCAAATTGCATTGTTAAATGAACTGCATAAGTACAATATCTTGAACTTTTCCTTTGGTTATTACAATTCTTTCCCCCTCTTTTCTTCAATATTCCCAGAGCCTTTGAGGAGGGGAAATATTTTGCAGATGTATCATTTGGCACAGGGCTTTATAGCTCTTTCATCTAGATTGGCTGTGGTTTTCTGTAATGGTCTCCATTTCTTACAAAGAGAGATTTCATTGATGAGTGATGAGGACTACATCTGAATTGATGACTAACTGACACCAAATCCAGAAAAAAAAAACCCACTCACCCTTGACATCAATTGAAATTTTGTTTCTTTGATGAATCTGTTTGAGAACTATGAAAGCAAGTTTCTTAGTCACCTGGTTTCCACTAGCACTTTATGAAAGTCCCTTGCCTTCTGCTTACCCTTGCATATACTTAGTTATTACTTGAATTTTTCCACATATTTCAGTTATAAGCCAGATTTATCATAGTCATTTTCCAAATCCACTAAAATGGAAGCATGAGTTGCAAACTAATATAGAACTTTTTTTCCAAGGATGAATATTTGTGATCAAATTAAGAAAAAAAGTTAATTAGTGAAATATACAAATATTAATAGGCTACTGGAGTGCAAAGAACAGAAATTCTACTGCTAATTAAATATGAACTTAAATACTCAGGGGAATGGATAATCACAAAAGCACAGAAAACAATTACTCTAAAAGCCATAATTTTATTGTTTTAAAATATACTTATTAAATCATTAATGATGTCTAGTAAATTAAGCGCCTTGGGTATTCAACCATGTTGTTTAATAATCTGTGTCTTTAATGTTAACAATTATATACCTTTCATATGAAAATTAAAATGTGGCTGTATATCAGCAATGCAACTCTCCTTCTAAACAAGCAGCATGAGTCAATTAGAGAAGAAGATAAAACACTTTCTTTGGATGAGAAAGGTGGCACTCAGAAGCATCTGAAGCATGACTGAGAAGTAACTTTATGTAAAAAGCTCTTGGACAAATATCTTCTACAAATTCAGAGGTAAGTAGACCAGCATAAACTGTCTTTCTGCAACTGTGAAAGGACACTTTGACCAAATCACCTCCATGAAGTGGATTTGTTTAGCTTACCCATCTAGATCATAGTCTATCATTAAGAGATTGGGGCAGAAACTTGAAGCATAAATTATAGAGGAATATGTTTGCTGGCTTGCTCTCTGGCATACACTCTGGTAGCTTTCTCACACAGTTTAGGATCACTTGCCCAGTGAATGATATGACACAAAGAACTCTGGCTTTCCTGTATCAATCAACAAGAAAGGCCATCATGCACAGATACACCCACAGACCAATTTTACCTGAGAAATCTCTCACTTGAGACTCTCTTCTCAAGTTACTCTAGACCAGTTGTTCTCAACTTTCCTAACACCATAACTCTTTCATATAGTTCCTCATGTTGTGGTGACACACAACCATAAAATTATCTTTGTTGCTATTTCATAACTGTAATTTTACTTCTGTTTGAATCATAATGTAAAATCTGTGTTTTCTGATGGTCTTAGCAGACCTCTATGAAAGAGTCATTTGACCCCAAAAGGTGTCGTGACTCACAAGTTGAGAACCACTGCTCTAGACTGTGACAAGTTAACAGTTTTATCTTAATAAGACAAGGGGCATTGCAAGGAACTAGAGATTACTTAAAAGCATACAGGTGCTTGTACGACTTTATCCAAAAATGAAAATCCCTTCTTCCAAGCTCTCTGTCAACAGTGGTCAAACAAGAAGACCCCTGCTCTGATTAATCCAGGTAAATGGCATATCTAAACTATGACATTTGTTTAGTGATGTTTTTCAGTTAATCCCTCCTCAATTTTGTGGGCTATAGTCATATTTGGATATCTTATCTCTCAGTACTTCCTCCTTTCTTGAAAACATAAACAATATAGTTAATCAATCATCAATGGGTTTGGCGAAAAAAGATCTTTGTTGGAATTAATAAATCAAATAATTTTAAACTATGAATTAATACTTTTTTTGCTTTCATCCAGTATGTTATGTCATTTGGCTTCTTAACTTGCAGTTGACAAATGTACTATATTAATTGTGTTACTTTTCGAACAATAAAGCTTACGTTAAATGAGACTATTCTGACTGGTTTTTGTTTGATATGTGACTACTACTAAGAGGTTCTGATGTGATTAATCTTTTGTGTTACTCTTGATCTGGCTAATTATTTAATCAAATTTTGATTAGTTCATATACAACTTAAGATTTAATTTCCTTCTGAAAGGACTGGTCTGGTATTGTAACACAAGATAAATCATAGGAGGAAACAACAAGTATTGGCTGTAGCCATGCAGTCATTATTTAATCATTCCAACATGCAAGAAAATCATCTACTGAATGCTAGAAGATCAATAGCACTTAAACTGTGTCTATTGTGATGGTTGAAAATATTGTCGATAATGTATTTGTTTTGACAGAGAATGGAAAATACCATCACAGCAGCTTTATCTGGGGCATGCTTCATTCAAAGCCTTCTGTGGAGTTTGATCTGACCACATTGCTATGTTCAAGCTAATTATGTGAGCATAAGAACTGTATTATGATTTATGCAACACATTTTTCCAAAATGTAAACCCATCTTCTATTTTTGTTTCCTGTTGACTTGAAAATAGTGATGCAGGACACTGTTTTACTAATAATTCTAGATCATAAGATTATTCCTGAGAGACAGTACAGCAATCTAAAAAGAATTTATTTCTCATTAGGCATGGCAATACAGCATAGTTCCAGGATACATTACTTCTGGATTCCCCATATGTTTAATAAACACAAACTTGTTTAATTTCTGGTTTTCTTTATTTGTTGTGGATATCAATCACTCTGTATGCTGTGAATGTGTTGCTCTGATTGGTTAATAAATAAAGTGCTGATTGGCCAGTAGCCAAGCAAGAAGTATAGGCGGGACAAAGAGAGAGGAGAAACCTGGGAACAGGAGGGCTGAGTCAGGAGATGCTGTAAGCCATTGGGATGAGAAGCAAGATGTCAAGGCAGAGCTAAAAAAAGATACCAAGCCACATGGCTAGCCACAAATAAGAATTATGGGTTAATTTAAGTGTAAGAACTAGTCAGTAATAAGCTTGAGCTAATGGACATACAGTTTATAAATAATATAAGCCTCTGTGCGTTTACTTGGGTCTAAGCAGTTGCAGGACTGGCAGGTGAAAGAGATTTGTCCTGACCACTAACACAAAAAAAACTTCAACTACATTTATTTGTTACAGTGTATTCTATCACTACCTACTCTAAATCAATAGAACTGTGTGGTGATATTTTGTTTGTTCTCTAAGGAATAAAGCTTGCCTGGAGATCAGAGGGCTGAGCCAGCCACTACTAACCACAGAGGTCATGCAATGGTGGCACACACTTTTAATCCTGGCACTTGGGAGGAGGAAACAGGAAGTGATAGGGCTGGATGGACACAGGAGCTTAGCTCCTTTACAGTCTGTGTAGTTGTCGAGGTAAGAACTCTCTGGTAGCTAGCTGCTCTGCTTCTCTGATCTTTTAGCATTTACCCCATATAGATATCTGATTCTGGGTATTTATTATTAAGACAAATTAGGATTCATACTACAGAACTGAAAACTTTTACAATTTCAGGGTGATTGTAAATTGAAACAGAAATTGAAAGCAAGGTGACAATATAAGACCTTATTGCACTTGTTAGAATAAAAAAAAATCTTACATAAAGCAAACAAAGCAGCAACATTAGAAATGGAAGTTATTTATCTAGATGAAAAATATTGCAGAGGTAAAATTAACATTGGATAATAGACCGCTGGCAATGGTCGAGAGACAGCCAGAACTGACCTACTCTGGTGATGGGATGGCCAAACACCCTAATTGTCATGCTAGAAACCCCATTCAATGACTGAGGGAACTGGATGCAGAGATCCATGGCTAGGCCCCTGATGGAGTTCCGGGAGTCCAATTAGTAAGAAAGAGGAGGGTTTATATGAGTAGGAATTGTTGAGACCAAGGTTGGATAAAGCACAGGGACAAATAGCCAAACGAATGGAAACACATGAACTATGAACCAATGGCTGAGGGCCCTCCAACTGGATCAGGCCCTCTGAATGGGTGAGACAGTCGATTGGCTTGATCTGTTTGGGAGGCATCTAGGCAGTGGTACCGGATCCTGTGCTCACTGCATGAGTTGGCTGTTTGAAACCTGGGGCTTATGCAGGGACGCTTGGCTCGGCCTGGGAGGAGGGGACTGGACCTGCCTGAACTGAGTCTACCAGGTTGATCTCAGTCCTGGGGAAGGCTTTACCTTGGAGGAGGTTGGAATGGAGGGTAGGCTGGGTGGAAGGGGAGGGGAGCCGGAGGGGGGAGAACAAGGATATCTGTGGCTGATATGTAGAACTGAATGGTATTGTAAAATAAAATTAAATTAAATTTAAAAAAAAAAAAGAAAAAAAGAGTCTAAACTGATGACAAGGAGTGTAATATTGCCAAGTTTCTACTCATTGGGTCACAAAAAAGTCATAGCAGTATTCATCAGAATTTAAAATAATATAGGTGAGCCTGACCATCAATTCATTTTGCTTGGTGTACTGTCACATCTTGTGAAGTGTGAAGCAAATATATAGTCCTGTATTTCATGTTTGATGGATTGAATATTTGAATACTTGGATCCCAGTTGGTGGAACTATTTGGGTAGGTGTGCTCTTTTTTGGAAGAGGTATGTTACTAGGGCTGGGCTTGATGGTTTCAAACTCAAAATCATAAATCACCATTTTATTTCTCCTCCTCCTCCTCCTCACCACCACCACCACCACCACCACCACCACCACCCTCCAGCCTTGTGTTTGTTGTCTCAGTGTGTAAGCTCTCACTTACTACTCTAACACCATGCCTTCCTGCCTGTGCTGTCCTCCCTTCCATGATTGTCATGGATTCACCCATTAAAACTGAAAGCCAATAAAATTCTTCATAAGTTGCTTGGTCATGTGTCTTAGCACAGCAATAAAGAAGTAACTAAGGCAACATGATGTACATTTAGATTTGAATACATTTATAATTATTACCCTTTAAGTCATTTAAAAGTTTTCCTTAAGCAATTTGTTTACCTAGCTTTGGGCACTGGGTACATAGTAGTGAAAAATACTAAGTCCTTGCCCTCAGAAATTCTCTTTTTAATAAAGCACATTTTACTCTCTTCTAGGACAAAAAAAAAGATGACTTCATTTGATAAAACTTCTCTCTGCTACAGTAGCAGAGTGACTGCATTGATACTTCATTATTATCTAGCATAACAGGAAAACCATCACTTTTCAATGTAATTTCAATTTTATATTGCTATACTCCAAAAGACCTAGTTGCTTATCCTTAAAATATTCAAAATTGAAGAGTAATTGAAATAAGCTACAAGTTAGAAACTAAAGAAATCACCTCATTCCAATGATGTTAAGCTATCATTTCCTTAGTAAAATCTGGAGCAGTGCTGTGGAATTGTAGGTGCTAATAAACTCATACTTCCCCTTGCTAGCAATTGGGAGAGTGCACCTGCTATTATTGAGAGCATAAATTTAGCTATGGCTCCTGTAAACAGCTCTGTTAATATGTATGACCTTCTTTCTTTGTTTCATGTGGTTTCAGTGATGGTCCTAAATTTTCATGAAGAAAAAAATTAAAAGCATATAATTCTGATAGTACTAAACTATAATTTATTATTTTATTGCTGAAATAACCATGTTTGTATTCAATTTATTAATCACCTTTAATAGTTGTACATGATTTCAGCTATTCAAACTAAGAATTGCTAATCTTTCTTTGCTGCAGTTGTATAAGAGAATTATTAAACTATAGTTCGGGACTCCCTCCCAACTAGATAAATGGTTTTGAATCAAGTCATAAACTTCAGATGACTGAGCTGCTCAGTTCAGTAAAATATTTATGTCTGGCTTTAAGCATTCTATAAAAATACCAACATCAGTTCCCAGAACTCTTCTAATATTTTAAAGGTTTACATGCCAGTTGCTTTGGGATGCTTTAAGTAAACTTTTTTTGTAACTACCTGAGTTACTTAATTCACACAGGAGCCACAACCCACAAGGCCATTGATAGTAATATACCACAGTCAGTGCACTACCAAGTTGACTACTGTGTCGTTAAATAGTCAGAAGGCATGCAACAGTTTAAGGTTAATATACCATACTTACCCATTGACTGAATTCCAAGACCATCACTAGTCTGAAGGTCATCCTATAATTTAGAAAAATGCTAAGTGTAACTGTAATAGCTGCCAATCATCAGACAAACTTCTACTGTCACAAATATAATTGAGATCCTTGTCCTGTAAGGAAATGAAGTCACATTCATCATTTGATATTTTGAATTATCTGTATGAGTAAAGATGTGAAATCTATTGTTTTATGCTTGAAGTATGCTTTCCTGGATAAATTCATATGTTATTACTCACTTACGTCTCCCTAGTATGTCCATGAAGCAGGAAGCAGGTTCAAGGCAAATATATAAAATATACATGGCAATATCAACTTTTTTTTATAAATTTTAAAAAGGGAACATGATTGATAAATTATTAATATATATTAATTTATATATTTGTCTTATTTCTGGAAATAAATTACTGAATCTGAATGTTTTATATTTTGCAAAGTCTGAGAAACAAATTGGTCAGGTTTGCCCATGGAGCCAATTAATACATAAGGCACTAGATGAAGGGCTGAGATCTTTGGTTCAAATACCAGCTTTGTCATCTGTCAGCTGTACAACCTGAAGCAATTTTTCAGAATTTGGGGACATTGGTTTTCTTCTTTGAAAAAGAATTCTGCCTACATCACAGGAAAACATTAGATGCAAATATGATAATTTGTATCAAAGCACTTTACCTTCCAATCTCATGGGGAAAGTAAGTTATTAATACTAGTGGTCTGTTGCCATATACTATTTGTGAATCATGGCAGAGAGATCATATTCAAATGCTGCGTAAAGCATACTCTGGTCCATCTTTACTTATCATCCTAGAAGCTATATTTCCTCAGCCATATCTGACCCTATTGGTTTTTCTGTACACACATCTCTGGGCTGTTTTCATACAACAACACTGTCAGAGAGCTAAGTAAGCTGACCTTGATGGCTCTACACTGTGGCTCTTCTCGGAAACTTCAGTTACAAAACTTGGGGTGGTGCATTCTGATCTGTTTCCTGGAGTATTTTTTTTTTCTAGCATTCTATTAAGGAATAACAAATATGCCAAGAAACTGTACTGACCAGTTTCGTATCAATTTGACTCAAGCTAGAGCCATCAGAAAAGGGTGAGTCTCAAGTGAGAAAATGTCTCCATAAGATTAGATTGTATGCAAGCCTGTTGAGCATTTTCTTAACTAGTGATTCATGGTAATCCTGGGTCTCATAAGAGAACAGGCTGAGCAAGCCAAGGAAAGCAAGCCTTAAGTAGCACCCTTCCATGGCCTTTACAACAGCTTCTGCCTTCAGGTTTGCAGCCCATTTGACATCCTGCCCTCACTGTTGTTTGGAACTGTGTAAGTGAAATAAACCCTTTCCTCCCCAACTTGCTTTTTGGTCATGGTGTTTCTTTGCAGCAATAGAATCCCTAACAAAGACAGAAACTGAAATGGAGTTGACAGCCAGCCTGTGACTTACCACCACCATTGTTCTTTTCCTACCCTGCTTCCCCTTGCTGAGAGAAGCTGCTTTTTGTATAGGTCCCAGGACTCCTTGCTCCTCCCTACCCCATTATCCACATTAGCACTTATATTGTTAGTGAGACTGTGGTGATATTTTGTTTGTGGTCTAACACATAAAGGTTACCTGAGGATCAGAGTACAGAGCTAAGCCACTAGCTAGCCTTAGAGGCCAGGCAGTGGTGGCTCACACCTTTAATTCCAGCACTGGGGAGGCAGAGGCAGATGGATCTCTGTGGGTTCTAGGCCACCCTGGGCTACACAGGATTGATCCAGTGTAAAACAGAAACAGAGCCAGGCAGTAGGGGCACAAATCTTTGATCCCAGCCCTGGGGATCTCATGCCTTTAATCCCAGCACTATGAGGTAGAGACAGGAAGTAATATGGCTGGACTGGGAAGAGAGAGGAATATAAGACAGGAGAAATCAGAAGCCCTGTAACTGAAGTTTTTTCCGGTCCTACCTAACCCCAAAACCCAACTAAACAAACAGAAGTTTATATTAATTAAAGCCATTAGCTCAGGCCTACCACTGACTAGCTCTTACATTTAAACTCAGCCCATTTCTGTTAATCTATATGTCACCATGTGTGCTGTGGCTTTACCTGTGTGCCATTACATGTTGCTCCCTGGATAGCCCATTGGCATCTCCTGAGTCAGCCTTCCACTTTCCAGAATTCTCCTTGTCTGTTTATCCCACCTATACTTCCTGCCTGGCTACTGGCCAATCAGCGTTTTATTTATCAACCAATCAGAACAACACATTCACAACACACAGAATCATATCACCCATCAAAGCCCCTTCCCTTTTGCCTGAGGAGTTGGTGAGGTGAGAGGTGGCTGTGGCTTGTTCCTTTATCTCTCTGATCTTTCAGCATTTACTCTGATATCTGGCTCTGGGTTTTTATTAAGACCAATTAGGATTCATGCTACATGAGGCGGTATGGGTGTAGCTTCTGAAATTCGTAGGAAACATAATCTCACAGCAAACTACCTCTTCCTCTAATCCTTGCAAAGTTTTTGCCTGTTTTTCATGATGACTCCTAAGCCTTAGGTGAGGGAGTTATACTGCAGCTGTACCTTTGGGGCCTGGGAGATACAACTCTGCATTTCATGCTACCAGAAGGTATATTATAAGCTTCCAAAAGAGGAAAGCACCTGACAGTAGTACTCAGGCATGATATCTCTGAACCACAACAATCACCAGCATGGCATGATAACCCTAAAAGTGCAGCAGTGACATATCTTGTGCACATCTTGACTGGTAATGATTAGCTCTTTAATTGGACTTAAGACCTAATCAAGGAGAAGGTAATCACGCCTGGTACTAGAACATTCTACAACTGCTAGAGATAGTGAAGTCATGGATAATGGAGAAGAACCCACAATCACCACTTTACCAAACTAGCACAATCGCTAACTACATTCTAGATACTTATTATCTTACCCACAAATAAGTGTAGTCTCCATCCATCATCAAGAAAACTTCTCTTTGCAATAGATGTTAGTACTCAGGCACATATGCTGGCCTGCCCTTGGAGACCTGGCGGAAGATGTCATCAGCTACAGCCACTCCGTATGCTCATATGCTAAATCCCATTAGTAAAGGCAACCCCTTCTCAGTCTTTCTCCCTCTCTTCCCGCCACTTCTCATCTCCGGAGGCAGTCTCTGCACCCCTTCTCTCTCCCCTCTCTCCCTTCAACCCAGTAAACCTCTCACATGAGTTTGTTGTGTGACTTGACTTGTGGTGCCCCCTTGGCTCCAACTCGCCAAGGTCACCCTACTGCCATTCTCAACTAAACACCAACAATGGAGACTGTTACAGAAGACCACAATGCCTCTCTCTCTTTTATTATAAAGAACGGTCATATTGCCTATTTTATTTGTTGAATGAATAAATTAGTGGTTAATAGTTATAGATTAGGATTATGAAAGGATGCAGAAAATTCTACTAGGACTTAGAAACACTAAGATTGTGTTTCTTATGACACAGTGAAATTCACAATGACTAAGTTGTGGGGTGAGCCTATGTACATAGGTATCTATCCATTCACAAATGGATAAAGACAATGTAGAATAGATATACAGTGGGATATTATTCAGACATGAAGACAAATGTTATGTTGTTTACAAAAACATATACACATATTATATATTGTTCATATTAAATAAACATAATCAGTTCAGACAAATATTATATGATATTGTTAACTTATGAATCCTAAATTCTGTATACAGTGACATCATTTGTGTGTCTATATAATGTGAAAGTAGAAGTGAAAAACTCTAGGAAAAGGGAAAATGAAATCTAACAGAGGGAGAGATTGGAGTGTGTGGGAAGAGTGTGGTCAGCACACCAAGTATGGTTTCACACTATATGTGAAAATATTCTCATGATACTCTGCCATGTGCTATGAATTTATGCCAATAAAAAGATAATGTAAAAGCTTAAAATAAATCTATCCATCCCCATATTGCTAGTATTCTCATCATTCCTCATTCCTAAAAACAGCTTCCAAGCATTTCTTTCAATCACCACAAAATACCAAACTCGTTTTATTCCTAAAATAAAATCTGTCCAAAACATTCACACCCTCAAACTTGTCATTGGTTTTCCATCTTCTACTGGATCAACTTAAAATCCCATTTGTTACTTTAAAACAAAAATAAGACTGTATAAAGCAACATCCACAATGTATTTTTACCTCATTAGCTTTTAATATAAGCCTGAATATTTACTGTATTAGCTATAAATTCCATCGTCCTAGTAACTATTTAAGATACAACCCTGTTCTGTTATTTAATTTAATTGTTTCTTTGCAGTCAATAATGCTTTAATTCAAATTGACATTAAGGTATGAATTCTATGTAAAATTATGTAGTTAAATGCACAATTCTACATGAACTTTTTTTTCCTGTAATGTGGTCTGTTATAAGTAATAGCTTGACACAGCTAGAGAAGCTTTTCCCTTCTCATCTGGTGGACCCCAATTTTATTTTACTTTTGTTTATCCATTGTATTTTTCCTTTTATTTTATGTGTTTCTTTACTATATCACACCCTCTTCTTGACTCACAATTCCCTTTGTTGCTTTTCATATTTTTACAATTTTAAATGGCTGGGTTTGTGTGTCAACTTGACATGAGCTAGAGTCATCAGAGAAGAGGGAGCCTCAGTTGAGGAAAGGCCTCTATGAGATCCAGCTGTAAGGTATTTTCTCATTTAGTGATCATTGATCGAGGGCCCAGCCTCGTGCAGGTGATCCTGGGTTCTATAAGAGGATGGGCTGAGAGGCCAGGGGAAGCAAGTCAGTAAGCAGCTCCTCTCTTTGGCCTCTGCATCAGCTCCATCTTCTAGTATCCTGCCCTGTTTTGAGTTCCTGCCCTTACTTTCTTCAGTAAAGAACAGAAATGCTGATGTGTAAGCCTAATAAACCCTTTCCTCCCCAACTTGCTCTTTGGCCCTGCTGTTTTATCATAACAATACAAACTTTAACTAAGACACACTTATATCTAAGTAGACGATAATCTCAATGTTTATTATAACACGGAGCCTTTTTTTTTCTGATTGGTTGGTTCAGTTTTTTCTTTCATTTTTCTTTATTAAGAAATTTTCTACTCACTCCACATACTAGCCACAGATTCCCCCTCCTCCTCCCTTCTCCTACCCCCAGCCCTCTTTCCCAAGCCACCCCACATCCCCACATCCCTCAAATTGAGGTCTCCCAAGGGGAGTCAGCAGATCCCAGAACACTGAGCCTAGGCAGGTCCAAGCCCCTTCCCACTGCACCAAGGCTGTGCAAGGTGTCACACCAGAGGCACCGGGTTCCAGAAGCCTGCCCATAGACCAGGGACAGATCCCGATCCCCCTGCCTGGGTGCCCCCCAACTAGTTCGAGCCAAACAACCATCTTCCATATCCAGAGAACCTAGTCTAGTCCCATGGGGGCTCCGCAAGCACCAGTCTACAGTTCATGGGCTTCCACTAGTGTGGCCGGTCATTTTTGCACGTCTTCCCATCATGATCTCAAAGTTCCTTGCCTGCAGTATCTCTTCTCTCTCTCATCAGTTGGCTTCCTGGAGCTCAGCATGGTGCCTGGCCATAGCTCTCTGTATCTGCCTCCATCAGTCACTGGACAAAGGCTCTATGATGACAGCTAGGTTATTTGCTAGGCTGTTCACTAGAGTAGACCGGTCCAGGCATCCTCTGGACCACTGCCAGCAGACCAAGGTGGGGTCAACCTTGTGGATTCCTGAGAGTCTCCCCAGCATCCATATAAGTGTCTTCCCCTCCCCAGACAGGCTAATATAACATTCTTACAAACCACATAGAAACAGCTCCTAAAATGGCCTAATATCCTGATACTTTTTTGTCTTTAACCTAAATTCATATTTTAAACGAGGTACATTCTCATCATTTTAGATGGAGCCCTTGATTTTCCAAGCAGTGGGATAGTAAAATGTTTTATTTCTTTTGCAAGTGAATATTTTTAAATTGAAAAATATCTGTTGTGAAACTATAGGAAATTTTATTGTGAAAGACCCACAAACTTCAAAGTACAAGGTACCATCCATGCATTTTTACATATATGTATTATTATGATGCCTCTATGTCTGTACTATTATGAACTATGGAAATTATTATTTAGTGCTTGGAGCTTTTTAAAAGCATTATAAGTACTTCACAAACATTTCTGAATTTAGAATAGAAAGATGTGTACAGACAATAAAGCAGGCTTCTTATCAATGAAGATAATCAGAAAAAAAAAATTCAAAGAAGAGAATGAGAAAATATGCTTGGAAGTATGAGATAAATAACATGATAATGAAGAACTAACTGGCCATAATCTTTAAAGGATGGAGAGTGTTGCAGGCAGATGGATATAGCCCCGCTTTCTCCCTTAAAGCATATATTAACCAAGACGGTAGAGCTCACAGTCCAGAATATCCTTGCACTAAAAAGGTTGATAAAAGCCTGCAAAGATTTAGAGGCTGGTC
This sequence comes from Peromyscus leucopus, assembly GCF_004664715.2. Classification (NCBI taxonomy): domain Eukaryota; kingdom Metazoa; phylum Chordata; class Mammalia; order Rodentia; family Cricetidae; genus Peromyscus; species Peromyscus leucopus. The sequence goes on from NC_051068.1 coordinate 52,391,311, forward strand.
TATGGTCAACTTTCTCCTTGACTTTTAAGCCTGTGACAAAGCATAAACATCATGGCCAAGGCAGGGGAAACTGCTCCCCTTAATGCATTCAGAAAGCAGAAAAAGACAGAGGGGTAAGATGGGCGATGGCATTCCCTTAAATAAAATGTCCCTGCAACATATTAACTCGGCCTAATCCCCATCTACTAGTCTCTACTATCCTGCAATGATGCCAGCATCATGCTATGAATCATCCATCAGTGGATGAAACAACTAAAGTGTTCAGAGGTCTCCTGATCGAGGCAGTCATCTCAAATATCACCTCTTAACACGAGTTTGGAACAATAAAAGTAAGAAAAAAGAAAAAAGGAAAGTTTTAGTTTTTAAAAAATCAATTTCAAAGGTTTTTAATTACAGAGAAATAACAAAGTATGTGTGTGACTGAGAGAAACAACAACGACAAAAAAAAAAAAAAAAAAACAGTGAGGGACAGAGACAAAGGAAGGCATCATCACGATAAAATAAAGTAGACCCTGCAGTGCTACTCAGCATCGCTTAGTCCACCTTTCAGTTCACAGTGTCATGACAATTTATTTTACCTGGGTCTTTGTTACTTACAATAAGAAAATATAAGGGTTCTTGGGGAAAGGGGTATTTATTACTCACTCATTCTCTTGAAATAACTTATCTAGAACTTTTTGTAAATGCCCTGCATCTTGATTTCTATACCACATCTCTGAAAATGAGGATGAAGAACAAATGCCTGAATAAAGAATTTAAAGTTCAACCAAAGCTGTTTCTAGCTTTGATGGCACTCAGGTAGATTAGATAAAGAAGGATGAAAAGGACAGCCATCGTGTTTGAATTCTCCTTTTACATTGGACCTCATGGTCTGATTTTCCCAATTAATTGTAATCTTTTATAAATCCCTGGAGACTCACAGGCCTGTCCAAACCTGCTAATTAGGAGTCCATCAGTATTCTTGATGGTGTTCTTGTAGTACCTGCTCTGAAGGAGTATTTTGTGCTAAATGTATCCCTTGTATATAAATATCTATTAATGAACATGGTATTAGTAAATTTTTATTTTCTAAATATATGATGAATACCAAAATAGCTTTAAAAACAATGTCCTTCCATTGAAACCCAATAATGTATTCTGTACAATCAGCATGATGTACAGAAAGGACCATAAGCACACATTAAAACTTGGGAAACCTAATTTTCAGCTGAATTCTGTATTTATGGGTTCCTTAAACTCTTAAAATCTCAATTTTCTTATTGATAAATTGAGGGAGTTGAACTAACATTAATTTGTAAACTGTGAGCCCTAAACTCACATATGGAGTATATGGGTGTTTGGGATGGTTTGGAGGTTGTGAAAGCAAGCCTAGCACAAAAGAAAACTTAAATAGCCATATGAGACTTGACTTGTAACACCATGTAGTACTGTTTAAATACAACATCTTTTTATTAGTATTATTACCAATCTGCACCGAATAAATATACAGAAGTTAGACCTAGGAACTTATTTTAGAAGCAAACTCATTGCCTGAAAAGTGTATACTTTACCATGCATTTTTATCAAGATTGACAAGATTAAATTTTAGGTAACAAAAAAAAATCAAGAATCTGAACTTACGGGTATAACATCACACATATGTTTTAGTTGTATGTAGTTTAAATTTAATACATATTCAGACATGTAAATGATAGCATATTCTTAGATTGTACTATCTAAAATAGGTTTACAACAGTTTTATACAAATTATAGAAAAGCAATAAAATACAATATTTAGCATAGCACAATCACTTTTGTAGACTATCTCTTACCCACCAAATGCATTTTTAAATACAATATAAAATTATATCTGTAAAAATTCATGATAAGAGCAAAAAAGAAAATGTTAAGAAAAGAAGTGAAACTATAATCCAAATAAATTAGAGAATTTTGACTTATTTAAAGCACAGTTCTCTAAAAGTATATAAAGAAATGTATCAAGTACCTATGTCTGAAGGATCTGTGTGGTGGTATTCTAATTGTACTGAAATGTGATTTTGATTGTATGTTAATAAATAAAGTTGCCCGGGGGTCAGAGCTATTAGAGCCATAGACAGAGTATGGCAGTGGTGGCGCACGCCTTTAATCCCATAGATCTCTGTGTGTTCAGGGATACAGCCAGCATTGGAGACATATGCCTTTAAGACCTGGGGGGCTGTACATACAGACAGTGATGAGGCAGTCACGTGTTTGGGTTTACAACCAATGAGAAGGCAGAATGACTATGAAACGACTTACACACAGGGAATTAGCTCTCTTTCAGGAAACTAAGACCACTGCAGGAGGAAGGGTGAGATTTTAGCTCTGAGCTCTGACCTCTTGGCTTTCTCTTTTACATTGTTTCTGTGTTTCTTATTTAATAAGACAGTTGGTTACATTTACAGATCTGTACCTTTAAAGAACTGTAATTATCTTTTTACTAATTTACTGAAAGATTCAAATCAATCTGAAGTATGGTACAGCCTAACAGATGTATCTTTGGGGTCCTAAGAAGAAACATGTGGCACTCAAATGGAATAACCTGAGCTAATTTGATAGAAGGGTTATTTATCAAAGTGTGTCAAGGGTTTAAAGAAATCTTAGAGAGCTGAATGATGAAGGACTGCTGAAAACAGGGATAAGATTTCCTCCCATCACATGAGAAGCAATTTGCAATTCACAGAAGAAAAGAGATTGGTGGGACATCTGACAGAGGGCTGATCTCCAAAATATATAAAGAACTCAAGAAACTAGACATCAAAATAACGAACAATGCAATTAAAAAATGGGCTACAGCATGAAACAGAATTCTCAAAGGAAGAATTTCAAATGTCCAAAAGACATTTAAGGAATTGTTCAGCATCCTTAGTCATCAGGGAAATGCAAATCAAAACAACTCTGAGATACCATCTTACACCTGTGAGAATGGCTAAGATTAAAAGCACAGAAGACAGATTATGTAGGAGAGGATGTGGAGCAAGGGGAACACTCTTCTACTGTTGGTGGGAGTGCAAATTTGTATAGCCACTTTGTAAATCAGTGTGGCAGTTTCTCAGAAAATTGGGAATCAATCTTCCTCAGCACCAACTCTTGGGCATATACCCAAGGAATGCTCAATCATACCACAGGGACACATGCTCAACATAGCAGCATTATTCCTAATAGCCAGAACCTGGGAACAACCTGGATGCTCCTTAACTGAAGAATGGATTAAGAAAATTTGGTACATATACACAATGGAGTACTACTCAGCAGAAAAAACAATGACATTATGACGTTTGCAGACAAATGGATGGAACTAGAAAATACCATCCTGAGTGAGGTAACCCAGACTCAGAAGGACAAACATGGTATGTACCCACTCATAAGTGGATACTAGATGTAAAGCAAAGGATAACCAGACTACAACACACAACTCCAGAGAAGCTAGCTAAAAAGGAAGGCCCAAAGATGGACACAATGATTGCCCTGGGAAGGGGGAAAAGATGAGATCTCCATGAGTAAATTGGAGATGAGGGGTGGGCAATGGAGGGTAGGGGACAGAGGATGAGAGCATAAGGGAATGCGATGGTTGAGCTGGAACAGGGATGGAGTGGGAAAGCAATGAAAGAGATACTATGATAGAGGGAGACATCATGGGGATAGAGAGAACCCGGGTGCTAGGGAAGTTGCCATAAATCCCCAAGGATGACCCCAGTTTGGACTACTAAAAATAGTGGAGAGGGTGCCTGAACTGAGCTGGCTTACTCCAGTGATCAGATCAGTGAATACCCTGTCATCACGGAGCTTTCCTCCAGTGAATGATGGAAGCAGATGCAGAGATCCACAACAAAACATCAGGCAGAGCTCCAGGAGTCCAGTAAACGAGAGAGAAGAGAGATTCTATGAGTAAGTGCATCAAGATCATGATAGGGAAACCTGCAGAGACAACCAAACCCAACTAGTGAGAACTCATGAGAATTTTAGCAATGGCTGTGGAGCCTGCATGGGACTGGGCTAGGACCTCTGCATTGTGAGAAAGTTGTGTAGCTTCATCTGCTTGGGAGTCCCCTTGGCGGTAGGACCAGAATCCATCCCTGGTGCATGAGCTGGCGTTTTGGAGCCCACTACCTATGATGGGAATCCCTGCTGCAGCCTTGAGGTAGGGGAAAGGGCTTGAACTTGCCTCTACTGGATGTGCTTTCCCATGGGAGGCCTTGCCTTCTTGTGGAGGGAAGTAGGGGGTGGGCTGGGAATGGGAGACTGGGGGTTGGGAGGAGGAAAGAGGGGGATCCTTGATTGGTGTGTAAAATGAGTGGGAAAAAAATATTTTTTTTCATTTTTTAAATTTATTTATTAAATTTAATTTTACATATCAGCCACGGATTCCCTTGTTCTCCCTCCTCCTACCCACCCTCTCCCACTCCCCACCCCCACCCTTCCTCCCAGCCCACTCCCCATTCCCATCTCCTCCAGGGCAAAGACTCCCCCGAGGATTGAGTTCAACCTGGTAGATTCAGTCCAGGCAGGTCCAGTCCCTTCCTCCCAGGCTAAGTCAAGTGTCCCTGTATAAGCCCCAGGTTCCAAACAGCCAGTTCATGCACTGAGGACAGGACCTGGTCCCACTGTCTGGATGTCTCCCAAGCAGATATTGGTGAGAGAAACATCTCTCTACCACAGCATTGCCTTATCAAGGTTAGCAATCACATCTCAGAAATGAAAGCCAACCAGACTGAAATACTCCAATGGCCATCACTTCCTTTTTTTTCTATCCCGAAAAAAGTAGACTACTGTTTCCTAAGGAAACTTTCCACTCAGAGCTTTTGCATCTATTCTGATCCCCCTGACACATGGGACATAGAAACTCTGCACAAAGTTTCAATGATTGATATCCAAGTGAAGGTATCCTGAGATTTCATAAATTGCTATAACAAAAAATTATGATCAGAAAAAGCAATTCCATCCCTAAAGCACACGTTTATCCCCAGGATAAAGGAAGGTTCTGGATTATCCATCTGCCAATCTAGAAAAGAAGAAAGCCTAAATAACAAGTGAAAACAGTACCTGAGACCCAGGGGTGTATGACACTTTCCCTCTCCCTCCAGGCCTGTCATGGCATGGCTAAGGTTCTTGTATCAGGTTCTGTCAAGAATCCTGCCCACATCATAGTCCTGATTTCCACAGCCAGGAATCATCTCTTCTTTTCTGCTCATTTCCAAAAATGGAAGGCATTATTTCCATGGGTTTCCAAACAAGGCTCAGACAAACATTAAGTAATATTCTATCATATCTCTATCAAATTGAAAAATTTTGAGTTTAACACCTAGTTGCTTTTACTGTGCTTATTGATAATAATTGCAAACAACACAGGACAAAGATGATTAAAATGCAGCTCTCTGATCGGATGTCTTACATTTTTGTAGAGTGTAAGAATAATCTTTTTGGCATAAGAAAAATATATATTGAGTAATCTTCAGCAGTTGGTGGCAAAACAATAACTCAATCTCTCACAGGTGGTGGATTGATGCCAGTCCACTTATCTTTCTATATAACAGCATACTGCAGGCTGGACGATTAAAGCAACAAAAATTAGTTTCTCAGAGGTCTAGACATAGGACACTGAAGGGTCATGGCTCTAGCATAGTTGGCTACTTTCTCCATTGTAACCACTTTTATTGTGTGTCCTCACATAGCCCTTTCTTGCTGTTGTTTATTGAACCAAAGGGAATATGATGTGCACTTTATTATCTTATAAAGGCATCGGATCTATTGTGCTTAGGACCTCACCTTCTTTTCTGGTGTGATACAAGCTAGAGACAATTGGGAAGAGCAAATTAAATTAACTGTAGCTTTGTTTGTGAGGCATTTTATTTTATTTAAATTTTATTTTACTTTACAATACCATTCAGTTCTACATAACAGCCACAGATTCTCTTGTTTTCCCCCTTCCTGCCCCTCTCCCCTTCCCCCCAGCCCACCCCCATTCCTACCTCCTCTAGGGCAAAGCCTCCCCTGAGGACTGAGATCAACCTGATAGACTCAGTCCAGGCAGGTCCAGTTCCCTCCTCCCAGATTGAGCCAAGCGTCCCTGCATAAGTCCCAGGTTTCAAACAGCTAACTCATGTAATGAGCCCAGGACCTGGTACCACTGGCTAGATGCGTGAGACATTTTATTGATTGCTAGTTGATATGAGAGGGCCCAGGCCACTGTGGGCAGTGTCACCCCAGAAATGTTGTCTGGAGTTATAACATAAGGTAGCTGACCTGATCCTGGAGCAAGCTGGTAAGCATGATTCCTCCCTGGTCTCTGTTTCACTTCCTGATTCCAGGTTCCTGACTCCAGATTCCTCCTTTGGCAACTCTGGAGTATGAATTATAACCTGGCAGCCAAATAAATACCCCTTTCCTTAAGTCACTTTTGGTCAGTGTTTTATCACAGCAAACAGTAAGCAAACTAGAATACCCTTGAATTTAATTTTACTTCTGAATAAGTTTAACTGTAACAACTTTGAGTTTTGTATTAGTTCAGTTTGTATTTCTATAATGAAATGTCTTAAGCTACATAAATTTATAAATAAATAAATAAATTTATTTAGTTAACAATTATGGTTTGCGGCCTTTATCTGGTAATACATTACTTGTTGGGAGAGGCCTGGATTGGTAGTACAGGGAATCTTATGAAAAGAGACAGGAAAAATCCCATGTCACAGTTCTGGTTTCTGTCTTTATGTCTAACCCCCACTACTCAATCATAGAACTATACCCTGATAAGCATATACAATTACACCATCTCCCGAATGTCCACCTCTACATGCAATAGTCAGATTAAGTTTCTGGTTTTTCAATGCAACATAGTGGGGATTAAACTCTAGTATATGGTCTCTATACCTTCAGATCATACTGATATCATAGAAAGCTTCAACAAATGAATTTGAATGGTGAATGGGGTACGAGATACAGCATTCTGTCAATTACCCTTAGAATAAATTGTAGAACAATTGAAAGAAGACAAGATTTCAAATATCTATTACCCCGAGTTCTTATTGTCATAGATCAGCTAAAATATTCTTTGAAAGGATGGACTAATCAAATTTTTGAAGTTCGGGAGAATATATGAGATAAAGAGGAAGTTGAGATCTGTGACTGTGAATCAAAAATGCCAGCAGGCCACTAGAAAATGTCCCTGGGAAGTTTAATCTCCTACAGCTGGGAAACTAACTTGGCATAGGACCAAGCCCAACACCTAAATATAACAGAGCTGTTGAGAGCTCAATCCAGCCAGCTAAGGACATTAGTAGGAAATGAATGAAATACTAAAAGATAGAAACATATTGTACACAACACTAAAACATGAATGGTTTAAATGAAAACCTTTGCTTTGTAGTAGAACCAGCATTTTCTTTAAAAAAATAAAATCCAGTATTTCTAGTGACAGTAATTAACTAAAAGCTTTTAAACTTGTAATGCAATCAGACCAGTGAATAGCTTAGATACATAAGTACAATGTCTGGCTCATGAAGAGATGATTCTATATTAATAAAAAAATTCATTCTTGGTGAATCTATATGTAAATGGGTAATATGAGGAATTGAACAATGCAAAAGGATAAGAAAATGCCCCATGTGTACAATTTTCTTCACAAGAGTAACCTTAGAACTCTATATTTAATGTGTTGACTTCAGCAGTAAAATTATAGTAGGTTAGCTAATTAAAACTTGAACACAAGGTGGCTTCAGGCTAATGTGGCTGACATACCAGGAATGAAGTGCATCTTGTAGTATGCAGAATGAAGTGCTTCCTACATGATGTATTCTCTACTAAGCAGCCATATTATCTCAAAAATTCTTCAAGGAAATCTGCAGTCCCAAACGCATTCTACTAAGTTAAAGATTTAGAGATTTAGCTCAGTATTAGAGTAATTGCTTAGCAAGTACAAACCATGGCTTCCAACCTACTCACCCCCAGCACTATTTAAAAAATCTGAAAAAAAAAAGAGAAAGAAAGCCTAACTGACAAAATTTAAAATCCTGCTAAATCAAAATCTATGTTCTAGTAAATGAACACTATGAACTGTATGAACATCAGGGAAAGAAGATAACTGAAGTTCAGCTTGAGGACAGTGATTGGCTAGATCCATCAGAAGACATCTTTCCAACTTTTCCTCCCTTCTTTGTATTGGCACAGAAAAATGTCTCATGAGCTGAGCCTCTAAATAACATTGTTCAGAGCTGTTTCTCTGTGTTTTCATTGAAATTTTGAAAGTTAATGACTTTGGGGAATAGATAATAATTTTCCTACTGACAGGAAAGTTAGGGAGGCTCATTTCCTATAATAAATGACACTTACAAGAGCAAAAAAAAAAAAAACCCATAAATCTGCTGTCATCAACAGTCTGTGGTCCAGACCATTTCACTGATATTTTTGTATTGTCTTTGGTTTGTTTATTTATATTTCATTGATTTCAGCCCTGAGTTTGAGTATTTCTTACTATCTACTCCTTTGGAATATTATTTCTTCTTTTATTGGAGAGGTTTTAATTGTGCCATAAATTGCTAATATCTCTCCAATGTTTTATGTAGACACATAGTGCTATGAACTTGCCTCATAGAACTGACTTCATTGTATCTCATATATTTGATGTGTTGTGTTTTCATTTTTGTTCATTTCGGGGGAGATTTTAATTTCTAACTAATTTCTAATTTAATGTCAAGCTTCCATGAGTTTTTAAGCTTTCTGTTGTAGCTATTTTTATTGATATCCAATTGTAACCCATGGTGGTTAGATAGGATATACAGATTAATTTCAATTTTCTTGCATCTGTTGAGACTTGATTTGAATCAAGCATGTGGACACTTCTGGAGAAACTTCCATGAGAGCCTGAAAAGAAAGTATAATCTTACAGTTGTTGTTTTTTACTATTTGCTCTTTACTCTTTTGGAGGCCCACCACCCAGCTCCCAAATAAACACACAGAGACTTATTCTTTCATATGAATACCCAGAATTAGCTTGGCTAGTTTCTAGCCAGCTATTCTTAACTTAAATTATCCTGTCTGCCTTTTGCCTCTGTGTTTTTAATCTTTCTCTATTCTATATACCTTTCTTCTTATTTCGTGGCTTGCTGTGTAGCTAGCTGGGCGACTGGCCCCTGGTGTCCTCTCTCCTCTTCTTGCTCCTCCCTCTTCTACTATATTATTCTATCTCCCTGCCAGCCCCACCTATTTTGCTCTTCTGCCTTGGCCATTCCACTCTTTCTTAGACCAATCAGGTGTTTCAGGCAGGCAAAGTAACACAGCTTCACAGAATTAAACAAATGCAACATTTAAAAAATGCAACACATCTTTGCATCATTGAATAAATATCCCACAGCATAAATAAATGTAATACATCTTAAAATAATATTCCACAACATAATCTTTTTGATTTGGTGAAATGTTCTGTAAATAACAGTGTAGTCTATTTGGCTTATAATATTATTTAGCTCCATTACTTCTCTGCTTAAATTTGTCTGGAAGGACTGTTTATAAGTGCAAATGGGATATCCTGAAGTCACCCACTATTACTATATGAGTGTCAATATGTGATTTATGCTGTAGTGATATTTCTTTTACAAACTTTGTTGCCCTTATATGGGAGAACAGGGGAATTTGTGGTTATTATGTTGAACTAAATGATGTTGTAAAATAAATTTACTTAATAAAAAAAAAAGAATTACAATATCTTCTTGGTGGATTAAGATGGTCTGAACGGGACTGATAACGTCCACAGGAGGGAGAAAAGCTAGGTCCTCCATGAGGATCTGCCAATTTCTCAGAGAATGGAGAAAAAAAGAAGATGCCAAGCCACTGTTGGTGGTCTGCTACAGGGATGAGATCAGAGAATTGGACATAGAGAAAAGGAAGGAGAATGTAGATTTCTTTCTTGATTCCCAGCCAGTGTGGCCAGTGTATTCCAAGTTACCAAATGCCTCTGGGTTTGATGGCTGAAACAAAGGCTCAGAATTGAGTTTAACTGTGGCTTGATATTATCCACTTAATAGTGCAATAGTGACTCAAATAAATCTATAAATATTTTGATTTCAATCTCATTAACCTGGAAAACTTCCCTAAACCATACTAAAATCAAACAGTGCTTTGAGATGTAATGATTACAAGCAAAAGCAAATGGTCCTGATTAAAGTGGAATGTTCAAGAACTTAACTGTGGTTTAAGCAACACCCAGATCAACCATAGAAAACCAAACCCAGATCTATAATCAAAAAGCAATGTAGATCTGGCTGTGGCGTCTTTGTTTCCCAAAAGCTAAATTAAGAAGATCCTGAAATGCTGATCTTGTTGCCCAACTACAGCTGAGAGTATAAACAAGAAAACAACTATTTTATTGGTTTAGGTGTGAGATTACCACTACTGGAAGTTGAATGTAAATATTTCTTCTATTCTTACAAGAGTTCATGTGTTCTTCTATAGAAGCTGTCTATCTCAAGCTCAATTATTTAAAGAAGAACTATGACCAGGGTGGAGGTCTTAATTCTTCCATTCTCAAAAGGAACCAGGGGTTAAAAATTTCTATCTGAATATGAGAACATTGGTGAAAGGAAGAATAATACTTGAGGCTGGATAGATGGCTCAGCAGTTAACAATTTTTCTTACATATGACACAGGTGTGATTCCCAGCACCCACATAGCAGCTCATAAACATCTGAATCTTTAGTTCTAAGGGAATAAATTTTGATCTCCATAATCATCAAGCATGCGTGCATGTGTTACACATACATACATGTAGACAAAACACTAACATATGTAAAGCAAAATAAAATGTAACGTTTACTACCTCATTTATATTCTGAGATTATAATAATTACATCATTTCCCCCTTAACTTTTCACCCACTAAACTCTCCCAAAACTCCCACCCTATTCACTTTCAAACTTATGGCTTCTTTTTTATGAATGAATTTTTAAAACTATATCCATACATGGCTTTCCATCACATTGTAGTTTAACGGAACCCAAGTTTCTTGACAAGTGACATAGAAGTTTGAGATTAATATTAAGATCTTTTGATATGTTGTATAATTTATTAAATACTTTTATTTTTAGACTTTCTCATTATATATTGAAAACATTGACTACTTACTTTGTAGTGTAGGCATTAAATGTGTTAATTTATATAAATATTTTAATAAGCTGTCTAGAGCACAGTATAGCATGATTCTGAGGATCATTATCATGTATATTGGATATGTTATTTGTACAACAACGTTTTTATCCTTTGTAAGTAATAACAGGAAGTATCTACTACCAATACTACAAGGACCCACTCAGTGACTGACATAATGTAATATTAAATATTGCGTGTCAACTTGAGATTTAGAGTCACCTAGGACACAAAGTCCTACAACAGTAGTTCTCAGCATTCCTGATGCTGTGATCCATTAATAAAGTTCTTCATGTTATGGTGAACCCAAACTGTAAAATTATTCCATTGCTATTTCATAACTGTAATTTTGTTAATGTTATAATTGTATTCTAAATATCTGATATGCAACCTCAAGGGATCAGGAACTATAGAAGAACCACTTCTCTAGAAGTATCTGTTAGTTTTATTTCAAAGGTGTTCACCTAAGATGAGATGATCCACCTGTTCCATGAGCTGAGTTGCTGTGGGATGGTCTGTATGTCAAATTGTTCTGATTGGTCAATAAATAAAACACTGATTGGCCAGTGACCAGGCAGGAAGTAGGTGGGACAAGGAGAGAGGAGAATTCTGGGAAGCAGAAGGCTGAGGCAGAGAAACTGCCAGCTGCCACCAGGACAAGCAGCATGTAAAGACGCCGGTAAGCCACCAGCCACGTGGCAAGGTATAGATTTATGGAAATGGATTAATTTAAGCTATAAGAACAGTTAGCAGCCGGGTGGTGGTGGCGCATGCCTTTAATCCCAGCACTCGGGAGGCAGAGGCAGGTGGATCTCTGTGAGTTCGAGTCCAGCCTGGGCTACCAAGTGAGCCAGGAAAGGCACAAAGCTACACAGAGAAACCCTGTCTCAAAAAACCAAAAAAAAAAAAAAAAAAAAAAGAACAGTTAGCAAGAAACCTGCCATGGCCATACAGTTAGTATGCAATATAAGTCTCTGTGTTTACTTGGTTGGGTCTGAGTGGCTGTGGGACTGGCGGGTGACAAAGATTTGTCCTGACTGTGGGCAAGGCAGGAAAACTCTAGCTACACTGAGTGCTTGGTATTAATAAATTGGAGAATGTAAACTGAACACCAGTATTTCTCTGTCTGTACCTTCTGACCATAGATATGATGTGAGCACTGTTTCACACCCATGCCTGCCACAAATATAATTGTTCTCCTCACTACTAATTCTTCCCTGTCAATATTGAGTGACAAACACATTCTTTCTTAACAATAAAAAACATTACTAATAAACATGTAAAGATGACTGTGAAGTGATGCTTAGAATGATAAAACCAAAATAATCATTGCAATAATAAAATGGTTTTTATATAAATATAAGAGGGATGCAGAGAAATAAATAGATTGCATATATCTGTAAATATAAATTGAAAATAGTATACAAAATACAACAAAAATAGCCAATGTTATATTGTAGTAAATATTGATAAACCTTTAAATTTTCTTTTATATATTTCAGCACTTTTCAGGAAGTGTGGTTTATATGTAGAAAAGAAGTATCATGTTAAAATTAATTATTTAATGAACATTACAAAACCAAGTAATAAAGTAATATGTGAACAGAAAACCATGTAATATTGAATTCGATACCTTTACACTTTATATTTTTCATATATATATGAAATTATAATAATTTAACATAAAAATTACTCATCAATATTTAGATTACACTATCTTTGTCTTATTTAATCATCAATAACTCATGGCAATTTATTTACATGCGCAAGCTTTAGGCAAGGACAGATACTCTGTTCCTGAATTCTTGTTAAGAATCATCCAGTATTTCACAGTTTACATGAAGGGACAGTGAAAAGAATAATAAGAAATGCATGTTTCTGTGCCCGTAGTTATGTCAACACACCATTAAGTAAAGAAACTATTTGAGGAATAGCTTAAAACATCCTCTGTGCTGTAAGATATATCTGTGGGGAAACAAGCAAGGCTAGGAATCTAACCTCATGTCCTTATTAAAAAATTTTGTCTTCCAGGCAAATGAAATAGTAATATTTACTCAGAAATATCATTTTCAGTGATATCCTTTTTACAGGATCCCCTGGCTTAGGATTATTTTTAGTAAATGAGTCCAGAATTACAGATTTATGAAACTTGACTGTGTAAATAATATTACATAAGCCATAGAAGACAACAGTAATAACCAAAATTCTTCTCTAGTTGTGTTGAAAAATAAGGTTTTATTGAGAGACCATATCTACCCTTGGGCAGAAACTACATATTCCATGTAGGATGGAAGATAAAATACAAACCATGATGTTTCAGAGTGATCTCTGTTTTCTTTGAGACTTTAAAATTAATGAGATTAAAAATCTTTGATTCCTAGGAGAGCAATTTGAAAAAGTGTTCCCTAGCATCGGGTTTTTTAAAAGGTAAAGAAAATAGAGCCATGAATCAAACTACCTACTCATCGGTTAATTTCTCCAAATAATAGGCATTTTTTCAAGCTGGTAAGGAGGTAAATGCTCATTTGGAATTATCAATAGTTTCTCAGTCTTTCTGTGTTTTACATACCAAGCAATATAAATACAATTGCTCTTATATTCCCTTAATGTTAATGACATAAAGGGCTTTACAGTGTGCTCAGCTACTCTAGCACACAATCCTACATCCATGCCTTGTTCAACTTTTACTGCTTTTAGACCTATGCCATGATTTTGATTTCATTTCCTATGAGCTGAATTCAATAAATGATTTTCCACGTAAGAATCCAATATGAAATCCCAGTGTAATAGAAAAGAGTGTTTTATTGGTTTTGTATAGCTATACATATATCCTTCCAAGCTACATATGTTCAAAAAATAATAACTCCCTCGACTTTAGGTAGCTATTCAGCACTAGAATCCCAGAGTCAGTGAGATGAAATGATTCTTCACTAATAAATTTCCTTTGATGTCACTCAGCACCCACTCTTGAAAAGTCACTTTTAATTACACTCTGACATTTATTTTACTTTGCACTGAAGAAATACAAAAATAAACCCCATAACTTTTAATGAAATTGATATGGGGTTGGCCTGGTAGTAAGTCAAAATTTAAAGAAGTCCTCTATAAAGACTTTGAAAAAGCTTGGAGGAAATTACTCCTGGTTTTCATCTAAAAATAAAGGGTTACCTCTATGCTACGCAGGTGGAAATAGCTCTTCTTTTTTGACACATGATCCAGGGGGACTTATAACATTACTCTAGGATAATGAAATCTAGAGAGGATTCTAAGATGATGAATAATCAGAAATAATAGAGTTCTTTTGATGTTATTTCCAGCTACTTCTAATTCTTAATAAGTAAATATAATATGGAACAGAAAGGTATCTGAGAAGAAGGATGATTTAGGCTTGAGCTGTGTTATACTGAGGTTCATGGGCACATGAGAATCATGCTATTTAATCTAAGTCCATGTCATTAATCCACAAATAAGGTCATTTTAGGTACACTTTTATAACGCATTTGAATGTATAACTTATCCAAGAAAAAAAATCCCATGCTATCACATGACTTTAACTTCATAAAGCCCACTGACAAATTTGTATTTTACAAATGACAAAGAATTAAGGAAGTGGTGGTCTTTATGTCTGTTTGGGTGTGTGTGTGTGTGTGTGTGTGTGTGTGTGTGTGTGTGTGTGTGTGTGTATTGGCAGATAATCATACTCATGTCACATATAAGAAAGTGACATAGATATTCCTTTCAAATACTATATTTATATCAAAATGCTAGTCTTATGATCCAAACTGAAGGTTACTATTCCAATTAAAAAAGCAGAGAGAGTGAGTGACAGAGACAGATAAACAGACAATGAGACAGAGAAAGACAGAGACTGACTTAGCCTATGAATCATTTAATAAACCAAAGATTTTAAATTTGTTTCCAAATAGTGTTTTCCTTAAAGTAGTGCTATCACCAACATTCCAACAAGCTGATTTTCTAAGTCTCTTGCTGCCTCAGTTCTAATTTGTAAATCAAATGAGTAGTACAGCTGCTTGTAACTATCACCAAGTAATCAGGCCTACTGGGTGCTTTTCTGGGTACCCATTTTACAAATGACTTTTTGTGGAAAAAAACTGACAAATATTCTCAAATAAAATATGCATTAAAGACTAGGGTGGAGAGGGAGAAACCACAGAAAGAAATGGATGAAGCAAATGCAAAGATAAATAGTATATGTCTGAGAAAGAGAGCCAATAGGCAACCACATTTTGTGGCAACTGTAAAAGCCAATAAGGCCCTTCCTTTGTCTTCTTAAATGACTGCTTTCTTCCTGAATAATTTTCATTGAGATATCAGCCAAAAACATTAATTGTTTTTTCTACAGGTTATTTCTCGTATGGAGTCCAATGAGTGAGAAAGGGGAATGAGGGGGGGGGTGGATAAAAATGGCTAGAATCTACCATTAAATAATAAAAATATTTTACTGTACTGGAATACTCTGCCCTACCATCCAGATGTTTATAAGGTATTTATAGTCTTCTGAGTTCTGTCTTCACTCACTAGCACCTTTGCTTTAAAGGAAAAAAAAAACACCTATAATCAGCTTTTCTTTCTACTAAATGTATGTTGCAAAAAAATGATGTATATGGCCATACCAATTGTCTATTGTCAGTCACATACAGCAGATTTTAAGATAATTAGAATCTCATGTAGATGTTCAAGGGGTGGGAAAATGCTGTTAATGAAGAAGAAATAAAGCTGGAATAGGATTACCATGAATATTGCTTATGATATACAGTGTTTTGAAACTGTAATTATTTTTTGAAATTTTACATATAGGAGATGAAGACCAAGATAGGCTGCCATCACATTTACCAGACACTGGATATTTGCTTTCACTGGAGAGGAAATATAACCTAAGTAGACTTATTTCCTTTCAGAAAGTTATTTCTTATTTCAGAGAAAATAAGTTTTGGGTATTTTTGTTTTTGTTTTTTGAGACAGGGTTTCTCTGTGTAGCTTTGGAACCTGTACTCGAATTCACTCTGTAAACCAGACTGGCCTCGAACTTACAGAGATCCACCTGCCTCTGTCTCCCTAGTGCTGAGATTAGAGACATGCACAAAATAAGTTATCTTTAAGTAATTACTTGTTAAAACTTCCAGCAACTAGAAGAATGAGCTGCAAGATACTAAAGGTACAACTGGGTAAAACATTGTGGTGGTTACTCCTTCATGTCTGAACTCTTGAGCTCCCAACATCTGCTTCTTATTATGATATTACTTATGCCTTACTTGACATTAATAAGAGACAAATTCTGAATTTAAAGTTAGATGGATGCTAAAGATGATCACGCTAAATCATATATCTTTATGATAGATTCTAACATAAATATTAACAACATGAATCCCTGACAATAAATGGGACTTCCTGAAACTGAAAAGCTTCTCTAAGGCAAAGGACAATGTCAATAAGACAAAACAGCAAACTGCAGAATGGGAAAAAGATCTTTACCAACCCCACATCTGACAGAGGGCTATCTCAAAAATACATAAGGAACTCAAGAAACTGGACATCAATAAACCAAATAATCTAATTAAAAGTGGGATACAGATCTAAATATTGAATTATCAGCAGAAGAATCTCAAATGGCAGAGATACACTTAAGGAATTGTTCAACATCCTTAACTCTCAGGAAAATCAATATGATATACCAAGATACCATATTACACCTGTCAGAATAGCTAAGATCAGAAACACTAATGACAGTTTATGCTGGAGAGGATATGGAGCAAGAGGAACACTTCTCCACTGCTGGTGGGAGTACAAATTTGTACAGCCATTTTGGAAACCAATATGTCAGTTTCTCAGAAAATTGGGAATCAATCTACCTCAAGATCCAGCTATACCACTATTGGGCATATATGCAAAGGATGCTCAAACATACCACAAGGACACTTGCTCAACTGTGTTCAGAGCAGTGTTATTCTTCACAGCTAGAACCTGTAAATAGCCTAGATGCTCCTCAACTGAAGAATAGACAAAGAAAATGTGGTACATATACACAATGGAGTATTACTCAACTGCTAAAAATAACGACATCAGGAAATTTGAAGGCAAATGGATGGAACTAGAAAAAAATATCATCCTGAGTAAGGTAACCCAGACCCAGAAAGACAAACATGGTATGCTTATTCATAAGTAGATATTTTCTGTAAGTAAAGGATAACCATGCTATAATCCACAGCCCCAGATAGGCTAGGTAATAAGATGAACCCAAAGAGGGATGCATGAATTTCCCTGATAAGGGAAAATAAAAGAATAAAAGAGATCTCCTGGGTAGACTAGGGGTAGGGGGTCATGGGAACATGAGGGATCAGGTCAGGGAGGTGTAGATGGAAGGGGAACATAATGAAAGGGATGTCTTGATGGGGGATCATCTTGGGGTCAGGTAGAAACCGGATACAAGGAAAATTCCCATGAATCTGCAGGGATGACCCAAGCTGGCTAAGACTCCTAGCAATAGTGGGTAGGTAGCCTGAACTAGCCATCTCCTGTAATCAGATTAGTAACTACCCAGTTGTCATAAGAGCCTACGTCAGGAACTGATAGAAACAGATGAAGAGAACCACAGCCAAGCACTGGGCTAGGATGAGGGAATCCTTGAAGAGAGGAAGGAAAGATTGTATGAGTGAAGGAGTCAAGGTCATCATAAGGGAACCCACATAAACAACTAACCTGGGATCATAGGAGCTCACAGACTCTGGACTGACAGCAAGAGAGCCTGTGTGGGACCAACCTAGGCCCTCTACATATATGTGACAGCTGCGTAGCTCGGTTAACTTGTGGGACTCCTCGCAGTGCAAGCTGGCCCTGTCACTTACGCTTTGACTGGCTTTGGGGAACATATTCCCCATATTGGGTTGCCAGGCCCAGCCTTAATACAAGGATAGGAGTTTAGCCTACCTCAACCTGATATGCCATGCTTTGTTGACACACATAGGAGGCCTGCCCCTTTCTGAAGAGAAACAAAAAGGAGTGGATTGGGGGAGCAGAGAGAAAGGGGGTTGGGAATTGGAGGAGAGGTGAGAGGGGAAACTGCTGTCAGGATATAAAATAAATGAATAAAATTAATTAATAAAAATATAAAAAGAATATGAATATAAAAATATGGAGAAATCCATTAATATCTACTTATGTTGACTTCAGGATAGATTGATAGGAAGATTATTTTATTTCTTCTTTCCCAATAGTTTTATAACAATGTCACATAGGGAATTATACTTCCAAGGATAAATGGAAGAATGGAAATAATCTTGTTCTTTTCTCAGTTCTATTACTACAGAATACTCCTTTGCTGCTCTCAACAGGAAATCTCCTGACACACTTGATATTCCACTTGAATTTCAAAAGCACCACTAATTCAAATTTAATTTTGAATTTATTTTCAGCACTAAATAAAGCCACAGCTGCAATTTACAAATACTCTAATAATTATTGTAATTATTAATTTGTTATTATTATGGTTCATTAAATGGAATGTAGCAAAAGTCTGACAGAATTTCTTGCCACTCATGAATTAAGCCATAGTAATGTGAGTTCATATGTACATTGGGCCTGCTGTGATTAGATGCCCTGTTTCCTTGGTGTTCTCCATCCGCAATGGCTATTACATCTTTTCTGCCTCCTCTTCCACAGTGTTCTTTGAGCCCTGAAAGGAGAGATTTGATGAAGACATCTCATTTAGAACTGAGTATCCTGCTCTTCTATTCTTTCAGACCGAGCGTATCTGGCCTTGTGTTGAGGTCCTTGATCCAACTGGAGTTGAGTTTTGTGCAGAATGACAGGTTTTTTTTTTTTTTTTTTTTTTTTTTTCATTCTTCTACATGCAGCCATCCAGCTTCACCAGCACCATTTGTTGAATATAATGTCTTTTTGCTAGTGTGTATTTCTGGCTTCTTCATCAATAATCAGGTGACAATAGGTGTGTAAATTTATGTTTGGCTTTCAAGTTGATTCCATTGATCAACTTGCCAGTTTTTTGCCAATACCATTTTTTATTATTATAGCTATGTTATAAAAATTAAGATAGGAGATAATGATACCTCCAGTAATTCTTTTATTGTTTAGGATTTCCTTTTAGCTATCCTGGGTGTTTTTGTGTTTCCATATGAAGGTGAAAATTGTCCTTCCAAGTTTTGTGAAGAATTATGTGAGAATTTTGATGAAGATTACATTGAATTTGTACATTGTTTTTTGTAAGATGGCCATTGTCACTATATTAATCCTACCAATCCATGAACATGGGCCATCATTCTATTATCTAATATCTTCTTCAGTTCTTCAATGCATTAAAGTTTTTGTTATACAACTCTTTCATTTGCTTGGTTAGAGTTATCCCAAGATAATTTCTAAGGCTATTGTGAAAGACATCATTTATCTGGTTTCTTTCATGGTCCATTTGTCATTTGTATATAGGAAGAATTCTGACTTTTGTTTTAATTTTGTATGTTACTCCTTTGCTGAAAGATTTTTATCAGCCATAGGAGTTTCCTGGTGCAATTTTTAGGGTCACATGTATACAATCATATCATCTGCAGATAAAGGTATTTTGATTTCTTCCCTTCCCATTTATACCCCCTTGATTTCCTTTGCGTTATTATTCTAAGACCTCTAATACTATATTGAATAGGTATGTAAAGAGTAGACATCCTTGTCTTGTGCCTGATGCTAGTGGAAATGTTTTGAGCTTGTCTCTGTTTACATTGTTATTGGTTGTAAATTGTCTCTTTTATTGGGAAGTATACCCAATATCCCTAATCTCTGCAGGACTCTATCATTTCAGGCTGTCAGATTTTTGTCTGAGGCCTTTTCTGCATCTAAAGAGATGCTCAAGCAGTTTTTTTTTTTATTTTAATCTGTTTATATGGTGGATTACATTTATCAATTTACATATCTTGAACCATCCCTACATCTCTTAGATCTACTTGATCTCTGTGGATAATGTTTTTGATGTGTTTTTTGATTCAGTTTGCATGAACTTTATCAGGCAGTTTTACATCTATATTCATAAGTTTTGATTCCTCATCTGATCTTTCTTTAACTTTACTAGGTGGTATATATAAAATTTTTTAAATTTCTTTTAGATTTTTCATTTCAGTGGAGTAGAGGGTTGTAAAGTATGTCCTTATGATTCTCTTGATTTCCTTGGTGTTGGTTGTTGTTCCATTTTTGTCTCTAATTTTCATAATTAGGAGCTTTTCTTCCTGCCATTTAGTTAATTTAGAGAATGATTTGTCAATCTTACTGACTTTCTTCAAGAACCAACTATTTGTTTCATTAATTCTTTGTATTTTTTTCTACTTTGTTGATTTTAGAGCTCTGTTTAATTATTTCTTGTCATGTAATCTTTTGGGGTATCATTTCCTCTTTTTGTTCTATAGCTTTCACACTTGTGTATAAGTTTCTAATGTGAGATCTCTCTCTCTCTCTCTCTCTCTCTTTAGGCACTTAATGCTATGAACTTGCTTCTTAGAATTGCCTTTCTTTTGTCCCATATGTTTACATATGGGTATTTTCATTTTGATTCAATTTTGGAAAAATTTAGTATCTTAATCTCTATCTTGACCCATTTTTTTAATTCAGTAATGAGTTGTTCAATTTCCACAAATCTGTAAGCTTTCTGTTTATTCTGTTGTTGTTGATATCCAGGTTTAATCTGTGATGGTCAGATAGGATGCACTGTGCTATATCAATTTTTCTTATATATATTGAGACTTGCTTTGTGTCTTAGTATGTGATCATTTTGGAGAAAGTTCCTTGAGGTGCTGAGAAGTAGGTGTATTCTTACATGTTTTGATGAAATTATTTGCAAATATCTGTTAGATAGATTTTATTTATAAAATGACTTAGCTAAAGCTTGTTTAGTTTGTCTAGATAACCTATCTGTTGGCAAGAGTAAGGTATTAAAGTCACTCACTACCAGTGTGGAAGTGTCAACTTGTGACTTAAGATGTTTCTTTTATGAACTTGGGTGCCATTGTATTTGATGCAAAATTATTTAGAATTTCAATATCCACTTGGTGGATTTTTCCTTTGATAGATATGCGTTGTCTTTTCCTATATCTTCTGTTTAGTTTTGGCTTGAAGTCTGGATATATTTGTAATGTTTTTTCTATTTGTTTTCCCTGAGAAAACTTACAATCCTTGATGGCAAATTGAGGGTTTTTATTTTTTTACTTTTTGTCTTTGGTCTTTTTTGGATACAGCAGAAGCATGGATACTGTTCTTGAATCTAATGTGTTTTTCTGTGTCTTTTTACTGAGAAATTGAGACCATCATGTTGAGATTAGTCAATGAGCAGTATGTTTGAGTGGATGTTTTACAGAATACAAGTGATCACAGATGCCAGTCCAGACTCCTACACCAGAATAAAATTTCAATCATCATCGATGGAAAAAAAAAAGACCTTTCACAATAAAACCAAATATAAACAATATCTATCTATCAATCTAGCTCTACAGAAGTCTTTAGAAGGAAAACTGTCAGGTATAGCAATTAAGGTGTCTTGGGCAGAACTATTTCTAGGTATTGGGAGCTGACACTACAGAATGGGGATAGGATAAAAGGCAGTGGGTTGAAGGATCCAGAGGAGGAAGGACAGTGGGTATGCCACCAGGATCTATAGGAAATGGGTGTAGAGAGAAAGGGGTGGCCACATCAAATGATCTGCCACAAAGCTGTGGATAAGACTGGGGGATTAGAATTGGAGTTGAGGAGGGAAAATGAAGATTGCCTACCTGATTAGATGGCTGGTGCCATAGATTGCTTCTCATTTCCTCTTCTTTACCAAGATCCTCAAAGTATAATCTATGAGTAATGGGCTCAGTTGATTTCCTCAAACCTTTGTATGTGTACGTGAGTTTGTGTTATTAACATCAGGTTCTTACCCAACTTACAGTGATAGCTTAAATTGAGGATTAAATGAACTGACCCTCTGACTAGTCTAATGTTTCTTCTCTACTGAACTCAGAAACATGAAAGTATCTCAAATATCATCTTGCATATATACATAATTTGTGAAAGATCATGTAACAATGGAACTTTGAAATTTCATCCATGAACCATGGAAATGTTTTTTTTCTGTAATTAATAAAATAGAAAATAATTTATACCCAAAGCCTGGAAAAAAATATAAATGCATGTTCTCTTTTAAATGACTAAGATAGTTCATTGCTCTGGCTTCAATATGATCCACATGTCTTTCATGATTACAGTCAACTTTCACAAGAACTTATACCACACACAGTGATGGACAAAAAGGGAAAGCTGACATATTTGATGTTATATACCACCAATTCTCATTCTCTGTATAGATCAATGGCCAAATGACAAAATCTCTAAACTGGAGCCATGAATGAGAAGAAAAACAAGCCACTGACTGGGGTCCCTTCATCCTGAGACATAGAAGCCCAGGTTGCTCTAGTTTGATGTGTCTCAGCAATGTTATTTGGGGATAGTTACTAGGCAACTCTGTCTGTGAGTCATGGGAGAGCACTCTGCCGTGGCATCTATGCCATCTTTCCATAGATTGAACACAATAGCTAAACGCCAGTCACTTTTTCCTCACAAAGGCCTATGTCAGGCATCAAGAGGGAGATGAGATGTGTAGGTTAGTGTTATACTGGAGAATCCATGATTGGGTTTCATGTATTTCAATTGTAAATACCATTAGGGCTATTAGATAAATACATGTTTTACTAAAAGGGAGAATGAAGTAAGAAATGTGAGCAAAAAATACCATCACAACGATTGAATAGCCCGAAAGTCAAGCAAAAGATTTGGTAGGTAAATTGTGTTTTGAAAGTCAAGGGTACAACTTACGTTATCAGTTACTATTTCCAGTGTGCTAAAATAAGAAATTTGAGTCTTCTTTCCCAGTACTTAGTTCCACATACCTTGTAATCCAAAAAGAGAAAAAAAATTCTCTCGTTTACATTTAAACAGATTCAATTATTCTACAAGCCTAAAGCTTTGTTCTAAACAAAATCTAAAAGTTGGTTGGGATTACAAATATAAGACCTGAGAGGAAACAGATGGTAATGATGAAAACAGGAGTTCTTAGACAGGCTGAAATGACTATTTACCTAACACTCCCTCAGCAATAGTCCATGTGAAACTGAATTTCCAGATTTCCAATTTGACCTGATTTTTCTTTCTACTAAGCATACATGTCATCATTTAGCCACTTACATTAAAAAGACTTCTCATCTTGTCTTTTTCCTTTCACCAGGGCTAATTCTATAGAGGTGTGACCCGTTCAATTGCACGAACTCCTTTCATTCATGGAAATGCCTCATGCTTACTTAGTGTAATAGTTATGCCCTGTGTTTTCATTTTGTAATGGATTCCACTAGTTACAGAACCCACTGTGTGAACTACTATCCAGTCTTCTTCCTTGTCTACTCATAAACATTGTCTGCTCCCACCTCCCACCCCCCACTTTCATGGTTTTTTTACAGCAGCAAAAGTGAAAGTAAGATTTTGACATGGATTTGAGAGATTTATCCACAGTAGTGCATGGAATCATGGGTAAGAATGACTAAAGAAGAATGAGGACATATGAAAAAAGCTGGTAGTTAGATGTTGGAACAATAAAAATTTGGGCACACTCTGCTTTCACTCTTGTTTTTCCCACAATCATCCCACACACATTACCCTGATCTTCAACTTCTGCTAGCCAGTTGTCACTTCTACCTTTATACATATCTGTATCTATCAAAGGGCCTTAATCTATGTTGTTTTTACAGTAGAGCAACTACACTCAAGACTTCCATTTCTGTTATGCTGTTAGGCCTGCCTCTCTCCATTTAAAAGCGTTGGGCCACAATCTCATCACTTATACTCATTCTTCAAGATATAATCTAAACTGTTTACTCCTTGAGGTTTGGTCCCTTGACCTGTATCTTAATTAGGATTTATATTGCTGTGAAGAGACACCATAACTATGGCAACTCTTACAAGGAAAACATTTAATTAGAGTGGCTCACTTAGAGTCCAGAGGTTCAGTCCCTTATTATCATGGTAGGACATGGTGGCATGCAGGCAGACATGGTGCTGGAAAAGTAGCTGAGAGTCCTACATCTTGCAGGCAACAGAGAGTAGTCTCTCTCACTGAGCATGGCTTGAGCATATATAAGATCCCAAAGCCCATCTCCACAGTGACATACTTCCTCCAACAAGACCTCCTCTAATCCAAAAAAGCCATGCCTCTAAATAGTGCCACTCCCTTTGGGGGCCATTTTTTTTTCAAGTATCACAGCCTATAATTATCCTCTTAATGGTACCTAGAAAATTTAATCAGAAAAATTCTGACTTTTTTATTATTTTACATATTCAAACAGTGTTACGGAGAATCAAAACTTCTGAATGGATAGAACCATTCTCTTTCTCCTCTTATTTTCATGCATGTTCCATGTTCCAATAATAGAACCAGCCATCTTAACTTAGATATGGTGGTTTGAATAAGAATAATCCTGATAGGCTCATATATTTGAAAGATTAGTCACCACAGAATAGCATTAGAAGGATTAGAAGGTGTGGCTTTGTTGGAGGAAGAATGTCACTGGAGGTTTCAAAAATACATGCCAAGTCATCTCTCTCTCTCTCTCTCTCTCTCTCTCTCTCTCTCTCTCTCTCTCTCTCTTTCTACTTGCAGAACAGGTTGTAGCTTTAGGCTACTATTACATCATGATGCTTGCCCCCCAAATACCTGCCATGAATATGATGGATTGACTTTCTGCAAAATAGAGCAGCATGACTAAGACAGAAGTTGGTACCTGAGAGAAGGGTATTGCTTTGACAAGTCTGACCATGTTGCTTATTGGAAGAATGGGACTAGAAAAGAGGGCCTTAATAAGCCATCCTAATAGGGACATGAAAGACAGTGGTGCTGAGATCTATGTATCTTATAACAGTCAGACTCATAGAGGAAGAATATTAGTAATTGGTGTAGACACTGTTCTCATGATATTTTGGAGAAGGATGTGGCTACTTTATCTCCTCATCTAAATAATCTGCCTGAGGCTAAATTGAAAAGTTTTGAATCCATGGCATTGGCCAGGGAGATTTTTAAGACAGCATAGTAGTAACCATGCCATGTGGCTATTATGCAGATTATCAGGTTATTATCACTTTTATGCAGATCCATAATGAAAAAGAGAAAGCCAGACAAAGAGAAATACAAAATGTACAGTTTGAAGAAAAATGGAGTATTAGTCTAGTGCTTCAGGAGATTAAAAAAAAAAAAAACTTTAAAGAAAAACCTGTATAGGGAGTATGACCTTAAGGCAAGATTCCACCCACCTAAACTTCCAAATTGAGAAAGGAATTAAAGAAAAACTAAAGCAGTGAAGGAAACCATTAATCACAGAAAGCTGATGTAAATGTAATTGTAGGAGGGAGCAAGTTCTAGCCCCATCAAGCAGCAGAAGTTGTCAGATTACATCAAGTGGCTCTGGCTTTAGAGTCAAGGACACAAGAAAGGCACAGTGGAATCTCCCTCCATGGCTAAGTAGAGATGCTGTGGCTGTGCATCGAGGCCCGGCGAAGCCACTGCTTAAAGCTGTGATAATGCAGCCTGGATTGTGTTGGAGACTTGAGATATTGGAGATAAAAGAATCATGGATTATCTGTCAAAGATAGTTACAGATCTGGTGTGGAAAAAGCCCAAAAGATAAAAGTATGTTGCAATCAACAACCTGAAAGGAGTTGGAGACCTGAAGAGCCCCTTTGACATCAGATATAGAGATGCTGAGTTTGGAATTCGCCCTGCTGGGTTTCAGACTTGATTTTGTTTATTATTCCTTCATTATGCTCTTTTTCCTCTCTTTTGGAAGGGTAATATATATTCTTTGCCATTTTGTTTTGAAAGTATGTGATCTGTTTTTTGTTTGTTTGTTTGTTTTTATAAGGGTCTATAGTTAAGAGACTGCCTTGAGTCTCAGAAGAAACTTTAAGCTTTAGACTTTGAAGTAGTCTTAAGACTGAAAGACTATGTGGACTTTTAAAATGGGATTGAATGGATTTTTGCATTATGGTATGACTACAGGCCTATGGATTCAGGGAGTAGAATGTGATAGTTTGAAAAAGAATGGCCCTAATGGGCTCATACATTTAAATGCCATAAAGGAGGGGCACTATTTCAAACTATTGGAAGGATTGGGAGGTGTGGCCTTGTTGGAGGTAGCATGTTACTAGGAGTTGGTTTTGATGTTTCAAAAACCCCATGTCAAGCCCAGTGACTCTCTGTCTCCTTGCAGGTCTAGATACAGTTCTCAGCTACTGTTCCAGTACCATGCTTGCCCCTGTGCTTTCTGTCATGAGGATATTGATCCTCTGAAATGTAAGGAAACCCCCAATTAAATACTTTCTTACATATGAGTTATCATGGTTTCAATGTCTCTTCACAGTAATAGAATGGTGACTGAGACAGCAGAAGATGGGAAACAAATTAAGAATTCTAGATTCTTAGCAAAATGAAATGAGAACAACAGAACTATCAGAAATACCTTGGCTGAGATTCAGTTTATTCTATATCTTTCTCTTTTCTGAAAATGATCAGGACTTCCCTAACTAGGTAGATGCCAGTCTTTATCAAACTAAATTTCTTGAGAGAAGTGTCTGAGTGCTCTCCTTCCACCTCTCCAAGAAATAAGAAACCCAAAGTCAATGAGGTCCCTCTGGTCAGCCTCCCATGTGCCAATTTGCATTGTGCCCACATTGGGGAAGTTGCTGAACTTTCCCTTCCTTCCCACGGGAAGCGTTGCACATGAATTTGTGCTGGATTACTGGTTCAAAAGGATCAGATTCACAGAGCCATACTCTCTCTAATTTCTCTGCAAATTCAGCAGATACCAACATTCCTTTCAAAGTCTCTTTTTACAAAAAAAAAGCAAATCATCTGTGTGCATAAAAGATTAAGTTTTTTTTTAACTTTCTCTAAAAACTAATAATAATCTAGATTATACAGGAAGGACTTTCTTCTTCCTATATAAATAAATAATTTATATTTTGTTATTTTGCGCTTTTATTTTGTATTTCTAATTCATTTTCACTTTTTTCTCTAATTTATTATTAAGACTGGATTAAAATTTATGGTTCTGGTTTCTAATTTACTTTGGCTTTTTTTGGAAGACCTTCATGTA
The DNA here is from genome assembly GCF_004664715.2 of Peromyscus leucopus. Classification (NCBI taxonomy): domain Eukaryota; kingdom Metazoa; phylum Chordata; class Mammalia; order Rodentia; family Cricetidae; genus Peromyscus; species Peromyscus leucopus. The sequence continues at coordinate 52,418,646 of NC_051068.1, forward strand.
AAATTTATAACTCATGGCATTTTGTGAAAGACAAGTATGTAAATCAAGTATAGTTTTTTTATCCAGATATAAAGTAACATGTTTATTGTCAAACAAAAGAGAAAATAAAAATAAATTTTATTATATTTTCATGGTCCCTCAACTTTTGACATAGGAAAGTATGAACACAGAATTGTGTTCACAAAATGTAACACTTTTAATATTAGTAAAGCATTCTAGAAATGCGGGGATATTTTCTTCATTCACAAATAACAGCTTTGCCATTTGTTGACATTTAGCATATCCCAGTAAGATTTTTAGAGGAAAAATATTCACACTATCTTCAAAAGCACCATTTATTTGAAACACAGTCTCTCTAAAGCTTAATTCTCATTTTATATTCCTACTACTATCTCTAGCTCATGAAGGGACATCTCAGGTCTATAGTCTCCTAAAGTGAGTAGCTTAGCTGATTATAGCTTATATTTTGGAAACATTGATATCGTTGAAAGCAAGAATGAAAGTCTGAGCTTTTACATTTATAACCTATTTTTCTATATCACACTTTCATGACCTAAATAACAACAATCAGTTCAATATCTTCATTACTAGTCTACATCCAAAACCATCCACAGTGCACTATGCCCTCAAAAAAAACCTTCATCTTATAAATTCAGTTTTGTACTTCATTCAAAAGAAAAGGAAATATGCTTATGGTGGTATTATAAATATAAACAATAAACACACTGGTAACATAATAACACAATAACTGAGACTCAAAGTTTTGCTACGTGTCAGTCACTGGTCATCATTTTTTACAGATAAAACTCATTAACCCAAAAATTTGATATCGTAAATCTTTACATAATTTTGTTTTGAAAATTTTATTCTTTGAGAAATATTTCAGAGCTCACACTTGAGGTCTGGTATTTTTTCCACAATCTTTTTAAATAAAGCAAAGTCTGAAATAGAAACGTCAGACATCTCTGCAATTCTAAACATGAATCACTTTCAACAGCTTTTATAAAATGTAAAGACAAATGATAATGGGTATTTTTTGTAAGAATTTGGAGAAAGGAAACTCCTGTACTCCACTTAAAGACAGTTATATTGTCCTTTTATTGTTTAAATAAAACTAACATGTAATCCACTTATCACAGTATTGCTAATATATGCAAAAACATAGCATCACTGGTTGAAAAGATATCTATATTCCTGTGTTTATTTCAACATTAAACAAGACATAGAATTAGGCTTAGTGTTCATTAACTGATGAATGGATAAAGGAACAATGATAGAAGTACACATCTTGATATTTAGCCATTGATGGGGAAAAAAAAAATCCAGTCACTTACAGTAATGTGAGCAAATATACAAGATACTGTAATGAGTGAAATGTCACACACCCAAAAAACAGATAGCATAGGATCTCACTCATATACTGGATCTACAGAAGTTATATAGGAAAAGATAAGTGGATAGTAATTACTCCAGGCTAGGGATGGGAAGATGAATGTTGAGAGATACTAATTAGACTATAACATTTTTCACTTACATAGGAAGAGTAACATCAAGAAACCTATTGGAAAACATGACAACTAGGATTAAGGTTAATTAATTGATTAAGATTAATTGAAAGTATATATTATATTCTTGAAGAATGATGAGAATAGGGGAATATAGGTAAAATATTCTCTTCACAAAAAAAGGACACCTGTGTGAATTAATTTTCACATTTATCTACTGGACTTGGTCATTCCATGTAATGTAATAAAAGTCATACAATGTTATTTATCATTTGAAATCTTTAATTTGTATATGTTCTTAAGGTGGTACACATATGTTAGAGGTGTATTCATGGGTGTACATGTAAACTTGGAAGCCAAAGTCAATCTTAGGAGCATTCACCTGTGTTTTGAGATTGGCCTGGAGATGAGTGGTTTATATAGGATGGCTTGCCAGAGATCCCAGAAGATCAATTGTTTTGGTCTTATATATGCTGGAATTACAAGTGTGTCCACTACTCCTGGATTTTGTTTAAGAGATAAAACTCAAATCTTCATACTTGCATGTCAAAGACTGTGCTAACTAAGCTATCTCCACTATTCCATATTAACTATTTTATTTTATTGAGACAGGGTCTCACTGTGTTGCTCTGTCTGCCCTGCAATTCACTGTGTAGACAGGTAGGCCTCAAACTCACAGACACCCGTGTCTATTCCTCCTGAGTGCTGGCATTAAGACAGGCACCCTTATACTTGGCTAACTTTTAATTTTTTTTTTAGAAAGATGTTAGATTCTATGGCTGTATCAGATTTGCCTAATCCACCAGACACTCCCTTATCCTCTCTCCAAGCAGGTGCTGGCTTTCCTGAGCTGTTACTTGCACCAAAATATTTATTTCAGATAGGTAACTATATCCTTGTGATACTCAATCTAGCATGGACAATGATTTTCCAGCTACTGAAATTTGACAGAAATGTCTGTTGCTTCATTGACTTATTTGTTAGTTTTGTAGTCTCTATTTTTTTCACACTTAATACTAAACTCATGGGATCCTTAATATACTCTTCCCAGAGAAACCAGAGAAAGGTGATTTGTTTAGCAAACATCATATAATGGTGGGATATATGCACTTTTGTAATATAAGAATGACAATCTAATTTACAGTGTCAGTCTGTTAAGAACTGATTTTGTTGTTTAACTAACCCACCAAACTAACTGCAATAGATGCTGCAGTGTTGTGAACATAGCAGCCAATTTCTGGACATACAGTGAGCCTTTCAAGCTCCCTACCCCTTTGTCAGTGACAGAACTTAAAGGCAAACTATGCTTATCTATTAAGTTATGAGGAAAGCTTCATTAAGTTAAATTAATTTTATCTTAAACATAACCAAATAATGGACTTGACAACAGCTGTGTCAGATTTTTTTTTTTTGTATAACAGTGATTTTATTCACCCAAGTTGTTAAAGACTCCACAAGGTCTAGCAAGAGTATAGTTTTAAAATTTACAGGAGTTTCCTGATTTAGTTTCAGTCTCAAAAGCAAACAGAAGAAGTTTTCTTATTCCCAAAACTCATTTTAACTTTGGCACATCAAATAGAAAATTAGTATCACTTGTAAGTAAAAAGACAGAGTGAGGGGTTAAAAGTTCATTCAATTGTTCTTTGTGAAGTTCTTTATGGAAAGGATTAAATATAAGGCTGTCTGTAAATGGAATGACTGGGTAAAAGGTTGAAAATGCATTTAACATTGGAATGTAAGAACTCCATCTGCCATCAACTTAGAGTTTGTATCAGATGTTGCTTCTCTGAGATTTTGTCTGAAATTTTTCTGTTTTTAAACACATGCTTTAAAGAAGATTATTATTCTAATAAATATTTTGATTTTAGATAGATGTTTACCCACTGACTATCTGATTCAGAAAGAGACCTCTTAGGGTGAAAAAAAGTGATCACAAATAATATTGGAATTCAGCCTCTTGGATCTCTAATACCTATCTTAGCCTTCTCCTGTCTTGAACAGAGAGAGGCCTTGCATTAACTAGGCTTTGTTTAGTAACCAATGCCACCAAAGCAAAAGTTCTGCTATGGCCAAGCTAGACAGGAAAGGTTGGTATAGATAAAGACATGAAACACTTTTGAAATTGAACTAGAAACTTGAATTTGTTTAAAATAATTAGAATTAGTTAGGAAAATTGGGATTAGTTATTTATTATTAGTCTCAGCTTTGCTATTATTTACTCTGTGAGCTTATGTAACCTAGCTCTCTCTTAAGACTTAGTTTTGCTGGCAAGTAAAATACTGAAATTTCTTTCATGTATGAAATTCTAGCAGCTATAAAGCAATGAGGTAAGAATAAATGATCTTTCTGGCAACACAATACACTGAAGAATCTCAGTTCATTCGCCAAATAAAAGCTGATGGTGCCATCTATTCCTTAGCCATCATATTCCAGAAAATCTACCGACAGATGTTTTCCATTAGTTAATACAAACCCACAGTGACCTTCACTTTCAGTGAAAAAGTCCAATGGACAATCTATTCTCATACAACTACAACCATTATAACTAACAAGAGTCTCTGAATGTTTAAAGAAAAGCAGTATCATGTAAGAAAAAATTCAATAAAACAGTTCATGACACTGACCCAAACCTCTCTGAAAGCATAAAGTACATGCTACTTTTAAAACAGAAACATAAAGATATTTTAAAGTTCTAATTTAATAATCTTAAAGATATTATATATCATTTTCTATTCAGATCCAGATGTCATATTTCATATCTATAGTCCTAGTACTTAAGAAACAGAGTCATGAACAGGAGTTTGACCTAGCATGGGATACATAACCTGTCTAAAAGAAAAAACAAACCACAAACCCAAAGTCTATTCATAAAGGTATAAACATTTCAAAAAGAATGTCTTACAAATGGAAAATAGAATTATTTTTCCTCCCCTATATTTCTATTCACACCATATAATTTAATTTTTTTACCTAGTATGTAGTGTTTAATAAATGCATTTTTCCCTACAAATACAAATGTGATAGCAATCTTCAATTGCTTTAGTCTTTCAGATATTGCAATCCATGTCCTGTCTACAATCACATTCATGGGACATTGGTGATTAAGGATTAATGACCTAAAATCCTCAAAAGAACTGGGACTTTCTGGACTGGAAGATTGACTTGACTTTCAGTCACTGATAAAACCAATATACCAACCTCTGTTGGTGTCTACCACTTTGAAACTTTAAGAGAACTGACCTGCATATGGAATCTCCCATCCCCAAAGTCCCCTTTTTCCAACTATCACAACCTCAAATCACACCCTATTGGTGTGAATATAGTCTTCCCTCACATGAAAGACTGATGTCCTTCAGTTTTTCTTTAATTTCCATGTCACCTGGATCAATTCTGAACTAACATGAAGCAGACTGTAAACTGCAATGACACTGTAAAATTACTATGAGCATCATTTACATTTTATATCTTGTTTCTACTACATAGCATAGGTCTGGCATTAAATAAATACATCATAACAGGGTAACTGCATGCTGTACACAGTGGACTGAGCATATAGCTTTATATACTACAAAAGAGAGAAATGTTTTGTGCACATATTGTCAGCTCATGAAAACATTTTACTATAACAGTTGTTCCGAAGTGAATGTTTACAGAATATTGTAAGAAGCTTTTTGTTCAAGTTTATGAGCAAAATGTCATTTATTATTCATGTGAGATATATAAATGTTGGACTAAAGTTCTGTGATTGGAAATTATACTTGTCCTGTCTTTTGCATGTTAGATTGTAGCAATGTTATAATATAAAGTAATGACATCCTTCCCCCTCCCCTTTCTATGCTTGTATGTTCCTTTTGTTTCTAGAAAAAAATTAAAAATTTGCTTATATAAATCAATTTTAATTAAATCCATAGTACTTTGTCATATAATAAATTAAATTACTGGCTTATTTTTTTTCATAAGAGTTTTACATACTCAAATTATCTTGTCAGGAATCATATAATATTTTTTCATGAGATTTTTGTGTACTCAAATAATCCTATCTGTAATTTTTTAACCCTTACATAGTTTTGAGATAATAGATGTGATTTCACACGGTAGGAAGATTATTAGGACCATTTTAATTGGTTAATATAAAACTTAGTGAAGCATAAAGAAATAAAAAAGAGAATATCTGCTTGGCTATTTTAAATTTACATAGTTTACAAGTTAATCCTATTTCCTTTGTGACTAACTTTATTTACATACCATGGAGTAAACTATTTTAGTTTACATATAATACATATGTTTTAATGAAGGGATGATGTACATAGTAAGTCATATATTCTTTACTGGGAAATGATCTTTGTTGCATGGCTTTATATAAAAGATTAGTGTCGGCAGGATTAGGACAGTTCCACTTTCTGAGTATCAGTAGATAACCAGTACCCATGAATGTTTACAAGACCATGTCTTCCTTGACTTTTTATATTCCAAAGAAATGAAAGTAGAATATAGCTATTCAAGTTCCTGACCCATTACTATAGAAAGACCTCAGTTTTTCCCAGCTTTTAGCAGTTTTGCTTCACAGCTTGCCAAATGCCCTTTTGCTTGGAATGTCCCAACTTTTCTTGCCCAGAAGGTAATCAAAAGCTTTTTATCAGGAGAATGTCAAGACAGTCATACCTGCTTGTCTTTCTCAGATACATGACATTCCTTGCACTTATCAACAGTAGTTTCTTTGTTGCTGAACTCCCTAAGAAACAGAAATAACAGAGAATATGTTCAATGAGCTAGGTCTAAGCTATTTCCAAATAGTAATATGGACACATCCATCCACATATGGCCTTGTTTGGGCAGCTATAGAAATCATGGTCAATATTACTCACACTGCAGAGGCAAAGTCATCAAAAAGATTTAATTATCTCTCTCATACATATCGTATTGCCAAGAATTTAAAGTCCATTTATTTGTAAAATAATGGAACTTTAAACAAAAGGTATTTGAATAGCTATCTCTTATGAATATTCTAATAAGAAATTATGCTAATAGAAATTGTTAGAGCTAAAAATGGTTGAGGATTAATGAATTATAATATGCCAAGAGCAACATGAGGCAGAAATAGATGATTCTTGTCTTTAATGCTTGACTCTTTTATTGATATAGTCTAAATGAGAAAGCAAGAGATCAACCTTCTGCAGTTTAGACTGTTATTTTAAGAACAAATTAGAGATATTTTAATATGTGTATAAAAGTTATTGTTGATTATCTTTAACAAGCACTACATGATATATGGAGCTATTCTCTAGAAAATAATGATTGGATTAGAAGTCATTGTATTACAGAAGAAGAGGAGGCTTGCTCTACCAGTCATCAGTGTTTTGTCTGCATCAAAAATAGGATGTAGGGTATTCTTGCAAAACAGATAAATATACAAAGGATGAATAAAAGAGTTTATAAAAATAGACATATACACAGATATTGATAAACTATTAATGACAGAGACAATGGTTATTTTAAAAGACAATGACAAAAATGGTATTTTCAAAAGATAATATTAGCTAATTTTTACATTTTTTTCTTTATGTATAAAAGTGATAATAAATAAAATTAACCATGTCTTGTGTACATGTACAAAATTAATTTTGGGTTCACACTTCTAAACATAATAACAAAATTACATTTCTGGAAAATAATATTAAATAATTTTTATAAATTTACATATCATAAGCTTTTCTTTCTGCATGAAAGCTCCAAAGAATTCACTGAATGCTGATTCTCTAAGGCACATGTCTATCTTGTGGGAATTCTGTATCGTGTTATGCATTTACGGTTGGGCTTGCACTGCCATTTTTTTAACTTGTTACAGCAGATCATAGCTTGACAGACAAACACTCTAATAGTGGCCTGCACCCACATCTTGGGTGGCTATTTCTTAAAATACATCATAAAATGGCTTGTTAAGCATATAAAAGTGTTTTTCATCATCACCTGTTAGAGATATAAAATTTAAAAACCATAGTTACATGTTATTGTAGTGTACAGAATTACTAAAGTTAAAACTGACAAAACTAATATTTGATCTCATCATATATTTTGTGGTCTTAATATCCCCATATAAAATTTCTTATAACTGATATATGCAAATATAGAGGCCAATGATTCTATCCCTAAGTATTGAAAGTGCTGTGTGAGCATGTGTTCATCTGAATAAACAAGATTTTATATAATAATATTCAAACTCTGAGAATGATTTATCTACCCTTCAATTAAACTGCAAATAAATTATAAAATATTGAGAAAATATAATAAAGGAAAAACAAACAAAAAAACATGAACTGAGACATACGTGTGTGTGTGTATGTGTATGTGTGTGTGTGTGTGTGTGTGTGTGTGTGTGTGTGTGTATGTGTGACAAGATGGCTAATGGTCACATGGAAAATGCAGAAGAGGATCATTAGACAAATAATAAATGTGTGTATGTCCACACTTTGTTCTACAGAAGGGAAAGGAGGATGCCAGGTGTAGGTAATGGCAATGTACTTTATTCTGACCTTGATTGTAGATATGTGTATAGCTCTTTAGGCTGCATAGACCACATTTTACAATTTTCTGAATGCATTTTGCATTCTAAGCTTTCTCTTTTTTTCAAATAAAATTGAACCTTGACTTTTGTCTTTGATCAAAAGAGAGCAGAGAATGATATTTACTTTTCCAACTTAAATGAACAAAGAAAGACAAATAATGTGAAATCATAATTTTTAAGACACTGGACATTAGGCTGGTAAAGACAATGATCTACAAATACTGGATTCAAAATGAGATTAGCCTTACAACTGTCCCAGCTTGCTGAGTAAAGAGAGCCATCCCAAAAGGAGACTGTAAAATACATCTAAATTGAAAAGAAAAAATGAAAGTATGGAGAATCCAAGACAACAAGAGATTATATCCCCAAAACAGGAGAAAAGAATCCAAAAACAGAGTAACAGAGCTTTGCAAAGATTCAAGTAGACTTGTAAGTGGGGACTCCATGGACAACAGACACCTGCATTGTGCAGACATATAAATGAAAGCAAAACAGAACTAAAACAACACCAAATAAATAAACCTTATTTTTAAAATGCTGGTAAATCTGCCCCATGGAACCTTTATACTTTTCAGGTTTCTGTGGTTACACCAGGTAATATTCCTAATGAAAACTGAAATATGTACATACAAAAGTCATACCCCTCAACATCCACAGTAGTTTTACTTGCAAAACAAATTTAACTACAGTAGTATTTCCATCAGCAAGTGAATGGCTGAAGAAACTATCTTTTTTAAAAACATGAGAATGTAACTGTAAGTGTAATTTACAAAACAAGAAATTGTTAGCTTATGTTACATCCATGCTCTCAAATAATTATGCTTTGTAAAAACAATAGGCAAAGGAAAGAATATCACAGATCACCACATATGCTATTTCAGAAACGGCCAGCATGCACAGTACAGAAAATTAGCAATCATCTACCTGGAGAGGAGGAAGGAAAAAGCATTAAAAAGAAACCTGAAGGTATTTTTTTTGAGAGTGTATATACTGTCCTTTTTATACTGGCAGTATAAAATTATTATAGTATAATATTATACACATGCTAAAGACTACATTGTATAATTTGAACACATATAGATTATTATGTGCCAATTCATCAATTCAAAATGACTTTTTAACTGAGGTATATGAATATAATACTTGCATCCACTCATTTTAAGTTTAATAAGTTTATTGGGGATCTTTCTGTATATTACCTAGTTACTGAGATTACGTGTTCAATTCCAGACATTAATGTTCCTATTTCAATTGTTCTTCAAACAACTGTTTGGTTTCATACCTTGATCACAACTACTGTTCAATCAAAACATTGCCTTCAGAGCCATGTGTGTGACTTACACATTCTGATGGAAGATGCTGTGACCTCTTTCTCTGGTCTTAACTATCACTATTTATATTGACTGTGTAATCTAGCTCTCAATGGAACTTAATTATTCACTCCAAGAGACAAGTTGGGAAGGGAATGAATATTACATTGGCTAGCCAAGACTCTACATTTCCTCACCTCTAGGTATTAAGTAATCATGTACAGAGTGCCCTAACCTCTCTGAGCTGTAGTAACCTAGTAGAAAAAAAAACAGGACAGCAGTTTCTCTCAGAAGTATTAAAGAAGCAGATGCTTTGGATGAAGTAGTTCCAGTCCAAATATATGCAACACTACATATATAACCTAAATTTAAAAATGATTTATAATAAGCCAAGACCATACAAGTCAAAAATCATGCTACTTAATCAAGTTGCAATTTGTAAACAACTACTTTAACAATAACATAATAAGCAGCATGATTATTGAAGATATATAAGAAACACTATTTTAAAAAAGCATTGAAAGACTACAATTTCTGTTACTGCTTATTTTTGTCTTTTTTTAAAAAATGAGTTATGCAGGAAGGTATTCAGCTTTTTTAAAATATTGAGAAATTGTCATTGGCAATAATTCTAACATTAACTATGATATTCAGAAATTATACATGTACTTGAACATGTTTAAAAAACTTATTCTATTAATGTCTGCGGAATATGCATTATTTGGACAAGAATGGACCTTTTAAATCATTATAATTTAATTGTCTTATCCTAAAGAACAGAAAGAAACTGAATCCCAGAGAGCTTAAAAGACAAATCAGTGGCATTCTGGTATATAGCACAATTTGATGTGTGTGCTGATCTAATCTCAGCTAATTCATAGAGTATAAAAATATTCTTTCCTGAGGAACTGTTCAGATAAAGACATTCTATACTCACCATCCCTAAAAGGATTGTCTGATAGCAATGATGTGAATGAGCTTATTTTTATGGCTATGTTCACCCACTCAATGAAGACTCAGAATTGAAACTGAGAAATCTGATGGGACATTACAGTTATATCCTAAGGTATCTCTTCATTTTTCTCCTTGTAAACAATTAAGGACATCCTTTAGTTATTTTGCAAATGAGAGTGAAATGACCCATATTGGTTCTATGTAAGCAGATAATAATTTAAACTAACACCCTACTCTTGAATGTGATAATGTCCCATATGTTTCTGAGAGCCATTAGTAATTAGAACATTTTTATCCTGTCTCATTAGGGAAGTATTTTATAAAACACTAAATATGTTAATGCACAGAAAAATATTATGATAGAGAGTAAGCTTGATTTTTCCAAGAATAGGAGTGTATTTATGATTCTGACTTGACTAGGATATGATTCTCAGTGGGATGAACAAAGGTAAAATAGTCATGTAAAACCATTAATTGCTCTGTTGACTTCAAGTAGAAAACTTGTGGCAGCTGAATTGTAGATCCTCATAAAATTATTCAGCCGAAAGTTCCACACAAATCCTATAAGTAATGAAAGAACATTTTAATGTTGCTTATTTCCCAATCATTCAGATATGTTATTACCCATAAAATATTAGATCAGTCTCGATGGGGAGATGTCTCAGGCAGTAAAGGGTTTGTAGCACAAAGAAGAGGAACCAAATTTGATGGTCAGCATCGACCTACATAAAAGCCAAGCACCTGTAATCCTAGCACTAGAGGCAGAAATAGAAAGATGATTGAAGTTTTCTGGCCAGCGATTCTAAATAAAATTCAAACTTCAGGCTCAGTCAGAGACTCTAGCTTGAAAAATAAGGTGGAGAAGTGATTGGGAAATAACAACAGACATTCAGTTTCCACATTCATGTAGACATATGTACACTTGAATCACATACACACAAAAGAAAAAAACTATTAAGTAATATAGCAGATGTGTATTTTTAAATGTTTTGTGTGAAAACATAAATGTCTCAGAAATCTCACTATGTGCCTACAATGCAGATATCTATTTTTTAATTCTCTTATTGTATCTTATTGTATCCTCTGAGAGAGGGAGAAGCAAAATATTATCCACCCAGGAGCATTCAAGATCACATCTGACCTTTAGGCCTGATGTCATCAACTTCCAGTGGATAATGTAAACAGCGAAATAATGCACAACATCAATCATTGTGTATCAGCAGGCAAGCAAGTCTCGTGACTGTAATCGAAGTTTAAAGAATACATCATGGCAAAATACAATCAAATGTAAGACAATTAACTTGCAATCTATATTGATGTGGGAAGGTAATGTGTACAGGTACGTATGCTAATATAGGCACATTTGGAGGCCAGAGGTGGATGTCAGACATTTTATTCTATTGTTCTCCACCTTTTTTCTGATAGTAGTTCTCATACTCAACATGGAACTAACTGTTTGCCTTAGATAGTCAGGCCAGCAAGCCCCGGGGATCTATTTGCCTGTCTCTATGCCCAGCACTGGAGTTACAGACATGCACCATAGTACCCAAGTTTTACATGAGCACTGTGGATCTCAACCTCATATTTGTGAAGTAGTTCCTTTACCCACTGCGCTATCTCCCTAGGCCCTGCACTGACATTTGAAGAAAGAGTACATTTTATGTTGACATGGTTTATCTATTCTATAAAAGGAATTTTGCAAGCTAGGTATTTTCCTCCTGCACATACTTTATTCTATTATGCTTTCCTGAAACTTCTAGCCCAGTTTGAATTAATATAAATTTTAAGCTCAAACTACATTTGATCTAGTCTTAGATTACTGTCCAATGTCTATATACCACCTCCAGATAAATACATTTTTATTGATAAACATTATTTAAACATGGTGCTTTGTTCCATGTGGACAATTTCTTTCAATTATATTCTGTACTTGTATTACATTCACCCTCCTCCCATTCCTTCATTTTGCTTTCTTATCTTCTAATCCCTTACACTTGTATTCTCCATTCTTCAGCTCTTCCTTCTAATTTCATAACACATACACGCATGTATATATACTATATATAATATATACATATTTGTCTGTGTGTATGTATGCATGAGAGAGAGTGCATAAGATATATGTGTGTATAGTTATTGCAAGATAAACAGATCTCTCTTAAAAATATTTTGCCTAATCTATCTATTCAAACAGAGGTGAATTATTCACAAGGAAAAAATGAATCTACTCTAATTTCTGTGGGTCTGGAATTTTCACTGTCTACATTATTTTCCTTCTACTTTTGTTAGATGAGGCCTCCAGTGTCTTTAATAAATTCATAAATCTCTGTCTCTGGTGCATTTCTTTGGAGAAGATCATTTGGGAAGTATTTTTTGGAATCTGTCAAAACTTTGGTCACCACTAGGAGTGAGAAAGAGATAGCCTGGAAGAAAGAGAATAGCCCTCTCCTTGAAGGAACAAACACAGTTGCCTGGGATAAAGCAGGTATGTATCTCAGAAGTTCTTCCTCGTATTTCAGCTATGGGACCTCCCTCCCTCTTGACAAGGATACATATGCGTTCCCTGGCTGAAACTAACCTATGTTAGAAAACTGTAGATGTTACCCAGGAAATAAGATAAGATTACTAGGAAAATGTGTGATGGTGAAAGGAAACAAAACTATTATAGACTAATAAGTATCATTAATCAATTAGTTAAGATTATAAATATTCACTATTTCTTTAATGGACTAGAACTTCACTAGGTTTCCTATGTAATACATTCAACTTGAACATTTGAAAGCATATGAACTCTCAGTTTTCATAAATATTCATCATTATACTTAATCATATTTAAATTCATTTATTTTTTGCTTCATTCAAATACATTTGTGTTGTTGTTTGACATCAGGACTGAATGCATACTGTATGAAAGCTCTATGTGCAGTCATAAACAAAACAGAAATAAAAATTAACAATTACTTTTACAAATTATGTAAAAGTTATATGTGAAGAGGCACTAATTCATTCATCTATCACGTGCCGCAATTACTCAAGGAGTACATGACTTGTGGAGTGGTAAAAAATAATCAAAAACAATAACAAGATATATGCATTATGACATATGCTAGCAAGTGATTAGAATCCAGTCCATAAACCACTGGCATAGTAATCATTTAGTATTTTTATTTATTTATTTTGTCATTCAGAGCCCTAGGTTTCATCCCTACAAACTTAAAGTTGAATAGAAATATGCTCAGCATACTAATATTTTGAAAAAAAAATTTCTAATCATTTTAGGAATCTTAAACTTGAAAAGTCTGTGTCCTCTCAGCCCAGAGACCATCCCCCCCCCATGAAAATATTACTGTCATGTCCTACTTTAAGATTGAGTAACCCCACTGATTCAATTGAAAAAAAAATATTTAAACCGACCATCCAAATTATCTAAGGTCCTAACTGAGTGTTATGCCCTTGCCTTTACAACAGTTATTACTTTAATTAAAAGTTAATACCAACAGGATCCATCCCTGGTACATGAACTGGCTTTTTGGAACCCATTACCTATGGTGGGACACCTTGCACAGCCTTGATGCAGGGGAAGCTCTTAGACCTGCCTCAACTGAATGTACCAAACTCTCCTGACTCCCCATGGGAGGCCTTACCTTGTTGGAGAAGGGAAGTGGGAGAGCGACTTTGGGGGCAAGGCTGGGGGATGGGAGGACAGAAGAGGGGCATCTGTGGTTGGAATGTAAAATGAATAAAAACTTTCTTAATAATGAAAAATAAAAATGTTAAGATCAGTGAGAATAGAAATGCTTATAGAAAAGTCACTTATTTCTCTGGATCCCAACATTGTATTTACTTAAATGCCAGCTGTTGAGTCAAACAATGAATGAATCTATATAAGGACAAATGAACCTGGTATAGCCCCTTGTTATATGAACATTAGTAATGTACATTTATTATAAACTTGATGTTTGTGTGTCCAATTATAAATGACACTTTTGTTTTACATGAGGAAATTAACAGAAACATCTCTTAGGCTTAATCGAATCCTATGTTGTAAAAGTTCCCAGCTTCTGAGTCCCATTTCCACCAAGGATCGAGGGCAGATATCTATCACTCATAACTTAGAAAAAGAGCTGAACTGGCTCATTTCTCTAAAGGTTCAGAAAATAAAGGTTTAGTCATTCATGAGAGAAATATAATCAATATAAAAACAGAGAAAAACAACACACACCCATGGTGATCAAATGCTATTCATTCTCTAAACATAACCTAACTGCTGACTGACTACACTCTCCATAGAGTGCCCATGCTACACAAAACCTTGTTAGGCTTGCTTTCTGTTGCACCAAGGTAAAAATAATATACTTTCAGGAACATGTTGTTAATTTAGTGTTTTCTGCCAATGAGCTACAATTGCACCAGGGGAAAAGCAGTAAACTTTACTCGAAGCAATGTTATTTCTCCATCCATCTTGGTGATAATTTATGTGTGCACACCAATAAAGCTTATATAGGATCAGAGGGAAAAAGCCAGCCACTATATTAAACATAGAAGTCAGGCAATGATATCACACACCTTTAATCCTAGCATTCGGGAGGCAGAGGTCTATCCATATCTTTGTAAGTTCAAGGCCACACTGGGAACAGAGCCAGGCATGGTGACACACACTTTAAATTCCAACATTAGTTGCCCAAAACAGTCTGGAGGTCTGTACAGACAGACAGGAAGTGACAGAGCTGGGCAGGAAGAGGAAGTGATGTAGCTGGGCAGAGAGAGGAAGTGAAATTGCAGGAACATAAAGGCATATAGGCATGGGTATACAGGAAGTAGGTCTCTTTCGAGACTGAGATGTCAGTGAGATAAGGTTGGCGGTGTCTTGTCCTATTTCTCTCATCTTTCAGTTTTAACCCTAATATCTGGCACCAGGTTTTTTTATTAATCAAACCATTTAGTAATTTATCTTACAGAAAACACTGACAAGCTTATTCTTTTCTAGAAATATTGAACAAGTGAATTAATAAATAAATATTATTCTGTGAGTTAGGTCAAGTCAAAAAGAAACATTAATCATTCTATGATTGACCCAAAGAGCTTGTAGTAATGAACTAACAAAAGTAGTTTCTTCATATTAAAGTACTCAAGTAAATAAAGAAAATTCAATATAATGAAATCTACTTAAAACTGTGTACTAATTTTATGTTTTAATGTTTCTGTATCAGTACTATATAAATTAACAACTTTTTATCTGAAGCAAAAATGCCTCATGTTCAGGGAAGTTGATAATGTTAATAGATCATCATCGTCAAATCTAAAATACAGACTTGCACATTATCAAAGAGAAATTTTCATACAAAAGTTGGTTATCTAATACCAAGTGATCAGCCCTGAAAATATACATATAAGCAATATTATACAGACTTTGTAGGTTATATTTATTTAGTTAGTTATATATAGGCATATACATATGTATATATGTGTGTGTTTGTGTGTGTAATAATAATTTTAAAAGGCTATTGATTTGAAAGAGAGCAAGGGGACTATATGGGGGTTTTGAGGGAGGATGTAATTATAATCTCAAAAGATAAAATACATAATTTTAAAAAGCTAAACACTAGCTTGATCTGCTTTATCTTAAGTCAAAGCTCAGTCCTTTTTGCTTGTTTAACTTTTTTATTAGTTCCTTGAGATTTTTATACACTGCGCTCTGATTATATTCATCCTCACTTCCTGAGATTTGCCCAGATGCATGTCTGCTTCCTAGCTACCTTTGTGACTGTTTTTGTTCTTGTTTATCTTTGAACCCACCGAGTCTAATTTGTGCTGTCCATATACTCTTGGCCATTATCTTCCACTGGAGTGTATTTTCTTCAAAATAAAGAAAAGAGCATCACTGTAAAGGAGAGAGGTATGTCAGTTTGTGTGTTTTTTCAGCACAATGAAATAATCTTGATTATTAAGTTCAAATACATAAGATAACAATGAGAATTTATTGACAAAACCTGTGATCCATTGAACCTTATTATAAAGTATTGGACTTTAATATTGTAGACATGAGTAAATTTAATAATGTATTTGGGCTGGAGAGATTGCTCAGTGATTAGGAACAACTGTCCTTCTCTGGGATTTGGTGCCACAATCACCCATTATTCAGGTTCCAGGGAATCAGACACCCTCTTCTGGCTTCAACAACTATCTAAATACACATAGCACATAAACACACACACACACACACACACACACACACACACACGCACGCACACACGCACGCACACACGCATGAATAAATAAGTAAATAAATAAATAAATAAATAAATAAAAAATATTTTTAAAGGAATGTGTTGTATCAATCATAGTACATAATGCACAAGTTTCTTTTTTTTTTAATGTAATTTGGGACATTTTCTGATCTGTCTGATGTTCCAGTTAAAATCCTCACTTCTCCTTCAGAAAGATGTTTATCAATAATAGTTAACTGAACAGAGTCAGTGTACAATTGATATTTCAGATCTATTTGCATTGCTCCTTGTTTTAGCCTCAAGGTTACCTTTCCAACTTGGAGCAGCACATTACCCACAATATTGGTCACATGTTTTTAGTCCCACTAACCCAAACCCATATTTTCTTCCAATACTAATTACAGGGAATGATTTTTTATTGTTCTCTATGAAATATGCTAGAAATATAAATCTCTTACTAAACTTCATGCTTTATAACTAAGATTACATGGCTGTCACTGATGAATAGAAAGATGCCAGCTAAAAACTTTCTCTGGATATAACACCCTAAAAATTCCACATCTGTATTTATCTGGTGAAATCATCTGCATTGACCAGCCAAAATATGTGAAGATATATATTGAATAATAATGGAGTTGAAGTCCTTTGCCTAATTGAAAATAAACAAATAGAAAAGGAACAAAAAATATAAAGCCCTTAACCTGAATAACACCAGGGAAAGATCGACTTTGGACTACAAAGTGGTCAGGACAATTTTGAGATGGCTAGCTGAGATGATCCAGCCTGACAGACTGTTTGAACAAGGACTTGAAACAAGCCCTGCACTTTCTCATTATGCAGTGACTGGACAAATGATACAGGACTTGACAATTAACCCCAAGATTTTCTTTTCAGAATCCCCTAAAGATGCCTTCATCCTAGAAAGCGGAAGTAATTTTAAGAAAATGACACCCACATTCCCAAGATGTGGGATGGGAGGTTTTTGGTAGTTTAATGAGTTTTGGATATTGTCATTGTTTACAATGGTTGGTTACAAGTTGTTGATTGTTAATGGTCAGGAAAAAAGCTGAACAAGGAGATTAGATTCAGAGGTTTTGTTTAAAAAAAAAGAAAGAAAAAGAAAAAAGAGAATATAGATATGAAGTAGATTAAATCTACTCTGAGAAAAAAACGAAATAATAGGATAAATGGGTAGATCACTGAATCTATACTAAAAAGAAAAAGAGGAAGATATAAAAATGACAAAAGGTAGATTACTGAATCTATTTTGAAAAGAAAATACTTTTAAAAAGGAATTACTTGTTTTAAATAGAATAAGTAATGAAATTTTTGTCTGAATTTGTCAAATGTTACTGGACTGAACATTGTTAATATATATGGAGTTTTTTTGTCTGAATCTGTCAAATGTTAATGGACTAGACATCATTAATGTAATTCTTGACTGTATATAATATTGTATATACTTATTGGATAGTTTTTCTTGTATTAGTTATAAGCTTTTTTTAAGTTTTAGACACAGAAGGGGAAATATGGTGGTATTGTGTTCCCCAAAATATTGTGCACCCTAATAAACTTACCTGGGGTCAGAGACAGAACAGCCACAATATTAAACATAGAGGATAGGCAGTGATAGCACACGCCTTTTATCATAGCACTCCAGAGGCAGAAATCCATCTGGGAACTCTGTGAGTTCAAGGCCACATTGAATACAGCCAGGCATAGTGACTCACACTTTTAATCCCAGGGAGTGAGCTTTTAATCGCAGGGAGTGATGGTAGAAGGCAGAAAGATACATAAGGCCTGAGGACCAGGAACTAAAAGCATTTGGCCTGGTTAAGCTTTTGGCTGGTTAAGCATTTAGGCTTTCCAGCAGCAGTTCAGCTGAGAGCCATTGGGATGAGGCCACAGCAGCTTCCGGTCTGAGGAAACAGGACCAGCTGAGGAACTGGAAAAGTCAGGTAGCTGTGGCTTGTTCTGTCTCTCTGATCGTCCAGCGTTCACCCCAATACCTGGCTCAGGTTTGATTTTATCAATAAGACCTTTTAAGATTCGTGCTACAACCATACAGCAAAAGAAGGAGGTGACGGCAATCAAAGTTTCCTCAGTTCAGGACTACAGCCACGGACAACATTCATGTTTCCATCATTTAATATGGCATAACAAGCTATGAGAAGATTGGACACATGTCGTCACATCCAAGCAGGATGAGGCAATTCAGTAGGAGAAGTGTCCTACAAATAGGCAAAAGTGTCAGAGACAATTCCCACACTTTGTATTAGGAATCCCTCAAGAACACCAAGCTACGCAGCCATAATATATATGCAGAGTACCTAGGTCAGACCCCTACAAGATCTCTCATCTCTGCAAGTCCCATGAATCCAGATCAATTAGTTCTGTGGGCCATGTTCTCTTGGTGTTCCTACCCTCTAGTTCCTCCTATTCTTCCTCCCTCTCCTCCACAGGTCCCCCAGTGCTCTGCCTAATTTTTGGCTGTGGGATACTGCATCTGCTCCCATCAGCTTCTGGATATAGTCTCTCTGATCTCTTGGATGATGATACTGCTAGGTTCTGATCCCAGAACACTCTGCAGGCAAGGCAAACTGTGGTCAAAGGTTTTGTGGCTGGATTGGTGTCCCAATGCCTTCATTTGAATTGGTAATTAATGAGGGAGGGTCCAGCACATCATGGCTGATGCCATCCCTGAGCTGGTGGCCCTGGGTTTTATAAGAAAGCCATTTGAGCAAGCCATGAGGAGCAAAGCAGTAAGCAACACTCCTCCTTAGCCTCTGCATCAGCTCCTGCCATTAGGTTCCTGCCTGTTTGAGATCCTATCCTGACTTCCTGCAGTGGTGAACAGCAATGTGGAAGTGTAAGCCAAAAATGAATACTTTCCTCCCCAACTTGGATTTTTCATCATGGTGTTTCATCACAGCAATAGAAACCCCCTAACTAAAACACTCACCTACTTCATTGTCTTTTACATTTCAAAAACACATATTAACAATGAAATTATATTACAATGTACAAATACTTTTGATGTTAATATATTCCTATGACTGTTCTTGAATAGTTTGATTACTCCAAGATTAATTTGCTTATTTCCCCTAATCTTCTGTCTCTGAAATTCAAGAAAAATAATAGACTTGAGGTCCAGAAATAATATATTTTAATCTGTTCAATATCAATGTTGTTGATGAATAAATCTAGGAATTTTCCTGATAAGGAAAAACTTTAATCCATTTATGTAGAGAAGGAAAATAAAACTGTTTCTAACTGGAGGAAAAAAAATACACCATCCATCCTCTTAAAGCCTGAGAAGATAAACACATGCCCTTTTTTGTTTGGAAACATGATAATTTTAAGTAAAGTTATTAACTGCCAAACAACATTTGGGGTACTCACTTAATACACTAGGATTCAGCTTCTTTATCTTAGATGATGAATATTCTAGGGCCATGCTGTTTAAAATATATGAGAGCAAGTCAGAATGATTAGAGTATTTTACATATTAAACACACCAAAAGCCTAGTGTCAGAAGACACCATGTACACAGAACACAGAATTTGTACATAAATTCGTATTTCATAAGCTTTTTCAGGATTGTTCCATTATAATGTAAGTGAAATACATGTTTTATTTCTGAGTGAAAATGAAGGAAGTAAAGAAGAAAAATATCCTCTTAATTTGCAGCTTTCCCATTTGTTTTTCCAAAGTAATTTCAGACTTCATAGCCTGTTTACGAAAAAGTACACGTGGTCATCTCTGGGCAATTACAAAAAAAAAAAAGAGACATGAGAAAAGGAAATTTTAAATCCATGGCCTTACCATCATTTTTTTTAAATGAACATGTAAAGTATAGATAGTTGGAGAGCCAACTGTCAGGATTATGTTTTCCTTCCAAGCATGAAGACCTGAGTGTGAAGCCCAAAACCCACATTTTAAAAGTTAATCAGTGAAAGAGGGCTTCCCTTGAGAGCACCCTTAGCACTATTTGTTGTCTATTGTTTGATGGAGTATAGCCATTCTGATGAGAGCAGGATGAAATCTCCACATAATCTCACTTTGTATTTCTGTGATTGCTAAAGATGCTAAACACCTTTTAAGATATTGATTATCTATTTTTATTTTTATTTCTTTTAAGAACTCTCTGTTTAGTTCCATCACCCATTTTTACTTAAGACTACATTTTTGAATATTATGAATATTAGTCTTCTGTTGGATATTACTTAGGGTTTCTGTTGCTGTGAAGAGACACAATAACTATGGAAACTCTTATTGAGAAAAACATTTAATTGCGGTTGGCTTAGGGTTCAGAAGCTTAGTCCATTATTGCCATGGTGAGAAGAATAGTGGCATGCAGGCAGACATGGCACTGGAGAGGTAGTAAAGGGTTCTACATCTAGATCAGCAGTCAGAAGAAAAAGAGAGTGACAGTTGGCCTGGCTTGAGCTTCTGAAACCTCAAAGCACACTCCCAGTGACACACTTCCTCCAACAAAGCCACACCTGAGCCAGAAAGCCACACATCCCATAGTACCACTCCTTAAGAGCCTATGGTGGTAACTTTCATTCAAACCACCAAATTCTACTCCCTGGCTCCCATCGGCTTGTAGCCATATTATAATGCTAAAAGCATTCAGTCCAACTTCATAAATCCCCAAGTGCTATCAGTCTCAACCCTGTCTAAAAGTCCAAAGATCAAAGTCTGCTCTGAGACTCATGGAATTTCTTCACTGAAATCTCCTATAAAATCAAAAGCAAAAAGCAATTCGCATTATTCCAACATGCAATGACACAGAATATATGTTGCTCCTACAAAGGGGAAGAAAGGAAGCATGGTGAACAAATTCTGGACTGAAAACCAGCTGGGCCATCTCCAAACTCTGCATCTTGGGGTCTGATGTCAAAATCTTCAGACCTCCAACTCCTTTCAGCTTTGTTGACTGAATCACGTTTCTCTGTCTTGGGCTATTTCCTTTCCCTGTTAGCAGCTCGCCTAGGTTGGTATCCCACAGCTCTGGCATCTCCAACACTCTGTGGTCTCTAAGGCAATCTAGGCTTTACCTTCACAGCTTCAAGTAATGACCTCTCTAGGTCTCCATACAGGACCACCCCTGCCAGACCCCTGCCTCAGCAACTTTCTTTAGTGATGGAGGGAGACTCAATAATCCATTTTTTTTTTTAATCCTTGGCTCTAAAGCTGGTACCATATGGTCAAAGCCGCCAAGTATTGATGGATGCTTTCTGGGGCAGGAAGATGACCCCTCCCCCCCATTCAATTACATCTTCACCAGATTTCTCTTTTTGATGTTTTTCTTCACTGCTAAGCTTGGTTGTCCTGAAACGACTTTGTAGATCAAACTGGTCTTGAATTCAGAAATCTGCTTGTCTCTGTCTCCTGAGTGATGGGATTAAAGGCCTGCACCACCTTCTCTGGACCTAAATTGTTCTTTAATTCCTTTTCACAAGTCAGAAGCTTATCTGGGTGAAATCTTTCCCTGAGGTTACCACTCCCTTTATTCTATTCAATATCAGGGTTTTTTCTTTCTTTCTTTCTTTCTTTCTTTCTTTCTTTCTTTCTTTCTTTCTTTCTTTCTTTCTTTCTTTCTTTCTTTCTTTCTTTCTTTTTTTAAACTGTTTGGTGGTGTTCCATTTCTCCTCAAACTGTATATTTTATATTTTCTTTCTTGGCTTGCTCCTTTTCATTATAGATTTGCATAAGACTGGCCACTAATAGCCATACAGCACAGTCAATGTTTGGAAACATTGCAAAGTACATTAACCCATAACTATTCAATATAGCTTCAGGCAGATGTTTTGGACAATGGCAGAAAGCAGCCACATTATTTATGAAAATATCACAAGCAAGGTCTCTAGGCCACATATTAATAGTCCTCTTCCCTGAAACTTTTTGAACCAGGGCCCCCACAGCTCAAATCATCCTCACCACCACTGGCTTCCTAATATGTCTTCCATGCTCCTTGTATGGTCCATTAAGGTCTGCTTAAAGGGTCCAATTACTTTTCTAGTCCAAAGTCTGAAAGTGTTCCATATTCCTCCAAACAAAAGAGTGGTCTGTTCTAACATAGCAGTAACTCAGTCCCTCGTACCAACTTCTGTCTTAGGGTTTCTATTGCTGTGAAGAGACACCATGACCACAGCAACTCTTGCAAAAGAAAATATTTAATAGGTGCTTGCTTACAGTTTAGAGGCTTAATACATTATCCTCATGATGGGAAGCATGGTGGCATGCAAGCAGACATGGTGCTGGAGAGGTAGCTGAGACCTCTACAGCTGGGTCTGTAGGCATCAAGGAGAAAGAGTGACACTGGTCATGCCTTGAACACCTGAAACCTCAAAGCCCCACAGTGACATACTTCCTCCAACAAGGCCACTCCTGCTTCAGCAAGATTGTACCTCCCAATAGTGCCACTCCTTATGAGCCTATGGTGGCTATCTTCATACAAACCACCACATATGTGTCTGGCAAAGATTCTTTCCAACTATGGACTGTCTCTTTACTCCATTGATTTTTTCCTTTGCTGTACAGAAATCTTTTAGATTTATGTAGTTATCATCTGTTGATTATTGGCCTTAATTTGTGAGCAAAGGGAGTACTTTGGAGAAAATCCTTCTTAAACCTGTATTTTGTAGGATACTGCCTATGTTTTATTCCTGAAATTTCAGAATATATATAGTCACTTTTGTCTTGGCTGACTGTTCCATGGCACCAGACCTGCCCTGGAACATGGTTGATATAATCATTGTCACTCTATTAGAAAATCCTGACTTTTTCTTTACCAGAAAGTATCAATTACAAATAGATTTTATTTCGGGGTGTGACTTTGTGTCTACTTCCACTTCTCAATGCTGGGATTTTGTCTGGCTTGTACTATTGCAGGTCTTGTGCATGCTGGCACAGTCTCTGTTTGTTCATGTATTAGCCCTGTTGTGTTTTTAAAATGCTGTTTATTTGGAGACTTCTATTTCCATGGCTTTTTTGGTTTTTTTCTGCTTCCCCTTTCACACAAATTCCTGAGCTTTTGGGTGGCGTGTGATAAACACATCTGACTTAGAGATGAATGTACCAAGGTCTCTCACTATCAACATGTTATCCAGCTGTGGAGATTTGTGTTAATTCCTACCTACTGCAAGAAGTTTCTTTGATGAGGGATGAGTAATCCATTGATCTGTGGATACAGCAATATGTCATTTGGAGTCATTTATTGCTGTTTTTCATCTGAATAATAGAGGTAGGTTTTCCCCTAGAGCCCATGACTTATCTAGTCTCAGGTATTTGGTCACATTAGCCATATCAGGTATAGGTTCCCTATTATAGAATGGACCTTAAACTCATTCAAAAATTGGGTCTTTTCTCCAAAAGCGATTGTGCCACTGTTTCAATCTCCTTGACTGTTGTGGGTCTATATGAGTTTTTAATCTCTACTTGATTTAATAATTTAATGGATTATAGATTTTTAAAAGTATTCACTAGTAATGTTCTGGATATCAGTGACGTCTAGTGTAGCATTTATACATTCACTGATTATGGTACTTTGGGTCTTCTCATTCTTTGTTTTGGTTATTGAACTAAGTGTCTGTCAATCTTGATTTCAAATAATCAGCTTTTTGATTCATTGGTACCTTGTGAAATTTTCTTTGCTTCTATTTTTATTGATTTCTTCTGTAATTATTAATATTTCTTCCCATCTATTGGGTTTTGGGCTGTATTGTTCTTATTTTTACAAACTTTTTAGTTGTTTGTGGACATACAACTATATTGCAGGTATAAATTTCCCACTTGGGACTGCTTTTAGTGTGTACAAGATGTTTTTGTGTGCTCTGTTTTCATTTTCATTTAAATCTAGAATTGTTGATAGGAAAGCACTAACGAATAGTACTGTAACCCTCACATACCTCTCATCCATCATCAACAGAGTTTGTTTCAACATTAACCCAGGCTGCTATATAGATCAATAGCTGAGAGGAATGCAGAGAATGAAGGATCATTTCACTGAACATTGTTGAAAAGTAGATGGAAAGATTGCTAGAGACAAGGGACCAAGACATATTGTGATAGATAGTGTATTCCAGACATGACAGGAAAGCTGCATCCATGAAATCTCAACAATATTGCTGCCTAAAACGTACCCAAGTAATGACAACAGTCATCATTACCAACACAGATAGGGAAAATTTTTACAAGGTCCTGATCCTAATTGAAGAGCTACAGGCAATGACTATATGCTGAGAGAGGAAGAATCAGTTTTCTCTAGAGATGAACCTCCTGGCTGATTATCCAATCCTAAGTGGTACGTAGGAGTAACCCTAAATAAGTTCAATAAGTATGTGTGTTTAGAAATAATACTTATTTTAAAAAGAGATCATGAACATGAAGAGGACATGATTTGAATGGAGAAAGGAAGTATAAAAATTTTACAAGTACAATACACACATATGAAATTCTCGAAAACTCAAATTTATTTTAAATGAAGACTGTAAGTTAGCTGTTTGCAGAGGTATAAACTTTGTAATCCATCACTCAGGAGATAGCAGGAGACCAGAACTGTTAAGAAAATATATGGGGCTCTCTGGTACCCAGTCTATCTTAATCAATGAGCACTAAGGCAGTGACATACCCTGTCCTAAAGCACACACAAACAGTGCTACCTTCCCAAATCTGGACAATACCCGAGGAACTATACCTAAGGTTGTCCTTAGGCCTCTATGCTTATTTATGTACACAAACATCATACCTGAACATAAATGAACTACATATATACACACATGCACCATAGATACATATACACACAAATGATAAACTAAAGGTAAAATTAAAATACTATATACATTTGAAAACCTCCCACATTGTTTAATATGACAGAAGACCAAAGTAGAAAAAAAGCGTCACAGAGGAAGAATGATTTTCTGTAATACCTTGGTATATTCACTAAGGTCATAAATTCCTAAATATAGTTTCCTTTACTCTAATGAAATAATGACTTAAAAGACTAAGTGGAAAGAAAAAAATCAATGATTACACTCATATCCCAAGTGGGACTAACACATAGAATCACTGATGTTTGGTAAGTGGGTATAAAGAATAATTATAGACAATGTCACTTGAGAAACAATCATTTTCCTTTGGCTTGGTGACTTTGAAAGCTTATGGAATTATAAGTTATAAGATATGCCAACCCCAATAAGAGAAAATGACACATCAAGATATATCAGAAAATCAGAGCTATGTGCTTATGAAGTATTTGAAACAGGAAAACGCAGTAAATGCTATAGCTATGTAGTAATTACTTAAAACAATTACCCTTTTCCTATTCTTTGTCTATGTGCAAACTACAAATACCAGAAAGAAGTATTCTCAGAAGAAATACAATAATGTGAGAAGAAAAAGGCATGTTTTACAAAGAGGAAATAAGTGCTCTCTGTGAGCAGTGATAATTTTCTTCACTAGCAGATATGTCTGTGGTAGATGGGACACAAAATATCATTTCCCAGGATTTCTAGCACAGTTTTGCCTCTTTGGCCTAAAATGAAAAGTTTGTCATACAATATGTTACCAGAAATCTGTGCAAATCAAAACTGTAGAGAAAGTTCTAACATATAGAAAGGACCGGGGGACTACTCTGCTGCATTCAGGTCAGCCTTTTCCCAAGTAGAGACAGAGGCAGCACTTCAAAAATAGCAATGAAAATGCTCAAGCTACACAAGGGTGTTTGGGGAATGTGGACTGTGAATGTCTAACAAGTTTCATACATCCCGAGGGCAATTGCATGAAAAAAAATCAATGCTTCATTTTCTAATATGTTCAGTAACTTTGGAGAAGTCTTTTTAAGAACAGGCACAAACCATTTGCATAAGGAACAGATTCTAACCACTATGTCTAATAGAATGAGTGCCACAGTTCTGCAAGGAGGTCATTCTGAAGAGTGTTTAAAGGGCACAGCAGTGAGAGCTGCATATGTTAGCTTCTTTGAAGAGTAAAATTGGAACAACTAGATGCAAATCATCAGTATAGACCCTGGAAACCAATTATTGCAAACATATAAACATAAAACAACAATGCTTCCTTGTAAGTAGCAAATCTTCATTAAGTCTTTGGCATTGATTATATTCACATGATTCATTTCGAACTCTTCTTAGTAATGTGAATTTAATGCATAATTTCTGCATAATGACTTTTTTTAATTACCACATAATCATGGGTAGAAAAAAAGTATCTTCCATTTGGTCCATTTTGTGAGTCTAAGCAAATAAATCTATAAAATAATTTATTCTGCTAGTTGCTTAGAAACCTTATTGTTGATATGACAACGCTGGCATAATAAATGCAATCACCACTTTCTTTCATTTGCATGTAGAAGTTATATATTTCCAACATAAAAGAGGGTTTCTTTTCTTTTCCTTATGCTACAGTGACATCTACAGAATAGAATGAAGAAAAATTGAAGAAAAAAACCTTTCTTTCTTTATTTGGTGAAAATATGCTTAACATAGCATATTCAAAAACCTAGCTTTAAAAATAGTTTGGAAATATTTTTTCCAATACAGAATCTTTTATAAATAACCTAAATATTTCAGAGAGCCTAACTATAGGTACGCCTATAAGTTTCTTTGTGAAAAATTTAACCCAAGAGCAATTTTCCCAGCACAATTAATTATAATTCCAAAAAGAAGAAATATCTTCCTTAACAGTGACCTGCATTATTAAAAGATCCATGACCATAATTAATTACAAGCAATCATTGTTTGCATAGATACATGAAATGTTTCATCACACATTTTGCACTCCATCCCTACATTTGACTATCAATTTTTAAAATGTGCTTCTATGCACTTTACCTTTGTTACTGGAAGAAAAAAAATCCAATTCATGTTTCTAGCTAAGCACTCTGTGGGCTTTCTGTACATTTAATTATAAATGAAACTTCATTTTTATTTCACCAAATATCAATCTAGTTTCTTACAAAGAGAGATAAGAAAGGAAAGAGATCTTCGTCTGATCTTCTAGTACCCATAATATATTTTCCCCTCTTCCTGTTAAAAATCCAAGAACCACAAAATCCTTTTGTTGCAGGGTCACCACTACAGAGACATCCAAGGGAAATAATGTTAATTGAGTAGGACTCATTGAAATGCTTCCCTTTCCTACAAGGCTTCAATAAGTTCCACGATGACAGATCTGATCAAAACTTTTAAAAGGTAGTCAAGGTACACCAAGAACTCTTACAAAGGCAATGTATTACAGACCTGTTATTGCTCAATCTCGGGTGGCTGAACGCCACTTGTCCCTCTAAGAAGTTGGGGGACGCCGACCTAAGGGCATCACAGACCTGTTATTGCTCAATCTCGGGTGGCTGAACGCCACTTGTCCCTCAAGCCGGGCGGTGGTGGCGCACGCCTTTAATCCCAGCACTCGGGAGGCAGAGGCAGGCGGATCTCTGTGAGTTCGAGGCCAGCCTGGACTACCAAGTGAGTTCCAGGAAAAGGCGCAAAGCTACACAGAGAAACCCTGTCTCGAAAAACCAAAAAAAAAAAAAAAAAAAAAAAAAAAAAAAAAAAACAAAGGCAATGTATTAGTGAAAAGGAATCACTCGACTATCTCATGTCATGGATACATTCCATCAACTATATTTCTATTACATACTAGATCAAAGAAGAGGCAGAGAATGTCTTCATCATTATCATCTATAATTATTATGTACTGGAAGGAATGTATACTATATGGCAGTGGTTTATTTTGATAAAAATACAATGGGATTGAAAACTTTACAATGTATGAGGAGATGGGATAATTTTAGTGCAAAATAATTAATTAAACTAATTCACAAGACACTTATGAGACACCTGGAATGTTCCAAATATTGGGTTCATTGCTAGGTACAAAATAAAATGGAACTCTGAATTTCCAAAAGCATAGAAATTATTCCAGGACACATTGATATACCAGAGGAAGTCTAGAACGCAGATTCATGAAAGATACAGAGATGACTGACAGACAGATACTAGGTAGACAGGCAGACAGAGATTCTCTCCACAGCACTATTTTTGTTTTATATATTTTATTTCAGGACTGGATTTAGCTTGCAGGAATGGCAAGGCACACTTTACATAGCTTTATTATTTTAAATGAATAGAATTGGTATTTCTTAGAGAGGATATTACTTTTCCAAAGTGATGTCCTTGCTTTTTTGCCCCATGGCATCAGCATTTCAAAAGAACATGGTTTAATATCTCAGAGCTTTTCTTTTGAAGAAAATCTCTTAATCCTGCCTTCATCTAGGAGGCATTGAGCTCATTCCTGTAAACCCCTCCAGAGTATCTAGAATAGAGAGTCTCACATTCACAGTGCTTCTCCTCTGAACAGTCAAGCACTGGTTACAACTGAGATACCAAAGCTTGATGCAAAATATTAAGTGAGGCAAGAATGACAAACGTTGATAAGTGTTGAATAACTAAGTAAACATATAAGGAGCTCATTGTATCCAAATATACATTACATTGTGGCCATAATTTTGAGGAATACTGAATCCATAAAATGACTGGTTCCAACCCTGACCATTGATCTTTTATTGCTTACTACAACATTTAAAACCTACTTAAAATTAATTTAAGACTTCTTTTTCTAGAGGCTGGAACAATTGCTCACACAGTAAGTTCTTTGTATTTTTCTTCCCAACAGGAAGACCTGAGTTCAATCCCCAGAATCCATGAATGCATATGTGTATGTATACATGTTTTATCTTGAAAAAAATATTTTCATAAAATGTATTTTATGGAAATATTTCATAAAATATTTTAAAAGATTCATAAAAAATATTTCATAAAATACACCTAGGAGACAGGCAAATATGTAGATGCATAGCTTTGTTTCTTGTGCAAATGAAGATCAGACCCTCCTTCCTCTTTCAGGCCAAATGACATTCCAGGGCAACTGACTCAGAACACAAGGGTTTCTTGCATACCAGGTGAAGGAAGATGGAGGCAGTATTTCTAATGTGGAGCAGAGTCACATGGCCAGAGAAAAAAGAACAAGGTAGAGTTTTTGCAGGTGGGTGGATTGGGTCAGGTCACGAGAGTAGGAAAGGAAGGGACATGCCTGGATGGAGGAACTGAGGAGGAATATGAAATCGAAAGCAAAAGAGCTTAGTTAGGGTTAGGAGAGGACAAGAAGAGAAGGGACAGAGAAGCTGAGTATGAAAATAGAACTGAAGCTGTGTAGACAGAATTTTGTCTTAGAAACATAAAGTGGATGGATGAGAGAACCTGGAGTACTTAGATTATTTTCCCACAGATTACCCCCACCATTAGTAGCATCTCTTCTGGGCCCCAGGGAAGGAAATTAAAGAGGCTGGACCAAAAAATTTCTGAAAGTCTCCATGGAGTCATCCACCACCTCTGGCTTTTACAGTCATTTCTCCACCTCATCTATATACATCCCTGAGCCTTGATGGTAGTGTTTTGATGATGACGTATATTTAGGACTGGATGATCCAAAATCTCTCACACTCTGCACATTGTCTAATTACAAGTCTCTATGTTAATTAATCACTATCTACAGCAAGAAGCACCTTTGTTTTGGGTTGAGTGAGGCACTGATCCATGGTTACAGCAGCAAAAAGTCATGAGCAATCACTGTATTTTTGTTTCTTTACCCAAATAACATTATTAGGTTTTCCCCTAGGTCCATGATTTTCCTATCCTCAGGTTCTTGGCCAGTTTATCAGTGTCAAGTATGGGTTCAAGATCATGCAGTGGTTCTTAAATCCATTCAAACAGTGGTTGGTTACTTCTAAAACATTTGTGCCACTACTGCAGTGCCGGTAGGTCACTGATGTATATTGTGAGGTCTGTAGCTAGGTGATACTGGTGATTGCCTTCCTCCTCTGGTAGTATGTAAATATGTGTATGGGTGTGCATGTGGTTGCCATGCATATAAAATTCAGACTTATGTGTGTGTGTGTGTGTGTGTGTGTGTGTGTGTGTGTGTGTGTGTGTGTGAGAGAGAGAGAGAGAGAGAGAGAGAGAGAGAGAGAGACCTCCCCCACATGCTGGACAAGACCAATCAAAACCACATGTGGCCACTAGTAGTCCAGAGTAACACATAATTTATACTAAAACTTACACTTTTGGTTGGATATTTAAGATGCTGAAACATGGTACATGAAGTTGTATATAGAACTAAATATAACAGGTAAAGCATGAGTGGACAAGCTTACACCATTCAAATGATACAAAAAGCTTTGTGCACAGGCTAGAGAGATGGATCAGCAGTTATGCTCACTTTTCCAGAGAATCAAGGTTAAATTTCCTGCATCCACATGGAGATTTACAACTTGTAGGAGAAAATGTAGGCATGGCCTGGCAGTCAGTCTACCTTGCACACTGCATTGCTAAATAAGAGGCATGGCACCTCATGCCCCAGAAGTCAGGACAGTGAATTCTGAAGTAGCATGAGTAGCCTGTAGTGGGCCTGCAGACCAGCCTGCATGTTCCATGTCTCCTTTAATGTGCTCCTTCTGCATAGAGACCCTGGTGGGTCTAGAGACCTCACTATCCAATCCAGGGTTGCATACTAACCAATCGCAGTCAATAGGCTTCCGCTGTATAAGTGACTGCTCAACGACAATAAAGCAGATGCTGTATATTCCCCGAAACCATCTCCAGAGTGATTTATCTCTGTGTCCTTTACAAAACCCACAGGCATTGCTATCTTGGGGGGGGCAGCTGAATGTGGGGCACAGGAGTATATAGGGTACAGATCCCTCCTGGTGAAAAACAAACAAACAAACAACACTGAGCCGGCCTGGTCAAAGAGCAGAGGAGGAAAAGTGCCTGCTAAAAGAGAAAGGAATTAGCACAAACGCTTGACTTAGAATATGAGTTCCTCCAGATAAGTCCTTGGTTTTCCATAGAGGGATTCTTTGAACTACAGATGTGGGTGGGAGCTTTGAATAATGCATGGAAGGGAAAGTTAGGACTCAATGTTCTTAGTCTGGATCTTTCTACCCTACTATGATGGCTATAATTGGGTGTCTATGGGGGTCGGGGAGTAGTTGAAACACGCCAAATTTTTCTAGTAGCAAATAGAGAGAAGGGTAGTGAAAAGGAGCTAGGAGGAAATCAAGATGGCCCTGATAGAAATTCTTGCTTCTGAGAAAGAGGAGGAAAGTCACAGTAAGGCACTGGAAAGGAGGTCTAGGTGAAGGCCTCTTGCTATCTTCCTTATATTTCTCCTTGAATGAATTGCTTGAACACTGCAGCTTAGGAAGTGAAGAATCATAGACACCACCATATTTACATCCTTTCTCATGGCTTTGTGCTAGTCCTGATGATTGCTGACCGATGAAGCAACACAATGTCTCAGCTTTTCCAGTGAATTTAAATCCTACCCAGCAGAGACCTTTAGGATGGATCTACATGATCTTAAACCATCCAGCAGTTGTGGACTGCTTGTCAAATTAGCGAGTATCAGTCTCCATATGCAAAATAATTATTAGAATCTGTAAACGTGAATGTAAGCATTTGGGAGTATTATAAACAGCATGTATGAACCTTCAAGGTTTTTTTTTTTATTTCTAAGGCACATAATTATGATCGATGTGAACTTCAGGATAAGGAAAATGGGAACTCAAGTGTAGCATTGAATATGGAGTTGTTACAGGTGTAAGGAGCATTCTCGTCACCTGCTGAGCAGGCCCTGGATTTTTTCAGTATTTTGACCAAGTTCATCTGTGTGGCCTAAGAGTTTGGAATGCTGTGCCCTCTTCAGGGCACACAGCAAGTTTCAATGATTTAAGACAGAGACTTACTGAGCATTTTACTAAATTTCTGGCTCAAGTACCAAGTTCCTTGGAGCAGGAAGTGCAGCACACTGAGGTGGCTAGCATACTGTGCACCAACTTGCATATGATTGGACCACAGCAGAGATACAGAGGATACTATGTCCAATAAAGAATGCCAGTCTGGATGGTTGGAGCCTGGCATGTCAAGAAATAAGGACTCATACATGTACTGCCATTGTCTTCACAGAGGCTCATGCAACAGCCCTAAAGTCTAATGTCCCATTATTAAACATCAAAAAAAATTATTAAAAAGAAAAAAGGAGGAAACACCAAGGGATATTCTTGTACTTATTTACTTTTAAGTTTAAAAATTTGTCTGAAGGTACTATATGATCAAGAGCACAAAAAACATTTCTCTGACGAACGTTATGAACTGCCTTGAAATAATTTTGTGTCCAATGGAAAACTGAACCTGTTACTGGGATTCCTGATAATCTCCTAGGTCATGTGGCGGCAGAGGAGAGCACACACAAACAACTCAAAGAACAAACTGATACATACAGAGAGGGTAATATGGGTCCAAATAAGGCTCATCCTCAACATCTTATTAATAAAACATTATTTAACTTAATTTAAAAAAGATGACAAAAGAAATACTGCAGCTCATAAACATTGGGTACCTCTGTCAGGGCCATAACAGGAAAATGGCAATCACCAGCCCCATTATTTACCATTGGAAGAGCTTTCGCTTGTGCCTTTCCAGAAAATAGACTGTAGCCCATGGGGATCGTGGCCCAGCTCTCCAGATCCTGGACAACTGGGACGAGCAATGAAGCAGATGCAATTGAGCAGATGCATGAGATGGTAGCAAGTTACTTTCCTGCTCATGTGTTTTCTTACTACACCAGTCTAAATAATGCCAATGCTGAAAATTATTGGATATTGGTACCTAACTCTCCCTTGTTATAAGGGATGGAGGTCAGAGGACCTTGTACTCAGCTGTTTGTTTATGACTCCAACCTATTTCCTATTATGGATCCTATAAGAGAAAAACCTAAAAATTGGAATGATACCATTCCCATGCCCAGATGCCCTCTTTGCTTCCAGGACCCTTATAATCTATTTACCTAAGTTATTATCTCTTTAGTTACAAGGTATTAATTGGCATATTTTGCTCTTCAGGAAGTTCTGATCTCAGGGGAACAAAATGATATAGAAGAGGAAAGTGTAAGATAAAATGCAGGCATAACATGGCAGCCAGCCTACCTGGCACACTGACCTTTGAAGTATCTTGAGTAGCTGGTGGTTCGTCTGTGCTCTGCATGTCTGCTTTAGTGTGTTTCTTCCACATAGAGACCCTAGTAGTGTGAGCACTCATTATACAATCCAAGGTAATGTGCTAACCAATCACAGTTTATAGGCTGTGATTGGTTTTATATATATGGTATATATAAGGGGTTGCTCATGTGCAATAAAGTAGATGCTGTTTCCTGAAACTGTCTCCAGAGTGGTTTTTCTGTCCCAAGGGTTTTGCTGTCTTGTCAAAGGATGCCCTAGTTACAAGAATGGTAACTGTCTACAACTGCAGCTCCAGGAGATTACCACCCTCTTCTGGACTCCACAAGAACCAGGCATGCACATGGTATGCAGGCATAGTGAACCTTAGACACATAAAATAATTTTTAAAGCTTTGGTTAGGTAACATAAGAACCATTCTCATTCTTTTCATTATGGTACCCTTCAGCTGTTGAGCCTCCTACCTAGCCCATCAGGATCCTTCCTGTTGCTGGAGGGCTTCTCTCCAGGTTCCCCAAGCCCCGCAGTCCCACAATCCACTTATAAAATAATCACTCAGACGCTTATATCACTTATAAACTGTATGGCCGTGGCAGGCTTCTTGCTAACTGTTCTTTTATCTTAAATTAACCCATTTTTATAAATCTATAGCTTGCCACGTGGCTGGTGGCTTACCGGCGTCTCTACATGCTCTTCTCCTGGCGGTGGCTGCAGTCTCTCTCCTCCTTCTTCCTGTTTCCCCAATTCTCCTCTCTCTTTGTCCCGCCTATACTTCCTGCCTGGTCATTGGCCATCAGTGTTTTATTTATATAGAGTGATATCCACAGCACTTCCTTGGAATTTTTATCTTGTATTGTATTTTTCCTGGTTCTATAACAACTATGTTCACAACTAATTAGTCACGTTGGGACAGGAGGTCTTCTTATGCCCATGGAGGAGCCCTCTATACCATAATATCAACCAGCACCAAAGCCATCATGGAGAGTCTGTGACCCACGGTTTTCTGCCAGCATAAACCAGAAATAAGAGCTAGTGAGAGATGATCTTCACCTACAAAATGATTATCTACTTGGAAATGTTAGAAAAGATCTCTATTAGACAGTCCCTGATATTTTATAAAAACAAACACAAACAACAGTAGGCATTGTATAGAA